>NW_024609846.1:98869202-99469202 GCF_016920785.2 Ixodes scapularis
CTTATCTTTGGTGGTTGCGTCTAAACCATAGAAAGCGGCACGTGACCACCGAGAAGAGAGTGAGCGCGACTCAAACCGGCCAGTTCTCGATCGGCGTTTTTGGGTGGAATGAAAACGCAGCAGCGTGGCGTCAGAACCGCGTGTTGGTCAATAAGGAGCAGGATATTACCGATATATATAACGAAACATTTCTAAAAAAAAAAAAGTAACAAAACATTTCTAAGAAAGAAAAAAAAAGGTCGCTTCAGCTATACGTACATCGCTGAATATCTCGTTTTGAGGCGCACCTAAGACGCATCGTTTAACTACACTTCATATTCCCTATATGGGGAATTCACTATAAACGAACTTGGGATATGGAAACGAGTTAATGGATAGCAAAGAGAGCCCACATACGAGGGCAAATCAAAAAGAAAATGCCCCTATTTTATATTAGCCAAAATAAGGTACATACAGGTAATTACAAACATACGTACTATTCTACGTACCTTACACTTCTAAGTGTAAGGTACATTTGTCGCATCGCAGCACTAAATTTGAGATGTCCCTGTCGTACAATTCGTCCGGCTGACTGTGAAACCACCGTCGGAATGCTGTCTTGGCTTCATCCTTGCACGTGAATCGCTGTCCAGCCAGGAACTTCATCAGCGGATCGAAAACGTGGAAATCGGGCGAGGTCCGGACTGTATGGCGGGTGGTCCATACTCTCCCTGTGAAATGACCCGAGCTTCTCGGCGGCTCGGATTGCCACATGTGGCATCGCATTGCCGTGGAGGTTACACATTGTCCACATCGAGAATCCCTCGGCGCTTTCGCCGAGGCTGGGCAGGGCCGGTCCAGCAAAGGTCCCCGCTGTGAATGGATATGTTGATTTCGCATTTACAGCCATAATTTGGCTAAAAAAAATATAGGGGCAAAGACTTTCTGATTTGCCCTTCTAATATACCACAGCACTGGTTTCACCTTCTTCAAGTAGGTTGCGTTCAGCAAGGCACTCAACATTGGGGGACGCTTTCTTGCATTTTGAAAGGTCATCCTGCTCGTAGTTCGATTCCTGCCCTGTTCTCTGCTTATCAATGTTCGCTTACTGACAGTGTTCGCGAGAGTTATAAGTGCCGGACTGACGACAAAAAAAAAAAACAAAAAAACTCAACGTTTGCCGTAGAGCGGGGTTAAATATACAACAAGCAAAAAAAGTGTCTTCTTTTTGTGTCCACTTCTCATTTGCTTCTATTTTTTGTTATCTTTTTGACACTCAAGTCTGCATTGTTGTCGTGGGTCGTTTCCCGTTCTGCGTTACTCCTCAGTCTGGCCATCTTTACTTCCATGAAACCACCCTTTTTGTTTAACGACTTTTTTTTTTTTTTTTTTTGGGGGGGGGGGGGGAAGAAATTTTAGAAAAAAGGCGCATTTGGGAAGGCGAGGAGAAAACCTTAATTGTACGAACTTTAGGGTGAAATACGAGTTACAATCGGCACAAAAGCGATGTTTTCACGAGCTCAGACTAAGTCATCGGAGCTTATCGGAGCTTGTAACAGAAGTTGGTTACTCAAAAGAATGTTCACGTTTGCCCGTGCTACGCCCACGCCACTGCCGAAAAACTCGGAAAACGGTAGAATGTCAAAAATGTATTTAAGATAATGAGTACAAGATATTCAGAATTGTAATTAAAATGCAATATCAATACTCTCGATCAAAAGTATCTACAAGATACCAAGATACTTCAAAAAGTATTTGAAATACGGTATCTTAAGTAGAGTATTCGAGATAAGCACAAGTCTGAGCTCTACACTCTCGCGATGGCGGGTGTGAGGCTGACTTTACGAGGTGTTCGGTCATTCGCCTCGAGCTCAACATTGAAAACTGTGGACATGTGCTTTTGTTTATCCTTAATTTCCTACGCACCACTAGGAGATTCTTTCGTGACCACAAAGTAAGTGAAGACCAATCATTCACACTAACTCAATGAAACAAAAAGAATGGTGGGGGCACGAGCTCTTATGCTGCATTCACACTGGCGTTAGAATTGCAACCGCGAAACGGAACCGCTCGTTTGCCTTATCAAATGCGTGTGAAACTTCACCGAACCTTTAAGCAACCGCGTTCGTAACCGCTTCGCGAATACGGTTTAACCGCCAGTATAATGGCGCATTTAGCGTTTGAAGTTGATTTCAGTTAATGAACTCGCAGCTTCGACCTCGTGTCCATAGTAGAGCACTGCACGGGCCGGCATTTCTAGGCCCGGCCCGACCCGGCCCGGTAGAGACACCGTTCGGGCCCGGCCCGAGCCTGACAGAATTTTTTAACATAAACCCGAGCACGTCATTAAAAATTTTAAATATGAGCCTGAGCCCGGCCCGAGCCCAACAGATTATAAAAATTGAGCCCGAAAGAGTTTGCAGGCTTCAATCTAAAAACTGTCTAAGCATAAAGCATGAGCACTTTCACCGTGCTGGTAGAGTACATACGTTTTCTTTTATCCACTTAAAAGCTTTCCAAGTGCAGGGCGTCTTTTTTTATATATTTTGAACGGCGCCATAGTGACTCTGCATTAACATTAAAAAACGAGCGTGTTGGTAAATACTTAAGCAACCGGAAAGAATAAACACAAATTCGGGACGCAAACAAACTCTGCACTTCGCTTGTTTGTTTTCATTTAGCCTAAAAGATCAATGAGCACACCTTTTGTTATCAGCAATTTCGAATTTGCGGCGCACGACTGCCCGGGTCGGCCCGGGCCGGCACGAAAGACGTTTTGTTCAAGCCCGAGCCCGGCCCGCGGGCCCGAGAAAAATGCGTGCTACCCGGCTCGAGCCTGGCCCGCGGGCCGGGCCGGGCTTGGGCTTTTGGGCTAGCCCGGGCCCGTGCAGTGCTCTAGTCCATAACGTACTCTTTCCTCCAAGCAAGTATAAAACAGAGCTTGGTTGCGCTTTTCACCATGGCACCCGTGACGATCGAATCTCGAGGGGGATAGGTAGGATTGGCCAGAGGCTCATTGGAGAGATCATTGAGGCAGGAAGGATTCCAGGAAGGATTCCATATTTCAACGAAATATGAAATATAGCCGTCGTGTTCAGAAATAGGCTGAATATGATCCACAATATCCGTAAATAACTATTGGACGTTTGTATATTTAACCTGACGGCTGTATTATAAACGGCCCCCTCCGGCAAGCCTTCGGAGAGCAGCCTGCTAAGAGCATGTGACGTCTGGCACAATCGTGATGTAGCCTGGCTCGGGACGAGCAAAGCTGCAGCGAAGCTGACGTCGACAAGACGATTACAGGCAGGCTATCCGGCCGCCGCCATGTCTCTGCTCGTGCGGGCAAGTGCATGAGATCACAAGCTTACCAAAACTACGTTCACGCGCACGCTGCACATGCTAGCACGCCTGTGGCATGCATTAGTGAGGCTATTCTCGGCGAGATGCTCGCTAGGGGCGCTTCTATTTTCCTCGCTCTGCGTACTGCACGTGGTATACCCACGCGTTTATGTTTTAATTTTTATAGTGTGCAGAAGCTTGGCATTGCACGTGCTTGCACTAGCAGAGGAATTTGAGGTATTTTTACTCTGGGTTGTGAAAAATTCCACCAGGAGGCGATACCCAAACTTCTCGCCGAGAATAGTTCTAGGCGAGACGGGTGTCGTCACCACCCGTAAATGTTCCTAGACGGACATTGCAAATGAGGCTTTAGCGACATCCACCAGGTGCTATTTGCTAATCGTTTAATTTGTTTTAAAGTTCCCTTTCATGTCTTTTTCAACAAGAGATTGGAGTGTCCTATGTGATACTGTTTGTTTGAACACGTATAGACCAAGAAATAATCGGCAAAATTTTCGTGTAGTCTCTCGTTAAAAATGCATGTGTCAGTGCCCTATCCTTGACGTTATGAAACAAAAAGCTAGAAATTATGGAAAATGGATGGATGAGACGCCAGTGAGACACGGTAAATATTGTTCCGCCTCTCGCGAAAATAAAGAATACAAAGCAGCAGTTACCATCCTTCTCGTTCCTCGCGAAAGACAGCGCTGTGTGACTCTTGGCCCTTGGATGTGTGTCCTGTGTGTGTTGCTGTTTTGCGCTCTTGTTGTTATTTTGGAAGGTGGTCAACCCAGCTCTGTCCCTTCCACTGTAGTTCATAGATGACGACGACATTCCACTTTAAAATGAAGACAGCGTTTTTTATCTTAACAATTTCTTCACGTCTATCCTTACTAACGAATACTTGTTAAACGTTCCAGACTCATGCCCATTATTTCACCCTCGGATGAATCCTATCATAATTAACCACGCAGGCGTATTGAAAGCAACAGATATACGTAAAAGTATTCTCGAGCTTTGGGAATGACCAAATTAACTAGAAGGTATTATTAAACACTAAACACGTTTTCTTTGTTTTTTTGTTTTTTTTTCTGTGACATATTCTCACAGTCCCTCACGCTTTCCATATTTTCGTGTGGCTGGAAAATCGCTAACGTAACCCCTGTTCAGAAAACTGGGGATCGCCAACTCGAGAGTAATTACCATCCCATTACTCTCACCGGAGTTCCGCGTGACCTCTTCGAAGATATACGTCACTCAAATATAATATACTTTGTTGACTCGCATAACCTTTCTTTTTCAACATCAGCACGTATTTCGTCAATCTTACCCTCTTGTGAAACCCAGCTAACCGCTCTCTTTACTGACATTTACTCGATCTACAATTCGAGTTTAAAGCTGCTGTCGTTTTCATTGATTTCTTTAAAGCATTACACAAAGTTCCTCATCAATCTCTTTTAAGGAAACTTAACGATATTAATATTCACCCTTCTGTCGTCGAGTGGATTTCTGAATTCCTAATCAACCATACGCAATATTCATCCGTTAACAACGTAAAATTCCCCACCTCTATTTTAACGCCAGGCGTCCCCCAGGGAACTGTACTCGGCCCCTTTCTGTTGATAATCCACCATTAATGATCTCCACCATAAAATAGATTCTTTTGTGGGCCTGTTCGCCGACAATGGTGTCATAAACCGACCTATTCTTTCATACCATGATATCATCTCATTTTCAGGGGTGCGAAAAATGGCAAATGACGCTAAACTTTAATGAATGTAAATCCCTGTCATTTTCCTGGAGCTCACGTGCCACAACATTTTCGTATTACCTTGCTAACACTCAAGTAACAGCCCGCTCATCTCATAAATACCTGGGTGTTTATCTCACCTCTGACCTATGATGGACTGCTCACATAACGTCTGTTATTGCTGGTACCAACCGTACTCTCGGATATTTCGCCGAAACCTCGAACTTGCTACACCTTCCGTAAAACGACTACTTTTATAAGATTCAAGTTAGAATACGCCTCATCTGTATGGTCTCTATGGCAGTCATACCTCACAGATCATCTAGATTTCGTTCAAAACAGAGCCTTCCATTTTGATTATAATAATTTACTTAACTTAAATCAGCATACCAGGATAACGTCTGTGATGTACCGGTAATTTGGGCTAATGCAAGATATATTTATTGAACTGCTAGATTACATTCGGTTGAGAAGCGTCTTCTTCGGTCTGCGACCGCGCCCAGTCTGTTCTTTCGCGCAGGCGTCACGTTCTTTTCCGTGGCTCGCTCTCCCTCGCCGGCGTCTCCGGTTACATCAGCCCGCCGTTGCCTGGCCCAAGGGTCGTGTTCGCTATGCGTGGCGAACACGCACACAATACACGGCAACGTCAATCAGCTCATTTTCATTCACTTCCCTTGCGCCACCGAGTGTCACGCCTATCTCCTTCATCAAATTTTTTATCACAATACCCGCCTCAGAGAATCATTACTATCACCTCCCCACCGTATTTTTCCTCTTTTAGATCATCCATGTGAATTACGTCCAATTCAATCATCAACTGTCTCTTACCAGACTTCCACACTACCATTGGCTATCGGGGATTGGAACTCACTACCTCAGAACATCGTTTCTATAAATTATACTACTAAATTTTCTGAATTCATTATTTTCTTTCTATCTAACCTAGCTAACTAGCTTGCAGTGTGATGTTCGTGGTCACTGTTCTAGTTTTTGTTTTATTACCCCCCCCCCCCCCCCCCTCTGTATAATACCCTGCGGCAGGCACGTAGCCAGGATTTTGTTTCGGGGGGGGGGGGGGGGGGGGGGGGCCGCCCATGACAAAATGTTGTATGAGGGGGAGGGGGGAGAGGAGGCCCCAGCAAAATGGAAGATATCGGGAGGGGGGGGGGGGGGGGCCGGGCCCCATGGGCCACCCCCCTGGCTACGTGCCTGCCCTGCGGGCGCTAAAGGAAATTAAATGGTGATGGTGATGATGTTCACCGTGCCAACTCTATCAAGACATCAGCCAAATAATGTGTTGCTTATGCTGTTCCTCACGCTTGGTAAAACAAAAATTATGCCTTAAACGCAATTTGCAATTCTTCGTAAGGAAAATTATGAAAGTAAACATTTAAGCAAACCTTTCTGGCTGCCTGCATGATGGCGTAACACCACTGGATGCCAACAAAGGATAGAAAAAGAAATTTCACTTTTTCACGTTTCCCCATTGGATTCACTGCAATTTTTGGTGTCAAGCAATGGTAACGGAAATAAACAAAGCGCAAAAAATGCACAAAAACGAAAAGAAGGTGCGAACGACTAGTGTCATTCGCACCTTCCTTTCGTCCTTGTGTATTTTTTGCGCGCTGTTTATTTCCGTTACCACGAATCAACTCGCCTACATCACGACACTATAGTCAAGCAATGGCCGCCCGTGGTGCCATTCGACCCCAGCAAAACAAGCCTTGATCCGTGATCCAGCCTACTACAAGACATCAGTGGGCTGAAACGATCGGTTAGCAAACTGCCTTCCTGTGGTTGCCCGAACAAACTAACATATTAGGCAATGAGACCCTTGCGAACAGGCCACTGGCTAGAGTCGTCCACAATCTCCATCCGGCAGTACAATGAGCACGTCTCTTCACTGGCGTTTATTGCCTAAAGCGCCACCCTTGTTCAAAGCTTTCAAGGAATGAGCCGGCCTTATTACATCGCTTGAGGTCGAACTGCGCGCCAACACCCGACCCACTTTTCACAAACTTCAAAGGGTCAACAATTGCACTAGGAATACTGCAAAGGAAAGGTAGCTATTAGACACGTGCTGCTTTCCTGCTCGGAGAAGGCAGACGAGCGGAAGTGCCTGTACCATTAGTACGCATTTAGTTGCCTTTCCTGCTCGACCGTCGAAGATCTTTTCCCAGCTGCACCACGCGGAACTCCGGACAGGGGCTTCAGAACCATCCTTAAGTCTTTGCAGAAGGCGCGCCTGAGATAGCATCTTAGAGATGATTTCTGGTATTTTTATTTCTCTATCGAGACGCACTTGAAAGGCGTATTTGTATCTCAGTGGAGAAATATATTTACGACGTAGCGCTTGTATTTGATACCCTGCCAGGCTTAGTTTTCTCGCTACATTTTATTGTCAAAAAATTAAATGTCGAGTTTCCAAGGATAAACGAAACACCTTTTTGGCTCGAGTAGTCCGAAACTTTACAATATTGTTACGTTTTTAATTTACAAGAGGACGTCCATAACCAAATCAGACCCAATTCGAAGTGTGTCACGCGCCGTCTGCACGCGCTTCGTCGTCGTCCTCGGTGGGTTCTCGCACGCGCCTCGGCGGCACCGCTACACTCTTTCCCCTCCGAGTTTTTTAGTGATGTTTCTTCGTAGGTTGGTTCGTTCTGCTCAACAACCTCGCCACGTTCCATTAAAGACAGTTCTTTTTTCCGGGTGCCGTTGCCGATGCTCATCGCGACAGTTCCTCCGTAACACCAAAATCCAGCACATTGGCGCTTTTTGAAGTTGATGCCCGGGCACTTGTCACTTGGCCGCCACTGTCTTCTATTTTCGTCACCCCTGGTGACATGGCTCATCAGAACTCTGATACCGGCACACATCATATCGGTGCAAAGCATCACTGCACATTTGCGCATTTTGAAAACCAACACCGAAAATTAAATGCGCCGGTAAGGCCAAAGTCCAGAAGATGGAACGTTATGTTAACGTTGCTGCTCATAATCTCATCCGCCGAATGTCCAGAACGACAGTCAAAAAAACATTCAAGTCCGGCGCGCACTTACGCGCCTCGGTGCCTTGAAGCTTTGGGATGCTAATGTGGCCATAGGCCAACGCAGGATCTTCATTGCACGGCCACAAAATAGTCATGGGGAACATGGTGAAGTGGTAACTTGCTCGTGGCGGTTCCGTCATGAAGATTAGCGGCGTCAGACAATCCAGCCGCCAGCCATTGGCTCCATGAGACGCCGGCGCTGACCACACTGCAGAGGATGTTCTTCTCGAGAGGAGGCATTCCGGGTAACTTGAGGCGCCATGCCAGAAATCCCACTTCCGACACCAAATGTTACGTTTTTAATTTACAAGAGGACGTCCATAACCAAATCAGACCCAATTCGAAGTGTGTCACGCGCCGTCTGCACGCGCTTCGTCGTCGTCCTCGGTGGGTTCTCGCACGCGCCTCGGCAGCACCGCTACAATATAAACCCGCCCCATAACCCCCTCTACAAAGGAGAAGCCTGGTGATTAAATGGTATATTCCAAACACAAACATTAAAGAAAGAAAAAAAGGCAGGGTGGTTTCGTGAAAGGTCACAGGAAAGAGTAGCAGAATAAGCTCATCCCGCAAAGTTCTTGTTTCATTCCACTTTAACAAAGTGAACGCTGGAAAGGAGGCGAGGGGCGAGAAAGAAACCGCCGACATTTATAGCAAACAACTTGTGCCAGGGACTTTTCTTTCTCATATGTATTGTGTGGCTCGGTTGTCCGATCTCCTCAACCTGGGTGACTCGGAGGCCCCGGAAAAACAGAGTCCATTTCGATCAGACGGCTTTTGTCAAGCATGGCAAGCAATCACGGACTTTCAGTACACCTTTATTGTTCATTGGGGCAATAGTACCTATTACCGGCACTTGTGATGGTAGCTGAATAGACTAAGAGTTCAAGGTAGTTCGAGATGCATGAAACTAACACAAAGAGTGGAAAAAATTATCTCTGTATGTTTCTGTATATAGTATGTATTCCGAGATACCTTTCCGCCGTCCTTGCAGACGCACCTTACGGATATACCGTTAGGTAAAGGACAAATGTATCCCAGTATCTGTATTTTCGCCTTAAAATGCATGTATCGCAGTATTTGTATTCTAATATACTTTTCGAAGTATTTCTGCCTAGCCCTGCCGGGTAGCGACTTGCCCCGTAGAGGAGGCCCACATCTCTCCCGATTATCCCCCTTTTTTCTGGACAACACCAAACAAACAAACAAACAATCAAAACGCCCACATTGCCACCTTATTCTTCGCATGTACAGAGTGACGTCCCAAGCTGTTTGGCTAACCCAAATTGTTAGGGCCCAAGATTCACGTGACACACGCCAAGTACGACAGGTAGAAATGCTCCTCCGCACGGTTTCGTACGCACGTCAAAGCGAATTGAAGCGCCCAGCCAACGTTGACCGCGGCAATGGCGAATAGCATGCACACACTGAATCGGGACGTCATGTGAATACTTCCTTTATAAATCTATCGTTTAAAAGCGACGCCGGCGGTGGGCACGGGTTCACTCTTTCACCGGCAAAACTTGTTCCCAACTGAGTACAAAAAGTTTGTTGGTCTGAAATGAAGGCCCTAGGCGCTTACTTTAGCATTCCCTCGGCGGCACAGAATAAATGCTCGAAGTATACTAGGTTTTCTGGGCTGCCCGCTCGAACTGTAATCGCGTGCCTTCCAGTGACGTCACGGCATGGAGAGTCCAACTCCGAACTGCGACAGAGTTAAGCGCTCAGACCTTTGTATCGCGAAGATACTACCTAATAAATTGTGCGTTTGTGCTGATATTTCTTCTCTCTTTTAGGCCGGGCAAGAAGAAAACCCTAATTTCAAGGCGATTGTGGATGCTGTGAGCAAATTTCAGACAGAAGAGAATGTTCATCGAAATATTGAGGAATGTGTCGTTCTGTCACGCCTGCTACCAGCGAAGAAAGTGGGCCGCTTCCAGTATTTCGGGTCGCTCACAACGCCACCCTGCTCGGAAGTTGTCACCTGGATAGTCTTGAGAAAGCCAGTCACCGTCAGCGAATCTCAGGTAAAATCATGATGTTAGGAGTATTTTGCAGCTGGGAGATGTTAATTTAAAAAGTAACCGTTATAAACATAACGTTTAATACTCGCAAAAAAAAAAAAAGAAAACACCGGCAATTTAGTGTAAGTTTTATGACATTCTGTCATAAAACTTACTTTTCGTTGAAAAAAAAAAGGACGTGCGACATATACTTGTTGTTTTCTTTCGCAGACGTTGCTTTCAACGACAGCGCAATTATCGTCCTTAACATTTTATTTCTGCGCTGTTTACGATTCTGCAAATTTCCCCGCTAAATCTAGCGAAAAATTTTTTCTGAGGTCACGTGACACCCAAAGGTCACGTGACCCCCCCCCCCCCCCCCCGAGGTCAGGTGACCCCCCCCCCCCCCGTGATTTTGGGGAGAGGGTCACGTGACCTTGGGGGTGACGTGACCCCACCAAGGTCACGTGACTTCAGGGAAGGTCACGTGACCTTTGTGGCCTTGGCTCCTCCTCCTCAGGAGCTGCGCTCTAAGTCGGCGTTACAGTGAGTTGTAAACGGCTTTCATTTTTTATTGTCTAAATAGATGCAAGTTGTAGTCATAAACACGCAAAAAAGGCATGGCAAAAAAAAAATTACGCGCGCGCGCACCTTTTTTTTGCGTTTTTTTCCGCTTTTCGCCTCTTTTGATTTGTGACGTGAAGAATCATGAAATTCCTAAGCTTTGTAGACGGCATTTCTATACCATTTAATAACAGCAATCGTAAGACATGTTTTTTAACGCAATTGCGAACGCACTACGGCCCTTCTTTTTGAAATACCAAAAATCGGAGTCCGGTGTGATGTCGCCTTCTGGAATCGTATCCTCCCTCGGAAAACATGCCGCCTGGGCAGGCGGCACCGCTCGCACGGAATAAAACCGTTTTTTGTAGCGTGAGCTACACTGGCTGAGGTTGAGCAGTTTAGCGTGGCTGTCGGAGAGCCGTGACGTCACACGGCGCACAGCTGGCGCGCCTCACCGGTCTGCGCATGCGTGAGGAGCAGTGACGTCACACGGCGCAGAGCTGGCGTGCCGGAGCCGCCGCCACCGCGCGCGCCTCGCCGGTCTGCGCATTCCAGAGGAGTGACGTCATAGCCGCGGCAGACGCACTGGCGCCGCCGCGTGCCCAGCTCTGCGCCTCCGTTGCGCTGTAGCCAAGTCTGACGCTGCACCGGAGCCGCTTGATAGCGCCTCTCATTTTGTGCACATAAGCTCACGCTACGTATATCCTGGCATAGCCGAACTAAGCCACCGCAATATTTTTATTCAGAAACAAGTTGGTACGCCACGCCACTGGTGTTGTCCCAGTTTTTGTCCCTAGTCTCAAAGTTTTTTGTTTGTTTTTTTCCCACTATGATTGTTCACCAGCTCGCCTGCGCAGCAACCTTTATTTCAGTAAGAAAGGACTCTGTTTAATTTCAATCTGTGACATGACCTCTTTGTATTTCTCGCTAACGGGCTCACCTTTCGCACACTCTTGTAGAAAAAAAAAAAAAAAAACAGAAAGTCAGGAAGCAGCTTTTCCTTTCAAGCGGCAAAAAAAAAAAAAAAAAGTAGAGGATTGTGCTTAGAAAGCGCAAGGTTAAGGCTTTGCATAAGGTAGGACTGCCTTTGAGGAATGGCGAAACTGGCCTACACTAAGAGAAATTTAGCCAGTGCAGTACGACTGCTAGCCTGGTGTCTTTAACGTGCATCAAGCAGTTGTGATTTCACGACCGCACGCAGGCACGATGCTCATCCAGATTGAAACGGGAAGGGTGGGGTTGAACCCAAAATTCATGGGTTCTGCGACGCGAGCTTTCGCTCCAGGTGCTCCTAGCTGAGATTCGCTAACATACTTGGACAACACTGATCACAACTAGGGGACTGAATGGCTCATTGAGCAAAGAGGTATGAAGCCACCGGAAGTAAGCGGCTTGTCCCTGAAGTTAGCATTTGACAGGCTTTCTATCCCTTCCGATCGCTGATTCAAACAGCGTCCACGACGCTGGAATGTTTCTTTTCATCTCGAGAGAGCCTGCTTTTTGCGCAGTAAGAGCGTATGCAGACCCTAGAAGACTTATGGAAGCCATTCCATGTGAACATTTTGAGATTCTATAGGTTGATCAAGTGTGCATATGTCCTACGTTCAAATGCCCTATTCTTGAGATTTACTTCAAAACGGGATTATTAAAACCCATTCAAAGGCACAAGAAAGTATGAAACAAAACATCGTATAAATGCCCTCGGAAGACCAGCAGACGCCCAACTTCCGGGACAAGCATCGAACATCCGGTGACTTTATTTGTGCCAGGCTCGGAGAGCATCTTTGTGCCATCCATCACAAATGACTAAATCGTGGGTTTCAGTCTCTCCTGACGCTAATTTATTTGTACACTTGTTCCTTTCTTCTAGATGGACGTTTTTCGCAGAGTGCAGGCTCGTGGCCATGACAATGGTACGACACACCACCTGGTAAACAATTACCGGTCACCGATGCCCCTGAACGGCCGATATGTCCTGAGGAACTTCCTTTGTCCGCCATTGCAGAAAGGACAAACCAAGATGCACGCACCCGCGAGAACACCAGATTCAGTCGAGGGTCAAGAGTAATGTGTAGCGTTGTAAAAGGTAGGGGTGCGATCGCGTAGCTTTTACAAACTACCACTTCCCCTTTGCCAGTGCTCGTGCAATCAGCAATAAAATATTGAAGATTCCTTTTTTTTGTTTTTTCTAAAAATGCGGTTATGGAGAAGAAAGTTGTTCACTTTTGTTGCACGATATTCCACCCTGTGTAATTGCCCATGTGTTGACAGTATCGAAAAGGTATTAAAAATAAATGAAGATCCATTGGTGGATCCTTAGGGAATGCGTTAGCATGATTCTTGGAAAACGCCACACGACGTAACGAGTTAAGGCATAAAGTTCAGAATCGTTTGGCGGTGTGAGTTACGCTCCTCGTTTCTTCTTCACTTGGGCTTCACGCTAACGAAGGCTACTACCATAGTTGATGTGACCAAATGTATGACTGAGACTTTAGTGAAATGGGTGTCTGGGCTTCGTCATTGACCCGGTAAGGGATGACGTCCCAACATGGCGCTGTTCTCGGGTCAAACCGATGCTAGGGCCGTTGTTATGTACAAATGCATGGCGTCTTGATGCGAGGTTAGAATGTGTATGATGAAAAGTTAATCCATTTTTGTGAGCATGGCTTCTTTTCAATATGTAGACGTTAAGACCTTTTCTGTCGTCCCAGTGCTATGTAGAGATGACAAAAGCCCGTAATAAAGTGTTACAACCCGTTCGGTTTTGCTAGCAGACGACACGATAGCTTCGTGCGTCAAGTTTGGTCCAGTGGTCCTTTCTGATGGAACACGCGACTGCGTTGAATTAAGTTGGTGGCGAGCGACAAAACTACTATTCTTGGGGTCATTTTTCAGTCGAATCTCTGAAGCGAAGAGTGGCCATGCACAGCCATAATCCACGCTCAAGGTGTGCGACCGCGCCCAAACGCCTGCCCAAACACCCCTCAATATATTTTTTTTTGTTAGGCAATTTATTATGGTGTCTGAAGATTACCCTATCAATATTTTGCTACAACATCAAGTATATTTTTAATAAAGTCAAAATACGCAACGTCTCGAAACCGAAACTTGACAGGGGAGGAAGAAGAAATATAAAGGAGCAGAAAGTTACCAAAAATCACGTGGCAGTGCAACTTTTTTTTTTTTAGACAACGTTTTTCCAGTTTATTGGAAGTCACGAAAATTTCGTATCATATTTTTTGTCTATTTTTAGTATTGAGCGTATCTCATCGATGACCCATGACTTTGCTTATCTTTGGTGGTTGCGTCTAAACCATAGAAAGCGGCACGTGACCACCGAGAAGAGAGTGAGCGCGACTCAAACCGGCCAGTTCTCGATCGGCGTTTTTGGGTGGAATGAAAACGAATTTCGAGTCGCAAACTGTGTTCTGGGTAGTTGGGCTCTCATAACTATCCTGTTAGTGTCCCTTTAATCTGGGACTGGTAAAAGGGTATTCACACGAGGGATGCTTTTCGGGGAGGGATGTGCGTGACGTCAGTGACCGGCGGAACCAGCGGGACTCCCTCCCCGATCCAAGCATTCACACGAACGACGGGGAGTCAAGAGAGATGTCAGTGTTATCGGGCGCATTTAGTGGTCGCACTCTCCACAACAGGTTTCGGTGCGCGCATACGGGAGTAGAAGAATGGAGGCGTACAAATGACGCGATTGTGGCAGCAGCGCTATAGATATGTGGAAGACGACGAACTGTTTCCGGATAAAAGAAATACGCTTCTTGAATCAGTGAATGTCACTTAAGGTACGTGGAATCAAAAAATAGTTGTATGAGGAGCGGCTTGAGGACGGTATCGATGAATATCGAAGACTCCTTCGGGTGCCTCGGACGACATGCGCAATAGCGCCAGCCACAAGTTATGCGATCCCGATGCCACCGCCGGCATCCAACACCACCTAGATAAGCAGAAGGCTTCCGCACCTTCATCACGGTCAGATCGATCGAGGCCTGAGATTGGGCACGAGTATTGCGTCATTGTTCGGCCGGGGCTCGTGTTCAATCAGCGCGTCGAAGGTCGGACTCGGGCTGTGCCACAACGCAGGCCACTAATCCGTTCAACTTTTTCGTGATGTTCTCCTTCATTCTCCTCCGCGCTTTGCTCCCGTTGCTGGCTTCCTCAGACGGCACGACAGCATGCACCATCTGGAGCAACGAAAATCGAGCAAGTGGCTACCATCCGGCTGTCAGCAACGCCTCGTCACGTCCGGCAGACTCGTCACTCGAGCAGTTGATCCTCGGCCAAGTGTGGAGGGCCCCATCGTCATCAACAGCCACTTACCCGCCCACTATAAACCCATTGAGTTATTACAATAAACGCTAGAGGCTCAGCTGGCGCTAGTGTGCTGTTGCAAATTGAAGCAGACAGCATGCAGTCAGAAATTGACTTACGGTAATGCATTTCTATGGGAAAAAGCGAGTGCATTTTCTCTCTGCGCTGGATTATAAGAGCAAATATCACGAATAATTTGTACGTACTAGGCACATTGGAACATTTCTCAGTCATGCAGACGAAATAATTGGTCGGTTACAGCATTTTTATTTGAAATTCGCGGCATTAAAACGGTGTTAAAACCGCTTCGTACGTGTATTTATGTGCACTGTCGGACACTGTTAGAGCGAACACGGCGTCGACGCTTTCCAGCATGGGCGATATACGTGCCAAACGAACGAACGACATGTGGAAAACCAAGAGAGACGGCAAGAACTACGCAGTAACAGTGGTTAAGTAACTCCTTGTGCTTGCAGGCGATCAAAATAAGTTGAAAGTCACGTAATATAGTCCGATTTGCAATAAATAAGTACTGCTTTATTCTTTTTGCTCGTGAATATGTGCGAAGATCTTGTTCTGTGTTCAAATCATCACCCGCACGCTCCAAATCTTTGGAAATAGGGGGAAGCCAGAGGACAGGTGCGCGATAAAAACTGCCCAACATAGGAAATAATAAGAAAACACACCTTTCGTAGCCCACGTACTTTATTCTTTACGTTTCGAACGCTTTTTTTAACCGCTCGTAGAGATGCACGACGGGGTCATTTTCATATAGTGAGAGGACAGGCATATTAGCAATATATAAGCACCAACGGAATGCTGGCGAACTTTGAACACACTCTGCATTCCTTTCGATCGTTATTTTGCTTAAAATCGTCGCTCGTTTCTACATACCTGCCATGGAACAGAGGTTCGGGCCTGAAATATAGCGAAGTTTAACATCGTTCAGTGGTAAAGGAAAAACGCTGCAACTAAAGCAATTACACTTTACAATATTAATAAAGGTACATACTACCCGGTACAACCGAAATAACAAAAGTCATTAATGTTATTTTCCGGCGACGAGACAAAATTCACGCGCGTTTTCCCATAGGAATACACAGGAAGACTGGAAAAGTAGGCTGCATGCTGTCTGCTTCAATTTGCAACCGGAAGTCCCATAGACACTAGCGCCAGCTGAGCCTCTAGCGTTTATTATAATAACTATGTATAAACCAGCCGACGCAGCCGATACATAGAGTAATATAGTAAACGTAAAGAGAGGACACAGGAGCCGATTCGCGGCCCAGATAGTGCGCACTATACCCTCCGCTACGTGGCGCTTTTCTGCAATTTGGTTAAAATTAATTAAAACTCTTTCTGTGAAAAGTATTTATTTTTTAAATGGCAATGCTACAAAATTGTTTAAAGTACTTAAATTGACTAAATAGTTTAAATAAAAATACGTCACAAAAACCACGTGATGAATGGCGCCTGCCATGGCCTGCCTAGAGCACTATATACCTCCTTCGGAGCAGAGTAGCGCAATCTAGAACGCCGTCTCTCGGCGACTAGCGGCGAACGCCCGGAGGTTCCAACTGCGGTCAGAAATGCATGGAGAACGTGAGAAAATCGTTGTTTCTTCAGTTTTGTGGGGATGTGCGGAATGGAAATCATTTTTGACATAATAATGAAACATTTTAGAATAATATGCGATAAGTTTTGTGCCATACAAGGACGTAACTTTTTTTTAAAAATTGCCTGAGCGGCATCATGCAGCAGACGACACGGCGACGTCACACCATTCACGTGACCCGCTCCGGCCAACCCGAAAAGCCCATCTCCGCTGCGAGCAAAAATCGTCTGCTTCAAACGCCATTGCCTTGGAAATTGCCTTCTCAAAATTTGCACACGCATCCGATATTATTAAAACTTTGATAAAGTGTTTAGCGCTTTACTAACTTCACGACAGGCTAGTTTTGAAAAATGTGAACTCGCCGTTAGTTTTTTAATCAGCCGTGTTATGTCGATCTCCATGTATTCTCCCATAGGGCGGGCTGCCTCCTGGAACCCTGAGTACCACGTGACTCGCGCCGAGCCGCTCTGTCGGCCATGTTGTCGGCAAAACACGGGGTTCAAAGGATTGCGCTACTCTGCTCCGTAGGAGCTATATAGTGCTCTAGGCCTGCCCATAGAGTAATATAGTAAACGTAAAGAGAGGACACAGGAGCCGATTCGCGGCCCAGATAGTGCGTTTCATACCCTCCGCTACGTGGCGCTTTTCTGCAATTTGGTTAAAATTAATTAAAACTCTTTCTGTGAAAAGTATTTATTTTTTAAATGGTAATGCTTTAAAATTTTTTAAAGTACCTAAAACCACCAAATAGTTTAAAGTCACATACGTCACAAAAACCACGTGATGAATGGCGCCTGCCATGGCCTGCCTGCCTGCAGGCCATCGCCTCTGCATCATTCTGCATGGCCTCTGCTCGTCCCTGCGTCGTTCGTCTGTGCCGTGCGTGCCGTCCATCTGTGCTTTCTGCTGCATCATGTTCGGTCGACTTTGCATCAATCAAGGTGACGCATGACCGCCCGCGTGCTCGCATGCTCGGCGTGAATTCGTGGCGCCGATTGGTTCGAGCTTCTCGCGTTGTTGTTTCTGCCAGCCTGTCTGGCTGCACTTGAACGTGTGTGCAACTTAATTTTCGATGAGATTCTTTTAAAAAAAGAATTTAACTTATGACCCTGCACACGACATTATCCATGGGTTTACAGATGACGGTGTTGAACGAACCTCTAACATTGCAGAAAGAGCCTTGGTTGTTATGCTGTCTGAAATTTCCAGGAGGTGCATTTAGCCCCTTGCAGACACTTCTGTGCACACTCCAACGTCTTCTGTTTAACGCAGTCTCCTTATTTCTCTCATTCGGGAGCTTAAAGGGGCGGTGCAACGATATTCAATTGGAATGTTTTTCACTTTACACGAGCTTAATGGCACTAGTGGGACTCAAGGATACTCGCACGCAACGCCACTGACCAAGAAATTTCTTTGTTGCGCTGTAATTTTGAGGACAAAACCCAGTGTTTTCAGTCAATCTCTCCTTCGAAAAACCCGATGACGTAGCTGGGCGGTAGCAGTACCCCCCAGTGACGATATGCGAATGCGGCTCATAGATTGGACCCGAGCATTGCATGGGCACTCGATTTGGGCTCGTGATAATCGATAGCTCGAGAATCATTCGGGTAGTGTCCTTTGTCCAATCGCTGCAATGACGACAACAGCCGAACCATAACAATGTCTGGAACTCGGCGCGTGTCCTGCGCCTTGCCAACCCCAGCGCATGGCTATGATCAACATTGGCGGCATATAATCGGCTCCAGATCACGGGGCCGCTTGTTCTGGCTGCGAGTTGAGGGCGTGAACTCTGCTTGTTTTTCTTAATTTTTTTCTGCGAGTTCGATTGCGTGTGGCGAAAAAGAACGGGTATTTTACAGATCATTAACGTCAGGGATTCGTTCTAAGCGGTATTTGCGCAAAATACAAATATCAGTGCATCGCCCCTTTAAGACTGTTGGCTTCACAGTAAAGGCTGTGGTTTGTGGTTAGGGGGCTTCAAACGTAAGCTTGGTGTGTGTGATGATATGCCATTTTTTGAAGTTGACAACGAACACGTTTACTTTGTCTTTGATGTTCCGCACCTTCCCAAAACAACCAAGAGCAATCTCCAGGCCCACAAACTTTGCGTTGGATATGAGGTCAATGAGTGGTCTTCTATTGTTGAACTTTATTGTCCTATCCATGAGATAACCTTGGAATTGGCTCCGAAAGTTACTGAGAGACACATTTTTTCAAGAACCTTTCGGTAACATGGAAGAAAATTGTGCCCCACAGGTACTGAGTGCCTCACTCTTTCTTGACTGGCTGCCTTTCATTTCATTCAGCATCTAGAAAATCACTTTCTTCCCATAATAGAGAGTGTGACACATGTTCGAGGAGTGTGTGCCGCCTTGTATAGCACACTTTGAGGTCTGGATGGTTTTAGCCTTTGACCAGAGGAGTACCACGAAGGGTTTTTAAAATTGTTTTGCAGAATACGCTTGTGTTGACATGTTTGATTTCATAACCGGAATTCGGACAAAGTTCGGTTGCACTCTTCAGTGGCTAGTAAGAACGAGACAGGTTTAACTGTTAATAGTGTATTAACAGAAGTGGTTGCCAAACCAAAAACAAAAAGTGCTTATTAAGTGGGCGGTGCAGCTTGCTCTCCAAATATTGGTTACCCCTTTTTCCAGCGAATGTGTATCACGGCTCCCAACAAAACTATCTGTCCACTTTCTACAAAATTTGGATAGAAAATAGTGTATAGAGGCTAAAATATTTGAAAGAAAATGTATCCACTTTTGTATCCACTGTCCATAGTTTTTTAGCCGTTTTTTTCTGAAGCCATATTTCTTTTCTGAACGATTTCGGGGAATGTTTAGGGACGTTGAATCTTGTCAGATTTAGAATAGAGTTCTCATTATTTGATAGTGGCTCGCCCGCAGTGAGTTCGAAGCTATGCAAATTGGTGTTTTTTTATATTTGCCAGAAATCGGGAATTCGTACTATCCGGCGTGTGCTTCGCACTCTTATTATGCTATTATGACTCGTAATTAGAGCGATGACTTATTTATTTTCGCACTTACTTGCCGTACCCGAGTCGGTGTCAAAGTGAATGTATCATACAGCATGTTCTGCGTGGAAAGGTTTTGTTAACTTGGTTCCGCTAAGAATCTATTACGAAGTGTACGATATGCCGAAGTCCTTCATACTCATTTATTTTTGTGAGTATCGATCTCCTTCGTATAAAACATACAGAGATTATGAAGTAAATCATGTGTACATGAATGTGGTCCAATAAAATGTGTTCGAACCACTTACTGTTGTTGACCCCAAAATGCTCTACCAGCCAGAAGTCAATGCGGCGATTGTGTAACTTCAAGCTTTACAATAGAAAAAGAACAAGAAATATATATACTTCTGCTTTGTGAAGTAAGCTGAAATATTATTTGACACATTTTGCACGGACTCTATCGTAACAAATAAAGCAAAAGTGCGTCAGTATTAAAAAAGAGAACTAAAAGAAACAGCGGCTTCAGGAGTCAAGGAGCTTCCGAGAGCCGAGCGAGGCGGGGAGGAAAGAGAGAGAGAAGGGTACCGGAGAACCGGAGCAGAAACGCCCAAACCAAAACCGAAACTAACTTGACCGGAAACGGAATCAGATTATACTTAATACCGCCCGCTAGGAGCGCTGCTTGTCACTGGTCTATCTGGGCCGCTGGGACCTATGGCAGTGTCCGCTCTTTACCTTGTGTATATTACTCTATGGCCTGCCTGCCTGCACGCCGTCACCTCTGCATCATTCTGCATGGCCTCTGCTTGTCCCTGCGTCGCTCGTCTGTGCCGTGCGTGCCGTCCATCTGTGCTTTCTGCTGCATCATGTTCGGTCGACTTTGCATCAATCAAGGTGACGCATGACCGCCCGCGTGCTCGCATGCTCGGCGTGAATTCGTGGAGCCGATCGGTTCGAGCTTCTCGCGCTGTTGTTTCTGCCGGGCTGTCTGGCTGCACTTGAACGTATGTGCATGTTGATTTTCGATGAGATTGTTTTAAAAAAAGAATTTAACTTACGACCCTGCACACGACATTGTCCATGGGTTTACAGATGACGGTGTTGAACGAACCTTTAACATTGCAGATAGAGTCTTAATTGTTATATTGTCTGAAATTTCCAGGAGGTGCGTTTAGCCCCTTGCATACACTGTTGTGCACACTCCAGCAACGTCTTCTGTTTAACGCAGTCTCCTCATTTCTCTCATTCGGGAGCTTAAAGGGGTGGTGCAACGATATTCAATTGGAATGTTTTTCACCTTACACGAGCTTACTGGCTCTAGTGGGACTCAATGATACTTGCACGCAACGCCACTGACCAAGAAACTCCTTTGTTGCGCTGTAATTTCGAAAACAAAAACGAGTGTTTTCATTCAATCTCTCCTTCGAAAAACCTGATGACATAGCTGGGCGGTAGCAGTACCGCCCAGTGGCGATATTTGAATACGGCTCATAGATTGGACCCGAGCATGGCGTGGACGCTCGATTTGGGCTCGTGATAATCGATAGCTCGAGAAACATTCGGGTAGTGTCCTGTGTCCAATCGCTGCAATGACGAAAACAGCCGAACCATAACAATGCCTGGAACTCAGCGCTTGTCCTGTGCCTTGCCAACCCCAGCGCATGGCTATGATCAACATTGGCGGCATATAATCGGCTCCAGATCACGGGGTATTAAGTTAGTTCTGGCTGCGAGTTGAGGGGGTGAACTCTGCTCGTTTTTCTTTATTTTTTTCTGCGACTTCGATTGCGTGTGGTGAAAACGAACGGGTATTTCACAGATCATTAACGTCAGGGATTCGTTCTAAGCGGTATTTGCGCAAAATACAAATATCAGTGCATCGCCCCCTTAAGACTGTTGGCTTCACAGTAAAGGCTGTGGTCTGTGGTTAGGGGGCTTCAAACGTAAGCTTGGTGTGTGTGGTGGTAACCCATTTATTGAAGTTGACAACGAACACGTTTACTTTGTCTTTGATGTTCCGCACCTTCCCAAAACAACCAAGAGCAATCTCCAAGCCCACAAACTTTGCATTGGAAATGAGGTCATTGAGTGGTCTTCTATTGTTGAACTTTATTGTTCTATCCATGAGATGAGCTTGCAATTGGCTCCGAAGCTTACTGAGAAACACATGTTTTCAAGAACCTTTCTGTAAAATGGAAGAAAATTGTGCCCAACAGGTACTGAGTGCCTCACTCTTTTTTGTAATCATATCCCTTGTTTATGCCAAGGAACTTCCTGAGGCAGCCATGGCTACAGCCTATCTCTGTGATAGGATGTGCATACTTTTTGATTGTCTAAATAGCTAAAAAATTCAAGAAGACAGGGCAGAAGTTGCGTCATGCCATTCTGAAGGGGGAATCTGAAATACGTGATTTTCTCCACCAGTAACTTGGATGGATTTCAGCATGGCAGTTCCAAAGTAGGAGGCAGCCATAAGCCATCATTGGGTGGCAAGTTGCTATAAAAAGTGTCCTCATGCTCTGGAATGAGCTTTCAAGCAGCCATGACTTTAAGTTCTTACTTACAGGACGCCTGCAGCAAGACACACTTGAGAACGTTTTTGGAGCTATATACGACAAATGCTGGGCCCAAATGTGCATCAGTTCGCCTCAGGACTAAAACACCTCTGGATAAAGAAGCTGTTCAAACTGTCGGACAATGAAAACGTAGAGGATGACAAGGCTGACCTCCTAAAGGAGTTGCAAATATCTTCGCACCATGAAAGTTTAATTTCAGACATTGTGGAATGTCTTCCAATTGATAACTTCCAGCCACTAGAGGATATTTCTGAGCTGGTATCAGACATCAGGTCTAACATAATTGGTGACTCGTCCACTTTTTTATTACGTTTGGGGCTATTTGATCAAGCTTTTGCTTGAACAGACAAATTACAGCTGTGGCTGTTCTCAGCTGCTATCGGATGAGTGTAATAACTTGACCAGGCCTCACCAGTTCTGTCTTGTTCCTAAAACATACCACGTGCCTGGAAATTTCTTCGGGAACTTGGTAGTACCATCACAGGCTGCCTTTCATTTCATTCAGCAACTAGAAAATCACTTTCTTCCCATAATAGAGAGTGTGACACATGTTCGAGGAGTGTGTGCCACCTTGTATAGCACACTTTGAGGTCTGGGTGGTTTTAGCCTTTGCCCAGAGGAGTATCCCAAAGGGTTTTTAAAATTGTTTTGCAGAATACGCTTGTGATGACATGTTTGATTTCTTAACCGGAATTTGGACAAAGTTCGGCTGCACTCTTCAGTGGCTAGTAAGAACGAGACAGGTTTAACTGTTAATAGTGTACTAACAGAGGCGGTTGACAAACCAAAAACAAAAAGTGCTTATTAAGTGGGCGGTACAGCTTGCTCTCCAAATATTTGTTTCCCCTTTTTCCAGCGAATGTGTATCACGGCTCCCTAACAAAAATATTTGTCCACCTTCTACAACATTTCGATAGAAAATAGTGTATAGAGGCTAAAAATATTTGACAGAAAATGTATCCACTTTTGTATCCACTGTCTATAGTTTTTTAGCCGCTTTTTTCTGAAGCCATATTTCTTTTCTGAACGATTTCGGGGAATGTTTAGGGACGTTGAATCTTGTCAGATTTCGAATAGAGTTATCATTGTTTGGTAATGGCTCGCCCGCAGTGAGTTTGAGGCTATGCAAATTGGTGTTTCTTTATATTTGCCGGAAATCGGGAATTTGTACTACCCGGCGTGTGCTTCGCACTGTTATTATACTCTTATGACTGGTAATAATAGCGATGTCTTATTTATTTTTGCACTTACTTCCCGTACCCGAGTCGGCGTGAAAGTGAATGTATCATACAGCATGTTCTCCGTGGAAAGGTTTTGTTAACTTGGTTCCGCTAAGAATCTATTACGAAGCGTACGATATGCCGAAGTCCTTCATATTAATTTATTTTTGTGAGTATCGATCTCTTTCGTGTAAAACATACTGAGCTTTTGAAGTAAATCATGTATACATGAATGTGATCCAATAAAATGTGTTCGAACCACTTACTCTTGTTGACCCCAAAATGCTCCACCAGCCAGGAGTCAATGCGGTGATTGTATAACTTCAATGCTTTACAATATAAAAAGAACAAGAAATATATATACCTCTGCTTTGTGAAGCAAGTTGAAACATTGTTTGACACATTTTACACAGACTTTATCGTAAAAAATAAAGCAAAAATGCGTCAGTATTTAAAAAAAAAAACTAAAAAAACGGCGGCTTTGGGAGTCAAGGAGCTCCCGAGAGCCGAGCGAGGAGGGGAGGAAAGAGAGAGAGAGAAGTGTACCGGAGAACCGGAGCAGAAACGCCCAAACCGAAACTAACTTGACCGAATACGGAATTGGATTATACTTAATACCGCCCGCTAGGAGCGCTACCTGTCACTGGTCTATCTGGGCCGCTGGGGCCTATGGCAGTGTCCGCTCTTTACCTTGTGTATATTACTCTATGGCCGATATCGCTCTGTGGGCTCGGTGGCTGTGCCATAACGCAGACCATTAATCCGTTCAACTTTTTTGTGCAGGTTAGTAAACCGTGCAGTCTTTTCTCTAAAAAAACAAGTAACTACTTTTTGATACAGCTGCCGAGCCCGCAGTGTTGCGTTGTTATTTCGATTGAGTGCTTCCATACCATCCGTTCCTTGTTGTTGCAATCGGGTGACATCGAAACTAATCCTGGTCCTGATACTAACGCCATACTAGCCGAGCTAAAAAAACTATCCACCGGTCAATCGAAATTACTTGCAGAGGTACAAGACCTTAAAACCCAGCTTTTAACAACAGATAAAGCCATATCAGATTTGAGCGGGCGCATGACTGCGCTCGAAAACCATTATCAAAATCTCGCCCCCGTGCGCACCGAATTAGAAAATGTAAAAATCGAAACGGCTCAGACAGCCCGTTTGGTCTGTGGCTTGGAGGCGCGCTTCGACGATGCCGAAAATCATTCTTGACGCAACAACGTCATTTTCTATGGCATCCCTAACTCCACTGGACCAGAAACGTTTGCCCAATCTGAACAACTCGCCATCCGGCACTGTCGTGATCACTTGAACATAACCATAGACCCCAAAGAAATAGAGCGTGCACATAGTCTTGGACATCATACATCTGACCGCCCTCGCCCAGTAATCGTTAAATTTACGTTCTATAAGACAAACGACACCATACTAGCTAATGGCCGCAAGTTCAAAGGAACAAGTTTCAGTGTTGGCGAAGACTTTTCTCGACCCGTCCAAAATGCTCGCAAACACCTACTTGCATTTGCAAAAATCAAAAATACGCCATTTTCTTTACGGTTTAAAACCCTACTCATGGGCCCGAAACGCTACGTTTTTGATGAACCATCACAGACTGTAAAGGAAACAGCATAGCAATTGCCCCGTCAGAGGGAAATAACAGCCCCCTCTCGGATTTCTGCCGAAACTAATCTTTCACTTTCTGTCATCTTCACCAACGCGCGTAGTTGTCTTCCGAAACGAGAAATTGCGTCTAATCTCGTGTTTTCTTCCGGTAATAATTTGTTGATATTAACCGAAACCTGGCTGTCTAAAGAAATCACTGATGCTGAAGTTCTGGCCGATTTGCCGGACTTCCGCCTTTACAGAAATGACCGCCAAGCCACACGAGGAGGAGGTGTTCTCATCGCCGCACACCAGCAGTTGTCATGTTCTATTGCTAACATTACATCCGACCTTGAAATACTATGGATCATATGTCGAGCTTCACCTCAGACGGTTCTTTTGGGAGTCTGCTACAGGCCTCCCCATACTTCTCCTGACTTTTCTTGTAAACTTAATAACATCCTTAGTGAATTTGCCTCAACGTACCCGAATGCGCATATCCTTCTCTTTGGAGACTACCCGCAAATAGACTGGAGCAACCAGGTCCCCTCAGCTATAGGCAATGAAGCCGCGAAAGATTTGATTAACGTATGTCTTGATTTTAACCTTGTTCAACTAGTATCCGAACCCACACGTGTTTCACGGGATTCTGCAAACATCTTAGATCTAATACTAACCAGTCATCCCGACAGCCTATCATCGGTTACTTATCTCCGCGAAATCAGCGACCACAAAGTAATTCATCCTACCTTCAACTTTTGCCCGGTACGACATCAAACACGCGATAAAAGAATTCGTCTTTATGATAAGGGAAATTATGAAGTAATAACAGGGAGCTAAACGCCTTTCTTCCAATTTTTGAAGCATCATTTTTTAATCGCTCTATTAATACAAACTGAATAATGTTCAGAAATAAATTAAATGAACTTGCAAATAAATTCATCCCAATAATTACGTTCCGTGGGAATCGACAGAAACCCTGGTTTACAAAGTCTTTAAAAAAGCTAGGTAACAAAAAAAAAAAAAAAACGCCTTTTCCGCTCGGCCAAGCGGAATGGAAACCTCTGCGCATGGGAAAAATACTACGCAGCTGAAGACTCCTATCTGGCATCTATACGTAACGCAAAGCATTCCTTTTTTTATGATGACTTACCAAAGAACTTAATTAACAATCCTAAAAAATGTTGGCAAGTTATAAATCCCCAAGAGACGCGCATCATTAGCCTGACGAACTGAGCGGGCAAAATAGTCACTGACACTGAGTGCGCCAATGCTTTTAACTCCTCCTTCTTTTCCGTGTTCACCGAAGAAACCGATGTCCCTCCCTCTTTAATACCTTCTAACGCAGTATCTACTATGCCAGCTCTCACATTCTCTGTAGATGGCATCTCATCATTAATTGAAAATATCAAACTCTCATCGTCATCCGGCGTTGACGGAATTAACTGAAAACTTTAAAAAAATACCAAACGTATATCTGCTGTGTACATGACCATGTTGTTTTCACAGTCACTTTCTACAGGCATCTTACCGGACGACTGGAAGGTGGGAAGGGTCGTTCCAGTGTACAAATCGGGTAACAAGGACTCCCCACTAAATTACCGTCCCATCTCTTTAACAAGCGTCCCCTGCAAAGCCATGGAACACGTCATCTAGACTCAAATAATTAATTTTCTAGACTCTATCGACTTTTTCCACCCCTCCCAGCACGGATTTCGTACGGGCTTCTCTTGCGAAACTCAGCTTGCACTCTTCGTTCATGACTTGCATTTTAATCTTGACCATAACCTTCAAACTGACACGGTTTTTTTAGATTTTGCCAAAGCATTCGACAAAGTACCGCACCAGCGCCTCCTGCTAAAACTTTCCCAATTAAACCTAAACACTGCTATTGTTCAATGGGTCAAGGAATTTCTGTCTAATCGGTCTCAGTTTGTCTTTGTTAACAACCACTCATCTAACCCTCTCCCAGTAACATCAGGCGTCCCACAAGGATCTGTCCTCGGCCCCCTCCTGTTCTTAATATACATAAATGACTTACCATCGCATCTGTCATGCCACATTCGTATGTTTGCGGATGACTGCGTTATTTATCGTACAATCACTATACACCTCTGACCAGTCATGCCTGCAGAATGACCTTAACCATGTGCAAGAATGGTGCGACTTTTGGCAAATGACCCTTAATCCCAGCAAATGTAAACTTGTATCATTCCATCGTCGCCGTAACCCCTTTCTTTTTACCTATACAATTGTTAGCGTCACCGTCGAATCTTACACTCATTTAAATACCTAGGTGTAACACTGTCGAACGATTTATCTTGGCGCGCGCATACTACCAACGCCATATCAGCCGCGAACAGAGTCCTTGGATTTCTTAAACGCAATCTACGCCATGCCCCAAAGCACGTACGTTTACTTGCGTACAAATCACTTGTTAGATCAAAACTCGAATACGCATCTGCCATCTGGAACCCGCACCAAGCATATATTACTAATGAACTTGAATCTGTTCAAAATCGATCCACTAGGTTCATTCATTCTGCCTACTCTTCGCCGTCGCACTTCCAGCCTCTCCCTCTTTCACAAGTTTTACTACAGCTCGCTCAACCATGCATCTTACATTGTGCCCCCATCACGCATATCTCCGCGCATTGGTCATCCACTTCAAGTAACACTCCCACGTGCCCGCACTACTACTTTTTTAGCCTCCTTTTTTTCTCAAGCAGCAGCAGACTGAAACGGCCTTCCCCACCACGTCGCCGCCATCACATGTCCGTCCGTATTCATGGAGACTGTCGTCAACCACCTTCCGACATGAATGTCTGTTAAATATACTTTTATATGTAACCCACCCCTTATGTAATACCCCTAACGGGGTCTTTAAGGTAACAAAATAAAATGAAATGAATAGCCGGGTTGGCGCGATCCGACTGGGATGGCGTTTTATGAATTGGGAGAGGAGACGATGCGGGAGGCTTTCATTATTCTAGGTGGTGTTGCATCAGGGCCCGAATGAAAGCTATCCCCCTGGGACTTCAACGTCAGCGCGTCTCCGCGTAAAAGCGTCACGTTGTTACAACACGATGCGCATCCCGGGGAGAAAAGGGAGGGACTTCTCTCCTGTGTGAATTATGACCGGCCTATTCAGTTTGAGGACCAGCGTCGCGAAAATATCCTGCCTGTCACAACAACCGTGTGCAACGTCACGGTTACTGGTGGCCTTATCGCTTTTTCCCTGCATGAATGGACGACCGACGGGACTGATATAACTGGTCGACGTTAGCGGCCCTAATTGCGAGTTGAGGAGGAAAAGGTTGTTCCTTTCTTTTTTTTTTTCGTCTGCCATTGCGCGAAGAGAAAAAAAAAGTGAAAGCCGTTTACAACTCCCTGTAACACCGAATTAGAGCGCAGCTCTTGAGGAGGAGGAGGGAAGGGTACTGGGGGGGGGGGTGAAGTGACCTGGGGGGGTCACGTGACCTTGGGGGGTCACGTGACGATGCCGATGATGTCATCGGTGATGTCACTGATGACGTCATTAGTGACGATGACGATGCGGACTCCGATGACGTCATCAGCGATGATGACGATGACGATGCGGATGTCGGTGACGTCACTGATGACGTCATCCGTGATGATGACGATGCGGATGCCGGTGACGTCATCAGTGACGTCATCAGTGATGATGACGATGCGGATGCCGGTGAGGTCATCAGTGACGTCACTGATGACGTCATCAGTGATGATGACGATGCGGATGCCGGTGACGTCATCATTGACGATGACGTCATCGGGGAGGTCACGTGACCTCGGCGGGTGACCTTGGGACCCTCAAGGTCACGTGACACCCAAAGTCACGTGACACTGGGGGTGGGGTCACGTCTGGGGGTCACGTGACCTTGGGATGACCTTGGGGGGCCGCGTGACCTTGGGATGACCTTGGTTACGCCGACGGCGACGCCGACGCCTCTCAAGCCGGGAACGGGCCCCTAAGAGCTGCGCTCTAAAACTAATAGGTGCTTTTGGAAGTTATAAATAGGGCTCCGTGTTTTCGGATAAATCCGAAAAACTCCGAAAAACACCCGCCGGTAATATTTTTGTCAATTCGGATTTATCCGATAAACTCCGAATGTTTACGTGCCAATGCCACGCCCCCCCCCCCCCCCCCCCTCTCCCGGGCCAAAAAAAAAACTAAAAATATTTTTTTCTTTCTTTTTTTTTTACAATTTGATCAGCACGGAGTCAATGGTCCGGGGAAAATGGCCTCACAATTATCTTTCAAATCTCAGACCGTTGTCAAAAGGGGTCTTGCCACTTGTATCGTCGAGGTTGATTCAGGGCAACAGGTCATTGTACATTCGGGTCACGACAAAAGCCACTCTTTTGGTTTGCAGTTTGAGCCATGCGATTTGTGATTTAGAGAAAGTAGAAGGTATGTTTTCGTAACAGTGAAAGCTATGGACGATAGAGATTGTATTAAATAGAGAAAAGGGACAGTTGAAACTCTCTATTACATCCTTAACCACTCCACCTCGCGCGGCCGCGGGCTAGATTGATGGAATAGGATGGGATGACTACGAGCTTCGTAGCGATTGCCCCCGGGAGTTTATTGATTTTAAGCTATCGACGTTTATCGAAGCAACACTTGTGTGCGACTTTTGTCGTGGGACAAATTAATATTGCCAATGGTAATAGCACGAACGTCAAATTCAACTGAAGAAATTTTAATCGATACAAGCGCGTTTTATTTTTTATCTGGCATACGTTAATTTACATCCGGTTATTATTTACATATTTATTTTCAATAGGAAACACCGCAAAATGAAACTCCGAATTTCGGAGAATTGGGAATCAAACAAATATAAACTCCGATGAACTCCGACTCTTCGGCAAAAAATAAACTCCGAAAAACACCTTCCGAATTTGACGAAAAATAAACTCCGAAAACACGGAGCCCTAGTTATAAATAATCATCAGTATTGAATGAAAGTACAAAAATTGTTGCGGCCTATTTTTCATGTACACATCATTGAGGCACACATACATGTTTTCGTTGTTGTTGAACTGCCTCAGAAAATTGTCCCCCAGAATGCAAGCGCTGAAAGGACTAAATGTAGCTTATTAATCGGACGTTACATAGAACTACAAGTGTGCGGGAGGGTAAACCTGAAAAGAAAGATCCTAACGGCCTCAGAGGAACAGCCGAACGTTGGCCGCCGCCTAAGTCTCACAGGAGTGTCATTCTTAAATTATTCCCCAAGCTTTGACCAGCGCCACCGGAGAACACACGTAAACACACGGACCGGGAGACACGCCAGGCGCTGGCGCGGACAACGGAGGGCCGGTTCCGGGGCCCCCAAAAGTGTTTCGAGCGATTCCCGCAAGGACTTGCCACGATCGTGGCCAAACTCTGAAAAAGGCACATTGACAAACGTACACTCCAAAAAAAAAAGGGAAAAAGGGGGGTGGGGGAGGGGGGGGGGAGGGGAGGGGGGACTGAATGCAAACGGTCTTGCAGGGAAAAAAATAAAAAGAAAGGCCATTGCAGGAGCCCGTGGTAAAATTGGCTTACGAGGGAAGAAATCATACTTTTGTTTGTTTTGGTTTTTAGGGGACGGCAATCTAACCGCCTGTTATAAAGGGCACCGCCATGGGCGTCCATCCATCCGAACACGGAGACAGCCAATAACGGAGAACAGTAGAAGCATCCCAGTAAATAACAAAACTCAAAATACGATTAAAAAAAAAAAAAAATACGTGTTTACAGTTTTTGCGCAAATCGCATATTTTTTTTAAATAAATTTTGGCGCAGTTTGATTGGCTTCATCGGATCGTAGCGTTGGCTGCGGTGGAACGTATATACACGAACTCATCTCTGTTACGTCACGGCGCGGTGGTGGCGCGTCGGTCGCACTTCCGGTCTGGAACTGTGGGCAGAAGTCCCCATGCCAGACGTGTATTCCTGCGTTGTTTTGGAAGGAACCAGAGAAAAACATCCTTCTCGTCAAAACGCCGCGACTGGGGCTGTACCAAAAGTGTCGAGAAAGGTTTGAAGGTCAGTTTTCACGTGCTCGGTTCGTCCGAGAATCTGGATATGTGCTGTGAAAAGGGGAAAGCAGACGCCGTCGGACAACGATTGCTTGGGCGGGAAGCACTTTGGGTTGAATAGACCGATCTCACGAGGAGTTGCGCGACGCCGCCGCTGCCGCGGTGCATTCTGGTACCTGTAGTTCTCTCCAGTTTTCCGGCCGCGTCGACGCGCATTGTACGCCCGGCGTTTGGAAATTTTCGGGTTAGCACGAGACTTTTAGCCATCAATCGGTGGTTTCACATGTTGTATGCCACGGAGCTATAATAACAGCACCAGGCAAAAAGGCCTCGGATATAATGTCTTCCCGCAAGAAAGAAGCATGGCAAAGAAAGGTCGACAGAGCCGGACAGAGCAGCAGGAAAAATTGCGTTTTACGATTTGTTTCGCGATTAGTTTCATAATTTATATCCAATTATTGCACGTCAGCTAAAATATGTAAGATTACAGGGCACGAGACATAGAGCGTGCCGAAGTGTTCCGTAAGCTGGAATCTCTCTTACCATTTGCTTCGTAGCGGCCTATTCGTTGGTCTATCTCAAACAGGACCTCCGCACTGCTTTGCGGAGGCCCGTTTTAATACACTTCTTACTCGGTGTATTTTGGTGGTTAAGACTGTTTTTGCGACGACATGTTTCAAGCACAACTGTGCTTCAAAAGATCAGGACAATCACTAAAAAAGAGCAGCGATTCCCGTTATGCACCACTTGATATAAAACAACTTTCTTTTGGAAGCAGCCTTCAATTTTTTTTTCCCCTTTCAACGCGAAAAAATTGCATAATGCAATTTAGAAGTGAAACACGTACTTACCGCCAAAAAAGTAACAAACGAACCTCATCCATTTTGTGGTGGTCTATTAGGCTGGTGTTACGGATTCATTCTGCACTAGCACCAGTCGAGACCGCCGAAAAAAAGCTTCCCCCGTCGGGCGACTGTTAGCGTTCGGATCTTGCGCAAACAAAATAAAACTGAACAGAAAAATGTGCACGAAAAATCATCTCCACCCCAAGCTTTCAGGTATCTGGCATGGTTGTTTCTTTTTGATAGATTCCAATTATTACGGCGCGTCAGGCATGGCTTTTCTGTAGATCAGTTCTTTGTGTGCAGGCTTCTCCCGCTGTTCATCTGTACTCTGTCGCACAGGCTGTCAACCAGAATGAAACAACTTTTAGAAAACTATCGCTGACCGAGAAAGTCTATTTAGCTCCTCTTACTTGATGGCTGATTAAACGTTATGCACAAGACTGAGCACCACCAAACTCAGTTTTTCATCACATTTGATGCTGTTCCGTGGTGCTACACCGAGCCGATGGACTTTCGAATTTTCTTGTTCTTTGCTATTGCACCAGATGTTCACTTGTTTCAAAGGTAATTGAGACGTCCGAGGAGTCGGAATGCTCGAGTAATGGCGCCGTTGTTTTTTTGTTTTGTTTTTTTTGCGGCCGCAGGTGGGATTTCCCCGTGAACGGCAGTGGGCTCAGGCGTTCACAAAAACGAAGAAGCAGACGACGACGAAGCAGACAACAAAGCGATTCTAAAGCGATAAGACGACTGAAACTGCTTTTCTGCACTTGGTGAGGAAAGTAAGGCATCACAAACAACACAATCTTATGAAGTAAAAACATGCAAGAGAATCAAGGTGATACCGGGGCGTGCCAAATGATAATCTATGATGATGTACGTATGCGCAGCCGTATGTAGCCGGGAAGCCGGAAAGGGATGACTACAAGTAGCATGGCGGCGGCACCACTTCCGGAATGCGCGCGCCTGCGCAGTTCGCTTGGTGACATCGGTCTATTCACGGATATTTATGGTCATCAGATTTATTTGTTTTGTTCCAACATGAACGCCAGAAAACCGTCAAGTTGTGCGGACCACCTGCAGACTACGTTTAGAGCGCCTTCAAGTTCAAACGGCAGCCTGATCGTTCGTGCTGTCGTCTGCTCTTTCAAACGTTTCTGCTTGTCGTCTGCTCTCTTAGACGACGCCGGCCCGTAGACCAATTGTTGGCCCAGTGCTTGCGATAAGAAGTAAGTGCAGGCCCCAAAAGACTTAAAGTTGAAGGTCGGTAAGCAGGCTCGATGTAACCAGTAGATACAAGATGTTGATCATTGTTACCAGTAACCATCGCCGACTTGCTAGGCCTAATTCACTTGGTCCGATTCGGCTTGCGATTTTCAGTATCAACGTCGACTATCTCAGCTACGGTTCACGCTTTTGCAGCCCGAGCGGCGTCGCGACTGAAAATTGCGAGCGAAATCGCATCATGCGAATCAGGCGCGTACATACTGCGGCGTCCACGCGGAATGAATCGCCACTTGTCACATTATCACGCGAAGTTTTGCGGTGTAACGAGCCTCGGTAATTTCGCTGACGCCGCTCAAGTAGTCAGACATCGCCAGGAAGACGTATACAATCAACAATTCGAACGCGAAGAAGGGCAGAGGGACTCACACCGACGCCGACAACACCGCGTTCCAATGGTTTGTTTACGGGCGACGGCGAGCTTCTTGCCCACACCCCGATCGCGCATGCGCGGCGCCGGTGGCGTCCGCTAGGGGCGCTCCGGTGTGTTTGTAAACATGAGTTGGTGTATAGCTGTCTCCGTGTTCTGCAGGAAAGTAAACTCACAGACGTTACCTTAAAAAAAAGAAAAAAAAAAGGGGGGGGGGTATACGCTGTCGTAATCAGGGTGTCGAACCGGAACCGGACCGAACCGAAAACCGGAACAGAACCGTTATTTTTAACCGAACCGGAACTGAACCGAACCGAAATATTCGCTGCCATCTTGGAACTGAACCGGAACCGAACTGAAAAAAATAACGGTAACCGGTTCAAAACGGTTCAAGGTAATATTTTTTTTTTTTCATTTTTGTTAGTATCACAAAATGAACATATGGGAATAAAAAATTGGCGGCTGTATTTCTATCTATTGATCAAATCGTCATATAGAGAATTCCAATGTATGATAAATTGTGGGTTTTCATGGCACCTTTGTATTGGCACTAGGATTAACCAAGTGTCACGTTGTCACGTGGCGTCATGGTGTCAGTACATGTTGTCAAGTAATGTCACGTGGCCTCGTAACGTCACGTGACTCACTGCATCAACTCGATTTAATTTGAGGAAGTCATTAGATGCATTAACCTTGTTCACAGCATGACGTAACATGACATCACGATTTCGCACCGAGGGTCACGTGACACCGTGACGTAGGCGATTTTCATAACCCCTAGTCGAGTGCTCGGGTTCATGACAATTAGTATCGCCAAACATTTGTGTTGGCTCGTGTCAATTAAATATGATAATTAATAGCCTAACTGTAACAATATCTGAAGCTCTGCCCAAGCTTTTGCTTTCCAAACCCTAGCCGCCGAGGGCATGACTCTGACAAACACTGGTGGTATATAATTAGCGTCAGATCAGGTGGCCGCTTGTTCAATTTGCGAGTTGAGGAGATATCGACAGCTGTCTCTGTCCTTTATTTTCCTGCATCTGTTATTAGGGGAAAACTAATGAATGTTTTCGCAAGCTATCAACGTTGGGGGTTATTCCTTAACACTATTTATTGAAAGTACAAAAAAAAAATGTTGCAAGACCAATTTTACATTATTGAGGCACCGAAACATTTTTTCGTTGTTGCTGAACTGCATCCGAGAAATGTCCTTGAGAATAGAAGTTTTGAAATGACTAAATGCGACCTATTAATATGACGTTACATAGAACTACACGTGTGTACGGAAGGAATAGCTAAAAAAAAATAAGATATTTTAGCGACCTCAGAGGAACAGCCGAAGGTTGGCAGTCGCGGTAAATCTCACACGAGCGTTGTTCTCAAGATATTGCCAACGTTTCGACCCCCTCTGTATTTTGCTTAAATGAGCTATAAGAATATTTCTATACATTACTAAATACTAGTCAGGATCACTCCCTAACGCTAATAACTGATTGAACTTGGCTTTGCTTATTTTTCTAGGCCATGGCAGTCGCCAAACAGTTAGAGAAATATAAGCATCGTTCATTTCCTCCACTCGGAGCCAGAAGCGGCCACGTGGCCTGGTGCCTATCTTATGCTGCCAACGTTAATATACCCCCGCGCTGGGGTTTTAAAGGACGAAAACGCGTGCTGAGCTCCAGGCATTGTTAGAGTTGGGCTATTCTCATTACCGCAGTGGTTGGACACGAGCCACTGCCCGAGTGTCCACCTAGGCATTGATTGTTACGAGCCGATGTCCAGTGCTGACGCAGTTCTCGTGTCCAATCCATGAGCCGCGCTCGACTGTCGACCAGGCGGGTGGTTTCAATCCCACAATTACGTCATCAATCTTTGGGACGGCAAGAAGAAATAATCTCGTTTAATCTTCGCAATTTCACCACGACGAAGAAGCTTCTGAATCAGTGGCGGCCTGTGCGAGTACACTTGGGCCAGAGGACCAGTACGCCTCGGAAAGGTCATGAACATTCCAACCCGATATCGTTTTATATGACCCCTTGGAACTTCACAGGGTGCCAAATAAAAGCAATGAAGGGTTGCGGTTAACAAGTGTCAAATAAAATTGTCAAATTAACAGACACAAACGAAGGAGGTAATTCATCAGGATTACTTTCAGTCTTTCCACTCTGGTGACGACCAATAAAGCTGTACTATGGTGGGGATGAAGTAATGGCCGGCCGCAAATCGGTAAACCAGATTAGAAAGGCTGGAGGGGTTGCCACCCTCTACAAACGGCGGCGGCAACCAGACAACCGGCAAGCGGGTTGTCTGGTTGCCGTCGTCATTTATAGATCGCGGAGTCTAGTGTCATCATTCATTTGTTGACGGACACGACACTGGGAAACTAGCCCTTAACAGCACCGCTGTATAAAGAAGTGCGTCTGTGTGTATGTGTGGAGGGGGGAGGGGGGAGTTTCGAAAGCATACTGTGTTGTAAAGGTTCCTCTTTCCTGCCATCTTTGGCGCAGACCAAAAAGCGTGACCCCGGAAACTACTTTGTTTGCAAAAACGCTCTTGACAAAAAGTTTTTGTCGTGCCGGGCGCTCGCGCCGTTCCTCAGGACGATGCACTACGAATACTAATACGTGCCTTTCATATACTTTGCTTTCACTGAGCTTGAACCTCCTGCAGCGTGCCTTTTGCACCGTCGAATTCGATTTTTTCAGCAAGAAGAAATCAGAATGACCACCAGCCTACAGTGTGATGACATCACGTGCATACCATGCTCAATAGTTCAGCTTTCTGATGAAATGTGATGCTCGCAACACTAGCAATAAATGTCCTAATTGTAAAGTTGTGCAATATTTATAGCAGCTTTGCGATGATATACGGCAGCTTTGAGAAATGTTAGAGCGCAAGACTACTCTAGTATAGTGTGTAAAGTGAGGGCCCAAAACCAAATATAACATTAGCCTCCCGAGGCAGTATTTCGCGAAGTTTCGAGCTCATGCAAGCTGATGAAATGTGATTTATACTAAGATTTTAAGAATCTTTGTCTGTCCTTCGCAATATTTATGCAAAATCATGAATTTCATTGTGCGCCTCTTTACGCATCTCTTTTTGCAGTGAGGCGTTCTGCAAGGAATTATTTGGAAAAAAATAACATTAATTATCTCTCTCTTTTTAAGCATTTCATGTATTTGACTTCCAATCAATTATGTGAGCACAGAGTCTTTTCTAGCGAACCCTGCAATCCGATGTTTCACAACTGCCAATCAGCCAAGCAGAAAAACACTTTTACGCAGACTCCACAGCTCGCGTAGTTTCGAGTATCGTCCTTCAGCATCGGTCTCAAGCGGTTATGAGAACTTTATAAAGTAAAATTTATTGATCAATATAAAATATATTTAATTACTAACTGAATATTGAAATAAACAGAGGGCCGACCACTCTAAAGCAATGCCCCCCAAATTATTTGAAAGGTGTTCCGCCAATCTTTTCCGGCGTTTTTATCCTCGACAGGCACGTTGTAAGTGATATGGGGCGGCCTTACATACATTTCTGCTTTTGAAGCTAATTTAAATAACTATGTGTTCCTCACACATCTAACTTCTCAAACATATAGAATTCTGTTATTGCCTCTTTTATGTGGTGAAGATTACTTTTATGGGTCTGTGTGCTGGACAAAAATAAAGTAAACAGGGGCGCGCGTCGGAACTATGACGATTACGCACGCAAACCGCCAGAAAGTGTCCAATTAAGTAGCTGCCATGTCGAGTAGAACGTGATATACTACTTCGTTTTACTTATCAAAAAAGAATCTTAAAGGACGCTTAAGCTTCGTCTTTAAAAGTGGAACGCGATAGCGTCAACGGGTCTCGTCTGCATCGCATTTTCATTTGCCGCGCAAGCGTGCCTCGCGTGGCGTCTGAGTCGCAACTAAAGGGTCTTGGGTTCGAATCCCGCCTAAAATTCTTATTTTCTTTTTTCTTTAAGGCAAAGGAATTGCTTTCAAAAGTAAAATCATTTGAAACATACGGCAACTTTTAATTCACATTACATGTCATGTTTTAATCACTCATTCCACGCGTGATGTCACGTTTCACGTAAGCATTGTGGGCTGTTTGAAAATCTTGCGCGAGGATATGTAGCTCTGACGTCATGAACCTATCGACCAATGTGGATTTTCTAGTCACGCCACCGGCATCGGATTTCCTGCGACATGAGCTCCTTAACGCTATTGTGTAAAAACCATCAATTAGCAAGGGTGATGCTCATTTGCAATTTAAATTGTCCGGCATCTTGTCAAGAACAACCCTCAACAGGCAGGCTATGCCGCTTATTTTGCATAAGAAAATGTTCACTTGGACAAGCGCTGTTTTGGGCCAGATTTGATCTGAGTTCGAAGGTGCGTATATATTAGGGTGAACAAATTGCGATTACTTCTTGCTGCATGATTAGTCGCATGCATGCGGTGCTGAGTGTAAACAATGTTTGGTTAGAACAACAGGCATTTGGATTGCCGCTCGGTGTTTCTATAAAAAGTAGACTGAAAGGAATTATCCTAAAACGTTTGTTACATTTTGAAAATTTCATTGCTTTTAGCTCAGTAGGGTCGTCATCATATACATGTATATTGTGAAGTGTATTTCGTAAACCTTATTTTATGATATATATGGCCACCGGGTGCTCATTTCATAATTTTATGTGATGCAATTAATTCCTTAGTTCAAGGACACGATTTCACTTTTAATACTGCGACGCAAAGTTGTACCAATCACGGGTATTTTAGACGACCTACCACACTTCGCGACCACATTTTATACCGTGTAAATAGATCAGCTTGAACTTTAGAATTTTATTTAAACACGAAGAAATTACAAGAAAATATATAGTTCTAAATTAGAAGCTAATCTATTTGCAGGTATGTACCAACAAGCTCAACCTTTTACTCTTGTACTTAAACATTTCGATTCAGGTAAAATATATTTTACTCGTAAACAAAGGTATGTATGAACAGGACGTCATGTATGTTAATGTAGATTTTCTTCTACTCTTGCGTGGAAATTAAATAACTGAAATTAATATTTTTGGTACCTAAAAAATGAAAGCCGTTTACAACTCCCTGTAACGCCGAATTAGAGCGCAGCTCTTGAGGAGGAGGAGGGAAGGGTACTGGGGGGTGGGTCAAGTGACCTCGGGGGGCGGGGGGTCACGTGACCTTGGGGGTCACGTGACCTTGTGGGTCACGTGACCTTGTGGGAGTCACGTGACCTTGGGGCGTCACGTGACGTCGGGGGGTCACGTGACCTGGGGCCACGTGACGATACCGATGACGTCATCAGTAGCGTCACTGATGACGCCATCAGTGATGATGATGACGATGCGGATGCCGGTGACGTCATCAGTGACGTCACTAATGACGTCATCAGTGATGATGACGATGACGATGCGGATGCCGGTGACGTCATCAGTGACGTCACTGACGACGTCATCAGTGCCTATGACGTCAACGGGGGGTCACGTGACCTCGGGGGGTATCCCCAGGTCACGTGACCCCAGGGGGGTCACGACCTGGGTAACCATCGTGACCCTCGTGAGGGTAACCCTAGTAACCCTTGTGAGGGCAACTCTCGTGACCCTCGTGAGGGTAACTCTCGTGACCCTCGTAAGGGTAACTCTCATAACCCTCGTGACCCTCGTGAGGGTAACTAACCCTCGTAACCCTCGTGAGGGTTACGAGGGTGAGTAACCCTCGTGAGGGTAACTCTCATAACCCTCGTGACCCTCGTGAGGGTAACCCTCGTGAAGGTTACCCTCACGAGGGTTACTAACCCTCGAAACCCTCAAAAGGGTTACCTTCACGAGGGTTACCCTCACGAGGGTTACTAACCCTCGTAACCCTCGTGAGGGTTACAAGGGTAAGTAACCCTCGCGAGGGTTAGTTACCCTTGTAACCCTCACGAGGGTTATAAGGGTAACTAACCCTTGTAACCCTCGTAACCCTCGTAACCCTCGTGAGGGTTACGAGGGTTACGAGGGTTACCCTCGTAACCCTCGTAACCCTCACGAGGGTTAGTTACCCTCGTGGCCCTCGTGATCCTCGTGAGGGTAACCCTCATGAGATTAACCCTCGTAACCCTCGTAACCCTCACGAGGGTTACGAGGGTTGCGGTTACGCCGACGCCGACGGCGACGGCGACGGCGACGCCGACGCCGACGCCGACGCCGACGGCGACGCCGCTCAAGCCGGGAACGGGCCCCTAAGAGCTGCGCTCTAAAACAAAAGTAAATTGCACGGACGAGCGAAGAAACTATTAGTTAATCGCTTCACGGCGTAAATAGTGTATATTGCCAGAAGAACGCGGAAAATATATTCTCAATTTAGTGGTTCAAACCGGTTCGAACCGGTTCGAACCGGTTTGAACCGTTATTTTTGCTCCCTGGAATTGAACCGGAACCGAACCGAAAGCCGTGAACCCGAACCGGAACCGAACCGATAAAAATTTCGGTTCGACACCCTGGTCGTAATATTGCAGCCAGCTCTAAGTTATCGATTACAGCGATACGAGGCCATCGCAAGAGCTCGTCGGTCTTCTTTTTGCTCGCCCGGTTATTCAAGCGAAGAGTGCAGTCTGCTCTCGGCAGTAGTTAATTTAATCAACGCGGGGAAAACCAAAGGCGAAGAGGCTACTCGTCGAAAGAAAATTCGTCGCTAGCTCTTGACTGACACGACTTTGCACAAAACAAATGAAAAAAAAAAAAAAAGACAGACATAAATAGTATTTCTTTAGTTTCTCCAGTTATGAGTTCTGTCCATCACTGTTTCTAAAGAAGACCGAAGTTGAATTTCCCACATCAGAGATGACTCTGTCGATCTGACTTTGAATTTTATCTTATCATATCTTCCCTCCTTCCTCTTTTAGTCACCTTCCCTTTGCTCAATTTCTCCGAATTTAATCGGTTGCTCGCTTGTGGGTAGCGCCATTTTGAGAGCAAGAGAGAAGAGGGGAAAGGGCTACCGGTGCTTTCCCCCTTGCTGGTGCGTTAGGAAGAGTGAAAGCCCCGGATGGTAGCCGCCGGTGTTGAGTGTATGCGCTTTCTTCTCTGTTCTAAACTCCCCAATTTAATTAGAACCACGGTCTTCGATGGCGACAGTCCCCGGGGTCATCGGGACACCATTGCTCGGTCATAGGGTGCACGAATAACGACATGAAGCGTCGAATACTGTCCGAGGATCTATCTATAGCTTGCACTGAATTCGGCAAGGCGAGAGCAGCTGCAATGTTTTTAAGGGGGCAGGGGGGGGGGGGGGGGTGCAACGATTTCCGGACTTCCGTCAAACATTTGTGAAAGTAGCCCTCAGACACTTCTAAAGAAAAGAACGGAAGACCGATTTCCCCCGCGTGTCCTAGTTGTTGCGTACAAAAATATAAATATTGGCATTTTGGCATTTCTGGCACCCCTCAATTCACTCCCAGTATTCAGGGTCACACCCGGTCCCCCTCCTACCGACGTAATTCGGGGTGCCGTGTAGCTTCCCGTGGGCTCTCTCGGAGGACGCTTCCTCTCCCTCTCTCTGCTGACATTAGCGGGCGTTATGCTGCAGCTCAGAGCCGAGCGAGGTCACGTACGCTTTTCGCCGTAGTTCCTTCGACTGCCACTCGCGGCTGCAGGTGGGGGAAAAAGCTCGACTTTTACTTTGCGATTATGCAGCGGAATCGCGGCATTCTTTAATGAAGGAGATGTTTTCTCTATCCTCCGGGACACGATAAACAACGTAGAAATGACGAGATGCAAATTCTTTTAATTTTAGAATCGTTGCACCCCCCCCCCCCCCCCCCCCCCTTTAAGCTCCATCGCTTTCCACATGACCCCGGTCTCCGGCTGCAGTGGATTGCGTCCGTGAACCGAAAAGACGTTTCCTCGACACCATCCTCTCGACTGTGCTCGGAACATTTTGTGAATGGAGCGCGCACCGAACGCTCCACCGCATATGAACATGAGGTACACTCGCAAGGTGCGTGCGAGTTTTCTCGTCATAATTGCTGTTTCAGCTTGTAAAATTTTCCTAAGAACAATCTTTTAGCTCCACCCACAAGCGCATTGCGCCCACGTGAAGTGCCTCCGCCGTCGAGAAAGTAGTTCGCTAGCAACGTTGCTTTTTCTTCCTCCAGGAAACGTGTCTTAAACTACTACAATATTTATTTAATTCATTCAGGACATTTAAATAAGTTAGAATACGTTTTTGTCAACGAAATAGCTGTTTAGTAAAGAAAGAAAGTCATGTCCAATGTACCGTCTTCCCAATTCATTTTCTGTCCAAGATACTGTCTAACATACCGTCTAACATACCTCTCAGCAGTGCTAAGCCTCGCGCCCGCTTCGAAATTTTCGTTGGCGATAGCGTCGCTGGATTCTCACGTTGTCGCACAAAAACTGCTGCAAACGCAAGCCGATACCATTAAGATTTCGTGGCGTAACCTCGGGCACGTAAAACACGGTGCAAAAAAGCAGAATAATTGTCACGAGAAACTAGCGTCGCGTTGCTAAGGCCAGCAGCCATGTTGAGCTTTTTTTTTTTTTTTTCAAAAGGATCGCGATTGGTTCACGGAATCGTGACATCATGAAAACGATTGGCTGGCGTTTCTCGGCGTAGGATTACATTTTCCTCTGAGAGGCATTTCCGGTTTTTTCTTAGCTTGCAACCGACTATAAATTTATCTTAATATAAATATTTTGCAGTGGTGACACCGACTCGATTTTATCATCTACTGTAACGGTGGGAGATTAGCACAAAGAGGAGACAGGCATGATTGCTGACACGTCTCGACGCCCGAGCCCTAGGCCGACGTTCCATTTATTGGCGCCTGCTGACTGGTGCCTGCGCACCTGCAGACGATGATGTTGCTAGCCAATTGCCGATACATCCCCCTTTCTTTGTCTTGAGAGAAAAAAAAAGCACAAACAATACAAAAACAACACACACGCTCAATATATCATAGATTTGCGCAGTCCTTCGTCTTCTGCGAGTCAGTCACACTACTTGCTGAAAGTTCTCGTCATATTCATATTAAAAATAGCGCAAAAGAGACGGGACAAAAAGACGAAGAAGCACACAGGACAAACGCTTTGTTAGCGTTTGTCCTGTGTGCTTCTTCGTCTTTTTGTCCCGTCTCTTTTGCGCTATTTTTAATATGAATGTCCACTACCAACTTGCCCAGCAGACCAAGCTTTTACAATACACTTCTCGTCATATGTCAAGCGCTGTGGTGGGCAGACTTGTCGGGACGACCGCCGGAGCGAAGGTGACGATGGTGGCGATGTTGAATTCTGACTGGTGGTGCTACTCGTACTGTTTCCTTGAGCCGCCTGCTCCGCTGGTGTGGATAAACTATCAGTGCCCCTGTGTACCGGCAGTGAGGGCGTGGAAGGCGGCACACCATCGTCGGCCGTGTCATACCCATCGGAGTCGAACTCATCGAGAAAGCTTGGCGCCTTTTCTGTCTTCAAAAGGTGTTGGCGGTTCCTGCGCATTTCTCGTCCCTGATCTGTGAGAATTCGATATGACCGCGGGCCTTCGCCTCCCACAACTTGCGCTTTTCTGTCCCAGGCTTTGTCCCATCTGACTCTAACACTGTCGCCAACTTTTAACGGGGCGAGTTGGTGTCCACGATTTAGGTTCTGGGTGTGCTTGCGTACGGAACGTGCTGGGGGAGTTGCAAAGTCTGGTAGAAGAGTACGGGGCCTGCGGCCCATCAGTAGCTCTGCTGGAGCTGTTCCACACTCAAGCGGCGTCGCACGGTAGTTCAAGAGACCCAGCCAAAAGTCATCGCCGGAGTGTTCGCATTTTTTTAGGAGCCTCTTGACCACCTGAACGCCCTTCTCGGCGAGGCCGTTGGATCTATGGAAGTATGGACTGGAGGTCACATGAACGAAATCGAATCGTGCAGCGAAATCTGAAAAGTCCCACGCCACGGACTGTGGTCCACCATCCGTGCATACTTCAATAGGTATTCCATGTCTAAAGAAAATGCTTTCCATGGTACTGATGACCGTTCTTGACGTCGTGTCCTGCAGTTCCGCAACTTCCGGAAAATTTGAATAAGAGTCATAGATTACCAGATAGTTCTTTCCCGCAAAATGACAAAGGTCTGCTCCAACTCTTGCCCAGGGCTGCCTGGGCGTCTCTCGGAGCAACAGCGGTTCATCGGGATGACGATATGTAAAGTGTTTGCAGGTGGAACACTTGCTGACCCAGGTGCCCGCAATGCACGCGCTGTAACATCTCTAGTCTTAAGCTTCGTGGTATGACTATACTTTGGAGCCCTTGAGTAGTACACCATCAATGACGGAGAGCTCCGACCGGAACGGCTCAAACTTGCCTTGCAGTGGCGCCTTTCTCATCAGGCCATGGATGACGTCTTGGAGTTCACTGTCTTGTGCTGTTTCTTTGACAAGACGTGCTTTGGTCTTGTCACTCACTAGGGTGGACAGAACACCTGTTGCGTGGACGTCGACATCGTCAGTAGTTGAAGCGCTGCTCCCGGTCCTTATGCGAGACAGTGCATCCGCCAGTATCAGTTGCTTGCCTGGAACGAACTGTAACGTAAATTCGTACCGCATTAGACGCAAAAATAGTCTCTGGAGCCGTGGTGGCATATCACCAATAGCTTTTTGTGCAATAGCTAGTAACGGGCGGTGGTCTGTTTCGATCGTGATGGATTGGCCATACACGAAGTCGTGGAATTTTTCGCATCCGAATACTATGCCTAGATTTTCCTTTTCAATCTGTGAATACCTGCCCTCACTGTCTGTCAGCACCCGTGACGCGTAGCCTACTGGACGCCATTCTTTTCCGTGCTGTTGAAACAGAGCAGCTCCTATAGGGCACCTTTTGATGCATCCGTTGACAGTTTAATTGGCTTTGAGGGATCAAAAATGGCTAGAACTGGACCTTCTGTTAACATGTGCTGAAGTGAACACCGCTCACGCGTGTGGACATCGCTCCATTCGAATAGTGAGTCTTCCTTAATCAAGTCTCTAAGCATGGCTGTCTTTGATGACAAATTAGGAAGGAACTTGCCGAAGTAGTTTACGGCTCCTAACAGGCGTTGGACCTCCTTTTTGGACGTCGGCAGTGGCATCTCGCGAAGACAATGTACTAGCTCGGGGTCCGGCTTGATTCCGCTCCGGCTGATCTTGTCCCCTAAGTACCGTATTTCGTCTACTCCAAACGTGCATTTCTCAGCGTTTAGAGTGATGCCACTTAACTGGGCTGCCCTCAATGCTGCTCTTAGCCGCAAATCATGTTCTTCGCGTGAAGTTCCGCAAACCAGAACGTCGTCAATGTAAACACTGACGCCTGGAAGATTATCAAATATTTGGCTCATGGTTTTCTGAAAAACTTCAGGCGCTGAAGCGATGCCGAAAGGGAGCCTTAAATAACGATAGCGGCCAAAGGAAGTTGCGAACGTGCATATCTGGGATGTGTAATTGTCAAGCGGGATTTGATGAAACCCGTTGTTGGCATGTAGCTTGCTGAAATATTTTGCGTCAGCTAGCTCGCGGCTTCAATGTCCTCCCTTCGCGGCAACTGAAAATGTTCCCTTTTCAAGGCGGCATTTACGTGCTTAGGATCCATACAAACACGAATCTTCCCCGGTTTCTTTCTAACCACAACCAAAGGGCTCACCCAATCGGTCGGCTCCTGAACTTTCGCGATGATGCCGCCTGCAACCATCCTGTCGAGCTCTGCTTTCAAGGGGCCCCGGAGAGCATGAGGGACACGTCGGGCCGGTATTACTATCGGTTGTGCATCGTATTTGAGCACCATCCTGTATTCAGTCTTGGTTTTTCCCAGCCCCTTGAACAAACCCGGGAATTCGGGTGTTAACTGCTGCACCAGGTCACTCTTGTTTTCTATGGAATCAACTCTGTTGACCAAGCCAAATTGCTCGCAGGCCTCAAGGCCAAGAAGGGCTTGCCTTCCTTTCTTCATAATAAAAACGTTCAACCGACCCCTTTGTTCGTGTATCTGAACGTCGAGACACACTTTTTCCATGTGTTCAAGCGTCGCTCCGCCGTTGGACCGCAGGGTTGTGGAACTCGGCTCGAGCGGGCGCTGACAGACGAAGTCTTTTGTACATACACAGGGGCAGCAAATTTGCTTATGCTCCAGTGTCGACCTTCAGACGGGCTTCGTGACTGCCTATCTTCGCGGTGACCATCCAGTCGCGCTTTTCTTTTCCTCTTTCTCCGTTGACTGACAGAATGTCAAAATCGTCGGTGTCCGTGCGAGAACCCGTCGTTTGGTTGATCACGTTGTCCACGGACTTTTTTGCGCTATTGCAGACTTTAGCGAAGTGGTTCTTTTTGCCGCATTTCTTGCATGCCTTACCAAATGCTGGGCAGAAGCGGGGCTCGTGAACATAGCTGCAATACTTGCATTTCTTTCTGCTAGCTACGGGGTTAACGGTTTCTTCCACGTGCTCGAATGTCTTGTTTTGGCGCTCCGAGATTTCTGCGGATTTGCTGAAATCTACAGCCTTACTCAGGGTGATGTCTTTTTCACGCAGGAGTCTTTCCCGCAGTTTCTTGCTGGCGGCGCCGTAAACGATCTGGTCGCGCAGCATCGATTCCGAGAAGTCCCCGAAGTTGCAAGTCCTGAGCTGCAGGTCACGGAAGAAGAGCTAGAAGGCTTCCCGAGGCTCCTGCACTCTGGTCCTGAATACGTATCGCTCGTAGGTCTCGTTGACCCTCGGGAGACAGTAGTCCTCGAACTGCTGCACTAGCACAAGGTAGTCTTCTTTTTCGTCGGCTGTCAACTGGAACGTATTGAACACGTCAATCGCTTCCTGCCCGGCTACATGGAGGAAAATCGCAGCCTTCTGCTGCTTCGTTTTCGGTTCCTTAGTCGCTGTGGCTATGAAGTACAGTTCCATTCGTTGCTTGAAGCGTTTCCAGTTCTCGGCAATATCTTCCGATAGCCGGAGTCCTTCTGGTGGCTTCAGCTCAGCCATGCCGAATCTCGCGTTTCGCTCACCTCAAAGTGGAAGGTTGTCGAGCCACTTCTGACACCATGTAACGGTGGGAGATTAGCACAAAGAGGAGACAGGCATGATTGCTGACACGTCTCGACGCCCGAGCCATAGGCCGACGTTCCATTTATTGGCGCGTGCTGACTGGTGCCTGCGCCCCTGCAGACGATGATGTTGCGAGCCAATTGCCGATACATCTACAACAATTAGTTGAAGGCTCATTTCCGCCGCCGGGTGTGGCTGGAAATTGTTAAATAGTTAGTTTTATCGGTTTTTCTGAATCGCGATTTCCTGCAGGAAATCGAGATTCAGGAAAACCTCTGGTATCGCGCATGCGCGCGATGCCAGAGGCGCAAAAGCGCTCCTTGCCGTGCCGCTGGTGGGTTGTTTCGGTTGATTGGGCGCTTTGAAGCGCTGGATAGTTGCTGTAGGGTACGTCTCGTGTGTTACGATCTGCGTTTTCGAGCCCAGTGTGCATGTTTCTTTCTTCGAGTCATGGCATCCGCCAGTGCAGCGACGGGGGGAACAGCGGCAGAGAACGCGCCAGCGATAGAAATTGGAGGTGAGTACTCAAAATATTGCATCAAATAGTAAAATATTTCGTGGCTGCTTTGAGGCTTTCTGCGGTTCGGTATAAGTCGTCATTATGCATGTATATGCTCATCACATCCTCTTGTTCACTAAGCGCGTCACCGCGGACTTCCATTGTACGGGCAGCCTCCTTTCCGTGGTGTCGCGGCTCTCCAGAGCCAAATAAATAAAAGCTAATGACAAGTGCATCTATAACGTCTGCGTTGTTCATCCACAAGGAAATATAAGAATACGGACACGCAAGAATAAAGCAGCGCAGCAAAACTATCTGTGGCAGCTCCGGGTGTTCACAAAAGTTAATTGAGGTTCCCGTGTCGTGTATCGCTTGTTGATTACGAAAGACGGCTACGTTGAAATAGGCCCCCATTGTGAGCAAAAATTGATAAATGGTTCATCAGTTACAGTCATGGGGAAAGCGATGGAGCTTAAAAACATTGCAGCCGCACCCGCCTTCCCGAATGTCATGCAAGCTACTTAGATCCTCTGACAGTGTTCGACGCTTTCTGTCGTTATTCGTGCACCCTATCACCGAGCAATGGTATCCCGATGACCGGGGGACTGTCGCCATCGAAGTCCGTGGCTTTAATTAAGTTTGCGAGTGTCAAACAGAGTAGAAAGCACGAACGAAGTTCGGGCACTGCATACACCCAACACCGACGAAGCCTCTCATCCGGGACTTTCGCTCTTTCTACCAACCCAGCGAGGGGGAAAGCGCTGGCAGCCCTTTCCCCTTTTCTGTCTCGCTCTCCAAATGGCGCTACCCACGATAAAACTTCAAAACATATGCGTATTCCATAGAATACCGCAGATACTCTCGCAGCCGTCCCCAGAAAACGGTGGTGCGTCGAACGACGTCAGGCGAGCAATCGTGCAAGCAGCGTTTATGGACAGTTCCGTAACTCAGCTAATATAGTAATGTTAGAAAAAAAAATTGGAGTCTGAGTTTGCTTATACAGCCTGAACGTAGTCGGCCTCAAGGGGCTACTTGTCTCTCAGCTGTAGAGAAGAAACTTGGCCAGTGCAGTAACCTGGGGTCTTTAACGTGCATCACACAGTATTGGTACACGACCGCACCCCGCGGTACATGATGCCCATCCCTATCGAAACGGGCAGGGGTGGGGATTGAACACAGGATCAGGAACGTTAGCAGAAGCTTCACATTACGCAAATATGTTCTCTGCGCGCGTGCAGTGCCCATACCTGGTGAGGATAAACACGGACTTGTTCGTAAACAGCGCGTCTGTCTGTAAACAACCTACAAAAAAAATTACCTTTATATCATTTGGCAGGCAATGATACGTGATGTAAGTGGCATCAATTTGAATCTAATACTCTAAAAAACTCCACTCAGCAAACAAAAACAAAAAAAAAACATCAGACGATTTAGGTACAGTGGACACAATATTTCAGTGCGCTGTTCACTGCGCATGCTCAGAACGAGCTCTTATCTAAAGGCTGCCAAAACCGGCAGTCTTGATGGTGTGAAATACACGTTTCAAAATAACTGAGGAAGCTCGCCGTCAGCACGTGCTCAGCAACAGCACTCAGCTATGGCTGAGTCAGCGGTTTCTCTGAAGAGCTGAATCTTGATGGTGTTCAATGCACGTCGCGGAAGCGTTGTGGAGGACATAGGCGTAGACTACGGGGGGGCATTGGGGCTCGTGCCCCCCCCCCCCTCCCCTTGGGCTCCTTACCGAGACGCTGTTTACGTGCCATGTAACGAGCTTCTAGTAGTGGCGTGTAAACAAAATAACGCACACAGCGACGGACAGATGGCGATATACATACGCTCTAAAATATACCCCCTAAAATAAACTACTGATAATGGCCGGTGTAAAAAAAAGAATTGCGCGGAAAAGCACCCCCCCCCCCCCCCCCCCGGACAACTTCTCGGCCTGCCCCCCCCCCCCCTCCCCCCCCAAAAAAATGAAAAGTCAACGTCAACGCCACTGGTGGAGGATGGATCGTCAGCACGAGCTCTGGAGCAATAGGTTCGAATACGGCCGCCAGTGAATACCACGAGAACTCTTACAAAATTCTAAGGTACTAAGCATAAACTTAAAAGTTATCTTCCTAGATTATATGTAGATTAACACATATAAAGCTGGTCTGCGTAGCGTGAGCCTCTCGCCATGGGCCTTAGGCCGTCGCGGGCACGTCTCGGGTCTACTGAGCCCGAATGACTATCAATATCAGTACTTGCCCTCGTGGCTTGTGCCTGGCGTCATCTGCGAGCTGGCTCGCGAGCGAGCACGGGCCTGTGCAGTGGCAGCAGCAGCACCAGCTCTGGTTCCCCATGTCGCAGGCAGCGGTCGCCCGGGCGCTCCTCCTGCTGGGAGCCCTGCTCGGGCCACACGCAGCAGCAGGACCCGTGCCCCGTGAGTCCCTTGGCGACAGTTCTCCATTCGACGACTCGACATGCGTATGCTGCAAACGTGGCTTGCACGTGACGTCACCCCACCATGCTGGTGGTCAATCCTACTTTGCGCTTTCCGAGGGAAACAGGTTCGGTGGCTGAAAATGTGTTCTGGAGAGTGCACGCGATCACCAGCAAGGCCACCATAAGGGCCACGAATGTGACGTCAGGGAAAGTCATGCGGAGTGCTGTTAATATCACATAGAAAGCTTGCGCATGAAGTCATTCTTAATGGATCCGACCAGATGACGTTGGAAAAAGGGGGCCACGTGGCCCCCGCGGCGGAGTAGCAGGCAGGATGAGTGGGTGAGGAGGAGAGAGGAGGGGTATACGTTCCCCTCAGTACCCTTCAATCCTCCTCCAAAAGAGCTGCGCTCTAATTCGGCGTTACAGGGAGTAGTAAACGGCTTTCATTTTTATTTTGAATTTGAAGATATTCATCAAGCCTACTAGTATGACATATAGTGCTCATTTAGGACCCTAACCTTAACGGTAAAGTTTGGTTACTGGAAAGATCGTTTCGACACGAAAAAGTGCCAACGCCGTGTTCGCACTAACAGTGTACTTTTTACAGCGCACATTTTTCACTACAGGATTTTTCTTGACAAGAACAAGCGGGAATGACTGCCAACATGATCCGATGATGTCCTGTGCAAGCCGCATATTCGTGGTAATCTCGCACGTAGCCGGTACCGACATCGACTGTACGCGCAAAATGAGCGCAGTAGAGACTAGCTCTTCACATGCGCCCATATCAAAATCAAGATATGTGACCGAGATGGCGTTCACGAAGGGCCAATAGAACGTCTCTCCTGTCTGGATCTACATGTTTTGCATATTCTTTTAACCTGGAACATGAAACTAATAACTGGAAAAACTTCAAACTGGGGGTTCATTGTCAAGCCCAGGAGGTAAAGAGAAGGAAAGAAAGGATTGGGAAGTTGTCATCGGCTCTCAGACAATGGCAAACATCAACTCACACAACCGTAAAAAAAAAAAAAAAAAAAAAAATATATATATATATATATATATATATATATATATATATACACATTAGTAGAGAGAACGCATTAATCTATGGCTTCCTTTTTGTAATCGAGTTTTTAGTGGAGACAGATAAAGTTCGTTCGAAAGACAACGACGGAAACGTTTCTAGTGCAACTCCCGCGGCTGCGTTGCGAGGAGAAAAATCGTGGAAATAGATATCTTGAATTCCGCATCTGTTGGATTGTCGGGTTCAAGAGCAACACTCTTGCAAGCTCGTTGACGGGTTTTATAGGCTGATATGTTCTGAAATGGTCCTTGCCATTCCTTCTTTTGATTTTATTTCATATGATGTCAGCGATCGGCATGTCTTGACTTCGCTATCTTCTTACGCCGATAACGCGAACCGATTGCTTCTGCCATATCAAAAAATAGGAGTAATGTGAAGATATTCTCTCCATGTCCTTCACTGATAAACAGATATTGTGCCTACAGCGTTTTTAACGAAACAAGACAGAAAGCAAAAATGTTTGAGCAGTTTTCGGTATCGTTCCTCGCTAGTCGTGTTTGTCCCTGTCGTTTCCTCCGCACCTGAAAAATATATTCTTAAAAATGTAACAATACTAATTTATCTAGGTTACCCCCTTCCTTGTTCGTGATAACAATGCTTAATTTTGAATGCTTTTTTTTTTTTCTTGACACAGCTTATTTACGTGTTTAGAAGCTCCGAAAATGTTTTGTTTCAAACCTCATCACCAATGCCGTTTTATTTATTTTTTTACGATGTTCTGTCGTTTTCTTTTTGTTTTTTGTTTTTTTTTTGCTTTTGTGTATTTCAAGATGGCTATGGTGGGCAAGTTGGTTGTTCATCATTATCATCCTACGCTAAAAAACAAGGGCAAAAAAAAAAGAGAAATGATTTTAAAACGCATGCTCTAAGGAAAAATCTGGAGCTTTTTCGTTTGCTCTTTTTTTTGTGTGTAAGTTCATGACCCGGTGATCACGTCATTCTCAATGGGCGTCATATCTGATCCTTGTAAAATATTTTGCAGACGGACAAACGAATACACTTCGTCATTCGGAGTAATTCGTTAGAGGCTGCGGGGGCGCAGTAAAGTTTACGGCAGGGATCTCCCCAAGTGACATCATTTTCGTGAAGACGGGTTACCCCTTTTGATCAGGGCTGCTACATGTAGGGAAACAGCCGGAGATCAGAGGTGTGTTGTCATTACGCAACTTTCTTATTGAATTTGGGCGTGAGGATGCAGGCTTCTCAACAGTTATGATGGACACATGCCAGCAAACGGTTGCAGTTTTGCCTTGTTTGGCAAAACTGCCAAACAAGCGTCTCAAAATGTTCCGTAGCTCAAAGGAGGGTGCGCGCTCGTGCAAGTTAGTGAGTGCTTGACATAACTGAACCTGAGGCAAGGAAGAAAAAGGAAGACGCGTTGAACAACACGAGTGTTGTCTGTCTTTCTATGCGTCTTCTTTTACCTTACCTGGTTCAGGTTCAGTCATGTACGATAGCTTCCCGATATTACAAGCATCGCACCAATATATATATATATATATATATATATATATATATATGTGTGTGTGTGTGTGTGTGTGTGTGTGTGTGTGTGTGTGTGCGTGTGCGTGTGCGTGTGCGTGTGTGTGTGTGTTTTTTACGGCATTAGTTTTTGTTGTTGTTCATGTGCGTTTCGGCGCCTGTTGATTCTTTCCAGACGCTGTTGGCCCAGATGCGGCATCCCCGCAGGCTGAGCTGGCCTGGCGTCGGCAACTGTTGGCCTTCGACGCGGTCAGTAACGCGAGCGACGCCTCCGCCGCGGTCTCGAGTTCTCGGCCGGGACCCAAGCAGGGCACCGGGTCCGATGTCCTGGCCGTGGCGTCCGCCGGCAAAGCGGGCAGGATCGTCCTGCTGACCGCTGGCCAACTGCTCAACGACACCGGTGCATACCGCGTCTTCGGGGAGAAGCGCGTCCGAAAGGCTGCCGGCTTCGAGATAGCCTACGACTACTATTTCAAGGTGGTCTTTGCATGGTCACGGGATGTCTTTTTCGTAGAACCTGTTGAACAAGTGCGCCGTGGTGCTTTTACCGTCCAAATTAACAGCTTCAAAGATCTCATCATGTCTCAACCCCCTGAAAAAAAAGAAAAATAAGCTGGGAGTCGCGGCAGCAGTGCCGTGACAAGAAGAAGGGGAGGGGGGGGGGGGGGGGGGGGGCTTTTTTTGGCAATACAGTGGAGTTACAGGCACGCGTTCCCTCTCCCATTTTGAGCGCTGACTAAAGCTATGCGCTGGCTCTCCTCCTCTCCACTGCCTTGCCAAGAAAAGTTGTCGCCGAGTGTAGTGACGCCACCGCGCGGCAGAGGGTTGACAACAGTGACTTTACCCGAAACTGGGGTTTTACTCAGACCTGTGCCTATCTCAAATACTCTATTCAAGATACTGTATTTTAAATACCTTTTGAAGTATCTTGGTATCTTGCAGATACTTTTGATCGAGAGTATTTGATACTCTATTTTAATTACAATTCCGAGTATGTTGTACTCACTATCTTAAATATATTTCTTACATTACACCATTTTCCGAGTTTTTCGGTGTGAAGTGGCGTGGGCGTCGCGTGGTACGAGCAAACGTGAACATTCTTTCGAGCAACCAAATCCTGTTGCTAACTCCCTGTCGTTTTCCTTGTCTCCGCGTTTCCGCCTAAGAGAATGTTTTCTCCTTGTCTTTGGCGGTAGCTTGCGCCACCTAGCCTAAGTCTAAAAACACAGAAACTTTATATAATTCCTCCCGCCCTTCTAAGACCAATTTTCTCTTCCTAACTATCACCAGGCAGTGCGGGATATAATTAGGATGACCTTCGGGGGATCGGGCAAAAGAACTAAAAACACCATCCCCCTGCCTCTTCCCCCCGGCGAGGAAGTTGCCAATTTTCCTCTGGTCAAACCTTGTCGGCGTTACCCCAGCACCGGACCCACTGGGGGACAGGGTTGAGACTTTGGGCCGGAGCCACGCGGGAGGGAGTCTCAATTTTACTCTGTCTCGCATGTCCCCAGCTGTGCTAGTTAGTTGTCCATCATATAATTTTCCCTAGATAATTTCCACCAATCTTCTGATCGCCTCTTTGTCACTGTAATCCTTTTCTCTTCCGTCCTTCCATCGTCGCCAGTAAAACCCAGGGCCCCGGCCAAATCCGTTACCCCTTCAGGGGGGGCAGGGCGAAGCCTCGTGCACTTCAAAACCACGTGGTCTAGTGCCTCGCTATCATTATGGCAGGCAGCACATAATGTGTCTGTTTCTGGAAATTTAGGCCTATACGTCACCGGAAAGAGTTGAGCACGTTGGTTACACATATTTAGAAGACACCAGCTGAACTTGTTGTTCAGCTGGTGTCTCCTAAATAAAAAAAATAAGCCTATACGTCCTCGCCCTCAAAACTCCCGTTCTCGCCTCGAACACCAAAGAGCTTCCCAGTGAATTGTCAAACACATTTTCCTTTATTATGTCCTGTTTTCGTGACCTGTACACTGTTAGAGCTGATTTGTCCTGCATTCTTCTTTCCCACATTTTCCTCTCTGCCTCTCCCCCCCCCCCCCCCCCCCCCTTTTTGTTTTGTTTTTTTTTTCACTGAAGTAGTCTGTTTAGCCCCATCACCAGTGTGTAGGTATTTCAATGTAAGCTTTCGGGTTCGGTTTGTCCATTTCGTGTTTAAACTTTTCATGTATAAATACTTGAATACCTGCCGTGCCCACCGCATATCATTCATTTCGGTCCAACCTTTGTTCAAATTTCAACTTACTAATTGTCTCAAAAGACGACCATCCCATGTCCCCCTGTACTCCCTCGATTGGTGTTCTTCCGTGTGCTCCCAGTATGAATCTGCCTGCGCTTCTTTGTCGAATTTCAAATTCTGATTGAACCTCTGATTTCATGCACAGTACTGCATCGTACAAAAGACAGTCCTGGTACGTCGAGAGGAGGAAGCAGGGTTGCCAGACGAGCAGCAGCGTCCAAGATGGCGGAATTTTCCATTTTTCGCGTTAAACAAATACTTAACCTATTGGTACAAAACTGGTTGCTGTGGAAAAGTAATCATTTATACCTTACGTAAATTATTCAATCACTTTAATGGGCTCTTATGACCTGAGTTAGGAAATAGAACGACCCTTTGTCCCGTACACTCCCAGCAAACTATTTCGAGCTATTTCCGAACTAAACGAGCTATTTCCTAGAATTGTTTTGTGTTCCTTACCCGACCTAATCATGTTAAATTGCAACTGTATACTAATGTGTGGAGCTGTATCGAATGAGTGAATCTGATCGACCAGGAAGTGTTTTGTTACTGTGTGTGAGTGTTTTGTGAGTCCAATGCTGCCATCATTTAAAGGGGGCCGAGGGCCCCACAAGCTGCGTTTGTAGCTTTTTTCCTCGGCCTCCTCCATTCTGTATGAAATGGAAAACCAATAAAGAAAGAAAGAAAGAAAGAAAATTTAGCAATTAAATGGCGTCCCTATCCCGTGATCCCCGATCTAGCAGTTGCACCCACCCTCACTTGAGCCTCCCTAGGTCGAGGTAAATGTAGGTCGATGTACAGGGTGAAACAAGGAGACGCCAGGCTCTTCAAATCGACCGGAAAATTCGGTTTCTTAACCTATCGCGCTACGACTTTGTGCAGCGTTGCCCACAGATTGTGCTTTTTTTTTTTTTTTTTTTGTAAAATTTGCAAACAGAAAATTTACTTGAGGAAAAAGTAAAGAAAGACAAAGGCTTAGCTCCTATGGAAATGGAGCGACTCCACCGGTTTGCGAACAACACGGCGCCGTTTCGCGCGGGAGACAAGAGATGGCGCAACAAACGCCGCCAACGAACGAGCATACGGCGCCGAGAGCAGGCCTTTTTAGCAGACGATCTTTTCGACTCAAAAGCGGCGCGCGTTCCGCAGGCGGCGACAGTCGCACAAACAAAAAAAGATAGGCGCGGTAACAGCAAGAAACTGCAGTTCCTTGTCTGCAAAAGGGCCGGCTCTCGGCGTCGTCTGCTCGTTCGTTGGCGGCAGTTGGCGTCGCGACCGCTTGCGCCATTTTTTGTCTCCCGTGCGAAATGGCGCCGTGTTGTTTGCAGACCGGTGCCGTCGCTGCGCTTCCATAGGAGCTAAGCCTTTTTCTTTCTTTACTTTTTCCTCAGGAAAGTTCGCTCTTCGCAAATTTCACAAAAAAAAATGCACCATCTGTGGGCAACCCTGCACATAGTCGTAGCGCGATAGGTTAAGAAACCGAATTTTCCGGTCGATTTAAAGAGCCTTGCGTCTCCTTGTTTCACCTTGTAGAGAGAGAGCCAAATTGATGAAAGGGTCACTCTCAGACCACGGGGAGTGTTTGAAATTTAATGGCGGACGTTTCCTGCGGAGATTGGTTACAAGTGAGCATGCGCTGCATTTCGCGTAACGAGGAGGAAAGCAGAGGGTAGTCGTTTGCAGACGATCAACGCCTTCGGCACCTCCTTGCGGATCGCATTGCAAATGTTTCCCATTTTATCGAGCCCAGCACGGATAACAGTTTGATCATCCGGATTCGATCCGCATATCCACAGACCTTTATCCGCACCCGAACCGCATCCACAATGTTCTTAGGTTATTAGGGATTTTTCGTAGATGTCTTCCGCTGTCCCGCAACGTTCTCCGCAACCCGCTACTAGATACGGGACTCTGCAGGCAAGGCTAGCGCCACACGAGCGCAGTAGTTGAGTCATCGTTCCGGAGAGCGTAGCGGAGGTGGGAGAACGGTCCACGAAGAAACTCCCTATTGCATCCGAATCCGATCCGCATCCAATCCGCACCCGCATGCTTTGCATCCGAACCGCATCCGACCCGCAATCCGCGCACTCATGTTATATCAATTATACTTTTTTTTTTTCATGTTTAACATATTTGTTTATAAAACGCCGTGAAAGCTACACCTATGCGGTTTGTGTATGGTGAGTTATACGGCCAGGGGGGACATAGTATTGGGCGCTAATCGTAACGATCAGTCGACTAGTTAAGTAAACAAATTAATTAACTTTTTAATTAGTCGAAAGAGACATATGGTTCCAATTAGATACTTGCTGAGCGTCATCGAAAACCACCAAATCAGTATTTTAGAGATTTGAGCGCGTGAGAAGCGCAGTATAGTGCGCTAAAGTTACCACTCGTAGAGCAGGCCGAAGCAAGGCTATACCAATGCAATAACGCGCTCGCGCAATTTTTCCGTCTCTATCTGGCCCCAGCCTTGCACCTGCTGCACGAGTGGTACCTTTAGCGCACTACTACGCTTCCCACGCGCTCAAAGTATTTCTAAAAAAGAACCATATGTCTATTTTCACAAATTCAAAAAAATAATTAACACATTTTACTTAATTAGCTGACTGATAGTTACGATTAGCCCCCCTATACTATGTCCCCCTGGCCGTATAACTCAACCGCACAAACCGCATAAGTGTAGCTTTAGTGGCTTTTTCTAAACAATTCTGTTAGCTTAAAAAAAAAAAAAAAACCGTAAAAATGATATTAAACGTGAATGTCAAAAAGAAGCGTCTGGATGGTACCTTAAAAGCCGTTTTCTTTTTTGCACGAAGAACTCTTCAAGTTAGAATACGCTGTAAGTAATTTTATCGTATTCGGTTTCATTCTATTTATGTTAAACAATCGTTCCTTCAAAAGAAACTTTCGCGACGCTGGAAAGTTTGTCGCGCAGTTGTGAGATCGTCCTGAGAGTTTGCGACACTCTACCCAGAGAATGCAGACGGATATTTTCTCACTATTGAAATAAATAACATTCTGTAATTTTATTCTGGGTCAAGCAATAAATAAGTGGGAGAGGAAAGGCGGACACTGGTCACCGCACCGGAGTACGATCGTTTATACGTGGTAAGTCACCGCTGAGAAAATAGTGTTGCGTATAAAGTACATCTTAAAAGTACTTGAAGTAAAGCACAAGGTAAATGATAGGTTATGTACTTCAAGTAATGTTCTAGATAAGTACACCGGGCACAATGTACTAGAAGTAAAGTACTATAAATTCAAAGTACTAAATACAAGTATGTCTTTAACACAATCTGTGTTTAGTCCTCTTCCCGTTTTATTATTTCCGCGAGATGAATTCTTAAATCAACACGCTCGTTACGAATATTATTTTATGATGCCCTTTCATTCCGCTATGCAGTGTTTTTAAACGGGTGTGCATTGCCCTGGGGGTGATCGGGGGTGCATCAGTTATTTTCGGAAATGGCGGCGAATATTGGATAAAGTCAAGTCGCCACCGTGTAGATGTTTTACTCTCTTTGACGAACTTTTAACTCATTGAAATTATACAGCACTTATTTGTTGACAAAGCGTCATTTTTGACACATATTTAACAAGACCAAATTTGGGGAATGTACTTGGATGTCGGAAGTTGAACTTTCCTCAAAAAGTATCAGAAAAAATACGTCAGGTAAAGTACGAGTTTATACTGAGAGAATGCACTTCAAGTAAAAGTTTTCTAAATGTACAACGTGCCCCCCCCCCCCCCCCCCCCCGCAAAAAAAGAAAGAAAAAAAGTGTCTTTTTAATTGCGAAAATAACAGATGCATCGCCGAACGCTCATTCTCCACCCAAATGTAGCGCTAGAGGTCCGAACCAGTTGTCGTAGCCTAAGAAGATGTTCGTCAATCTGGCCTCTGATGCCGAAGTTCTAGCACGAACCGATATCTTATTCAAAAGTTGTTATTTTCGTTTTTTCAATGGGAATCCATTTTCGCCCGTTTTTGGACATTTGCCCATTGAAAATGTGAGAAAATCACTTATATTTTGAATAAGATAATGGTTAGAGCTGAAACTTTGGCATCCTGTTCGGACCTCTAGCGCTACATGGGGGTGGAAAATGAGCGTTTAACAATAAATAATTTATTTTTCCGATAAAAAAAAATGACAGTCGTTTACAACTCCCTGTAACGCCGAATTAGAGCGCAGCTCTTGAGGAGGAGGAGCCAAGGCCACAAAGGTCACGTGACCCTCTTTCCAAAATCCCGTGGGGTCACGTGACCTCGGGGGGGGTCACGTGACCTGGTTGTGGCACGTGACCCCCCAGAGAAATTTTTCCGCTAGATTTAGCGGGGATATTTTCCGCTAGATTTAGCGGAGAACTTTTTCCGCTAAATATAGTGGGGAAATTTTTCCGCTAGATTTAGGGTGAAATATTTCCGCTAGATTTAGCGGGGAAAATTTTCCGCCAGATTTAGCGGGAAAATATTTCCGCTAGATTTAGCGGGAAAATTTTTCCGCTAGATTTAGCGGAGAAATTTTTCCGCTAGTTTCCGTTAGATTTAACGGGGAAATTTTTCCGCTAGATTTAGCGGGGAAATTTTTCCGCTAGATTTAGCGGGGAAATTTTTCCGCTAGATTTAGCGGGGCTTTTTCCGCTAAATTTAGTGGGAAAACTTTTCCGCTAAATTTAGCGGGGAAAATTTTTCCGCTAGATTTAGCGGGGAAATATTTCCACTAGATTTAGCGGGGAAATTTTCCCGCTAAATTTAGGGGGAAATTTTTCCGCTAAATTTAGTGGGAAAATTTTTCCGCTAGCGGGGAAATTTTTCCGCTAGATTTAGCAGGGTTTATCCATAATGCACCCCGCGGTTACGCCGACGGCGACGCCGACGCCGCTCAAGCCGGAAACGGGCACCACAGAGCTGCGCTCTAAAAAAATGAAAGCCATTTACAAATCCCTGTAACGCCGAATTAGAGCGCAGCTCTTGAGGAAGAGGAGGGAAGGGTACTGAGTGTCACGTGTTCTCAGAGGGGGGGGGAGGGGTCACGTGACCTCGGGGGGTCACGTGACCCTAAGGCCTCACATGACCTCGGGAAGGTCACGTGACCTGAGAAAGGGGTCACGTGACCTCGGGGGGTCACGCGACACCGGGGGCGGGGATCACGTGACCCTCTTTCGCCGAGGTCCTCTCGAAGGAACCCGAGGTCCTCCCGAGGTCCGCCCGAAGGAACCCGAGGTTCTCCCGAGGTCCTCCCGAAGGAACCCGAGGTCCTCCCGAGGTTTTCCCGAAGGAACCCGAGGTCCTCCCGAAGGAACCCGAGATTCTCCTGAGGTCCTCCCGAAGGACCTCGGGTTCCTTCGGGAGGACCTCGGGGAAAAAGGGTCACGTGATCCCCGCCCCCGGTGTCACGTGACCTCCCGAGGTCACGTGACACCCATAATGCACCGCGCTTACGCCGACGGCGACGCCGCTCAAGCCGGAAGAGGGCGCCTAAGAGCTGCGCTTTAAAAAGAAAAAAAAAAAACCTTCTACATGTGTGTGTGTGTGTGGGGGGGGGGGGGGGGGGGCTTACACTTTGTACTAAGACAATGGGAAAATATGACAATAATCAATGATGACAGCAAAACGCGTGCGCACACACGCCAAGTTTTACTTGTCGATGAGGCTTCTTCTACTTTCATGTGGCTTGCACATTTTCGGTCTTTGCCCGAAGAACGCTTTCCGCTTTTTGCCTGCAAAACAAGAACACGCTTTTCCAGGACGATTGATGCCCCTGCATTTTTTACTTTTCCTATGGACTGCATTTTAGGCGTGATAGAACGCTCCAAAGTCTAAAGCGAGTAATTTGCTCCCGCAAAACATGCAGTCAAAATGGGAGAGGGTACGCGTGCCGTCTCCCCTCCTCTGAAATGCCAAGAAGAGTTGTCCCGGTTGTTCCCAATCCAACGTTGATCCAGACCGGCGGATATTCACATTCGGTCCGCATCCGCAGCCCCTGGCATCCGCATGCGATCCACAATCCACCAAGTCTGCTTCTGAGTTATCCGCATCCGCCAGTTTACAGCGGATATCTGCGGGTGATCAGCGGATATGGAGGAGTGATGGGAGCCAATCGGGAGCCTTTGCGCACATAGAAGGCCGCCCGGCCCTCAACCGCGATTGGTTCTTTTACGCCTACCTACACACATACGAGCGACCGCGCCTACTAGACTGCCACGCTTGCCTCCCTCCCTTCCCATTTCAGTTCCATTCTTATTTCTTTATTTGTGTGAGTGTGTGTGTATAATGTCTTGTATGGTACCACAGACCTACGGGTACGGGCCCCTGGTCTTCTGTCCCAAGGAGCACACATGGTCCTCCGGATGTCCTTAGGATGTCCCGACGTTCCAGGGATGTCCTGTGGATGTGAATAGGACATATGTGCTGCTAGGGTTGGTGCCCAAACTCTCCTAAAGGGTTAAATAAAGAAATATCAATATCGTGTCGGGGGATGCGCGAAGCCCGAGCAAACTTTCGCAACCTTGGCCGTACCTACCACCCGTCACGGAGTGACACTTACGGCCTTTCCTATACCTATGGTTCGCAGTCTGACGACCCGCCACATGAGAACAAGAACTCCAAGGGCATTACCAAGAGGTCCATGCCGCTCATCATGGCCACCTCATTCCTGGTCATCCTGATTGTCTGCATCGCCGTGTGCGTCAGCGGAATCTGCTGGGAACGCACGCGACGTCTTGTGGCGAGCAGAGCGGCCTCGACACACGTTACGTCGATGGAAGTGTCTCACCACAACGCTGCAGCCGGAGACTCCAACATCCCGTCGTATAGCAACGACAAGTACATGATTTGATAGCTGTACAACGTGTGAACTTCTTGAAAGGATAGCAAATATCGTATTTGAGGATAGGCTTGCCCCTCGCGCATCACTGTCGCTTTTCTAGCGCTAGCGCATTCTCACCCCAGCAACTCACAAGACATAAGATCACTGTCGTATGTGCAGCTATCTAACTAATCGTGAAATAAATACGTGTATACCGATACCTTGATTCTTTCTGTGCGTAAGCGAAACCGAAACAAGTACCCGACTTGATGATGATGATGATGAACGACTCTGGTGACACCTGTCAGAGAAAAGGGCGGTTGTGGTCGCACAGTTGTGATGGCTGAAGGGGGTGAGTACTCAACGTTTTTCTCGATTCAATTTCGTGCGTCATCGCTTCTCAGCTCATTAAGGATATGCGGCACACATGTTCCTTCCTGGCAGAGTTACAAGCTAGCACCTGCGGTAATCACGAACGGGTTTCTCGTTTAAAGTCGCATTCCTTCACGCGGTTCGCCCTCGTAGCATAGCACACAGGTGCGAAGTGTTTTAAAATCCGCTGCTAATGCCGGCGCCAGCAAGCCTTGTGACTAGTTTACACGCCTCTAGTGAATCTTGCGTACCTCCTGCCGCGTCAAGATTTTGGTGTTTGAAATCAAAAGCCGCCCTTTAGAGCGTGATAAGCGGGCGTAGTCCACGAAGCTCGACTTTGGCGGTCGTCGTCTCCGCCTCTTTTTCTGTATCGCTTCCTGCGAACAACCACCCTCGTTATGCAGAAGAAAGTAACGAAAGAAGAAACGGTAGCACGCGATCTCGTGCTTGTACTTTGACTTCGGAAATGTTGCGCATAAACTTCGCGTAAATGCCGAAGGCATATAACAGGATAACAGGTAGCCGACACACGGTATTAACCAACGTTATTAACCGCCTGCAGTAGCCATCAGTCGTTCATGCGATGACTTCCTGATCCTACTAAGAAATTTTGCTAATACGTTTGTGACTCGTGCTGTCTTTATTCTGTTTTGATTTGTAGTATGAGACAGCTGTAACTTGGTGTGATGTAGTGTAACAGATTTAATATTTGATTATGAGGTGAAGAATCGAGTGGTTGAATACTATACAACTGTATGCATCGTCGCAATTGCGCCTGGCAACGCTTTTGGACCCTCACTACCCAGAAAAGCATGATGTTTTTTTCGAGCATTTCTGAAATGCGTTCATATCCTACAGTATAAATAATTATATTATGACCTGGCATGGTGACTGACCAGAGAATCGAGGCAATGACTTCACCATCAAGTTGGCAACAATGGAATCGACAAACACCTGTTCTGATGATGTGAAACACAATTGGAAGCTTTAGCTGTTGTTAAATTCAGAATCTGACTCAACTTCAGACACAACAATGAACTGCTGGCAACAGTCACGGTGGTTCTGAGACAATGCAATATATGGAAATATGAGTGAACATGTAAGATCTCTTCAAAGTGTCATGCCCTTTCGTCTTTGTTAAATATTTTGGCACTTTATTATGTAGCCCACCTATCCCTTTTAATCAGATGCAGATTCCGTGGTTGCTAAGCTTGCCAGAAATGACGTCGATTTACGACATTGCTTCTGTCTGTAGCCTTCCGTCCAACTACAAGTGGAAAGAAAATTGCTCGACAAAGGGTGCCCGCTTAAAATGTTGCTCCACCGTTTTCAGTTTGTCCTTGTCTGTTCAGTGCACATATTTCTCATATTAGGCACTACCCCATGCAGTGACGTAGCCAGGAATTTTTTTGGGAGGGGGGCGGGGGGGTTAGGGGGTAGGGGTGAAGAAGGGGGAACGTGGGAAGTCAAAATACATGTTATTATTATAGGGTCGGCTGGGTTTCGGTCGGGGCTGAAGCCCCATAAGCCTCCCTCAAGTATCTTCTCATTGCAGCTAGCTAAGACTGGGCGAGCATGGTGAAAAAAGGGGGACTGTTTTCTTGCCCCTTTCCTGTCGTCGCAGCTGTCTGGATCAATAAGCGGTGGCTATGTTCTTAGCTTCCCTAGATATCTCGTTTCACCATGCTTTATTTCTAGACAGCCGACCTCTATACTGCTTACAGTTGCACACAAAAGAACAGGGACAGAGAAGAGCAACACATAGACGACAGGCAAGTGCACTCACAACTCATGTATTGACGAAAGAAGAAAAGAAAGGTTCAGAACATGGAATTAGTTCGAGCATTTTCCACACAGACACGAGGGACCACAGGTTCAAGGGCCCACCTAGCTCGAAGGGGACACGTAAAATTACCCACACGAAAAAGGTTTTAAAAAGGCCATTTCTTCCTTTGTTAAAGGGGCCCTGCAATCCTATTTAAGCGTCTACCTTTTTTGCGGTTTCCACGTCTCTTGGGGTTCGGGCAAGCCAGCGGGCACGGAAAGAGAAACTAAATATAAGTGCGTCATATTTTAACCGGACGTCGCGGAAATCTCCTCCTCCTACGGGGGCGACCTGCGGTACCAAAAGCGTGCGAAATGTGAGGTTTTTGGTCCTGGGCTTACTACTGGTCAGAGCCGCTAAAAGCTTCTTTTTAGTCAAAATACAAAATATAAGTGGCACGAACCGTTTCAATTCTTCATGAAAGTAGTTTTTGTTTAGTATTTTAGATCAGAAAAGAAACAAATGCAGTTTAGAAAGTCCGGAAACCAGAAATGACCCGTCGACATACCCGCCACCAAACGGTAAAAAAGGTGGCGCATACCAGAAAAAAATAGTGGGATCAGGCTCCGACGAGCAACAAGCGTAGAAAAGTCCTGGATGTACGCGGCGGCGCTGCGGTCGTTTACGGACTCCAGGATCCGACCGGTTTCCGAGCGTTCCGAAGGCCTTCGGCGCATGTTTGGCCGTTTCGCGGTAAGGCAGTGCGAAGTGGCTCTTGTTCTGTACTGATCTTTACCCCGTGTTTGCTGTCGCTTGTGGCCAATGAAGTGTCTTGCCGAATTAGTGTTTAATCGCGCTGCAAATGCAATGCGACCCACCCTGGCTGCCCACTTTATATAGCCTATCCAGCACAACCTTTAGTGGCGCCCTCTCGAGCCGTCAGCATGGAGTGCGGCAGCCGTGAGCGCTTGCTGAGCTCACTACCCCTCCTATAATTTACGGCCATTCAAGCAACCAAGGACGTCATGAAGGAGGTTATTTTTTAGGGGCAAAGCTCCTTAGGGAGGAGCTAGCGATGTCCGTATGTCCGTCCGATGTCCGGTGTCGGGTGCTCGTGCTCACGAGCACGTGAGCACGTGCTCCTGTGCTCGTGTAGGGCAAAACAAAAAAAAAAACAAAAAAAAAACAGCCTCATCTCCACGTGGTGAATGATGTTGATTGGGGCGAAGCTCTGGTGGTGCTTGTCTGCGCATACGCTGAGCTGCAGTATGCCGAGCCTTTCATTCATTTTCATCCATGTCAGAAAGAGAATGTGTGGTATGCAACGTGGTTATATACGCATTTGAGCATTGGACCGCAGCGTGACATGGATGAAAACGAACGAAAGGCTCGGCATGCTGCGGCTCAGCGTCTACGCAGACAAGCCCCACCAGAGCTTTGCCCCAATCAACATCATTCACCACGTGGAGATGCGGTTGTTTTTGCTTGTTTCTGTAATTTTAATTTGAATATAACTTTTAAAATAAAGCGAAGTTCAAGAAAAAAATTTTTCATTAAGTTACTACGTTTAGTGCGCTCAGGTTCGGTGCAAATTAAAAACCAGCAAAAAAGTAATTGCGGGGCGGCCCCTTTAATGAAACAGACGGAAAGCTGACACATCGCTCGCCCATGATTTGGATAATGACAGCTTAAAAATTTTCTCTGGTGTGTTTTTTTCTAGTACCTGCCTATTATCTTGGTGTTTTCCTATTATCTGTCTGTTTCATTAACAGAGGAGGAATTGGCTTTTTTAAATATATTTTTCGTGTGGGTAACTTTACATGTACCCCTCGAGCTTGCGGGCCCTCGGGCCTGTGGTCCTTTGGGCCTGTGTAACCAACGCTCGAGCTGATTCTGCTTTTTGTACGTCTTTCTTTTCCTCTTTTGTCAATCCACAAGTTGTGAGTGTGCGCTTGTCTGTCGTCTGCGTGTTCGTCGTCTCTGTCCCTGTCCTTTTGTGCGCAACTGTAACTATGCTCAATCTATACCAACTCACCCAACTGTCTACATTACTGCTCTATACTTCATTTTAGCAGAGTGTGACAAAGTATGCACACTGCGAACGAGCAAACCATTCAGTGTGTCAGAGTGGGGCACTTAATAATTGCTCTGTATCTCTAATTGGCTCACGGGGCCATAGCTTTTCCTGCTTGCCAAGCTGTGCAAAAACAGAAGACATGCTTTGTTTCACAATATGTCTGAGCACAGTCAAAGGCTAGGACACACTCAAGCACAAACGCTTAGACTAAAAGCACTAAAAGCACAGGGTCACAGTGCAATCACTGTGCTTGATTGGTGTAAGTAGTCGGTGGTAACATAGTGGCAGAAAGTGAACAAACATTGAACGTTGCATCTTTGGCGCTGCCTGGACTGGCCCCATCGGCTCTTGGCGTCGGCTGCGCCCTGATTTTTGGTGAAACGATTTTTGATATCCTTTGGTCAGACCTTAAATTTCCTTATCGCCTCTAGCTATGCAAGTTAAACCTGTACGCCCTATAGTACCATAAAATGCCCATCTATGTGCGACGGCAGCAACCAGTCGTCTGGTTGCCGAGGCTGGAAAGGTTGACGCGATCTATGAGCGACGGTGGCAAACAGATATTCGGCAAACGCAACACTCTGGACAGTTACCGGCATCTATGAGCTACGGCGACAACCAGAGTGTTGTGTCAACATTTCTTTGAGGACGGACGCAATCCTGGGGAAGCTAGCCCTTAACAGCTCCCCTGTAAAAAAACGAGATGAGAAAAAGAACATACATGACAAAATAAAGTGCTTGTTGGTTTTGTTTGTTTATTTTCTTGCCCTCATTTTTCTGTCGCCTTTTGAACATATTCGGTGCAGTGCCAACTAACTGAGTTTTCTACCCTTTTCCGATCTTGAAGTTCACAAAAAGCATCAAAAAGGTGCTGGCACAAGTGTGCGCTTATGCTCGCTGTTGTACACAAGGTCCCTTTTAACAGTCAGTCTGGCAAAGCATGGCCACGGGTACGTCTGTGCTATACCATCTATAGTCGTTGGATTGGATTAGGTTGTAATGGCTTAAACCTCCATATCACGCAATCGCAGCAAAAAAATAAGTAAGGATCTAGCAAAAAAAAATAATAATTACCAGCCTCAGCCTCCAGTGCTTTGTGCTCAAGCCAGTTCTTTGATATAGAAATTTTGTGCATAAGCTTCGTTTAAATGCTGTGCGGCGTGTAACAGGTAGCTGGCACATAGTATTATCGCTTGTGGTAGGGCCATCAGTGCAATGATTTCCTGATCCCGCACCCATACTTTGCTGGTGTTTGTGCCTCGTACTGTCTTTTTATATTTTTGTCTTTGTTACATGAAACGGTGGTAACTTTGTGCAGTGCTGTTGATTATGATGTGAAGCATTGAGTCAATTGACTCAATTCTTGTGGTTGAGTGCAATCCAACTTATGCATCGCCGCAAATTTTTTGAAAAACGCCTTTGAATCCTTTCTAGCCTCAAAAAAAGCATGTTGTTCTCTTCTGCCTTCTCTGAAATGCTTCTGTATCCTACAGTGTAAATAATTCCTTGCCCTGTGCGTGGATGTGCAGAGGTGGCCAAGTTGCAGCGTCACCTGTCTCTGCTGCGGGAAGAGTACGTGAAGCTACAGGCCCGCCATGCCGAGGTGGAGCGCAAGTACAACGTGGCCGTGGCGGCCTCGGGCAACGCAGACGCGGACAGCTTTGTGTCCCGGCTGCTCAAGACGGTCGCCAACCTTTTCGACCAGGAGCTCTACAGGTGGGGACACACTTCGCGCTGTTCTTCCCCAAGCTGGATTTTATTATAGGCTAAGAATTTAGTAGAAGCTCCGTCTCCGGCACGCACTCGTTGCCTTTTGTCGCACTTTGACTGAACGCACTCCGTAGTGTTATCAAGGGCCAAAAGCTCGCACTGGCCATGCTGTGCCGAGGCATCTACCGAATTCTTAGCCTGTCACTGACTGTAGGTGTCAACCATGTTGTGCCAGCAAGGATAGTTGGAGTCTCCCAATCTCTGTAACTCAGACATGGAAACAATCTCGAGATACGTCCTGCAGTTCAATTGGGAAGCTTGTGTTTTTTCTGTACGGGGGTGGGGGGGGGGGGGGGGGGGGGAAGGGGGGGAGAGAGAGAGAGAGAGGGAGAGGGAGAGGAAAGACATTCTTGAGTCAAACCTGACGTATCTTGGTCTTGGATACGAATGGTGAAATTTCGGTTGCACTTGATTTTTCCAAAAATGAAAATAATTGGGTATGCGGAGTCCGGATTCTGGATGATTACTCGCAGCCTTCAGATGGCAAGCTGCCCTGACCTGTTTTGATCTTGCCCGCCACAATGTCACGCTGAGAGGCGGTTTTTATGAGGCACCTATTTGGACAATAATCTATAAGTTTGAATGTTTCCGGCTGAAGGAACCACTAAATTGACAAGCCTTAGAATCTTGTGCAGTATGAATGGCACTTGAGAGTAAATTGTAAATTGAAATAAGGTGATCATACTTTTAAATGACTGTTGAATATTGCATACCTCGAGCTAAAAGCTGGTTATTCTATTTATATGAATTCGTTTTTCAACTAAATTTCAGTCCCCCCCCTAGGTGCCTTACTTCTGTTTGGTGATGTCTTTCCACTCCGAAGCTTTGGTGTCCTTGTGCACAGTTCAGATGAGAGAGTTTTTTTATTCTACAGTTGCTCGTCAACTTCAGAATAGCAGGAACGCATTTCATGAGGCGGAATTGTCAGTTTCTGTCATACGTAGTGCCATGACCACACCATATGGAAGCTAGCTGTTAAATTGCTCTACCTCGGTAAGCTAAAAGCAATCATATGAAGCTGATTAAAGATTTTAAGAATTATTGAAATGCTCACTTTATGCTGAAAGTCTTATGCATGGGAGGCTTGCATGGAGGAGCCTGCTAGGACAAGTGCCCCAGCTGTCCTTCATTTGTCAAGCCTGAGTCAGTCTCGCACATTTGTTGTGCAGTGACCTGACAGTTCAGCTAGACGGACGGACCGTCCGTGCCCACCGGTTCGTCCTGTCCTGTCGCAGCCAGACCTGGGGGGTGGGCAACCTGGCTGATGTGGACACTCTAGACTTCACAGGTAACATTAATTAACAAGCCATTTTCTAATATATTATGTGTTTTGTGCATTCCACACTTTTTGAGCCCCATATAAAAGTTGAAGGAAATGTCCAAGAAACATATAATTTGGTGGTGGAAGAAAGGGTCCAAGCAGAAATTCATGCATTTTAGTGGGCTAGTTCCAGAAAGGTTTTGAAGAGCTTTTCTTTCTGCTGGGCATGCTATCTAAAATTGGTATTGACAACAACAACAAACAGGTGAGTTTTATGTGCCAAACCAACAAAGGGCATCTGGCACGCCCCAGTGGAGGACTGAGGAATAATTTCGACAACCCGGGGATCTTTTGACGTGCAACCGAAATCTCAATTACACGGCGCTTTCTCCGCAACAAGCTTCCGTCATTATGCGGGCACCTCAACCGGGATTTGAACCCGCCACCTGGGGAACCGTAAGCCGACACTTTGCCTCAAAACCACGGAGGCAGCAAAAAAAGAAAAATCTGTATTGATGTGGTTGATGTTGCCACTTATTTAACATTTGAATGATAACCTTTTGGAATCCTTTGCTGAAAGTGCTGTTGCATGTACAGTTGATAGCTACTACCTAGTTTGCTGCTGTCCATCCACTTGCTAACTCCATTACCACAGCAACAGTTGCCATAAAACCCAGTCTACTTCAGGGTGAAAAAAATCCATCTGGAAACCATATGCTCGCCTTAATTCTCTCACCTTGGTTTTCAGTTAGCAAGCCCAACCAACACTCGGTCAACTTGAGGTATTTATGGTGAAGTGAAGCATTATCTGAAATTAATTCATATATTAATGTTTCACATTGCATTTAAGATTAAATGTAATGCTATACTTGGATACAACTAGCTGTAGCATTTCAGAAATGACGGATGTGCATACACAGCTTTGATCAGCACCTAAGACATGCAAGCACATGGCCGCCCATAGCTTCGGCTTTATAGCCACAGAAAGTTGTCCCCAAGTGTGGACTACCCAATGGGTGACAATTGTCTGATGTAATTTTATCGGTGCATGTTTTGTTTTCACGGACGCGTCTCCCGGAGCAAGGTGAATGCAACGACTGTTTCTGTACAGACATCCGGCCAGACGTGGGTCTTGTGCTGCTCCGATGGGTGTACACGGACCAGATGGAACTGGGGCTGGAAGACACCTTCCTTCTGAACCTCATGAAGACAGCCAAGAGGTTTTCCCTTGAAAGCCTTATGAACAGGTGGGCAGTTTGTGGGCATGCACAAACAGCCTCTGCATCCCATCCCAAATGGAGGAAAGCGGGAACTGCTAATATTCTTCCACAGCAAGGATGTTGACTCGGGAAACGAGAGAAAAATATTCATGTACAAGTTTCCTGTGAATACATAGTACTTTAGGTACACTACATAACGTAGTCAGTGCAGACGTGACATCGACTCTTTTTCACAATCTGCGCATCACTCTCGGTGTGGCTCGGTCATCTCAGTCGACCCCATCGTTTGAAATCTCACAAAATTTCACAAAAATGGATCTACACCTCGAAATTACAAGAGATAAAATGCACCACTAGACCTTTATCTTCGATTAATAGTTGAGATTGTCATATGTAGATACCAATGTTTTTTGAGCTATTTTAACAACGAGCCTTATGATTAAAATCACCATCTACTCGTTTGGCTTTTTCTTATTATTACTATTTTTAGGCTTCCTTCAGCTTCTGGTGTCTGCATTTTCCTGGAGATTTTTTCTCTCTTCTAATATTTGTCCTGAAAGGACAAAGATATGCTCATTTCTATGTCCATCTTTTAGTATGTTCTGCAAAGGGATCTGTGTTCAGCTGTTTGCACATACTACCTCTAGTAACATTCGCCAAGATTTTATAAAACAGGCTTGCTGTATTAACAGTTAGTTTCAAGTTATTGCATTCATTTTACGGGGAAAGGAAGAAGTATGGCACTCATAATTTGAGCATGCAATAAAAGAACAAACTACCGTAAAATTCCGAGAGATGCCCCACTCCCAAAAGATAGCCCACCCCTATTTTTGACTTGATTTGCTATTTTTTTTTAAACACCGAAAGGTACCCGACTCCTTGTAATAAGTAGTATTGGGGTCAATGATGACCTCGGTGTAAATGCAGCTAGTTAGCTATGGCGGAATATAAGCGAACGTTGCTAGCTGGGAAGTACAGTCATCTTTGCTTCGTTGCCCCTCGCCACCATAACAAGCTTGGAAGGAACATGACCTAAAAATAGTAATGTTTTAAAAGTTTCTTCATTTTACACCTAAAGTTAGGCCACTCCATATTTTCACCTGAATTGCTCTTGATGTTAGGTGGGTTATCTCTCGGGATTTTACGGTAATGAAATGTTTCTCGCTTGGTTCCACTAGGTGCGAAGAGGCCCTGATGTCTTCGGTGAATGTGAAGAACTGTGTGCGCTACTATCAGATGGCAGACGAGATAGGCGCCCGGAACTTGCAGCATCACTGTTCGGAGCTCATATCCAACCATTGGGTAAGCTTTTTCTTGTCCGTCTTGTCTTGGCTGTGCAATATCACAACCATTTTATTTCTCAAGCTCTGTAATGTACCGAATTTGCCTCCAATAAACCTCATTGCTCCTGTTAAGTTTCATCACCCGTGCAACTCTGCAAGTGTTTAAAATCGAGATTGACCACTGCAAGATGGACTGCAAATAAAATGTATCTTTAAAGGGATACTAAACCGAATTTCAATCTCTCAAAACAAGACTAGACGGATAGGTGGGACGCTGCAAAACCCAACACATCACTCATAATGTGATATCTCTAACGGATCGCCGTATTTTTGGAAAAGAAGTGCGTGATTGAACACAGCCGACGAGACAAGTCATGTCACGGTTCTCATTCCCTCTCCTCGCTACGTCCCGTCGAGCTGGTGAACCGAAGCGAGAAGAGAAGCGAAGCCGCTTCCCCTCATTCTCAAATCTTCCAGGGGGACAATGACATCATAGCCCTCTATTGATTGCTCCCTTCCTTTCCAAAAGTACAGCCATCCGTTTGAGATATTGATGTGTGAGTGATGTTGTGGAGTTCGTAGCATCCCGTTCAACGCTTCTGCGGCCTTATTTTGCGAAATCCATATTTCGGTTCAGTATCCCTTTATTGTAGCTCAGAAATCGAACACAGCAAACCATAATAAAAGGCTTTGCAAGGCACTTTGCTGCACTTTACTTCACAGGTGCATTTTCTACTGAGTGGTTTCTCCTAATCTTTTTTTTTTTTCTTTCTTAGTGCTTATGGGCCATCTTTTAAATGCTTGTGTCCATAAAAACAGGACAAAAATGCATGCTTTTACCCAATTTGTTCCTTTTTAGCTAACTGTTTATAGTCCAGACTTAGGGCTTCTATATTAATGAGGTAAATTGTATGGGGATGGATCGGCTCTCGAAAATTTTGTCTATATAGCGGGGTGTCCATATTAATTAACAGGGTTCATATTAACGAGACGTCACTGTAGATCATAACCAAATTTAGACAAGGATTTGAATAAATATGGTACTTCTTTATAGCCATGAAAATCCATGTGAAATAAATTGATGTGCAAAGGTTGATTTCTGTCTCACCTATGCAAAAGTGTTATCAGTTTTTACATTTTCCCGGATCATAAGCTTATTGTTGCAGTTTTTTGAAAGAGTGTATGAATGAGGTTCTGTCATAGTTATAATTAAATCAGAGAAGTCAGAATACTCTTCGTATCGTTGACTTGTTTACTATTCCCAAGTTTCCACAAGCTCGAGATATGCTTAACTTACATTTTGCCCTCACTGTTACTGTTAACCTTCTCTCAAACTGGATAGGTTTATCTACCTACCACCTAGGCAAGAGTGGTACTAAGCTGTTTCCCAAGTGTGCAAGAGTGTTGGTCTTTTTTTTTGTTTGTTTTATGGTCATTTGTAGATTGCTGCTTGACTCTTACAGCCTCTTTGCAGCAAGAATTAGCTTATATTGAACAGAGGATAGTGTGTGAACTTTGTGTAGCAGCATAAATGAACTGGAAGTAGTGATACTTTGTGGTTTCATTGTTTCTAATAAAGTTGTTGTGTTCAGTCTGAAAAGTTTTGTCAGCCCCTGCATTGCTGCTTCCTTTCAGAATGACTTTGGGAGTGACGACTTTGCACATATGAGTGCCCCGCTACTGTACAGCATGTTCAAGGCCAAGACGCGCTACCCGCTCCACACGGCCATCCGTACCAAGCGGGAGGACGTTGTCTTCCTTTACCTGATAGAGTTTGATTCCCAGGTTAGCAGCGTTCACTCCTTTGAATCCCTTGTTTGATCGGCCATTTAGTTGTTCAGGTGGGTTTTTGTCATCACATCGGTGTACATATAGCAGCAAATCCTCATTTGTAACTTCTACTGTACGTGTATTTCCCGAGTTCCATAGCTCAGATGGAACGTTGAGATTATTTTTGCTGCTGCTTTTGTCAGGGACATCCTAGTTTCCGAGGTCTGTTCCTGCTATCAAATATTGCTGCTCAGACTGGAGTTGCAAGCAGTCTGGGCTGTTGTAGTTGAGATGTGCCGTTCTTCGTGCATGCCAATATTTTCTTGGAACTATGTGTAGAGGAGCACAACAAACATCAACGACTGGGCTCCTGTTTGTCTGCCTGTACGAAGACAAAGTCAGCTTCACGATTGGGCGTGCTAAAGCTGTATTTATCGTGATGGGCTCTGAGCTGCTGGGGAATGGAAAGGGTTTGATTTGCATGATGAGCCTGTATCTAAATAGAGAGAATTGCTGGGTTCTTTTCTTACAACCTTACCTATGTTTGATCATTTGATCGCTATAAATCTAATATCAGTATTGCTTGTTTGGTCACAATAATGTGCCAACGTATTGACGTCGACTGGAACATTGGTTTCCAAACTTTGTAATGTCAATGTTTTGATATACTAGATTACGTAATATACCGTAATATCCCGAGTCATCGCCCACCCCCCTACCACCTGAAATTCATTAAAAAAGTGGGGTGGGCCATGTCTCGGTGGGTGAGCACAAACACTTGAAAAAAAGCGGAAAAAACCGCCTATTTTTCTCTGCGTATCTAGCGCTGATGCACAAGAGATACATCAAACCCAAAACTCGATTTAGTTTCATTGTTTTATAGAAAAAAATGCTCACGAAAGAATATTTTACTATAGCGAAGTCCGTTGCTTGCATACGCGCTAGAAACACCGCCGATCTGCATATAGCGCGAACATTTGTTCCGTGAAAGAATGTCACCACTATGTTCTCCTAGTTAGTAAAAAAAAAGAAAGAAAAGTCTACAAGAAAATAGAAAAACCGACCAGGCGCAACGAGCGAGCGGACCAAAGAAGCGACCAAGAGCAATGCTGCGAAAGCGGGAAAGCAAATACTTTGGCATCGGGCCAAGTCGGGCGCCTTGTCAATTGCAAGCTCTTGCGCAACTTTCTTGTTTGGTGCGTACATACGTGCGTCCGTGCACGGCGGGCTATCAATGCACGGTTGGGATGCTCTGCAAACATCTGTGTAGTGCGTTCCAGCAAAGCTTTATTTACGCGTTGGCTTTGCCTAAACTATTGCACAACCGCGGTCGCGACTGGCGGGAAGAAGGAGCGGGTTCGCAGTGACCTTACTTCGGCGGAGACAGACTTTGACCTAACACTCCGCGGTTACATTAACAAACTCTTATTTTGTTATCTCCATCGTTTACTTTTCGCACGAATACACGACCACTTTGGGGTCGCTCACGGAGGTAAACAAAAAGAAGTGTCTTTCCCTCCTTTGTTTTACTTTGTCACGGACGTCCTCGAACTGTAAGGTCCGCGGCCGCGTCATTCGGGTAGGACGAGTGTTCGCGGATCGCGGAGTCCGCGCCTGGGTATTTGAAGGGGTGGGCGATGACTCGGTGTTTTTTCGGAAATCGATATTGGCCCAAAAAATGGGGTGGGCGATGGCTCGGGGATGGGCGATGACTCGGGATATTACGGTAGCTACATTTTAGATTTCTTCCTTCGTGGTCATTGTTGTTTCTGAATTTTTTCTTGCAACAACGTCAGTCTTAAAGAATGAAATAACTTTGTTTTCTGATCATGCATGTCCAGTGTTGCTGGCCTGTTAATAATGACACTGCCAACAATATGACACAATGTCGGTTTCACAATTTGGTGAGGTCATCGTTTCGTTTTACTAGGTTACTGTTGTTTTGCGTTCGAAATCGATGTGCGGTATAACGCAGCTTCCGGGCAAGCTGAACGAGTTGGACGACGGGGGCAGCCTTCCCCTGGACCTAGCGCTGTCCACGCGACAGGAGAGCATTGCCCGCACCCTGCTCAACCACAAGGCGGATGTGAACGCCACAGACTACAAGGGTCACACGTTGCTGCACAAGGCCATTGAGAGAGGTGACGTTCCTGCCATGTTGGCTCATCTACACTCGGGAATTTAATGTCCAGACCTCCTGCAAGCTCCTGCGATTATCGAAAACATGCCTTGGTTTTGATTCGGGATCGCAACGCAGCACTTTGTCCCACATGGGTTTTGAGAAGACCGTGGCATCTGTGCTTCTTATGCCGCGTTTTTCCTGCCTGAGGCACGAGAAAGCAATTGATTGGTCACACCGTGCAATTCCTCGATGTCTCTAGCGTATCTACAGCTTCTCCAAGCAAACGAGCGCATGATCTGCCAGTTGCCCCTGTAGATTGCCAAAGACAATGTCTTCTCCAACTTTTTCCTCAAACAAGTTTTTTCATTTATATTTTGATCAAACCATACGCCACCTATCTGCCTGTCCTCATTAAACCGTAAAACCGGTTTGTTTTATATTATTTAGCCCTTGCAGCTTGTGTGGCTACTAATGGGAATATATGGCTACTAAAAAGGAACGTGTTTATGTTCTCCTTCCATTTAAAGGCGTAAAAGAAGTTTTGATGTATCTTAATCATACGAATAAAGTTGGGAGACGGGGATGTTTATTTATGAGCTTTCATGAGTTCGGGGGTTCACTAAATTTAACAGCAGTGCAACGATTTTTGTGGCGCTCTTTTACAGTTTTACTCTCATCTCGTGTGAACCAGCCCTACAACACACTCTGCATTTAAACTTTGGAAGATTTGGACTGTCAATTTGGTGTGGTCGCCGCAGGGGACGAGTTCTCCGCTCTGTTTTTGGTGGAGCACAAGGCGTCGGTGGATTTGGCGGTTCCCCTGGAGAAGGAGACGGCCCTGCACATGGTGGCCGGCTTCAAGGCCTCCCAGGGCACGCCCCAAGGAATGGACAGGGTTGCCAGCAGCCTGCTCCAGCACGGTGCTGATGTCAACGCACAGGACGGCAACGGAAAGTGAGCCCACTCGCAGTTCTGGGCTTGCTGTTTGTTGTACGGAAAGCTTGAAAAGCTTGCCGTTTCCTGTTGTAAGTCTTTTAAATGTGTGACATTTATAGGCCCAGCTTTTAGAACTTTTGCCTAAGAACTTGCGGTGTTCGAGTGACGTCGTCAGCGTTCTTAGATGTTCACCGTGACATCATCGCGTGAACACCGGGATGACATCGTGGTGTTCACATCAGACTGTGACATCACGGTGTCACACAACATGGCAGCACGTGACACCATGACTGAGGTCTCAGTGTCGCGTCATGTGACCCCACGAAATCATGTGACACTAGCATCATGTGAAACTGCCATCATATCATGTGACACAAAGTCACGTCACGTCACTTGGTCATGAACGTGACGTGACATCATGTCACTGAGGGCCTATAAGTGCGCGCTAAATGTTTTTGTTTTGTCTTTTACATAAAATGAGTCATACCGCTTCCAGTATTGTTGCTTGAGACCTACAACTGGGAACAAAGAAGAATGAATCCTAAAGCAGCTAGGTCACCTCTCTGTAGACCTCGTCACTGTTTGGGGAATGGGAGAGGAGCTTTGGACCCACAAAGCTCTCTTATACACCATTGCAGCATAACTTGACAAACGGCAAAGGCTACGGGTGACAAAGCTGTGTCGGGGACACTCAAAAGGGGGCCGGATGCGAGTTCCTCCTTCACCTTTCCTCCGACTGCTTGGGTTGGAGAAGCAACTCCCCTCTACGCTTGTTGATGTGTGCAGTGATGTGATTGCTGCGCCAATTGCGCCAAACTGCGCCAAGGGGCGAACCCTGCTACATCCTGCTACATTTTGCCAAAATATGGGTAATCTGCGCCAAGCCTGCGCCAAAAGACCAATTTTGGTCGTCTTTCAAGACCGAAACTAAACTGAGTACCGTAATTGAGCATGCATGAGCTAGGTAGCACAAGCGGCCGCCCAACAAAAAGTACCCTGTATCAATTTTCCTTCCGGTCTTGCATAGTTTTTCCCGCCACCCCTCGTTTCACGCTCTCCTCGTTCATGTGTCGCGTCTCGCGTCTTTTTAAAAAGTTTCAAAGATAGACGCGGGCGTCTGTTGACGCTTTAGTGCTTCAGTCGTTGCGCAAAGCGCTCCAAGTACATATTTGACCCTGACTCGCGATGTCCTGTTTTGACCTGACTCGCTCAGGTTCTTTTTTTCTGTGTGTTTAGCTTGTACCTCGCCTGCTGGCCTGGCAAGCACTTGCCGCTGGACTGTTTTTTTTTCGTATGCTGGACAATGGACTGATCTCACTCGGCAGTTTGACTACGCCACCGCTGCCGCAATGCATCTAGGGAACTTTAGTCTTTCTGCACGTGCGATAATCCTGTTGGAGCTCTGCCCGTGTTAAGCACGAGACGGCACGAGCCCTGGCATGCATGGCCTTCTGCCTCCTGTGAACTAAACTTATGGCGGCGTCACGCATGCGCCGACCGTTTAGTGAGATTGGTCTATTACATTTTGCATTTAATTTTGGGAACCAGTTGGCGACGGAGCGGAGTGGCATGGTGTCTGTTTCGATCGAACAGCCATCTCCGCTCCCGCGATGAAGCACGTGCAGATGCAAGCCTGCCGAAGTTGCCCTCATGTAACGGTGGCAAACGGTTTTTCTGAATTGCTCGGCAACGGCCACAGCACTGTTCACTTGTGGGATATCTCAATGTCTCTTTGGAGACATTGAAAGTGGGAATTCATTACTAGCCAAAGGCAAAGCGAGGCTTGCAGCAGCCTTGTAGAAAGTTTCGAAAAGCAAAAAGAAAAGCACCCGCTAGTCTTAAAGGGACCCTGCGATCATATTTAAGCGTCTACCTTTTTTTGCGGTTTCCAGGTCTCTTGGGGTTCCGAGCAACCTAGTGGGCACGGAGGGAGTAACTAAATATCAGTGCGCCATATTTTAAATGGACGACGCGGAAATCTCCTCCACCTACGAGGGCGACCCACGTTGCCAAAAGCGCGCGATATGTGACGTCTTTGGTCCTGGGCTTGCTACTAATCAGAACCGCTAAAATCTTTTTTTTTTTTTTTTTAGTCGAGATAAAAAATATAAGTGTCGCAAACCGTTTCAATTATGTATGAAAGTAGTTTTTGTTCAGTCTTTTAGATCATAAAAAAAACAAATGCAGTTTATAAAGTACAGAAACAAGAAATGACCCGTCGACATACCCGCCACCAAGCGGCGGAAAAAAAGCGCATACTAGAAAGGGCTAGTGGGATGAGGCGCCAACGAACGGCGAACGTAGAAAGGTCCCGGATGTACGTGGCGGCGCTGCGGTTGTATACCGGTACGAGGATCCGACCGGTTCCGGGCGTTCCGAAGGCTTTCGGCGCGGGCTTGACTGGTGATTTTACCATTTGGCGTTATGGCAGCGTAAAGTGGCTCCCTTTCTGAACTGATATTAACCCCGTGTTTGCTGTCGTTGGTGGCCAATGAAATGTAATGCCGAATTAGTCTTTAATCGTGCAGCAAATGCAATGCGAGCCGCCCTGGCCGTCCGCTTCATACAGCCTATCCAACACGTGCTTTAGTGGCGCCCTCTCGAGCCGTCGGCTTGGAGTGCGGCAGCCGTGACGCTCGATGAGCCCACTACCCCTCCTCTAGTTCACGGCCACTCAAGCCAGGACCTGCGACGTCATAAAGGAGGTTATTTTTTGCTTGTTTTTGTAATTCTAATTTGCATATAACTTGTAAAATAAAGCGAAATTTGAGAAAAGTTTCATTAAGTTACTACGTTCAGTGCGCTCAGGATTGGTGCAAATTAAAAACCAGTCAAAAAGTTGTTGCAGGGCCCCTTTAATGCACCTTTGTCTTGTGTAGAATTTCGCATTGCAGTGCAGTAGTTACGTGTTTCATCAGTCGGAGACAGCTTCCATTTGTTATATTATATAACTACGGTACTCAACCTAATGCTGTGATATTTACTAATAAGCTGGTCATTTTCAAATAAATTTTAATATGTGCAATTTGGTTATTTATCTATAACGTTACATATATATTATTTAACAGAAGCATCGCAAAATGTGTCATCTCATTGGCATTTCAGTTACATGTTGAAAGACTCCCAGGTGGACTAACTTGACCATAACTTGTTTATTGCGGCGAGCGAAGTGTCCTTCGTTCGTCCAGCACTTAAAACAAATATTTTCATTTTTCTAAGAATATCTGCTCCAAAAGCCACTTTTGCAGCTCCGAAACACTGTTTTGGCTGCTCCAAAAGCAACTTTTGTTGCTCCAAAACACTGTTTTACCTGCTCCAAAGGCCACTTTTGCTGCTCCAAAACACCGTTTTGGCTGCTCCAAAACGTGCTCCAAAACGGCTTAGGCCAATCACATCACTGTGTGTGTGTTTTGACCCTGATTCATTATTATGGACGACTCACACCATGGAAGGTTTTTCTGGGTAATAGAGGCCTTCATATTAACGAGGCATTACTGTATACCCAAAAGAAAAGCAAACTTTTTGTTTCGTGTTGATTAAAAAAAGTGTACCTGTGGCAAGTTGTGTATGAGATGCCATGTGCAGCACTGCATTGCGAGTCTAGATCAAGCTTTTGTGTCATTCCATTATTTTTTGCTCATAAACACGTCCCCCTCTCTTTCAGCACCCCTCTGCACCGAAGCATAGAGGCTCAAAACGTGGACGTGTTCCACCTTCTCCTGGAGAGCAAGGGTGTGAACCTGGAGCTGAGAAACAACGACCAGCAGACCCCGCTCGGCTTTGCGCTGCACGCCCCTCCAGGGCCGTACGGCGAGGACAGCTTCGCCGCCCGGCTGGCCGACCGGGGTGCCAGTCTCGACGCCGTGAACAAGATTACGGGTACGTTTCTTTTGGTCGTGGCTTCCTGGCAACCTTCATCTCGCCCCAGTTACTAGGCTACGAGCTGGGAGGCCTTGGATGGGGCAGACACTCGCCTCTTGCGTGCTCGGCTTAGCTCTCGCCTGACCCTGGGAAAAGTAGCAATTTTCAGGGGATCCCTGCAAACACTTTTATTTTTCCTAACTAACTTGCATATGGGGCTATATGACTCATCAAAATATGGCCAATTAGTTTTTCTTTTAAAAGAAACAGAGGTTAGAATGATGTGGGAGGAAGATGTTAAAATTTTATTTCTTGAAAATACAATATGCGCACGGAAGGTGTATAAAGGCCGAAACTTTTACAGCTATGTCTTATTAACGACAAATGAGAAAAATTCAGAATATACAAAATGTGGCTCACACGCATGGCTATTAATTCTGAAAGTTAATGTAGTCTAACTGACATTGTTTATCTTTGGTTCGTGGGAGAGTTATCCCCCGTATGTGTGTGCTTTTCAATGAAGGTATGCTTATATTGGAGAAACACAAATAAGTTCACCTCACATCTTCAGCAGAATACTTTTTTTGTGTTCTACGTTGGTTTTGTCATAGCCTTGGTTGCAATTCTTTCATATTTAGCATTTTTGTTTGCTTTGTTGGGAACATAAAACGTGCACACCAGCTCAGGACAGGACTGAAAATTATAGTGACGCTTATTGACAAACATCTGTTAAGCGATGCCTATGACATAACTTAAAGTGTGTCCAGAGCTCTTGAGGTCTAAAAAGTATGCCACAGTATAGTTGAATTATGTAAATAATGCCATTTTTGTTGCAAAGACTGGTGCATGCAGTTAGTCATGTTATACAAGTGCAACCACCGCTCCCAGGACTATTTTTGACAACCCACCAGCTTGTGTTAAACCTCAAACCTACCTTGAAACCGAAACTAGAGCTCTTCAGCCATCCACGAGATTGTGTAACATAATTCTCCGCACCAAATTTAATTTCTTGGCGGCGCGTGGAATTCAACGATCACAGGTGATCGATGACCTATGGGCGCAGTCAGGAAAGAGTTAATATCATAAACAACTTCATTTTTGCAAGCACAATGTTTTGTGAATTTTGCGAAGTGTGGATTCTTTGAATTTTTTTGCGGGCACAAACTTTCGCGATTGGGAGTGGTATGCCATGCATTAGTCACCGTGGAATTATGTATTCACGCGATAAATTTTTTGCGCGTCTACTTTGAGTCGCGAAATTCACAAAAATTGGAACCTCCCGAAAATTAAGTCGTTTACGGTACTTCCTGTTATATCAATAGCAGCAAAAGTTGATTGATTTTACTCTCTCCAACGGTAAATAAAGTCAGATGCATTGGGTGGAAGTTATCAAGGGGCATCTTGGTCGTTTATTTAATAACGATGCAGGGACAAATGAAATAAAAAAGAGGTCGCATCTCCACGTGGTGAATGATGTTGATTGGGGCAAAGCTCTAGTGGTGCTGATGATACTGATTTTATTGTTCATAGGTAGTGCTGATGGTGCTGATTTTTTTTTTATTGCTCATAGGTAGTGCTGAGTTTCGGGTTGCGTTTCGACTTCATTATTACTGCTTTATGGTCAGTGAAATACAGAGCCACTGGTTCTAGCGGATCAGCTTGGATCCGCTAGAAGCTGTGGGAACGCACCCCCACCGCTTAAGTTAACGGTCCATGTCAGAAAGAGAATGTGTGGTATGGATCATGGTTATATACGCATTTGAGCATTTGACCGCAGCGCCCTCTCGTCTATAAACGTTGAGCCAATGCATGCAAAGTTTAACGCGATTATATACGCATTTGACCGCACCTCCCTCTCCTGTATAGACGTTGAGTGGCTACATGCAACGTTGGAGTGTAGCGTAGTGGTTAAGACGTCTGCTTCGTAAGCGAGCGGTCCTGAGTTCGAACCCCCGTGAGGGCGTACATTTTTTTTTAAAAGTGGGCCGATCCCGGAGGCAGTGCATTCGATGTGAGCATCGACGCCGGACGGATGGACAAGACTAGACCCCAAGGAGCTTCGCCCCTAAAAAGAATTGGAGAAAATGGCGACACAGCAAGCTCGAGATAATCACACTACTGTGGTGACAAAGTATGAATATGGTCTACCATTGACCACACTCTTACCAGTTGGGTTTTGGTTTACAGTTTTTTGCGTGATTTGCAGGAGACACTCAGCTCCACCTAGTGGCTCGGGCCGGCAACGAAGACGGTGGAATCTTCCTGGCCAACCGCGGAGCCCAAACTAATCACAGCAATAACAAGGTGGGCGATTGCAATGTGCAACCCGCGCTCCTAATGGCGGTGCCCTGGTGCACGCCCCATTTGCATCTAGTGTCGAGCACATCTGTTGCAGACTGTCTTTCGAAGTTGCAACCAGTAAATCTTAATATGCAACGCCTTGGGAGTGTAAAAGAAGCGAGTAGTGCATAGCATACAGTGCGACATAAGGCTGCATTCTCCAATCATGTGCCCAGATAGCTTTCTTTAACAGTTAGCCAAGTCCTAAATGCGTCGCTTCACATCTGCGAACATTGCGTTTGCGTCGTTACACTTTGTTTAACAAATCATCTACTCTCGCCTTGTGCGAACCTATTCAACAGTTCCTAGATAACAAGGTCGTAGTACTTGATTCTTGACGTCGCCTACTGGAGGCAAGTGCGGTGCACATATGGAGTTTGCGTGCCGCATCGGCATTCGGCTGGAACTCACGCTCGATCAATGAGGTCACTAGTCCCAACTGAATGTTGAGGCAAGTTTAATCTGTGCCACCAAGTTCGATTTGACTCGTTTGCCCCATCAGACTTTCGTGCCTCATCATAGCACACAAAGCGCTCGGCCTTTCTGTGCTGGGGGTGGCGGAAGGGGGGGGTTCGGTGGTTGAGCATGTTAACGCCCGTTCGACTTGGACAAACGTCGTACCAGCGTGCGGTCGTGTATCGCTACTGCGTGATGCACATTAAAAACCCCAAGCTAGCGGTGGTACATACTGCACTGGCTAAATTTGTTGTCTACGGCTAAAATCAGTGTTGCCATACCTCTTACACTGTCCAAGCACAAACATTTAATTTGCTTCTTTTTTCTTTGTCTTTTTACGCAGGGAGAGGGAGCTCTGCACGTGGCCTGTCAGGCTGGACTGGCGAAGCTGGTCCGCACCCTGCTGGACCGGGGCGCTGATCCCAACAGACAGACCCTGGGTTCTGCGGCGGACGACGAGGAGGCACGCTACCTGCAGACGCCCCTCCACCTCGCCGTGCTCCACAAGCATGGCGGTGCAGTCCGCAGCATCCTAGAGTACAAAGGTCAGAGGACGTGCCAGAGCCTCAACGCCTTGCTTTTGGCACCCGACTCTTTGAACCTAGTGAAAAAATATCTGTCGAGGCAAAGTGTGAGGTTTATGAGAGGTGACACAGTTTGTTCATGGAGTCGGACCTTGGGAGACTCGAGTTGTCTAGGTTAGGAGATGCAGTGTCATCTGTATTTCGCCAATATGGTCGCTAAGGTCCCTGAAGCTGTCTATCACATTTGCTGTACTAATGGTGTACCGTTAATGAACAAAGCCTGTACTTTCGGCAGTGCGCGTGGATGGCCAATGAATCTACTTAAAGGGCAATTCCGGCCAAAACTCAAAATTAAATAAATTACTGGTATCGCTGTAGTGACACAAAATCCCAGCCAAAAAATTACGTCCAGGGGACGCCGCATTATCAACTAATGCCGATAATAAAAATGCGACCCGCCGCGAGTCGCTGCTCCTTAGCGGGCGGCCAACGGGTTGCCGGTCGTTAAAGCAGCATTGGGCCGTGACGTCAGTATCGTTCTCTTTTTTTTTCTCCAGTCCGGGCGTTGCGCAGAGTGCGCTTCTTTGAGCCACTACCACCGCTACTTCGGCTTGTGATTGGCGTGTTTAGCCGTTGCTTTTATCTGTAGCCCGTGTAGCTTCGGTATAGCCTTTTGTTTATTTGCTTGTGAGGACTCCAAGACTCGTTTTAGTGAGCAACTCGGTACGTCCAAGACTGTCCAGCTGTTCCTCGAAAGATGCCGAGTAAAACTTGTAGCGTTGTGGGCTGCTCAAACAACCCGCTGTGCAACCCGGAGGTGCTTTTTCACAAGTTTCCAACGGACCGGAAATGGGAGAAGGTGTGGGTGAGCGCTGTTCGACAAGTGGACTTTGGACTTCGGCTTTTACGCGCCCGAGGAAAAAAGAAAAAAAAAACAGACATCCACAGCCCAGGACACGTGTGTTCGGGCGCCGCGGCCCACGCCGGAGAGCCTCAAAGCTTCGTGTCCGGGACTGACCCGCAGCGCCAAAGCGAGAGGGCCCCCAGTACTGTACGTCACTGGCAGCACGGCATATAGCAATGCAGCTCCATCCACGGAGCCCCGATGACAATTTAGGCCTAGCGACGAGTACGGAAGACCGCACGCACGGCGACAGCCGCCAGGTACGGCACCGAACGAGTTCAGTCGTTTTCCAGTCGCTAGCTTTTGGGTATACAAGCGACGAGTACGGCATAGCGCACGCACGGCGGCGGCCGCCGAGTACGGCACCGAACAAGTTCACGGGCTTTCCAGTCGCTAGCTTTTGGGTATACGCACTAACTCTTGCTACATATGCTGGATAACTACCACGTATACAGAATTAAAACATAATCAGCTTGCCTCCTATCTTTAGACGGCTAGCGCAACAGGGGTAGGTGCCGCTCGGGTTGCGTACTCGTTGAACGAGAACGATCCCAACGTCACATTCACATAGCGGCTGATTTCCAATGTTGCCGGGGCCTCGAGCGGCTAGTTTCGGTTTTGTTGGCCGCGCCCCAAACAAAACTTTGAGGCGTCGATATCTTTAAAACTACGCACAATAACGAGAAAACAATTACACCTTGCAATTCACGGACGCTGACTGCGCTAAAAACAGTCATAATCCCAAAATCGAAAGTATGGACCGGAGTTGCCCTTTAAGGAGCCAAGCTAAGGATAAAAGCCCACAAATACAGTAAACTTTCGTTAGTTTGACCTCGGTTAATTTGACTTTTCGTTTAATTCGATCGTGTTCAAAAGTCCCGGCAAACGCCCGTACATTTCTATGGGAGGAAAAGTTTGATAGTTCGAACTCGGGAAGACTCCGCATCGGATAATTCGTCCCGAGCGAATGCGCGCGGGCTCACATTGCACGGCACCATGGCAGAAAAACCACCAACGTACGGCGAAACACGGGCCCTTTGCTGCAAAGCTGAACTTGCGCAAATATGCGTCTGCTCCTCTATGCGGGTGAGATGGACCATAGCGAATGACACGAGCCAGCGCAACCAATCTGGCGTGGAGTAGCATGGAGGACATAGCACGTGGTCGGGCATGCACGAGCCAGCGCGCGCACTCAAAGCGTTTTCTGTAGCATCGTGTGCGCTCCACCTTGCGCATCGAAAAGCACCGTAAATTCTCTTTTCCTTTTTTTTTTTTCTGTTGTTTCTTTGTTTTGTCTCCGACGGTCTGGCCGCCCGGCGCCAAAGTCGGCTCGAAGCTTTCTCAGTGCGCGCTCTCAAAGCACTTCTCTGTAGCATCATGTGCGGTCCATCTTGTGCGTCGGAAACCGCAAATTCTCTTTTCCTTTTTTTTTTGCTGCCGAGCCGACCTTGGCTTGGCGCCAAAGTCTGCTCGTAAAACTTACTTTTTTAGTTGTTTTTTTTTTTATAATTTTTTCTGTAGTGCGCGATTTCTTGGGGACGTGACGTTTAGTTAAGCTGCTCTTCGAAGCATGCTTTTGGTCACGTGTTTTAAGTGCAAAGGGCATCAGACCATCTGTGAGTACTTTGGACAATAAAAGGAAGTTTAATTTTAACCGTTTTTCTGTCCTTCTTTTAATTCTATCATTCGGATAATTCGACCAAATTTCAAGGTCCCGTCAAGGTCGAATTAACGAAAGTTTACTGTAATTGATGTTATGCTTGCCTCCTTATTCACTAGGCTTCTTGCTTAGAGTGAAATGATTGGATATTAAGGCCCGTTCACACTCTTGCAACCCAGTACGACTGTTTGAGGCAAGACCAGTTTTTAAGCCTTTTACGTTCGGATGAGCTGCTGCGGGGCTGGTCGCAAGCCATCTCAAGAGACTTAAAACCCGGTCTTGTCGCTGTTGGTTGTAGTCAAATGCAAGTGTGTGAACGGGCCTATGCTGTGGAGGAAAGCAGACATCCAGGTCTTTTTTGTAAAGCCTGCGGGTATTATTTAAATAAATATGGTATTTGTGTCTCTCAAGCACGTGCTTTGAGTTCGGCTTTTGCCTAAATTCTGCCCAGTTTTAGCACAATAACCGAATTCAGGAGACAGAAGGCCACTCCTATACTGTTTGACCGTAAGTCGGAGCACAAGGGTAGAAGATGTGCAGAGGTACAAACATGAACACGCATACTATAAATGCAAGGTCTCATTGACTGTGCTCGATTTGTTTAGCCGACGACCACATAGCACAGGAAGGTGACGAACGCCGTCACCTTCCTGTGTGTGGTTTTGGTAGTGCTTGATTACCTCATTTATCAGGTACGATCGATACATGCCCAAATTTCTTGAAAATGCATTGGAGTTCTTTTTGTTTTGCCCTTGGCCCCCTTCAGCATTTGCGCAGCAGTCCCCGGCCAACCCGTCCCTGCCCAACCTGAACCTGAAGAACTCGAGGGACGAGACTGCCTTGAGCCTGGCCCTGGAGCTGGGCCTGCACGACGTGGCCCGGGAGCTGCTGAATGCGGGAGCCAGCCTGGACGTGGCAGACGCCGAAGGGCTTTCTCTGCTCCACCGGGCCATCCTGCACCAGGATACCTCGGGCGCTCTCTTCCTGCTCGACCAGGGGGCAGACTTTAACCTGTGCACCCGCGACGGGGAGACGCCCTTGCAGCTGGCCATCCGCAGGCAAGCCGACCGATGGCCAGCCATGTAGCCCCTATGGGCCATGTTGAGCAATTTAGCTCATACATTGCTCATGTGACCTTGAAGTCAGTGTGTCGCATGACCTTGCAAATTGACTTTGATGTCACTATGTGTTACTATGTCGTAACACCGTTACGTCATGTGACTGACACAACATGACACCGTGATGTCATGCGACGGATGTCACAGTGTCTCGGGCGTCACAAACACAGCGTATGCACAGCTCATTCATGACTCTTTTCGCGCGTCTAATCAGATACAATCGAGAAATTTTCTTTGCAGCACGGCAGAACGACTGCTGCTGTGACAGCACAGCCACTAATGTAGCTTTGCCATGATGCGTCCGTGGCTTGGAGAAAAATAATGGTGCATGAAGCTACATTTGTGGCATTATTTCTAAAATTATTCTAAGTTAGTATCGACTCTTTTAATTAGCCGATTCACACGAGAGACCGAATCGCGAGTTTCGTCTGCAGACGATGTACCATGTGACCGTCACGTCACCGATTCCTGCGATCCACGCCTCGTCCACAGATGCGTGGACTGATAAAGTCTAGCGCCTTTTCACTCGCGGATTTTCGGCAGGTGATTGACTGAAAAGTTTTGTCTGGCAACTATACTATGTTTTTTTTGTTTTGTTTAAATTTGATTTAGACAACTCAAACAAAACTGGTGCATTGTTGTGTTTCGCACGTTTGTTGGTTAGTTTTGTCGCACGATTCTTGGTTCCACGCTGGAAATAAACAGCAGAAACTTTGCCCGAATGACGCGACACTGGTTCCGGTACATACTCCTCGGGTACCGTGTTAAGAAGCTTTTGTCGAAACTCGTATAGCACGCCACGGTAATTCTTGCGTGTCCAATCAGCCTTTCACCGAGCAGGACATTTCTTTTGGCTGTGGTGTACTTAAGTGTTAGGCACGAGTGTGGTGTGCATGAAGCCATCTCCAAACGCCTCTTTGCAAGCCCAGGACTTCGTCGCTTCTATGCCGAAGCCTTCTCGAGCAGTACCATGCCTGTGTCACTGTCATGCCTTGGGTTAGTACAGCTAGTGGCACTTTGTGCGAAGCCTATTACGGTGGTCTCTCTCGCCCTGTACGACACAGCGGCATACAATTCTCTACCACGGTAGCAAATGTCGATTTCTCTCTTGGACAACCCTGCCATGGTGCTATGTTGGAGATTCGCGGCATTGTGGGGTGGTGAACAGGTTCGGTCCATCCTCACTGGCGTCTGCTTGTTGTCTCCTTTGTGTGGATGCACTTAGGAGACGGACAAACCGCGGACATGTCGTCACGTGATCAATTCGTCCGCGGATCAGTCCGTCGTGTGAATTGGCCAAATAGTGCCGTTCTATTTGAAGGTGAATTTGAATTTTAGTGTATGTATTCGAATATTGAGTATGATGCCATTCCAGTAATCTTGCGTGTCTAGTTCTTACGTACACGGTTGTCAAGAGCAGGGCATTACCATAATGTGCAGGCACTTGCCGGCCGTGGTGAAGGCCCTGTGCGAGCGTGGTGCGGACATGAGCGTCGAGGAGGGCAACTGCCGCAGCGCACTCTGGCTCGCTCTCGAAGGCGGTCAGGAGGACGTCGCCTCTGTGCTGGTGAGGGCTTTGGGAACACTGGGGGTCCGACTGTCAAAAAAAGTGAAGGAGTAATTTTATTGATTTCGGGTACCATATTGGCACCCACGTTGGGCGTCAATATGGTACCCAAAACGACCACTGCCAACTTTAGGTGCCCAGGCTTGAATTGAATTAGTTGTGCCCCGCCTTTCGCACGCCCCATTAACTATCTTTATTCTCCCCCCATTCCCCACGGTGCCCATTTTTTTGGGGGGCAGCTCAAATGATTGCTGCTTTGTTGTTGTTTTATAGTTATTTAAAACAAGTCATTAAATTCAGTTGTTCTCCCGTGCCCCGACACTGTGATTGCATTGTTGATTTTGAGCACCAAATCATTTACTCACCTCTACTGTTACATAGTAATATCATTTGCCCTGCAAATGCAGCAGCGTTTTTTTTTGGAGTGTTTCATCTTAGAAAAGCTTTGTGGTTACTCATAGTATACTATGGCAGGGCAATGGAGCTCTCCTTACCAGGGTGAGTGTCTTCTTGCTGATCTCCGACCTTTGGTTATTGCCATAATTAATCAATATACAGTAGACTCTCATTAATTCAAATTCCAGGAAGTCACAGATTTTAGTTTGAATTATCAGAAATTCATTTAAATGTGATACTAGACAACATTATGATTTGTTACATGGATAGCTACACATACGAAGCAGATTTTTGCCAGTTTCCTCTACATAGGCCTAATTATAAGCAAGTACAGGCATAACACATTGGTGAAAGAACTGTGACGTTAGTTTATCCATCCGGCAAAAGAGTTGTCGATTGTGGACTGTTTAGTCAGCACATGAGATCTCAAAACAAAATTTTCAATACCAGCCAACGCAAGTAGCTCTTTACGGGACTCTTCCTTTTCAGACAGAAACTTCCGGCCTCTGCGGCTGTGACAGTTAGTAGTGGGTCATCCCTTTCTTCATCGTCGTCTTCACTCTCACTGGTGCACTGTGCTGGCATTACTTCCTGTACCATGTCCTCTAATGAGTCATCACGACAAACACACATATCGTCGTCAAGACTAGCATATTCCGCCAGCTCGGCGTTCACTTTATGTGCTTCAAGGCCAGAAAGCATGATGCCAGGGAGCTGTTTCTCATCTTTGATGTCGTCTTGGTCGTCATTGCTAGTCTTGAAGCACATAACGTGAACGCCCATTTCCGCTAACGTGTGCCCTCCTGAGCCCCGTTCACTGCGCTTCTTTCCGAGCACCGGTGCACTGCGGAGAAGCAACACTCGCCAAAGCAAGCTCCGGAGGGGGTATTGCTTCTCTGTGGCGCACTGGTGCTCGGAAGGAAGCGCACTCAACGGGGCTGCGAGAACAAAAGAGTGAATTAAGCGAAAACGCCGTTCGAATTAAGCGGCTTATAAATACATTAAAAACATAGCGGGACCACCTCAATTTTCAAATCTGTCTGAATTAACGGGAAGTATGAAATATCCGAGTTTGAATTGTCGCGAGCCTATAATAAACAAAATTTCAGTTTTTCATCTAGTGTATCTCAAATTGTGTATGGTACTCCCAATTCACTATGTTGCAGATTATTTACTCCATACAAGGAAGATTTAGTGGTTGCAAAGCCACGTCTAAATCGTAAAATGGGTGACAGTGGGTGGTATTGTTTGCAGTAGCGTGGGAGCTGGTGAAAGCTGTAAATGTACTGAATGTCCTGCCAGTGTTTCACCCCCCAGAGCTATCTGAACTATTTAGGAGATAAGGGGGTAAACTTTGAGATGTCTTGGGGAAGGGGGGGGGGGGGGGGGGGGCGGGGCAGGGTCAGGGGCAGGGGCATATTGACTGCCCCCTGTGTTTCTATGCCACTGGCTTGTGGGGTCTGGAAAAAAAGGTAATGTTGCTGAGAACCAAAACCAGTCAAGTTGCTTTTTTATCGCTTTGTGCTTCGGCACCTCTCGTTAACCTTCCCCATGCCATTTGCACAAGATGCATAGCATGCAGCACGCACTAGGTTCATTAGTTTTGGTTCAGCATTCAAACTTGGGTGTCGGGCAGTCGGAAGCGACCATTGACAAAAGTGCCGGGGACGGCAAATTAAAAGTTGATCATCACGGTACACCTCTATGGCAACCGACCTTTTACAGGGAGCGAATTTCGGTCAACAAATTTGGGCTTCTTTGACCACACCCAAATATACCAACATACACCGAGGATCTTAAAAGAATTGTTTTCCGTTTTTTAATTTTAAGTTTAATCTTAAGTTTTTAATCTTAAGAAATGCTGTCTCGGGTAATATTTTTCTCAACTACAAGTTGCCGAAAAACAGGTCACTGAGACTCTGATGTATTTAAATGTGTAGGATGCCTACAACCATTTGTGCACGGATTGCAGGTCCAGTACGGCTGCGACACTGACTGCTGGTCGGAAGGACCTGGTGGCTGCTCCCAGACGCTGCTGCACAGGGCCATCGACGAGAACAACGACTCGGTTGCCCAGTTCCTCATACGCAGGTGCCTATCTCCACCTCAGTGCCATTGCATGTGAACATCCCAAAGTTGGGGGCACTTTTTTTTTCTTTTAAAATGGGTTCTCAAATTTTGCGGCCTCGAGGATCCGCTTTCTCTCTCGATTGACAGTCGAGGAACCTGTCCAGTCTCGGCTCCGGTGCAGTAGAACGGCGTAGAAGCCTTTGTGCCCGGTAAACATTCATGCACCCACCAGGGGGCGTTTGGCCGAAGGATTGCCGAGGTCTGCAAAAGTAGTTCTCAACTCGAAGAATGTTTCACCTAGGGAAAGTAATTTGGGGACTCTGGGAGCCCGTGGACGTACTCTGAGGAAACCCCAGGGTTCCCGGGAACCTAACTTGAGAACCCGTGTTCTAAAAATAGCTGGAGAATCTCTCGACTTGTGCAAAATCGAGTTGTTGTTGCCTGCGTGCTGCACAGCGGATGCGACTTGAACAGTCCCCGGCGGCCGGGCCCCCACGGGGAAGGGGACGAGGAGGCGTACGACGGACAGACGCCCCTGCACCTCTCCTGCGCCTGGAGTCTCGAGTCCGTGGTGCAGACCCTCATCGAGCACAACGCGAATGTCAATGCCCAGGTGAGCCGTTTGTATTTGCGGATGTTCGGTTCTTTATGAAAACACATTTTTGACTCTATGACGGGATCTTTACTTGTTGCCTTTTGTGTCCCCAGTGTTTGAGAGAAATGCTGGAAGGCAGTGAGTAACGTTGAAAGGTGCTGTCTTGGAACGGACTCAAACTCGGGCTTGGAATCTCTGCAACAGGATCAATCTGGCTCTAGCTCCCCGGACAACGTGACTTGCCGAATCGTGGCCGCAACTTTGTACATAAGGAGTGTGGTGACAGCCACGCAGTGCCCGATGGTGGGCTTCCAGCTTGAGAAGAAACTGAGTGCCATTTAATAGAGCCCAGGTTGTTTTGCTCTGTGCTTTTCGTCAGCTGCTTTTGTCATCAGTTTGGAAAAAACCAAACAGATGTAAAAGGAGTTCAGAATTATCTCATGATTTGTGATCATATCTAGACGAGACAAGGTACACAAGAAGGAAAGAAATGCAGAGATATCACCATCTCTAACGCTGGCACAAGCTTGTTTACCGAAAAGTAGTAAAATGTGTCAAACTTAACTTGAAGCTGTGTATATTAGAAACTGTGTTTGTCCCAATTTTTTAGTTAATTTTTTTTTGTCTGAGCATGGCTGTGGCTGTCTTGCACAATCTTTTCCCTTAATGCCGACTATGCGCCCAGGACTCCGAGGGAAAGACCCCCCTACACGTGGCCATCACCAACCAGAATTCGGTGATAATCTCGCTGCTGCTGGGACACCCCTCCATGAACCTGAGCCTGAGGGACAAGCAGGGGCTGACCCCCTTTGCGGTGGCCATGACCACACGCAACAACCGGGCTGCAGAAACCATCATTGCCAGGGAGCCCACTGCGGCCGAACAGGCGAGTCCAATGTATTGCAGCTGTCCGAGGAACGGTCTGGACATATTGATTTTATATACAGTATAAATCCTTAGGTACGGAGGACATATATGAATGGACTTTCATTACCCTGCCCAAATTGCACTGGTGACCTTGTTGTCCTCCCACTAGCTCAGCATACCATATCCTATACGCCTCGGCACAACTGTGTGAACTTTTCCCAAGCCGTCCCAAGTTCTTAGAGAGCCCTTGGAGATCATCATAATGTCGCACCATAGCTGAAACCTGGTCATTTTTATGCTTTTTGTTATCTGCTTCTTTTCCTTTTTTAATTCCCTCTTTCTTTATCCTTACCACAGAGTGGCCAACCGAGAAAAATATGCCAGGCTAACTTGGTTCTACTATATGTCGCTTTCTTTTTATTCTTGTAGCTTTCTTTTTCTCCTCTATCTCTCCTTCTCTTACTCCTCCTCATAATGTCATTTGCTCTAGAGTAGTATTACTCTTGTCAGCGATTTTGGTTAGTCTGACTTGCTAACTTCGTAATGTTTTGGCGACTGTCCTGAAACATTGATGTCAGTTCTCCTTCTGACAGCAAGTCTAACGTTCCACTTTCCACGTTTCCCGTCCTTTTTTTCTTTTACAGTACGACAACAGGGGCCGCAACTTCCTGCACGTGGCCATCCAGAAGAGCGACATTGAGAGCGTGCTCTTCCTGCTCAGCATCCACGTGAACATCCACTCACGCACTCAGGACTCCTCCCAGCTGACTCCCCTACACCTGGCCGTCGAGGCAGGCTCCGAGATCATTGTCCGTAATCTGGTAATAATAATATGGATAATTGTAATAATACCTAAACTTTGTTTGCAAAGGAATGTTGCCCTGAATGGCTTGCAGGGCTAGAACACAAATGTTAGGGTCCTCACACTAGTTCCTTCCACTCTCCTTATTATCCTGCAGTCATCTTGGGATTGTTTTCAAATTTGGATGGAGACTGGTCTTAACATAATATAACATGTTCAAACTGAGAGAATTGTATTTGCCTTATGGTCTACATTGCTACTGCCATTGGACCCTATAAGTTCATTAATTTGTGGATAGTAAGAGAAATTGCTCAAGCGTTAAAGATTTTTTTCGCCTTCCCTATTGCGTGATGCATATGAAAGACCCCAGGCCGAGATTACCCATCTACAGCAAGAGACAAGTTACCTCAACTTGAAGGCTGTCTAATTTGGCACCATCTAAATATCCTACACCCCAAAATTTTTGTGATAAAAAACAAAAAAACAGCAATAATCACTCGTTATAACGAAATCAACGGGACAGCAAAAATATTTGGTATAAAAGGTTATTCGATAAAAGCAATGGAGCCAAAAAAAGACCAGCACCAGCAGCTTTGAAGGTGGGTGAAAACCCTGCGGAACACTCTGACTGTATATATAATCAAACTAACCTTGGATATGAACAACCAGCAGCAGCTTTACCGAGTAAAAAAATAATTAAGTGGAGTTTGGCGATAATTTCATCCGGGCATCAGTTCTCCTCGAACTGCTCCAGGCATCGCAAGAACGCTGTCACTGCCGCCGCACTTCACTTTGTTTCGAAACAGCCGTAGGACGTGTTGTGTCTCCACAGTCGTTGGCGTTTCCCCGAGGTGCCTCTCCGACGTCGCTTCGTGTTTACCCCGGCCGCACTCAAGGTCTAAGATCGCGGCATTCGTGGCAGGAGCAACAACGGGAACATACGCATCAACAAGCGCAAACAAATCAAAGTTTTCCTTGGTGGCTTCGCCAACATGTTCTCACACTCTCCTGTAGAGATCGTTGCAGCTCTGGGAATCGTGCACTGGCTCGGCGAGCGTGCTCGCGAAAGAAAATCCGACATGCGCAAAACATCGGCGATTTTTCATCTTCGGGTCGTGGCTGTGCTTTCTCTTCCATGAGAATCTTCTTGAACCCGTCAAGTATGCCTTGCTTGTTCCGCAAAATGGTGGACAGTGTCAAACAGCCGATGCCGGAATGTCAAATCCTTCGGCGATTTCAGACTTGAACTAGCCACTTTTCTCAACCCCACAGATCTATGCAACTTTTGGTATACACTCCCTATCTCCCATACGATGCACGTGTGCAGGTACGCTATGTACGCCCGCAAGTGCGCCCGCACAGGCACGCACGTCGGGGGCTCTTAAAGGGATGATCTCCTGTAGGATCTATCGGCTCCATCGCTTCCTTGACTTGATTTCGACAGGAGTCGGGCAGTGCCGGTAACGGGCATCGTGAGTAGCGTCGGAACATAGACTCTGCTCCCCTGCTCTTTTAGCGTTGGCGCATTGGGATCGGAAGCGGCGCTGTGCACGCTCTGCCCTCAGTCATCAGTTTCCTCCATTTTCTTGTTTGGCATTTTCTCAGTTTGCCGCTTGCCTCAGTGGAGAACGGAGAGGGAATGCAAGGGTCTTCGTGCACCTCCGTGTAGGCTCGCGGGCTCTCAGCACTGCGGCCTTCGTAATAAGCATGGTCCGTTGCCGATACACTTAAAATCCGATTCAAAATGTTTGCATTTCGGTCTGGACCATGTTAAACTTTGATAAAAGCGATACTTCGAAAAAAGTGATTTCGTTGTAACGAAGGATTACCGTATTTACTCGCACAATGAACGCACTCGCGTAATGAACGCACCCCCCACGTCGGCTCTCAAAATGTCGAATTTTTTTTCACTTGCGTAATAAACGCACCCCCAACTCGGACGTCAAAATTTCTACCCCCTCCCCCCACGCGCGCGAAATGAACGCACTTTTCTATTCTGTTGCAGCGAGGTCGCGAATGCATGGGCATCTGGGGGAACAAAACGCCTTGCAAAAGGCGTTAAAAAAAATTCGCAAAGATCCAACCGAAGCAAAAAAACAAACAAGCATGGATAGGAGCTTTTTTTTTTTCTCACAGGGCAGTTTGGTTACGGGGGTCGCGCGCCGCGCGCAAGGAGGTAAGAAAGAGGAGCGGAGAAGCCCTAAGCAAACGAAACAGCTTGCGAAACGCAGGCGACAAAAAGAAGAAAAAAAAAAAACACCACAAATAAAAAAAAAATAAAAAAAGTTTTTTTTTTTTTTTTTGTTTAGCGCAGTTTGGTTACGGGGGTCGTGCGTCGCGCGCTCGGAGATAAGAAAGATAAGCGGAGAGCCCTCGCCTAAGCAAACAAAACAGCTTGGGAAAGTTGGCAAAAAAAAAAAAAAAATTCAAGGAACTAAAAGAAAAAAAAGTGTTTTTTTTTTTTTTTGCGCAGATTACCGTAATATCCCGAGTCATCGCCCACCCCCCTACCGCCTGAAATTCATTAAAAAAGTGGAGTGGGCCATGTCTCGGTGGGTGAGCACAAACACTTGAAAAAAAGCGGAAAAAACCGCCTATTTTTCTTTGCGTATCTAGCGCTGATGCACAAGCGATACATCAAACTCAAAACTCGATTTAGTTTCATTGTTTTATAGAAAAAAATGCTCACGAAAGAATATTTTACTATAGCGAAGTCCGTTGCTTGCATACGCGCTAGAAACACCGCCGATCTGCATATAGCGCGAACGTTTGTTCCGTGAAAGAATGTCACCACTATGTTCTCCTAGTTAGTAAAAAAAAGAAAAAAAAGAAAGAAAAGTTCACAAGAAAATAGAAAAACCGACCAGGCGCAACTTGCGAGCGAGCGAGCGAGCGAGCGAGCGGACCAACGAAGTGACCAAGAGCAATCCTGGGAAAGCGGGAAAGCCGGCGGTCGCGTTGGCAAATACTTTGGCGTCGGGCCAAGTCGGGCGCCTTGTCAATCGCAAGCTCTAGCGCAATTTTCTTGTTTGGTGCGTACATACGTGCGTTTTTGCACGGCGGGCTATCAATGCACGGTTGGGACGCTCTGCAAACGTCTGTGTAGGGCGTTCCAGCAAAGCTTTATTTACGCGTTGGCTTTGCCTAAAATATTGCACAACCGCGGTCGCGACGGGCGGGAAGAAGGAGCGGGTTCGCGGTGACCTTACTTCGGCGGAGACAGACTTTGACTCCGCGGTTACATTAACAAACTCTTATTTTGTTATCTCCATCGTTTTCTTTTCGCACGGATACACGACCACTTTGGGGTCGCTCACGGAGGAAATGCGTAAACAAAAAAGTGTCTTTCCCTCCTTCGTTTTACTTTGTCACGGACGTCCTCCAACTGTAAGGTCCGCGGCCGCGTCATTCGGGTAGGATGAGTGATCGCGGATCGCTGAGTCCGCGCTGTTGTATTTGAAGGGGTGGGCGATGACTCGGTGTTTTTCGGAAATCGATATTGGCCCAAAAAGTGGGGTGGGCGATGGCTCGGGGATGGGCGATGACTCGGGATATTACGGTAGTTTGGTTATGGGGGCAAGCGCCGCGCGCAAAGAAATAAGAAGTTACTTCGATTTTTCAGGATAAAAGGTCCGTTCATTATTCAAATAAAAACGGACGCAAAAACTTTACTTCGCGTAATGAACGCCCCCCCCCCCCCCCAACTTTGCATCGATTTTTCCGAAAAAAGTGTGTTCATTGTGCGCGTAAATACGGTACTGTATATATGCCCTATATGCCATTTATTTGTTTCTGTTAATGGACTGTTTTCACCAGACACCAAAGGAAATGATGAATTCATATTACACGTTAGAATTTCTTTGATTCGTCAAGACTGAAGCGTTGTCACTTGCTATGTTTATTTTTTGTTTTGCTAGATCCTGGCTGGGGCCAATGTGAACGACCTCACGCTGCAGAAGCAGACTGCATTGCACCTGGCAGCAGCCAAGGACCACAGTGCCATCTGCTCTGTGCTGCTGGAGAACCACGTCGGTTTTGATCTGGTCGACGGTAACATCAACAACGGTGACTACTGGTTGCTCCTATGTGCTCAAATATTTGCGGTTCATTGTATGCCCATGTACCTTGTATTTTGCTCTTCATTTATTTTAAATTTATTAGCATTCGTTTGGGCAGGACTGGTTTTGTGAGGCTGCAGCGTGGTTCCCGCTGCACTCTTTCTCTCCGTTCGTTCGCTCGTTATTGTCACCTTTCTCTCTTACAAGAGGAAAAAAGTCTTCTCGCGTGCTTGAAATGACGTGCCGTGGGAGTGGGAAAAAAAGCGATTGAGCGGCCGTGGCATAACGTACGCGATAGCATAAAGCTGAAGCGCAGCGACGACGCCATTTGCGCGAAACCGCCGACATCTCAGTTGGAAAGATTAGATCTTCGAAGACAACTGCATGCGAACCGTAGACGGCAATCGAGGGAAGCTGTGGCTGCTGCATCAGAAACCGCCGACGTCCGGAAGAACAAACTGTCTTTCCGAACAGAATCGTATGTGGACCGTTGCGAGGTTAAAATTCCCATGCTTCGTCGAGTCGAAACCCCAGCGTAGCAACGGTGGCGATTTCGGCATCATTTTTTATTGTTCTGTTTGCGTTATTTTTACAGTGAAGCTGTTAAGGGCTAGTTTCCCCAGTATTGCATCCGCGGATAAGTGGCGTGTCTACACAAAACTCCAGACAGCTACCGCCATCTATGAGCAATGGTGGCAACCAGACAACAGACTTGCCGGTTGTCTGGTTGCCGCCATCGCTCATAGATGGCGGCAACCTTTCCAGCCTTTCCACTTTCGTGGAAACCAGAGTGGAAAGGCTGAATTTCTCTAGGCATCGTCCGAAAAGTCATATCCTTGAGGTCGTCCTAGATGTCGTCCTCTAGGCGTCGTCCTAGACGTAGTAAAGATAACGGCTTCGCTGATCCTCCATCTTCACATGAAGTGGAAGGGCTCTACATTTTGTTTGTTGTTATGGTTTGGAGATCTTGACCATGCCACTTGTTCCCCCCCAGCACTTCATGTTGCGTGCCAGAAGGGACACCTTGCCACCTGCAGGGTATTGCTGACTGAGTGCAGCATCAATGCTGAAGCTGTCAACATGAGGTAAGTTTGCTTGCTACAGCTTTTTTCCCGTTTCATATTTTCTTTGCTAGACGGGCAGTGAGAAAGGCAGCATCATGTACACTCATAGGATGACTGCACTGGAAATGGGAAGTTAATTTTAAGGAGCTAGTGATCTAGTGACCACAGTGATACCTTTTGTTACTTGGGAAGTAAAGTGGAATTGGGTGATATATGACATATCGAACATTTCCTCAATGACAGCAGAGTGGTATTGTTGTGCATTACAAATGTCTTTTTATACGAGAAGGAGATCATGTTTTCTGCATGATTTGTGCTATTCTGGAAAGGACTAGAATGCAGGAAAAAAATTTCTTCCATTAGAATTTTACGTTCACATTCTGTTCCAACTTGCTTTCCAATTTTTCTCTAGAACTGACTTGCCAAGGTGTTGCTCACTATACTACCTCCTTCAAATTGCTGTGATATTATCGCTAGATTTGTTGACAGAACGCTGGTGGAGGCATCAAAACTTCGCAAACTCGTTAGATTTTGACTGAATCTTTATACATCCAAGCAAATTGTGGTACTAGTACAGTCTCCAATAATGTGAACGACCCATTAGCTTAGGCAGTTTATGTGGTGGTGCGAAGCACCCGTTGGCCCTAGAACAAAGGCTAATTTATTCCCCCACCCCAAGCAGTATGTTTTTGCCCAAAGCAAATCCTGCACAGCCGCCTGAAACTGCACCATCGATTGGGTATTTCACATTATTGAAGACTGTACTTCTCAATTCATGAGAGACCAGTCTCCAGGGGATGCCCTGTGCAACCTGTGCAACAGTAGTCTCACAGTGTGCAACTTCCTTGGACACATTCTTCACTGCAGGGGCCAGAATCCGCTGCATGTGCTGTGCCAGCATGGGAAGGAGAATGCAGCAGCCATCTTCGAACTCTTCCTGGAGTGCATGCCGCAGTACCCCATCAACAAGCCAGATGTCGAGGGGAACTCCCGTTAGTTTTTCCAACTGTTGCCGTCATAATGATAGATGTAGCCCCCATGCTACGTTCTCCAAACGAGGAAGGCAACTGCATCGACAGTTAGAACTAACGCAATGCCAACTGGCGAGACAAGGGGCACCAGCGACTGGAACTGCAAAACCCTTTAATGTTCATGAACCCCTAACTTTAGCAAACTTTGCAAACTTCTAAGGATGTGTGAATACTTTTATCATCTACCGTAATTTCCCAAGATAGCCCACCTAAAAGCGAGAGCAAATTGGGTGAGAATGAGGCGTGTGCTAACTTTCTGTGGGCAATCGAGAAAATTAAAAAAAGAAGTGCTACTTTTATATTTTACAATCTGCAAAGCTTGTTTTCACATTGAGGGGCAATGGAGCATAGAAAACTGTCCTTCCCAGTTTGTAATGTTTGCTTATCTCCCGCTGTGGCTGAATAACACCAATTCTGCCGAGGTCCCCCAGGGTTCAGAGCCCCGTAATTTCTGGAGATAGGCTATTTTTCTGAGTATTTGAAAGGATAGTAAATCGTGCCAAAAATAGGGCGCGTTATCCTTGGAGGAGTGGGACATCTTTCGGGATGTTACGGTAGACTTGAGAGAGGCAAATTTAAGTGCTTTAGAATTCTTTAAATGTAATGGTCGTAAATATGACCCCTCTGCCCTAGTTGCAAAAATTACGGCGAGAAAAAAAAAAAAAGGGCTCCCACTACTTTACTGTCGTAACAGAGCCATTAAATGGACCATTGCTTTCATTCGTTTTTTCCCAGATTGCCTCGTATAGCGGTTTTTTCCATGCGATGTTTTCGTTATGCTGCCATTGCGTCCAGTACGTAGGAGCTTCAGTACCTCACTTTCGCAGACTCTAGTGGCTAGAGTGTGCCTCGGAGGCACGCTTCGGAACGGTAGCGCAATCTCCCTGTTGTAGCGTTCATTTCCCTATCAAGCTTCGTTTAATAATGGAAGACCTCTCCGAGAACCAGCGAAGACCGCGTCGATTTGTGTGTGTGCAGCGCTGCTGCTGGCCTACATGAATGGCAACGGCAACCTGTGCCGCTCGTTGGTGCGGGCGGGGTCCTGCCTGGGCAGCTGCAACCAGGCTGGCGTCAACATCTTCAACTACCAGGTGGCAACCAAGCAGCTGCTGGTGCGGCTCCTCGGTGAGTCCCGCTCTCCTCGTACGACACCGCTTGACCGTCCTGGGAAGCATCGACGGCCGGGAGTTTAGATGCGGCGACACTCGCATTCACTCGATCCTACTTTTGTCGGAACTTCTACAACCACGCGGCTTCCGGTGAACTCGACACACTGGCTCCTTCGACGTCATTGGTTGTCGCTTCGGGACCACCTTGGATGCGCAGGCGGCGTGGGACGCCAGATGCACCGGTCAAAGATGCGTCACAGGCACCTTAGCGCCGCTATCCCAGCCAAGCTCGCTGCTGTGATGGTGAAGTTGAATCGGTGAAGTTGACGGGGTCTGAAGTTTCGTTGCGGGATCGGGTTATCTGGGACCGGGAATTGCGGCATATTTTATTCTCGAAGTATTTTTTGGGATGCCTTTGGCTCGGATGCTACCTTAACGAGTTTTTACCTCGAGATTTCGGCCCGAATAAATCCTTAATATACTCGTATTATAGGCAATTCTTAAAGTTGATACAATACCGGAATAACACCGAGATTTTGACGCGGACCATTCTTCGGCAATTATATCCAGTAATGTGTCATCAAAATAACATGTTTCACTGTATAGCCTGTTTACATCTTTAGGCAAGTATCATTGGGCAGATTCGCGTGCCGTGCACCTGCCTCTAAATGGCGCAATTTCGCTGTCTATTTTTTTATTTTTCTAGACTTCCTGCCGAAGGAGCCACCGTGGACGGACGGAGACATCTGCCTCGAGTGTGGAAACAAGTTTGGCATCAAGACCAGGAAGCACCACTGGTGAGCAGCGATGCCCCTTCCTTCCACCGAAGGGAGTTGTCACGAGGCATTTGCAGTACGAGGTGGCCGAATTGGCTGCAGTGGAGGTTCTCAAACTTCGATTGCTAGGAACACAAATCTTTCTTGGCTACATACTATGTCATGTCCCCCTGGTCGTTTAACTCACCACAGGCCACATTAGTGTACCTTTTACTGCTTTCTGTTTTTTCTCTCATAAATCTGTTTTAATTAAAATCTAACATCCTGTATAATTCAGGCAACCAGCTAAAAACCATTCTGCTCGCACTAGTGATTTGTTGTTTGTGCCTTCTAGCTCTTCACTGGTTTACCACTCCTCCTCACTGTGGGAGGAGTTTTAGCAACTGTTACAAAACCTGTGGCCCAATTTAATGATGCATTTCCAAAGATGGGCCATAAATCCAGTCAGCATAAATTGAACATTCACTCAAAGCGGTACACTGCGACACGCTCGATAGTTGGAATTCTTCGAGTGACAACTAGTATAGGGTATCCAGAGACAACAATATATGCAAGCTGGTTTAATGGAACCCTAGAACTATGTGCTCGATTTACTTCGATCCTACGGATGAAGTCGGTACACACCTAATGTGTTTTCGAGGCATTCTTCAAAATTTTTAATGGACAGGGCAGTTGTTTTTTCTTTTTTGGGGGGGGGGGGGGGGGGGGGGGGGGGGAGTTATTTTATTTTAAACTCTGTCCTTTCTTATTTTATGGTGGGCATATCTTGGATTTCATGTGGCTTTCCATAAACTCTTCGAGCGGCAAATGCCTCAACATTTGCATTCATACAGTTAGTAAAGACCACCTTGGTAGAGGAAAAGCAAACTAGATTCACATCTAGCCATCAATTGGCGCAGTGGTAGAAGGTCGAGTTCACAATCATGGGGTCGTGGGTTCGATTCCCGTTGAGGCACGTTTAGAAGTTTGTTTTTTCTTCTCAACTGACCTTTTTTTTTTTTTTTTTTTTTTTTTTTTTTTGGTACAGAATTTTTTTTGAAGTACTATGTTACACATTTCGTAACTGGTTCCGTGGAATTTTGTTGCACTTTCCTTGGGGATCCCTTAAGGAGGGACATAAGCCTAAATTTTAAATTTTTTTTTTTAAATTCATTTTTCAATTTTAAGGTTTTCAGTTTTATAAACTTATTATACACCCTTACACCAAATTTGATAACCATACGCCAAATAGTTACGTTGATATAAATTATTTTCAACACATTGTGAGCCAGTAACAAAGTAAAGGAGTTAAATGTTGGAATGCATTTTTCTCAGTTCCACTTTTTGCTGCAAAATTCATACGAAGGAATCTTTCGTTCGAAGGTGAAGGTATTCTGATACCACAATCAACATGTTTCTGAACTGAAATTTACTGGGGGAATCGGGACTTTATTTTGTTTTAAGTTGAAGTCCTCAGTGATAAAAAAGTAAGTTTTCAAAAATTTACATAGGACAGATATGCATCTCATATTTTGAGGTAATAACTCTTTCTGAAATATTTACATTTAAGTTATTAAAATTAGATAGCCCGAGGTCCCATATCCCCCACATTATATTCAAGCAGTGAAAGTGATGCTTATTAGCTTCATTTGAATATCATAGATTTCTTAATGAAGAGTGACACATCATCTTATGCGGGTATGTAAAGTGGTCCTAGGGAGCTGAAAGTTTGCACAGTACACCTACGTCTGAAACTAAATCTCCCCTCAAAATTTCATTTTGATCACTTGAGTAGTTCAAAAGTTTGACCTCTAGCCAGTGTCCCCCCTTAAACACGTTCCGCTTGAAAAAAAAATTGCGGTGGCTTAGCTCGGCTATGCCAGGATATACGTAGTGTGAGCTTATGCGCACAAAATGAGACTCGCTGTCAAGCAGCTTCGGTGCAGCGTCAGACGTGGCTACTGCTTGGCTGCTGCGCAACGGAGGCACACGGCTGGGCACGCGGCGGCACCAGTGCATCTGCCGCAGCTATGACGACGTCACTCCTCTGGAATGCGAAGACCGGCAAGGCGCGTGGTGGCGGCAGAGGCTCTGGCACGCCAGCTGTGCGCTGTGTAACGTCACTGTTCCTCGCACTTGCACAGACCGGCGAGGCACGCGCGGTAGCGGCGGAGCCCGCGGCGACGGCGGCTCCGCTCCGCCAGCTGTGCGCCGTGCGACGTCACTGAGACGTGACGTAGCGTCTCAGTGAGACGTCATTCACGTCATGCACAAGCACGGAGCATGTCATGAGACGTGCTCGGTGCTCGAGCAGCACGGAGCACGTCTCATTATACGAGCCACGCGAAACTGCTCAACCTCCGCCAGTGTAGCTCACGCTACAAAAACTCGCTACCGCACAAGTGGACGTCTGCCAAGTATTTCCACATCCTCGGCCGACACCAACGCCGGTTTTTGCACCTTGCAGCCGCCACTGTGGGCGCATCCTGTGCGCCAAGTGCTCGGAGAAGGACATTCCGATTCTCAAGTTCGGCCTGAACAAGCCCGTGCGGGTGTGTGGCATCTGCTTCGACGTGCTCACCCTGGGAGCGGTCTCCACCTGACGGTTGTCACACGGCACCGACCACCAGATTCTAACCACCGTGGCGGCGGCCGGCAAGACTCGGCGATGGTTCCGCTAGACTGCCACCATTTTTCGACCACGCATTGTAATTAGCGTCACTTGTACAGAGAGAGAAGTGTGCTAGTAGTCGAGGGCAGCCCCCGTCGCCTATTTATACCTCTTATTATGCACTGTCGTCCTTTTTCATAAACCTTTCTGTACAGTTTAAAGAGGGGGAAAATCTCTAGCAATTAGATTTGTGTGTAAGGGAGAGATGATTAATAATAAAGCAGATTTGTAAAGAGGAAATGTGTTGGCTGTTCAATGAGGACTTTTTTTAGGTGTACACTGCATTTAGGTGTACACTGCCTGGTTAGGTTTTACTGATGTAGGTTGAGAGCAACAAAAAAATTTCCAAACTATGGTTAGAAAAGGTTGAGGAAAAAACAATAGTTGAGGCCCTTTAGTTTTTTTTTAGCCATGGAAGTGCTTTTATTATATAAGTAGAATGTTGGAGCATTAGTAGGCCGTAAATTTCCCAATGGTCGTTTGCAAAAAAAAAAAAAAAGTCATGTTTTTTGGTGTATTTTTTAAGAGGAGACAAACATAAATTTCAAGTTTCTTTTTTTAATTTATTCTTCAATTTCAGGTTTTTGGTTTTAGGAACAAATTATACACCTTTACACTAAATTTGGTAACCATACGCCAAATAGTTACGTTGATATAAAATATTTTCAATACATTGTTCAACATATTGAAAACAAGTTCAGTGTTTGAATGCATTTTTCTCAATTCCACTGATGATGTCAGTGTCATGTTGCCGGTTGCGATCCTGACGGTGTCCCAACAGCTGTGGGGGATGTGGCAAATACCTGTTCCGCAGCAGGTCGCTCTCCAGTGTGGCAGTCCACGGAAGCTACAGCTGCAGGAAGTTTGGATGCCTGGGACCAGAGCCGTATATGCCTGGGACGCCGTGACGACAGCGACACTCGCGTTCGCCCGTGCTTTTCGCCAGCATGCCAACGACCAACCACCAGGATCGCAACAGCACGACACTCCAGCCACTGCGACGTCATTTGTTGCCGCTTCGGGACCACTTTTGATGTATAAGCGGGATGGGACGCTAAACACCCCTCTCGAAGACGTGCTCCAGGCACCATAATTGAAAGAATTTGCATCTTCTACTTTTGACATTGTTTATCTTGTCACAAATGACAGAAAACACACCTCCTTCCTTCAAAATGTTGCGATTCCACCACGTAATCGCGAGGCAAAAATGAGAATATTTCCCGACCTGCTGCCGCGAGCGGCGGCCATGAGAACCACGCGGCGTGATTTCAGTAAGGGGCCTGTAAAAATATAGGAGGTTGTGCAAATAACTGCTCGATGAAAGGTGATCTTTCTATAAATCTTGTCGTTCCAACATAAATATAAATGCGGCAAAAACCTGGTATCATCGACAAAACTTTTATTATACGGAGTTTTAGTGGTGCCATCTGTCCGAGGTCGACAAAACCGCCAGCTCTATCTGCTACCACGAACAGTCACCAGAAGCCAGACGGGGGACGGGGGCAGAGCCAGACAGACATGGCCGGACCGGGATTTTGGCACTTTCCTTCTTTCACCATATTGATTGCGCTGTGCAAGCACGTGGTCACAAGGGGGTTCCAGCGAAGCTCTCGCTTCACCAGAACCTGGCACTGAAACCTGGCATACAAGGCGTACAAGATTGGGCCAATCGCGACTCCACAGGCACGACTTGCAGCTTGGCAATAGTTTCTCCCATTGTTGGGTAACTTTACAGCCGACTGTCGACACTGGTAAAACTATGCTCATTTGGCAGCAGTCCTAAAGGCACTTCCGCCTCCAGTTTGTAAAATGGCTGTTATTACGGTTGCCGAGAGAACAAGAAAGGCAGGGTGGCTCTCAGACGCCCGGCCTTCAACGTGCGCTCCGTGCCTTCCGCTACGCTTTGGCTGGGCCTGCATGCTCAAAGCTCACGAGACACCTAAGCATATAGAACCTGAAAATCTCGTGCTGGAGACGCAACAACCGAAAGATCTCCCCGTTGTTTTCATCTCCTTGGCGACTGCAGCATGATGCAACTGGCACTTGGCAGAGCTCCAAACAGTGCCACGACGAACCCACCGCTGCAGCAGGAGATGCAGAGTGGGGCTTCCGAGGCCCACTCTGCACCAACGCTGGGGAAAACATTGAAGAAATCCCATATCTTAATCGGCATTCTATTTGCCACAGTTGTTTTTCCTGTTAGGCAATGTTGCTCAAGAAGGACAGTGAAAGCATTTGGCAAAAATTGTGCAATGTACAAGTTTAATTTTGTGCAAACAACGCAAAAAGTACTTCCTCGAAGCGTCCCGAACAAACTCGGCGAGGTGTCGACTGTTGAGGAAGAGTTTGCAACGTAACAAACCTCGGCCAAGTGCTAGAGCGGACGAATTGTCCAGGCACAAATGCACATACTGGCAGTGTTTGTATGCACAAACAACAGACAACTGGCAGCCTATAGACCGTTCCATTAGGGTCATAGCAGAGAGGGTAAAAAGAGAAAAAAAAATGCCCTCCCCCTCTCACCCGAATGTCGTCTGCTCCGCCGAGTGGGCAGTACCTAGCATCCGGCTGGCGTACACTCTGTTTAAAGTCGCATCATTTTGGAAATTTCAATCGCAGATGTGCAGATTTTGGTATGCCAGTTATTGTGTATTACTATGCTAGATAAGAAGACTAACAGAGTCCAATTGCGCTGTTATCTACGTGCAAATAAAAAAAAAGAGAAAACTGTCAGACTGGCCTGTACAAAGTTCGTACTGGTGTAGGCCTTTAGCGATCATAAGTGGGTGTCTGAAATAATAAATAAAAACGTGCTCTCCTGCCGCATTACATGCAATAATTGAGGGTAGCACTGCCGGCTGACTCAACTGCTATTTAAGTAACGGAGAAAAGATATGTCAGTTGATCATTTACCGAAGTAGAACAACAGAGAGCTCTAGGCCGATTTTGGAGTAGCCATAACTATTCTAAGAACGAGAACCACTTCACAACGGCAGCCACGAGCGAGAGTTCGATGTTCCGTACAGCCCGCCGATACAGCCCAAAGATGGAGAATGGCAACCTCCCGTTTTGTCGTCTGCTAGCAAAGTCGGGTGCGTGCCCTCTCTCTCATTTTACCCCGCCGAACCCACTGAATTTCTTGGATGAATGGAGAGGGCGCTGCTTTTAAAACAAAACGGTGCCGCCCAGAGAGCGCTAAATGGAATGGTCTATACGGAAGTTATTCTTAGTTTTACATAGGCTACCAGTGACACAAACATGTATTCCGAGGTTTCCTGGTAATTGCTATATACACTGCAATCCACTTATAACGATAGCGAGAAAACCCGAAATTTCAATCATTATAACCGATTATCGTTGTATCTGGACTAGAATTTGATCGTTTCTAGATTAGAAACCCTAGAAACTGATTGTTATAAGCAATACATCTTTATAAGTTGATTGCACTGCATACATCTCGCATGTTTATGTGCAGTAAAAATTGGGAGCAAACAGGGTGCCATTACAGGAACAGTTTGCCGTGCAACTTCTCATGCAAACGATAATGCAAATGCAGTAAAAGTACCATTGTGGCATCCATGAAATTGGCACAAACTTTAATAATGCTTAAGTAGTAATCTGTTAAAAAGCACATCTAGGTACAAGTGTTTAAACAGCCACCGGAAAAGGACTGCTTGCATGCACGTAAAGGCCGACGCTTGGCAAGCCTTTGGGGGTGCTAAAGTTCGCCAAGCTCCAAGCTGCATCTTTACACTCTTTTGAGGCAATTAGAAATGAGGGCTACCAAAAAGAAAGATTTCATTAGACAACCTGAAACCAATTGTAAGGTGGTAGGCGAAGGTGTTGTTCCTATAGCAATGTTTTCTGTCCTTTGTGTTAAACGCCACTAAGGAGAAGCACGCTCCTCAGGACCGCACCAACACATCTACACAGTCTCCGTCTTCGATGCCGAGCTGATCCGGCGTCATGCGAGGGTCCACCTTGTCTCCGTCGAACTTCAGCACGAGCTTCGACAACTCGAGCGATGCCTTCTCCGCAAAAGCTTGGGCTCCCTCCAGCAGGGGTTCGTCCTGCGGGAGTTGGCCGACAAATGAGAGGCTTCGTGAGATCTCTTACTTCGAGTGCAACAGCTACGCAAAAAAAAAACTGAGGCCTTACATTTAGTGCATGCAGGTGCACAAAACGCGAATGAAGTGGTCTGAGCAGTGTGGAAACCAAGCAAAACTTTTTCAGAGTGCTACAAATCAACTGCCACCTCTGTCACCCGCACCGTATCGTAATTCCCTCGAGGGCCCGCAAGATTTCCCGAGGACCCCCAATTATGTAGATTCGGGTATTCCTACATGAAGCTTTCCTTTAGCTTCAGTGCAACCGGTGAAACAATCTCTGAACCTGACTTACAGTCCAGAAAACCAATACTACTGGAAACATCAAACAATATGCAATGTCACATCTACAAGCAGCGTTCCTTGCAGCGTCGGGGTATTATGTATCGCCCTCCCTACTCCCTCGTATCTTTCCCACCCCAACACAGCCAACTAGCGCTCTGCCTCATACAAACAATGTTGTGCTTTCAAGTTTGTGTTACCCGAGACAAACGAGAAAAGTTAGACTGCCTTACGAGTGATTAGTAATACCATAATTTAAATAGAGGGGGCAAAATAAAAAAGTAGGTAGCTCTGGCAACTTTTAGAGCATTCCTGTTCCACTTATTCCGCAATTCAAGTGCAAAACAAGCTGAGGTAAGCAATTTCCTCAGACTAAAATGTTTGAGAAAAGCTTGTTTATAGGGCGCTCAAACGAGCACACTCGCCTTGGACACCTCGATGCTCTCCGTCATCCTCTTGTTGGAACACTGAAACTTGACGGTCATGGCATTCTTCTTGTGCACTGGAGCAACCGGTTTTGCTGGAGCACACTTCCTCACGATGCACTCTGCATTGCATTAGATCAAAGTCAGCGAGCACTTTACCGCAAGCAGTAGCACAGGCTTAAAAAGCATCCCCAAAAAGGAAAAGGGCAACAAGCACCAAAAGAAGGGCAGACCAGTTCTGGAAAGCCAGTCCGTTCTCTGTTCCGGTAAAAACTGACAAGCTGTGGAAAATCCACTGGCCACTGTAATAAAATATGCAGCACTAAATTGTCCTATCCACGGCAAGAAAAGTGCAGTATCTGTGAAATTAAAGAAGCCATTAGACAATTTTGAGTAATTGAGTTTCCAACTCTAAAAGGAAGACATAAACATAAATCTATACTGAAAAAAAAAAAAAGAAAAAAAGAAAAAAAGGGGGTTGAAGAGGGTTTTGTTGTTTTGCAACATGAAATATAAAACCTCAAAATATCCCAATCCAAAAGTACATTGCAGTTCTGAGTACAAGATAGCCAAGTCTAAAAGCATTCTCAGGTTTCTTTGAAACAGGAGCTAGGATTTATAAAATATCGCTTGAGCTACACCAAGTGGCCTTCTGTACAATGCAGGATGCACAAAGTGTTGCCTTGACCTGCATTCTGCAGCAGATGCTAAAAAGTTCAGCAAGTTGGAGGTTCTTCCCAGAGCCACTTGGTCCTACATTTGTTCATTTAGGTGGAGGTCAGCAAGCCTATTCGCGTCTCCAGCTCGACGCTCGCCCTCCCGCGGCAGAAACGGGAAGCGCTCTAGTGAGGGTCCCCCCATTCTCCTGCTCAGAGGGCACGGCGGAACTGCTCGCGATCCTGGCTCACGAAATGTCATTTCCCAATGCAAACAACACTCTTCACTGTCCCAACGTAGTGCTACAGCAGGTATGGGATTGTACCCTACTGGAAAGTTTTAGTATTGCACATAGAAGCAAACGCAAGCAATGTGCGTTTGCGTTAAGTTGTGTGCGACACGTTGTGCGTGCGCCTAATCGCCACGCATGCACAGTGTGGAACAAGCAAAGCTAACACAAACACACAGCGCTTGCGTTCGCTCGTGTACGCAATACTAAAACTCACTAGTGTTTCCCCGGCTTCCAACGCCAACGAAATGTGCTGCAGTGAGCAGACGTGCAAGCAGGTAGGCGTTCCTTCGAACTTGAAAGGCTGAGATTGGCAAAACGACGGAGCGTAAAAATGAAAGCAACTCAATGTCATGAAAAAATTAAAAATTACAAAATATTTTTTTTTTTTTTGAGGGGGGGGGGGGGGGGGGGCTTTTGGTTTGCAAGGATATAGGCGGCGACTTGGGACGTATTGCCGATCCTTAAAAGTCGCGACATTGATAGCAAAATATACTTTACCTACAATAATGTAATTTTACATGAATTTCTCAGATTAGCTAGAATGTTTTCATTTATTTTTGACTATTTTTATTTTATTACTCAGTAATTAAAGTTGCTGCAATTGACACTAGTGATGATACTTAGCACACTTTTGATTGTCATATTTGTTCGCGCGTTTCAAATTAGATTATAAGCAACAAATTATATTAGAGCTTGAAAAATTGTGTATTAAAATATCTAAATTTTAATATTATTATTAATACAAATAGCGGCAATGTATACCCTCAATTAACGCTACGATCAGAACAAAAACACAGTTTAACCATAATAGTATTTCCAGAAAGGTATCAGTTTGTTTTCTATTTAGCATATGAAAAACTCTGACATCGTTATCAAGCTCGACAAACAGTCAAACACTGGATGGAATATAAAGTCCTGTGCGTGACCGCGTTGCTATAAAAAAAAAGCTCACACACACTTCAGCTGTCTGACTCAAACTCCGTCTTTGGATTGTTGCAGTGAGAACAGTGTTTATTAATTTATACATTTTGTGGACACATTGTAAAAATTTGAACTATATTATTAATCTGCTGGGAAGAATGTTAAACCAATTAATCATATAAATACCCAAAAGCCATTAAAAGGGCCCGCAGTTCATTATTTCCCATGACAATTATCCGAGCGAGAAAAGGCAGCGAGAACGCACAAATATCAGCACTGATTTCTTCAACAACTACAAACAGCCTGGATCGAACAGGTATGTCACAAAATAAAGTTTCCGTGAACAACTTCTCTAACTAAATAATTAAGATGTGAGACACATCTTGAGTTATGAAAGAATCCCAAAATGAAAACCTATATCAAGAAATTAAATCCAAACTAGAGGTTAGTTTCGGTTTCGCTACAGAATTAAAATGTGCATCCTTGCGTTAATTTTACGCCAAACACCATTCTTGTTTTCAGGGTAAAGAGGTGACCTGCGCTCTTACCACCCTAGCTTCCTCGTATTGCCAGAAATAATTTGTGTTGCTCAGAGAAGTCAGCACACTAGACAGGCTCAACAGCGGCACGCATCTCCGATCCTCACTAAAACTGCCACCTTGGAAAATGAGTGGCGCCACCTACAGTTAGTTGGAGTCGCGAATAGTGCCAGTGCTGCCACATGAAATGTGCTTGTTGATACTACATATTTCAAGTATGTAGTTTGAGTAAATGACCTTACTTTCTGACAAAGAAACGAGGCAGGGACAGTATCACATGCTTTCTGAGCAATACCTCGTATTTCATGGGAAAGAAAACCCAGAGCTTGAAACTTGCACTCCAGAGGCTAAAAAAGAGCCTTAACGCCCCAGAGGCAATTTTCAGCATTGCTAGGTAGGAAAGGCGCTCAAAGAGTGATTCCAAGCAAGGCCACTGGACAGGAGTGGGTACTTCGCTCGGACCCTGGGGGCGGAGCAGCAGTTTGTCTACTCTGTTTCAGCCTAACTTAGCAAACTGAAAACCTTACAATCCCCGCGCACCAATCACGGCAATGAAGCGAAGCATGCAACAGCTCGACACAAATGAGCACTCCAACGGTACGCTGTCACAAACCTCGCTCCTACTGGCTTGCCAGGGACGTAGCTTTCATTATTCGCCAAGTCAGACTGAAGCGGAGATAGTCTAACACGTTTCCCAAAGATCCCTGCTGGAGTCCCTGAGCAAACAGGGCCGAGACAGGTGAAAAAAAAAAAAAAAAAAGTTCACCCAGAATGTCGGCTGGCGTAATCCCCAGCAACGAGGGAGTGTCCTCAGCCTGGATGGGGCCTTCCTTCCAGGTGAGGATGATCTGTGATGGGGCAACGTCAAACTCCTTGGCAAGTTGTGCAAAGATGTCTCCAAACTGTGCAGACTGAAATGCGAGGCAAAGGGAAATAAGTTGAAAGTGGCTGTTTACAGCGCAGCTTTATGTGAACACTGATGTTACCTACAAGCAATGTAACAGGCCCTTGAAAGTGTATCCTTGATCAACCTCAAAATGATGATCAGCGAGAGATCAATGAGACCCTAAGAGTACTACCACCTCCAATACCACAGTTGTGTTAGGAGTACCGTATATAATAACAGGCAGTCGCAGAAAACAGCTCACACAATTGACGTGAAATTTGCAGCTGGTGTTTGTAGTCATATAAAAGGAAAGCATGCAAAAATTCAGCCCTGTGAACCAATTTTATGAGGTACCATAACCCCAGAACGAAGTAATGCATAGCTTGGCATGGAATCTGCTCAATGAATCTATTGTTAAGAAATGGCATTGAAAACCACATATTTTTCTGGTGAAATGCATACTGGAATACCTGATGCCGGTCACTATAAAAATAAATTTCACAAAACATGCATTTTTGAGCTAAAAAAAATTAATTAAAAATATAATTTTTTAACATTTACTAAGTTTTGCAAATTATTATGTTTCATAATAAAGGAACATGAACATGCAAAATCTGAGTTCATAGTAACCAGCTCAATAAAATTTCGGTATATAAGCCGCAAAAGTTAAATCTCTCGATAGTTTCATACTGAAACAATAAATTTATTAAGTGAAATTTATGCCAAAATGTGGAATGGAGAAAAACACGTCCAAAGTGCTTGAGTGTATCCAACTGAAATATGTTTATACTTTGCTGATGCTAAAGTGTTCTTTAGCATCAATGGACTAAAAAAAAAAGTATAAAAAAAAAGAATGCAGTGTAAACATATGAAACTTTCTGGGAATACTCTCTAGATCAGGGGTGGCCAGGTTGAATCGGCCTAAGAGCTGCAAACAAAACCACGAAACTTCCAAGAGCCACGGAGGGGCGGGGTGCACACTTCTGTCCAGTACAATAAACGAAACAACTCCTTTCAATCTATCAGAGTCCAAAGCAGTTCAACTGTACGTAAGGTAGCAGTAGCACAAGACTACAAAACCGCAACCTGTACTTCGATTTAAAACGCGTTCCATTTATCTTTTTGGGGAAGTGCTCGTGTGGTTCTGGACCGGGAGGGAGGCGGGGGAGTGGGAGAGGAGGGAGCGTAGGAGAGGGAGCCGCGAGTCGCACTTTAACACGCGAAGAGCCGCATGCAGCTCGCGAGCTGCAGCTTGGCCACCCCTGCTCTAGATGTTGGCAGATGTAAATTTGGCATTTTTATATTGCATAAATGTCTTTTTCTGGGTAGTGTCCCCCCCCCCCCTCAATTAACTGGTTTTACCAACAATGAATAGCTTTCACCACAAACATGAAAACGAAAATCAAGTGTATCCAACTAATATAGGTATATACTTTGCTGCTGGATGCTGTAATTTTTGCCAATGCTGGGATACTTATTAATGCCTACTACTGAATAGGTAAGCAATTTGGATACCAAAGCAGTAGAAAGTAGTAGTGGCACAAGTTTAAAATGCAGCTAAGTACGTTAATTAATAATCATAAATGATGGTAGCATGCTTTTATTTTAATTTAGAAAATACCAGAAAGAGTAAAATAAATTTGGATATCAAGCTGAACCAAGTCACCAAATCTACATCCCTACACACACTACTAGAGCCTAGATGACTACTACTAAAAGTCTGTACACCTTAAAAGGAGACAATACAGAGTCTACAGTACCCCAAACAAACAGGAGAGACAAGTCTCATAAGTTGAGGGCACAACTATAAATCAGGATGGGAGAGCACTACTTTTCAGCTCAATGATTCAGCAAAGTTACACCAGCAGCATTTCAAATCTCTTAGAGGGATGCTGAACTGAAATTTGGAGCTGACAAAACAAGGCTGGAGCGATAGGCGGGACGCTGCAAAACCCAAAAACATAGTAAATTATACAGAGATATCTCTAACGGATGGCCGTGTTTTTGGAAAAGAATTGCGCAATTCAACACGGCCGACGAGGCCAACAAGACATGTGACGCTGCGATTCTCCATACCCTTCCCTCTTCGCTTCGTCCCCTCGAGCCAACTCGAGCAGGTGAACCGAAATGAGAAGAGAAGCGAGGCCGCCTCTCCTCATTCTCAAACGTTCAAAGAGAATCATGACGTCACATTCCTCGCTTGATTGCACCCTTCTTTCTCAAAGATACGGCCGTCCGCTTGAGATATTGGTGCACTACGAGTGATGTTTTGGAGTTTGTAGTATCCCATTCAACGCTTTTGAGGCCTTATTTCGCGAAATCTAAATTTCGGTTCAGAATTCCTTTAAAAGAGTGCTGCAACGAAATTCTAGCACCTATTTTATTGTCCAAATGTCAACCACGTTCTGGCCACAGCACGATGAAACCAATTTTTTTGCTCAAAAAGATACCAAAACATTATGTTAAATAAATGAACCGAATGTCGTTTTGTCCCACTCCACATAAAAAAAGCAGCGCCGCTCTGCGCTAGTATGGCGGCATGCTGCGTGCGCACGAGCGCCGTTGAACTTGGCCGAACTGAACTTACCTTTTCTTCTGCGCCCATTTAATTACTGCAGGGAGCGGGAAGCAGCAACTCAAACACTTGCCCTCATGAAGTCTTGGACGTGAAGGAAACCCAGACGTCAAGAATGCACTGAAGGTGCCAGATCTCCCGAAACGCATCGCTGTTCGTGACCTCTGGTTTTTCTTCACGGCCAAGGCTACACGTGGAGTGGCCCGATTGTGAGCTTCGCCACTTGATGGTGTCCCATGCGTTACGACGTGGCCATTCTAGTTTTTCTTCCCCGGTCCCCGCAAAATTCGAATGGGCGCGGGAGAAAAAAAAAATCCAGTTCGGACAAGTTTGACGGGCCTCGTGCAAACACAGTTTGCCGCCGTACTTCTGTGGAGCGGCGTTGCTTGCTCTAATGTGGAGAGTGATGTAAAGACGTTTGGTTTGTTAGTTTTAAGCAACGTTTTGACGTTTCTTTTAGCAAAAAATTGGTGTCTTTGTGGTGTGGCCAGAAGGTGGTTGACATTTGAACAATAAAATAGGCTCTAGAATTTTGTTGCAGCATCCCTTCAAGCATTTCAGAGATGATATGATACCAGAGCTGGCAGTATGTATCTCCCAGCTCCAATGTGCCGCGCAGAAGATCCGTAAACCCTGCATGGGTGGGGGGGCCCGCTTTGAACCTGCATGACCAAACGCAGCGGGCCGTGGCACTGCCTCCTCAGACGGGGGTTCTCACCGGTGCAATGGTGAACTTGAGCACCCTGCTTGGAGACTGCACCATGAGCACCAGGTCTTTCTCCTGGGCTGTGGGGACGTCGTCGTCGAGGCAGAACAGGTCCGACGAGTCGTCCGAGAGGCACCAGAGGGGCTCGTCGTCCAGTTTCGCCAACGATTCCAGCTTCCTGCAATGAGCAACACAAGTGTTCCGAGCAGCCACAGACTCTGGGCTGTGAGGTGCAGACAGGGAGCATGCATCATGCAATATTCCCCCGCAAAACACAACTGATGTCCAGTTTCCGCTGGATGCTAACAGTAAACGTCAAATGGGAACCTAGTTTGCTTGCTGATGGGGCAGTTTTGAAAGTGTTCCCTTATAAACGGTCCGTTGGAAGGCTCAAAGCAAATATGACCAAGCAACTATTCTGAGGCAATCTTACATTTTTGAGGCAATCTTACATTGATCCAAGTGTGTATACAGTCATTCTACTCAATCCATAAACAGGACTTTTTGAAATAAATGTCAGCTCTGCACTCTGTTCGTCGAGGCTTCGGTGTCGTGCCATCCCTCGTTCTCCACTGTGAGGGGGATTTGGTCTATTGATGTGAAACATTCTTTGGCTAGGCGTTAGGCACTTCGTCAAGTCTAAAAGTGAAGCCCGGACAAAAGCGTGGCCACAAGGCTCGACACCGATTGGTTTTCAGTTGGGGGGGGGGAAGAAGCCATCGCAATACAAAAGCGTTTGCAGCAGGCGGGAATCGAACCCAGACCATTTAGATTATTAAGCGAGTGCCTTTCCAGCATGTCTCGACACACCGCCGTGAGTCGAGGGTCTATTTGGCGGGAAAGCCCTGTGGGGCATCCGCTCCGCATCCAGCAGGCAGGAATTTGACTCCCTGTCACACGTTTCTAAAACCCGGGTTAGCGTTGGTATCTGCATTCCAGGAATTGCTATACAGTGTACATGCCGTGCATTAAGCGAGTCATTAAACTAACTTATGAAGAACGCCAAGAGCGTAGATGCCACACGTTCCACGTGCACCACGACTGCCCAGCAATTTGCAGCACATTTTTTTTATAATGTTTCACCATCACCAGCTTGTTTGCACCCTAACTTTTTGTTCACAAATCAGAGGTTATTTATGTTCAAATCTGAAACACAATTACTAATACAATTCAGCTTATAAAACATAAAATCATTTGTGCCTGCGACTGGGGTGTGACAATACCGTTCAACTGAATTAACGAGAAAAAAACTGACAGAAAAAAGGGGTGGGGTAGGAAGAGCTCATCTGTCCACGTTAACGTTTGCCCTTGCTTGACCAAAAACTGGGCGGCAGCCCTGGCACACTTCCGGTGCGTGTATATTTTATAATTTTTTTATGCAGTATTCTTTCACATTAAAGGAGCTGTGCAACAGTTTTAGTGCTTTGCTTAAATAATTTGGGAATTGGTGTCTTGACCTTTCTCAAGTAAAAAACAAAAAACCGCTTTTGCCTGCATGTCCTAGTTTTTATTTTAAAAATGGACAAAAATTGAGGTTTTCGGCACCTTTCAACTCCTTAACCATCTTCCGAGTCATGTGCACTGTGACGTCAATGGGCAGTGGCGTAGCCAGAATTTTATTTCGGGAGGGTTTCAAAGGGGGCGCTCACGCAAAGGTTAGGGAGGCGCTGTTAAGATAAGGCGGGTGAAGCTGCGTCGTTATTTTTTTAAACGTTGCAGGCTTCATTTGAACTCCCTGTTCTACTGTCGTCGTAGTTGCGGCCCACCAACTTTAAAAGCTTCCTCACAGCAAACAACTCCCTCCGCTTTTTGAGGTAGCACTGCGTTACCCAACGCGTGCCGGCCAGACAAAACAAAAGGATAGCTGTACTGTCATAAAACGTTACACAGCAAAAAAAAAAAAAAAAAAATTGTTTTTATGCTGAAAAATCAGAGCAAACGTCCACCCACAAACACTAGGCCATATTCCAAGCCGCCATTAAAATGGCCGAGACAGCGGAAGCTGAAATTCAGATGCCGCGTACAAGTCAGCAACGTCACCACTGTAACATTCCCGCTAGAAGCACGCAAGAGCATTTTAAGCGCTCTGTGTTCCTTCCTTTCGTGGATTACCTGATCACACAATTACATGGGAGATTTAAAATGCACCGGCATACGTTGCAATTACTTTCGTTGCTTCTGCCTGCAAAGATCTTGGAAAGTGGGGCAGCTCGCGGTGCTGAAGAGTTTTTGGAGATCTATTCAGGCCTGGTTTCAGTTCGTGAACTCCAATGCGAGCTGCTCATGTGGGCTTCCAAATGCAAGACGGAGAAACGTGAAACGCCCGTCACGTACGCGCTAGACGTGGTCGCCCTCTGTCCGGAGGCCCTATTGGCGACGAGATGTTTTTCGTTGCGCCACCTCGCGGACGCCCTCCTACGACGCAGCTGGTAGGATGCGAGCAGACGATGCGCTATGTCAAAGCACGGAGTGGCTATATTAGTTTGCAACTATGCAGATTAAATCGGATTATTTATTAAAGAAATGCGTATAACGTTTTTGTGAGTAATCTTTCCAATAAATAACAGCGCCTCGAAGTTGCTTTTTTATTAGAAAAACTTTAAAATATTAAAAAACAATCCTGGAGCATTACATTACAGCTTGCGCGGCGTGCGTCAGGGCTATTCAGAGCCTCTCTGACTCTTGTGTTGTCTTTTTCGGATCTGTGGAGGCTGTTCTAGAAAAAAGTTTTGCATTCACCAGAGCAATTGACGTTGTGTCTTCTTAGCTGTGCACGTGCGCACAGCTGCGCTGGAAAGCGCCGCACACTTGTTTTAGCTGCATTGAGCTTGCCGATACCGACGCTTCTATACAGGCGTGACTCGACAGTTGCTGCCGAGCAAATGCTTGTCAGCAACTGACACTTAGCTCCTCCCGAATCGAAAACGCAGCAAAGAAGTTTGTCCCATCGCAACTTCTGCTCGAAGGAAAGGCAGACATTTTCATAAATTCTTAAATTGTCGATCATGGCTCGGCAAATTCGGCCTATTGATTAATTTGTCCTATCCTATTTTTACAAAGAATTGTTTACAAATTTAAAATCGCCCGCCGAGGAGCGCATCACGCATTATGCGCATTTGGGTTTGCAAAAAGGGAACGTACAAACGGTAGTAATTTATAGCAGGTATATTCCCCATTTCCTAGGACGCTGAAGTGTCACCAACTTACTAGATTACTTCGATCACGATTAACTCTCGCACGTTTCGGGTCGGCCGGGTGAATAAGCAGGGATTTAGACGAAACGACTACGGAAGCCAGCTTCCACTTCTTCCTGCCAGTTATTTTGAGGAAATGTTTGTTAAAAATTAAAAGAAAAGGAATCAACTCGGAACTAATAAAAGACCAATACTCACAGGACACATTGGAACCAAGAGGATACACGGAGTCGCTTTCACTGAAGTGTTCACTACACACGCGAGAAGTTCTCACATTTCGCTTTCCTTTTTTCAATTTGATGAGATCTTCCTTTCCAAGTTTTGTTTCGTCCGAATCAAAATAGAAAAGACACCCTGTTCGCCACGTTAGACGCTGTAGTGCGACCAAGCGCTGGATATTCTATTTTCTTCATTCAAGTTTTTGTACGGGATAGAAAACAGCACACCACCATCCGACCACTTCGACACCTCGGCTCCAAAAGTGTTTGTTGGCACGACTATGCGTGCCACATGCGGTTTAAAGCTTTGGTAAAATGTCCTACTACAAATATCACTTCACCAAATAAACACAACGCGTGAAACAGGCTTTGCCGCGCATTACCTTAACAGCGCATGAAGCAAGCTGACGAGCCGAGGGATCCAAGAACTGCGCGGTCTGTCCCAGTCTGTCCTACCCGTGACGTCACAAACGATGATTATGATGGCTAGAGAAGCACACCCTGTAGTTCTCGCAGGCCGCCAATTCCCAAATGTCCATCGTCCCTTCGAGATCCTAGTGATTCTGCGCGTAACAAAGGCGGGAGCTGAGCGCTTGTTCTCTTCAATACGACCTCTGCTACGACGGTTGAAAACATACCTGAGAGCGCCCACTTCGAATGAGCAACTGCTCGGTCTAGCGTTTTTAAATGCTCACTGCGACAATGAAGTTCAAGCAGAGGGCGTCCTGCATATCCTTTTCCGTGAACTCAGGCGGCTGCATCTTAATGTGTAGGTGCTTGGCATAAATAAAATGACCAAGAGAGCCTGTAAATTGCTTTCTGAAATAACTAGTCACACTTACTTTATTATTCGTGGTAATTTCTAGTCGAAAGCACATAATTCTGATCAGTACTCAAGGCGCGTGTGAGTGCAGCGCCACCCGTTGCTTAGAGTGCAGTTGTTTTTACAAATCATTTAACACATCACTGACATTGTTTTATATTATAACCACGTGTTTGTTTTATTACATTCGCTTTGGTTAGATTGAACTGTGTATTTTAGTGAAGAGAGTTTGTTATACTTGGCCTTAAAATCGCCATCCTTCACCCCAATTCGAGATATCCATTCTCTATATATCTGAGATCAAGTTCCACATCCCATCAAATAAACATGAATAAAGAAATACTCCCTATTTTATTTATGTGAGCATTCTCTACCCCACAAACACTTTTCCCGAACGCATATAAGTATAGTTCGCACACCCGCTTTGCTCCATGCCCCGTGCAAAACCGACTGCGTGAGCAGGGGAGCAAGCAGCAAACCCGCGGGGGGGGGGGGGGGGGGGGGGGTTAGGTTCAGCATTTTCAGAGAAGGGAGTTTCGACCCCCCCCCCCCTCCTTGCCTACGCCACTGTCAATGGGGGTCACGCGGAGTTCTGGTAACGCTCTCTCCCTAGAGCCATCAGTGAGCAGCGAGAACTCATCCGCTCGCGACCGCGTGACCATGTGCTGGCGGGCACAGTGCGAACAATATGGTGAAAGGAGGGAAGTCTCAACCGGGTGCGGCCATACCTGCCCGGCTCTGTCCCCCTCCCCCTCCGGCTTCTGGTGGCTGTTCGCAGTAGCAGATAGAGATGACGGTTTTGTGGACATAGGGTAGATGGCGCCACTAAAACTCCGTATAAAAAAAGTTTTGTCAACGATACCAGGTTTTTGACGCATTTATATTCATGTTAAAACGATAATATTTATAGAAAAGTTACCTTTTATCGAGCAGGTATTCGCACAAGTTGCTATCTTTCTACAAGACCCCCATTGACATCATGCCGCGTGTTTCTCATGGCCGCCGCTCGCGGCTGCAGGTCGGAGAATATTCTAATTTTTGCCTATCTCAACGTTTCGATGGAAGGTGTGTTTTCTGTCCTTTGTGACAAGATGAACAATGTCATAAGTAGAAGATGCCAATTCTTTCAACGTTAAAATCGTGGCACAGCTCCTCTAAAGGAGCACTCAAGTGGTGTTTGTAGATGCTTGTTTTCGGCCACCCGTGAGTGTAATTTTTAGTTTTTTTGGATGCCTGTAGACTGCGTTATCACCACAAATAGACTACCTCAGAATCCACTTACGTGCCCTTTTAAAGGGACATAAAAAATATAACTAACAAGAAGAACAAAAAAGCTGGAAGGACCGCATATTTATTTTGTTGATCTTTTTAGTCCTGTCGGTAGCTTTTTACTGCACATCGACAGACGCTTGTATTGCAGCGTGGCTCGTGCATGATAGAATGCTAGAACGGCGATTTCATGGTCGCATCTGGCAAGCATTGCAGAAGTTTTTAGACTGAGGCAAAATAGCAGGCAGATGAAGGCAAAAACGGATGTCGCCACGCAGCTTTCAAGTCCATGTCTGGGCATTGCAGACAACGATAGACAGTGGTAGCATAGCAGACGATGCCGGAAGCTGCCATGAGTCTGCTCGCAAGACTAGAAGGTGGTAGCAGACCTCCAGACTAGACGCGCCGGATGTCCCGAAAGGGAAACAATAGGCTTCTGTACATGTTCGGCCGAGCTGCCAACCCAATCTAGTAGTAATGGGTGGGGCTTACAATGGTCCGTGACCTCCACCTAAACTGCTTCTAACAACTTAATTATTGCGCAAAACTTCTTGTTTTGTTTTTCCATTGAAAAGATATTCTTAAAATATATGTGTCCCATTTATGCCCTTTACAAAAAAAAAAAAGCAAAGAAAAAAACTTGTGCTTTGTTTTAGTGTTTTTTAAAGAGTGAATTACATCTGACAGTGTTATAAGCAATCATTTCTCGAAGATAGCGCATAGATATGGTCTCGCAAATACTGCAAAACTAGCAGCCTAGTTCGGAACCAAAATGCTTCACTGCTATGTGCCACCACGTTTCAACTGGCACGAGAAGTGCAAATAGCTTGGGGAAGTAGCAGTTCTACCCTAAACCATGAAGCTCAAAACATCCTGGTCTTGAGGGACCTCATATCATTGTTTCATTACAATGCATGCCTAAGAAAGGCCACGCCTCTGCAGATATTGACTCAAGACTCGCAAAGCTTCCTCTCCTTAGCGTGTCTGCTGTACAGCCACAACACTGGCAGTAGCTGATGTACACTTGTCACGGAGTTACATGAGATGCCCTGAAGACTGATCAGACATGAAACAAACATTCATCTTTCACAGCAGAAAAAGAACTACTATTTGTATCTCGCTCACCCTCACACCTCAATCGGTTAGAGACATCTATTCTAGTCAAACAGCGATAATTTGAAAGATATCTTGGTGTGTCTCTGTATGATCTCTACTTGTGAACTTCTTTTGTGTAATATCACGTACAGATGGGTTGCATTCGGTCATTTCAGGACCTCATATTTTCCCCTCTTTTTAGTTTTGGCATGGATTGGTCCAATGACAAAAGAAAAGAATGTGAGCGCCTTTTAAATGAGAGGTTATTTGAAACCTAGTCTTACTTGAGTATCTGCTGAGTCTTGCGGGAGTGCTTGATGGGCGACAGCTGTCCTGGAGACCTTGGCGAGCAATCCAAAGATGTCTCCATAACACCTGGTTTGGACCTGGAACAGTTATCAAAACATTTTTCTTTGGATGCAGGCAAAGAAGGTTTAGCTCAAGGTGAGTTCAAAGAGTACTACTACAGTCCTTAGATAAACTACTTACTGGTCTGAAAATTTTGGCAGTTTCCACCCCAGTAAAATCTGTCACCACCATAAAAAAGTAAAAAAAAAAAAAATTAAAGTTTTATATATACCTGTATCAGTGATGTGATTGGCCTAAGCCGTTTTGGAGCACATTTTGGAGCAGCCATAACGGTGTTTTGGAGCAGCAAAAGTGGCCTTTGGAGCAGGTAAAACAGTGTTTTGGAGCAACAAAAGTTGCTTTTGGAGCAGCCAAAAGAGTGTTTCGGAGCAGCAAAAGTGGCTTTTGGAGCAGTTATTCTTAGAAAAATAAACATAATTGTTTTCAAGTGCTGGACGAACGAAGGACACTTTGCTCGCCGCAATAAACAAATTATGGTCAAGTTCGACCACCTGGGAGTCTTTCAACATGTAACTGAAATTGCAATGGCATGACACATTTTGCAATGCTCCAGTTAAATTATACATATATATCTACCGTTATAGATAAATAACCAAACAGCACATATTAAAATTTATTTGAAAATGACCAGCTTAGTACTAAATATCACAGCATTAGGTTGACTTCCGTAGTTATATAATATAATAAATGGAAGCTGTCTCCGACTGATGAAACACGTAACTACTGCACTGCAATGCGAAATTGTACACAAGACAAAAGTGCATTAAGACTAGCGGGTGCTTTTCTTTTTGCTTTTCGAAACTTTCTACAAGGCTGCTGCAAGCCTCGCTTTGCCTTTGGCTAGTAATGAATTCCCACTTTCAATGTCTCCAAAGAGACATTGAGACATCCCACAAGTGAACTGTGCTGTGGCCATTGCCGAGCAATTTCGAAAAACCACTTGCCACCGTTTTACTGGTTCCGGACGTGCCAGATTTTTGTCAAAAGCAAACGTAAAACAATTGGTTGCAAGTGTCCCGGCTGGTGCCTCTGTCGTAAAGTCATGTTCGCATGCACATGAGGGCAACTTCGGCAGGCTTGCATTTGCACGTGCTTCGTCGCGCGAGCGGAGGTGGCTGTTCGATCGAAACAGACACCATGCCACTCCGCTCCGTCGCCAACTGGTTCCTAAAATTGTATGCAAAATGTAATTGTCCAGTACACGACAAAAAAACAGTCCAGCGGCAAGTGCTTGCCAGCCCAGCAGGCGAGGTACAAGCTAAACACACAGAAAAAAAGAACCTGAGCGAGTCAGGACGAAACAAGACATCGCGAGTCAAGATCAAAAATGTACTTGGAGCGCTTTGTACGACTGAAGCACGGAAGCGCCATCACACGTCCGCGTCTATCGTTGAAATTGTTTTTAAAAAGACGCGAGACGAGACACATGAACGACATGAACGATGAACGACGAGAGCGTGAAACGAGAGGTGGCGGGAAAAACTATGCAAGACCGGATGGACGATAAATACAGGGTACTTTTTGTTGTGCGGCCGCTTGCGCTACCTAGCTCATGCATGCGCAATTAGGGTACTCAGTTTAGTTTCGGTTTTGAAAGACGACCAAAATTGGTCTTTTGGCGCAGGCTTGGCGCAGATTACCCATATTTTGGCAAAATGTAGCAAGATGTAGCAGGGTTCGCCCCTTGGTGCAGTTTGGCGCAATTGGCGCAGCAATCACATCACTGCTGTATATATACATATATTTATTTATTTTGAACAGATGTAGCACTTTTTACATGGTATTTCAATTATTTCGAAGTAATATGACCCCTAGGTCTCAAGTCCAGATGACATTTCCAATTGCCCATTTTTTCGATGGATCCATGGGGTTTGGGAGGGGCTCTATGAAAGAGGAGAAGCATGCGGCAACTTTCTTTACGGTGGCCTCTCTAAACACCCACCCACTTTAGACCCTCCAAGCAATTTGATTGGTCGACTCCTAACATCGGCAGTGGGGTGCTTCAGCCTGTCCCTAGGGGGAGCTTTCCCTTAGCATGACAGAAAGATTCCAAACCAGGTGATCTAAGGACCATGGTAGCACTTCCGGTCGAGCATGAATATCTTACGGGAGAGCAAGCAATTGTGTTGGCAAGAACCGCCTCCACTAAACAGAAAAGAGATAAAGAGAAACAAAGCCAGCTTACAGTATGTTGCACTCCTCATCCGACGAATCTCCGAGAACGACAGCATCCTTTGCAGCATCTTTGGCGGCATCCTTGGCACTATCTTTCTCGCTGCCAGCGTTTTTCTTTGTAGTTGGGGTGGCCGTGAAGATTTGCTTCACGGCAAGATCATCTGAACCGCAACGAGAAATCACGTGAGACTCTTTCAGAACAGCCACCTGTTTAGGCCTTGCACTCACAGTCAAGTGTCACTGACACGGAATGTGTAATTGAACTATCTGCAAAAGGGCATCAAAAGTTAGTGTTTTTGGGGCACTGACTTCAGGTATTGAATCTCAAGATGCAAAAAGCCAGTTTTAAGTAAAACTTCCATTGACGATAGACAAAGGAAGCATATGTCAGGCTTCCATGGTTGTCACTCTGTTTAGTCAATCTCCCATACACACCTGTCAGGACGGTTCACTATGACCAGACTTCTACTTTAGAATACAGTAAAACCTCGTTATAACAAAGTTGAAGGAGCGATCGTAATTATTTCGTTATAACCATTAGTTTGTTATAGCCAATGTCCATTTCTTCCCTATTAGCAAGCAAGGGGAATTATGATAGGTTTGTTATATCCATTAGTTTGTTATATCCCATTTTGTTATAACGAGGTTTTACTGTACTACGAACAGACATCTATCTTAGAAGACTATGAACATATTTCTACATTAGATTATGAACAGACTTGTACATTGGAAGCCATCGCTAGCGTTCTGAGGTTACCTGTGCCGAGCAGCAACCTCCTCGCACATTACATATTGCGGCTACATTATTTGAATGTAGTGTCTAGAGTACCGTCCGACGGCACTTTTGCAGAGCATTCAAGTGCCGTCCGACGGTAGTCCACTCACGCGTTCAAGAGCCGTCTGAAAGTCTTGTATAAAACAAAGTTTTCTATGAGACTTATGCGAGAGAGCGGAGTGTAGCATAGTGGTAAGATGTCTGCCTCATAAGCAAGCGATCCCGGGTTTGATCCCCAGTGCGGGCTTACTTTTTGCTTTTGTTAACATTCACCCCAGTGATACACACGCTGTCGGACTCTTTCGAAGGGCACCTGTAGGCGCGATTGGAGTGCCGTCGGACGGCACTGTAGACACAGCCTATTTTAAAAGGGTAAAACTGCGCAAAAACAGGACACGAACAGGAAGAAATACACAAACGGAGCACTGTTACGTTACGTTAGTTACGGGCTACGTTAGTTGCGAACAGAGCGACAAAAACTAAAGATTAGTACAAACTTTAGGTTAGGTGAAAATCTCCTTGAAGCGCCCCGACACCCAGGCCACGATTCGACACACCATACACACATAAATGGGTCTTTTCGTAGATAGTAAATAAATGAAGAGCGTCTTGTCTGTCTTGTCTTCAATGTCCCTCTTTCCTTGTCGTAAATTAGAAACCAACACGCTCAACCATCTACACTACATAATGGGGAGCCTTGCGAAAATTACATGTCATCGTCCTGCTCCACCAAAGTCGACTGCGTCTGCAAATATCCCGATTGAACTCATTAAATCGGTGCACCCTAAAGGCTGCAAGTTGCGCTAGTTGGCATGCACGTAGCACTAATATATCAGCGCAAAAATCTAGGCTCGTTTCGTCTGTTACAGTAAAGGCAGTAAACAAGCGCCCCTATGTGTTCGCCGTGAGCCCTCCGCGCTATTATCAAATCGTCGATAAGAAACTCTTACTGTGACTGGTGCTCTGAATCTTTTCTCGCATAGCCTCCAACGCTTCGTCACAGAATATGTTGGAGGAAAACAAGCCACTCTTGTTCTTCAGGACGATGTTCTTGATATCTCGGAGGTGGTCCGCAGGTGCCTTGTTCTCCGAGGGCACCGTCGCCGGCTCGACCTTGCAGGAGCTGCTGGCCATTTTCCGCTTGCGCGCTGTAACAGTATGGGCAAAAGATTCGCGAGATTAAGGCTGTAAGCGCGCGTAAGGCTTTTAAACTTCTCGCGTCGGGCACGGTACGCGCGAGCGCAAAATCAGCTGATCTCATCGAGAAAACGGCAGATTTAAAAACTAAAACGTCATAGGAAGCGTCCCCCTGAAAAAACACATCGCGGCATCCACCGGTTATTCTCCCAGTGCAGATAATTCGACAAACTTACGCATTTTTCGTAAAAATTCAGTTTCATACGACGTTAAAATGTCAAATGCATACAACGGAATTAAGTGCAGAAAATGGCCACAATGACAGCGACACATAAACGGCACTTTCGGATGATACTTTAAGCAAAAACTAATAATAAAAAGATTAAGAATATGCACACCATATAATTAATTTATGGGGACAATTTATTCACTCAATAAATTAAAACAAACTGCTGAAAACAGTGACCTGAAGTGTTCAGGAATATACATAAACAAACAAAACCGAGTGCATGATGGTATAGTGTCGTCTGCATAACTGCGCGCCAAGTGTGAAACTCAAATCATCTCTCTAAACCACAGAAGAATAAACAAAACACACACAAAAAAAAAAGAAGTCCTTAACTTTCTACAGAAATTAAAAAAAAAAAAAAAATTCATTAGATTACATCTGTTCAAAAGCAACAAAACATACTCTTCGAAGCAAATAAGGCTTCATCAAAGATTTTTCAATCAACTTTGCAACATGGCTCAATACAGAAATAATAACTAAAACAAAATGTTTTATAAAACAACATTTATTTTATAAAACCATCTACTCAACAGGCTGCAATATATGAGTGCAGAATATGTTCGTTCTTGGGACAGGCAACTTCAGTCAAACCCTAGCCCTGATGGGCTTTCAAGGCTCAACATCATAGGACCTGTCCCCCAATATACAGACTAGCAGAAACGGTGCCGGAACATCCCCGCCGAGCAGGCGCACAGTACAACTGGGACTGCACAGTTGGCCTGTGCCTCCTGCAAGTGTTGGCGCAGATGTCCCTATTAGCCTCAGCAGCCCGTGACCGTTGGGTCTTCGCCGGACCGCTTGGTTATGTGCAGTTTGACCATTTCTTCAGCCACAGTGGGGTGAATGCCAACTGTTTCTTCCAGGACCTTTCTGGTTAAGTTGCACCTGTGGTGAAAGTACTGCATGTAAGTGGTGGAAGCAAAAAAAGCATCATCTCAGAGCAAGGTCAAAAAGGATCATTCAGAAGGAAACTTCAGAACAGCAGCAAATGCTATGCTAAGAAACGGATACTATACTCTAATGTATCTCAAGATGTTCCACAATAGAGGCTAGAAGCCCAAGCTCATCGCTCTGGCAGCTGCTCCTGTTGTGTGAGAGTTTGTGCAGCCAAAGTATGTCCTTGAGCAAGGAGCTTACAGATGCAGCTTTCTTTCACTGTGGTACATCCAGGGTGAACCGAAGTGTAGTCCAACTATGATCGTTAAATTTGTAAGGTAAAACAAAATATAGACAAACTACCATAAATCTTTACTGAAAGCCTAGCTCTGCAGCCTGATTACAAAATGGGAGCATGAAAAGAAAAAGTTCCAGCGCCCAAAAATGTGCTTACGTTGCACGGCATACAACTCTTCCGTAGCCAGAACACAACACAATTTGCCTTATGTATGGTGGGTACATAACGGAAATTACATTCTTTAGTAGGGATGTTGCGAACTTTTTTCGAACCGAAGTTTCGATGATCAAATCAAGCAATTAGAAAGGTTCGAAAGATTTCAAACTTTCTATATCGTAAAATTCGATGGAAGTCGAATTTTCGAACTTGTTAAACTAAGAAGTTTGACGCTTTTCGAACCGTCGAACTTATTACGCTAAAAAATTCGACCCTTTTCTAACTTTCGAACTTGTTAGGCCGCAAAATTCTATGCTTGTCGAACTTTTAAACTTGACAGACCAAAAAAGATTCAATGATTTTCAAACTTTAGAACTTTTTGATCTAAAAAGTTCGAAGCTTTTCAAATTTCCTACGCTAAGAAAATCAATAATTTTCGAACTTACGAACCTATTTATCAAGAGAATTCTAAAAGGTACAAACTTTTGAATCCTGAAATGTTAAAAGTTCGACGTTCGTCGAACTTCGAAAGACCGGCGGACAGTTTCATTTGAATTCAAGTAGTGAGGTACATTCGTAATTCTTTTTCTCGAATTTTTACATGCGGAGCTGCGTTCCTTACGAAAGACAATGCACTTTATTTCAATGTTCTGGTTTTCTTAGTTTTAAAGAAATAAATTCCTGAAGGGACGATGAAGGACGACGGTTTTTGGACGATTGTCGCTTGTGCCATACTTGAAGCGCGCTTTAGCCGAAGCTATTTATGGAAAAGGCGTGTAACTTCTTAAGAGTGATCTACTGTCCAGACCGGTTATAACGAAGTCGGTTATAACGAAATAGCGGCTGCAGTGAAGCGATCACGACTTCCCATTCCCTTTTGCACTTCGTTATAACCAAAGTCGGTTATAGCGAAATAGCGGATATAGCGAAGTGATTTCCGATTCCTGTTGACTTCGTTATAACCGGCCTCGACAGTATATATAGCCTAGGTAAGTGTCGTCTTAAGATGTGATTATTGTTATTCAAAATGAGTTTCAAAGAAATGCCCAAACATGTATCTACAGGCAATTATGCCCTAAACTTTTTTTTTTTTTTTGTCTAAGCTGATTGAGGTATTGGATTTAAATTAACACTACAGACAGCATACATATATTATTGCCATCTGCAGAATACAAAATAATGCATTCATTGTTTTTTTACTTTAAGGAATAAATTAACTCATAGGAGAAGATATCTAATATTGTTCAAGTTCAGCACGTCATTAAAAAAAAAGACATTTGTTTTTCTGCTTCACGTTCTTGGGACGTGTTTCTTTTAGCTTGTACACATTTTGGTAGGAGAAACCTGTTTCGAAGTTCTGAGCCTCTGAATATGCAAGAATACAACACTTCCGGCGTATTCTTGATAGTTTTTTTTTTCTCCAGCTTTTTATCCCCGCATTTATTGTTATGTTTATTTTTATTTATTTTATTTTTTTTATAAATGGCACAGTTATTTAGGTCGAAAAGACATAGCTTTGAACTTCCGAACCACTATAAGCATGTCACAAGTAGTGCCTTCTGACAACGAGTTTCCGACAATGACCATCTATGCAATCTTTTATGCAGTGAAGAGCGGCAGCAGGCTATACATATGCCCCCCTCCGTTTTTCTTCTTCCGACGCCACTTGTATGGTAGAACACTCCTCGAACTCGAGTTGTGTCGGCTTCTGTGCTTTTTGCGAGGCGTTTCTTCCGTCTCGGAAAATAAACTTCCAGGACAATTACAAACTTAATTTACTATATGCCAGCATCCCTCGGGCGGCGTTCAATCGGATTACTACCAGACTGCAAAAGCGTGGCAAGGTAGTTTGCCAGATCGCTTCAAGGTTTTTCTAAGCCTCAACCTCCTGCCCACCCCTGGCCGTTTCTAACTGCATGAGTACCGTAAAACAGTGCGTTCGTGTGATCACTACTGTGCACGTTAAAGACCTCCCCGGCTGGCAGTCACAATTGCTGATCGATGGTCACACGTCACTCTGCACCGGCAAATATTCCAGCACATCCGGGACACTTGTCGTCTCATTTAACTGCCTTATCCAACTTGGCGGAGTCTAAATATCACACGCAAACTTTTCTAAACGTGATTTTGTGAAAACCAGTGAGTCGCGAAAACATTATTTAAAACTGAAACTGTGAAGGAACATGAAAACCGGACTTCGAACTTCGAAAACTTGGACCTAAAAGAAATTCGAAATCTTCAAAGTTTTCTTTTCGAATAAGCGTTAAGAGAAAATCGAAACCTTCGAACGTTTCAAACTTTATGTAGAAAGAAGTTCGAAACCTTAGAAATTTTTGAACTTTTTGTCTATAAAAATTTGAAGCGTTCGAATTTTTCTAATTTTATATCCAAAGAATTTCGAAATCTTTGAATTTCAGATTCCAGGAAATTATAAATTTTCGAATATCTCAAATTTCAAGTTAGGAAAGTTCGAAATCTTCCAATTTATCAAACCTCAAGTAAAAAAATATCCGAAATATTTGAACCCGAAATTTTCGAAACCGTGAAAGCTTCTAACTTTTCGAATTCGAAACTTCACTGTGATCGAAAATTGTGAATATTTTCTAATTCGAACCTGTCAGTACGAAAATATAGAAAAATTTCGAATTCGAACCTCAGTTCACTTTGGAAATAATTGAAACCTTTCGAAACCAAACCTAGGGTGGTTCGCGACATCCCTATTCTTTAGGGACATAAATGTAGGCCAAAACATTAAGGACACAGAGAATTGTACTAAGAACTGCCTTCATAATTTAATGGGCTGCACACAGAAAAAAAAAAAAAAGAAAAAAAAAGTCCTTGTGGTTGAGCAGACGTCAAACCAAGAGTGCAAAAATAAAATATAAAGCGGTCTTTGCAGACTTTGCATAGTTCAGGAAAAAAATGTTGTTTGCTAAAGTGCTGTTTTCAAGGTTTGCAATCACCAGCACGGGGCAATGTGTGCTAGAAGTATGCCTGTTATGCTTCATTTTATTACGTCAAACAGACGTCATTGACCAGTTCACAAAATTCAGATGCCACCTTATTAAACCCGGTGAAAAATGCACATAAAAATTTAAGCTGAAAAAAAAAATAAAAAGGAAGGAAAAGAACACCAAACAAGAAAGAGCTGCAGTAAGGAGTTAGGACACATAGGACGGCTGCGTCTGCTACGCTTTTTGCGACCCGAGTTTAGCTCCTTATGATCCTTTTACTCGAGCTCACCTCCAATAACCAGAAAACATCACTGCTGGTCATGTTTGTACCCTCTGCTAATCATCATCTTCGCCAAAATAAAGTAGTTGAAGAGCACAGCATTGCACAAAACGCTTTCCAGAAAGAAAGCTGGCTCATTGCTTCCAAGGCAGGGAAGCGGTATTTTACCTGGAACACGTCTCCGATCAGTGCATTTGTCGTGCCCTCAATTTCGGTTCCCGGATTTCCGCCCAATGACATCACATTCGTGCCCTGCTGTCGGATGTCACGGTCCTGGCGGTAATAAAGCATCGGAAGTAAAGAGATGGCAGACCCCTGTTCTGCGCTGCAAGTCGCTCCTCAGCTTAACAGTCCACGAAAACCTAGCAGCCACAACTTGGGACGTCGCAATGACGGTAACAATTACCGCTCCTCTTTTTCTTCACTGGCACTTCTACGACCAACTGCCAGGATCACGACGTCCGACGGCATGACGGGGCGGCTCCTGTGATGTAATCTGTTGCTACCAAGGGAGAATTTTTAATGCACAAGCAGTACAGGATGCTCAATGACAAGAATCGGAGATGCTTTCCAGGCTCAGTGGCACCAGCCTACGGATCCCAGTTGTTGGATCTGACGGAAGTCAACATTCAAAGCTTGCCGACAGTGCTTGTGGATGCAAGCTGGAAATCACGGCAATATGCGACACATGCATTTGTGCAGAAAAATATGCAACACAAAGGGCAACTTCTGCACAGCAGGCACAAAAAAAAATTGTGAAAACCCGAGAGGCGCGGCGTGTGGGGGAAGTCGACCCAGAAGGATACGGCGGCTATCCGAGCGGCCCTGCGAGCAAAGGTGTTAGCAACCAGACCGAGGGAAGGGGGGAAGGCAGGTGGCAAGGGAGACCCCCACCCCTCACATCCCCGGGCCTCATGTGCACCGGCCTTACTTGAGCGCAGCTGCGTAGCCCTGGATCACTTCCCCGGCATGAGGGCCCGTCATGTGGAGGCCCAACACGGGCTGTGAACCGGAGCGCAGGGTTACGGCCTGAAAGAGACGCCGAGAGACACGTTCGCGTTGCAGGCCATCAAACTATCAAACTAAACGAACCTATCATTCGATTGATTGGAATTTCCTTAACAAGCAACGGGAGGTACCTTCATGTAGCAATGGGAGGCGTCTCTCTGGGGCACGGTGTACTCCAGAGGCTTGTAGAATGCGTGCAGGACATCAACGTCGTCGGCCCCGTGCGTTTCCAGGGCCGCCTCTTCCGACAGTCCGACGCAGCCGTACTCCAGTGGGGTGAACACTGTTGTGGCCACCTGGAAGTAGAGTTTAACAAGTGTCTATTGCGAGCAGGCGGAGAAGGTGGGGTTAAAAAAAAAATGAAATTCTCTATTGTGACTGACGGAATGAAAATGGAAGGGCAACTCTTTCGAATGCCCGATCTCTAGCACGTGCTTGTTGCCCTCCACTGTGTTCTTTTCTGCTGAGCGTGCATGCTTGAGGCTTATTAGGAAATTAGTAACGCTTTATTAGGAGGCAAACTTCTTTCCTACGTTTTTGAGGTGAAAGCAGCTCCAAAGAGGCGTGAAATAACTGTATCACTGTACCTTGTCATAGTCCATCCGCTCATCGGTGACACCAGCGAGGCGCCGTGCCAGGAGCTTGCCCGCCCGTATGGCCACCGGAGTGAGCTCTGGTCTGCCCTGCATCCCCGTAATACGGTCAGGACTGCACTGACTGCCCAAACTTACACGAGGCCACGAAGCGTGCGGAGCACTGTTACGTCAACGGACACCATAGACTCAAATGCACCCTATTGCAAAGAAAATATTAGTACAATTTTATTCGGTAGCTATATTTGCATATCTACAGTATTCTACTTGGCAATGAGGTCACGCAACTGCCTTCATTTAAAAGGGAAGAGTAAAAGAGCAGTGCTGTCTTGCCCTTTAGTCTCCTGCACCCATCACATGAATATCTCGCCAGACGGAGCACCAAATAGGAAAAGGAGTATGTTATGCCTGTGGTCTACATCCCTGCGCAGCACGGTGCAAGACATACACATTTTTTTGCCACAGACGTCGCAACTGTTTTTCGGTAAGCTCACAAGTCGCTGGTGTTGTTTACGGTTCTTGTGCCGCAGATTCAGTCAGCCACCCTTCCAGGTGTCGGCACACACAAACAAGCTTGCCAAAATGCATGAGCGAATGCCTACGCTTTTCGTCTTAGGCACCAAGCCGCATTTTATGTGCTGAAAAAAAGAGCTTCCGAGTGTAAGTTCGAAGCGCTGCTACCTAGCCAGAAAGCGAAGACGAAATGCTGAGACAATGGCAGCAGCAGATCGTAATCGTGCAAGCCTTGCATGGCTGTAATCCGTCGCGGCACGGGATATGCTATAAAGGAAACCGTGCAACAGAAAAGTTGAGAACAGGGACTCACGTCGAGCACGTCTCCGATGGCGTAGATGTTGCTGACCGAAGACTGTTCCAGGTCACTGGCCACCACCTTGTGGTTCCTGGGGTTCAGCCTCACCCCTACTCCTTCTAGGTTGAGTCCTTTTGTCTTGGCTTGTCTCCCTTTGGGCACACCAAGAAAACACCCTAATTAGATGTAGGCATGATTAAACATCCTACAAACCTTGAGAGAGTCCTTAGCATGGGTAGTACAGCCCGACAAACCAGAGGGCATATGCTTATCGGCCCACTAAAACTTCCCGAATACATACATTATGAAAGCCGTAGCTATGGGCATCGTTACGGAGCACCAGTTGCATAGCGATGCCTGCAGGCATCGCTACGCAACTGGCGCTCCGTAACGATGCCTGCCTCATAAAGCACGTGAGGTGGGAGCATGCACGATCCACGGGCACTGCGACGCAAAATATACGACGAATGCGGAAAGCTCGGGTCGGCAGCTCCGACTTGGCGCTCATCGGGCCAGCCCACATAATTAGGACTCCCGTTAATATGTAAATAAATAGCTTGTAATCGAAAACCAAACCCACGACGACTACGAAACAATGTGTGTATATTTTTCTTGCACGTGGCCACGTTTTTTATACGCGGCAGATGTTCCCAGCGTATACATCGCATTAATTAGCGTCCACTGCGGAAGCAACCAAAACGCACCAACTGCTGTTTTGAGTTAGACGTGATGCGATATGTTCAAAATAAGCCGCGCATAAATTCAACCAGAGTCAGCACCTATCCCCAATCTAAGAGGCCCCGATACGTATGAATCCACAGGGAGCGAAGATCAGCGTCAAGAAGTCTTGGGCAAAGCTTCCACCCCTAAGGAAACTCGCTGCCTGTGAGCCACTTTGACACTATAAGAAGAGCGTGAGTGCAAGTTCCACGTTTCAAATAAGCTAAAAGATAGACGTCGAGCGAAAGAGGCCTCACCAATGGCAAACATGACAGTGTCAAAGACATCCTCCTGCATGCTGCCTTGGGAGTCCGTCCAGGACACCTGCAGCCTGCCGTCCGGACACTTCTTGACCTCCTTGGGCAGGCAGGTCCAGAGGAAGCGCGTACCCACCGACTCCATGTGGCTCGTCACCAGCTTGGACATTTGCTGGGGTGGAGAGGCAGTGGCACAAAATTCATTTTCAATAGCGCAATATTGGAACGGAAGAGTGCCTAGATCAAATAAAAGAGCAGACTCCAGAAATATTCGGAAGGAAATATTGACGATTTTCTTGTAGCAACTGCGAGTCTGCCACAATATTCTCAGAGATGCCCCACCTGCTAAAGATAACCCGCTCCAACTTATGGCACGATTCTGTATCTTTTTCCAAAATACCAAACGATAACCCCTCTAGTATTTGCACTGCCCAGGCCAATGGTGACCTTGGCGGAGACGAGAACAGTTAGGCAGGCGATAAATGCTATTCATAGCCCCCCCGCTACGGTAACAAGCTTGAAAGGTCGCAGGACCTACGTGACGAAGTGGTCGACATTTTGTTTGACAGTGATAGTGACTGCTCATTTAGTTTTTGAGGGTGAGCGAATGAAGCGTAAACACTCTTTCACATTCTTTTGCTACAAGATTTTTTTAAATTTTCTTTACTTTTCTTGGTTGTACATTGAACAATAACTAACTTTCTGTTTTCATAAGATTTACTCTTGATTTTAGGTAAGCTGTAACTTGGGGTATTACGGTACACGTAATAGCGGTCGCAGAATGGCATTTTAAGAATCTTATTGCACTGGAGAAATTTTATATCGCAAGCGTCTTTCTCCATCTTCTATATGGTATTGCGGTATTATTAACAACCTCCCATTAAGCAGCTATAGTCATTATTTAGAGAGCCGAACCTGCATTGTTGTAGCTGAATATGTATACTTTGTTTTACTGCGCGACATCAGCCTTAAATTCGGCGCAGTCTCCAAGAAAGAACCGAGCAGTGAGTTGTTTGTTTCCGACAAGGACAGTTCCCAGGACACCCAACTCTAAGGTCCTTGTCCAACTAAAGCGACAGATGCCAAACACTGTTTGCAAGTGTGTCAAAATGCACCACCAAGGCGGGATCATACATTTTCATTAGAATGCAGCCGAGTGCGTAGTGACCGCCCGTGCGACCGCTTACAACGAGGAAACATGCTGGCGCCATCTGCCAGGTAGCCCTGGAACAACTCCGATTTGCATATAACTAGATTGAAGGCTTTGCAGTACTGTCTGCCAGGTCAAATCTATGCACTATCCATGAAAAATGCTCCCTCAAAACATTGTCAAGATTATTTCAAACCCCCGGTGAAAGAGTGATGCACAAAAAATTAGTAAATATGCGCAGATCCAAAATGTTCTGGGGCTCCCCGACAGGTGGCGCCAGTGTTCTCTCTCGTTGCAAACAGTCGTGAGCTGTTGCAACCCACTCAGTTACGCTCAAACGAGCATGCGTGAACCAGCCTTCATTAGCAATCATGTTTTACGCTTAAGCATGAACTCCTGGCCACACTAGAACATATTGCTTGAGCTACCAAAAGCTGATCTTGTTTTGACCGCATTTGTTGTGCAGCTGGAACAAGCCCTAGAACTTACGCAGCTTGGCTTTTGTTCTACTCGTGTGCCGCTGCCATTCGTGTGCTGTTTTCCTCCTCTCTCTTTGTCCTGCTTCCAATAGCGTTAACTACTATAGTCGGTAAACTCCCCCATTAAGAAGATTTCATTCATCTAGTGACGAGAAGATGGATTGCAAAAAACACTGCAAAAGTTTACCTTCTCTCTGTCGTAGATGGAAGCCAACGTAACAGCCCCCCCCCCCCCCCCCCCACTCCACATTTAACCTTCAATTCATAGGTCGTACAAAACCGAATGGGTAACTAAAACAATGTTTTGTATAAAAATTTGCAAGAAATTTGAGATCTGACAAAGCTGCACTTGTCGTATTTATAACTTGTGAAGGTTCGTAAAGCTTATGCTGAGCTCAGAAATTTTAGCATGCTATGTCCACACCACAAAAGAGACCTTTAAGTAACAATGCAGTCAGTCAGTCAGCCTGTCTATATCTTGAATTTATCTGAATTTTTTTTTTTCACACATACTGCATGTCTTATATCCCAGCCAATGAGTAAGAGCCTACCTGGTCAAACCCACGCAGGCAAATGGACCGCACCATGACGCTGACGTCGAAGCCGAGGCCGTTGAGGAAGCCCGCACACTCCAATGCAACGTCTAACAGCCTCGGATTAAGGAGCAACATTAGGTTTGAAACAGATTTCGAGAACATCCAAGAAAAAACAATTTAAAAGGTCTCCCGCTTCAATTTTCATACTCTCTCTTTGTTTCTGTGCCACACAGATATCATCCGATATCTGTATGTATAATAATAGCTAATGAGACACTCAAATAAATCTTTTAAAAACTAGTGGACCTTATAAAGTATTCTTATAAGCCTGAAACTTCACTGTAAAACTACAATAGAAGTTTTGAAGCTTGTAGCACGTCTGAAATTCTCCTGAACTTTTCAATGCTGAAAAAAAAAAAAAAAAGCCTATCTAATTGTACTTCATTCAATGTGCCAGCAAAAGTTTACACCCGAAATCAAGTATTGCAGCGAGTTCAAGGCTACAGGCATGCGTTCACAGCTCTGACACGATTCCTCGCTCACTCGGGTAGGACGCGTTCCAAACTTGAAGTGCTTGCCTTACAGCTCTACTATCACTGCAAAGACATACTAAAATGCTAGAATGTACTTACTCTTAAACCTACAGACAACATTCCGAGAAAACTTAAATTTATCTCATTTCCTGTTTTCGTCAGAGAAGTGAGAAAGAAGTTCGAAAGCTCGTTACAATAACATCACGGAAAGGTGTTTTACTTTTGCGACTGTAGAGGAGCCACATTTATTCCTTTAAACTCTGGACAATTGGATTCACCCACAATACTGCACACCATTTCAAAGGCAAGTGCAATCATGCGCTGGAACTTGTCTCTGGAGTTGGTCCCGACACTGCTCCCAACACTGGGAGATTACATGGTCTCACGAACAAAGAAAGGATACAGCTTCCACCCACCACAAGTCTGGAAGAGAACAGAGAAGGTAAGGAAACGGGTCACAGTCAAGCACGTGCCACCCAACGTCGGATGAGCCTTAAGGCTCACGTTTTTCCAGGTGGTTTCTCGAGAGAGAAGAGATCGTCCGAAGTGATGGCATGTTCCAATGCTCCAGGCACATCAATCGGCAACGTTGGACGTCCTCCGACGGCGACAACGAAGTTGCTCGCTGACAGAATTTGCTGTTCAGGCAGAACATAAGGCACGAGTTGCACAATAGCATTTCAGTTAGATAATCAAACTAAACTTGAAATGATCAACGAAACAAAAAAAAAAGGAAAAAGCTTTGTACAATGGCAGGAATGAATTCACAAAAAAACAAACATGCAAGGCAGCGCCACAATGAAGCATAGCTAGCCAGGGCTTGCTGCAACCGTGAAAGTCTCACAGTCAACAACACATTTCGCGGATGTCGGAAGAAAAAACCTTTTCCTAATGATCAGTCCAACTCGTCTGCCCCTAACTAGAGGCCCGAGAATTAAATTTCTGCAATGCAAAGGCAACAATGCAGAACAATAGAAATGAGAGTGATCAAAGCCGGCTCTTTCTGCTGAGGCTACTCACTTCTGTGCCATCTGGAGCCTTGGCACTAAGGCTGGATTTGTTGATGAACGTGCCCAGGGCATTGAAGTAGTCCACTTTCCTGAGCGGAAGACGGATGTATGGCAGTTTGTGAACTTCTGGTGTGTCCGACAATGGGCACGCATTTCAGAGAAAATTGAAGCTTGCTGATCTCCCTGAGCCAAAAACTAATGCACGACTTTTGAGAAGAAATGATAAAAAGTTAAAAAAGCTACAAAAACTAAGATGAACTAAAGGTATGTTCATGTAACAGCTTCGCTTGCTTCATGCATGAATAGAAGAACCAGCAAAAGAAGACTACACCTTGGACAAAGACGAGAGAAAGCGAAATGGAATGGAAGATAATCAAACAGTCTGGAATGAGGGCAAGGTCAAGACCTCACTGAGTTAAGATAGAGAAAAAGAATCACCACATTATGATTTAGTATGTTTTGTTTCTGGCACATACAATAAGGAAGTAATCAATTTTAACAAGTTTCCATTAGCGAAGTTGCAAAGTATGAAAATGAAGGCGAGCGAAACGAAAGGGACAGCCTTTCATAATAAACAACAAAGTTTTCAGGGAATTAATCCAACTAACCAGTACTTGAGCATCGCTACATGGAGCGGCCGCACTCAGGATTTGTCATTTTTTGTAAGCTTGGCTGTTGCAGAACCTAAGTCCCGAGTACTCGTAAGCCACTGAGGCCGCGAGAGCATTCAAATCCCAGTGCAGAGACAGAAGTCGCATCTCTTTCCAAACTTACAATCTTGGCAATGTAGAAGCTGGGAATGCAAAGCTGCATTTGCATTCAACTGTGACTGACCGTGCTATGGCCACTTGAGATGGCTTACGACGGGAGAACACGCTGACATATGGTGCCACCCGTCAGGTAGCTTTGGAACCCTTTCAATCTGTGCACAACCAAACTGAAGGTTTCACAGTATTTACAAAATCAAATCTATGCAATATCTATTAGAAATGGTGCCGTATAACATTGCCAGAATTATTTCAAGCTCGTGGCGAAAGGATGATGCGTAAAATATATGCGCAGATTGGAGGGGCTCTGGGACACCCCTTGTAAGACAAGCATCGAGGGCTTTAATATTGTTGTAAGCTGTAACAAGCGACCGTGGCACAGTCGATCGCAGTCAACTTCCAATGTCTGAACCAGCCTTAACGTCTGCTCTAGAAATGATCTGCCAAAATGCTACGTCAGGTACGGGCCACCCACTTCTTCTTGAGCTGGACCCGGTGTCCCCAGTTGAGGGAGCGCACGTGTCCCTGAACGGCGTCCCTCAGCGTGGCCCAGTTGTGGCCGGGCTTCGGGTCGGCGAGCCCCCAGCCAAAATGGCGGGCGTCCTCGAGGGCCTCCCCCAGCAGCGCCCCCTGGTGGAACAGCTTCTTGGGGATGCAGCCCACATTGACGCATGTGCCCCCCAGGCCCCAGAAGCTGCCACGCGGGGAAGGCTCCACGAAGTCCAGCACGGCCGCACTCAGACCGAGCGCCTGGGCTGAGCACCAGCACAGGTTTGAACTACCGGCTCAGCGGGTCGGACTCCTTTGAGCGGCAGGAGCGAGTTCACCCGGCTATTCATTTTAAAGTGATAACTTTATGTCGGAACCCTCCACAACCCCGCTTGCTCAAGTTGGTTGCACAGTAGGAGGGAGGGGAGAGGGGAGTGTAAGCGGTGTGCTAACACTCCCTCCCCTTCCCCCTTTCCATCCTATAGTGCCCTCTCTTCCACGGTGCAACCAACATTAGCAAGACCCATCCCATCAACCCTACCACCAAGTGCAATTGTACCTCCATTGCCCCTGGTGGAACATCTAAGCCAGGCGATTTTTTCACTTTCCGTTTTTTTTTTTGCGTCATGTTGACACGATTTTAAAAGAATAGGACAAACAAATGTTCCAAAAAGCGTCTTTGGTGGATCGGAACGCAGGGAGGGGCACGCCAATCGAAGAGCATTGGAGAGACTATGCGGGGAACATACGATGAGGCAGCCATGCACACGCCATCACTGATTGAGGTCGTGAGGAAACAAAAGCATCTGACTACGTTTGGTGGGCAAACAAACACATGTCGTATTGGGGAAAGACTACTAGTTGTATCAACATCCTGCCTTGTTAATGACGCGGACGGTCATGTTGAAGCCCCAAAGCAGCTGAAACTAACATGAGCCTGCCACTGGTTTGTCCTAAGCAATGCTTCGAGACAAACACAAAATGCAGTAATAAAAAGAAAATACTCCAACCAAAGCGTCAAAAAAGTGTCCCGAAGTTTTGAAACCAGCTTGGTTTCTTCTTTAGGGATGACGGAATCGCATAAGGAAGCAGCTCTTGTCTTCTTTGTCTGCCAAGAACAACCTTTTCTACAGAGGTGGTCCTTTGTTAATTGTCCACCCAGAGAGATTTTTGTCTAAGATGTCTATGTTCCAGACCCAGAATGGTCTCGGTTACCAAGACCATGCTAGGAGTCTGGTAACCAGTTCAACCAATCACGAAAACTGTTCTAGTCGGTTTAAGTTGAATGATTAAAAATGGCTGTTAGCAACAATCTGAAATAGCATGTTGTGAGAATCGGCCCGCCATCACCGTGAAGGGACACGGGAACAGGCTCGTTTCTTTGCGTGTTTGCGTTTGCACGTGTGCCCCGGTGTGTGGGTGAACTGGCGACGCTCGTGCGAGCTGGGGCAGGGGACATTTGGAGAAGAGAAGAAGAGGAAGAGAGGACGTGGTGGGACCATTTGCAGGGATTTGGAAATTAGCTTGGCTTGTAAATAGACGTGTTTTTTTTCTTCCCCCTATCCGCGGAGTCCTGTCTGGTTTACTCTTCCATCAGCGACCATCAGCTGCCTCCGTCGTCGGGTCCCGGCGCAGTCTCGAAGAAAGAACATTTTTACTCATGTCCTTTTATTAACCTTCAACATTAGATTTAACAGAAAAGACTAACAAATATGCTATGCCCACATAAGCCTTAGTGTTACGTCCCACATGGTTCCGGGTATTTTTGTTTACCTACACGTGAAGTCTGCACTACCCCCCTGAAAAGGTTTACACCAGACACACTGCGGTCCTTGAAAGCAATGCATTTTTCCGAGGCTCTGTGAAATGCCACAATCCCCCTGAATTAAAAAAAAAAAAAACTAGCGTTCAACTTTGATTTGTGCTAGTGTTAGAGGCTGATGGCGACAGAAATTGCTATTGATAGCAAACTGATCTTCCTCGAATGCATTTAAAAAGTACCTCAAGAGCCACGTGGATGGTGTTTTAGCTTCACACAACATGTGAGATGGGGCGACCAAAAAAACATATACTTCCACTATGTCACTCAACTGCTCAAATGGCAAGAAAGTTGAGGCTGTCCTTACGGAAGCTGACTGCTTTAAAGGGATACTGAACCAAAATTTGGAGTTCGCAAAATAAGGCCGCAGAAGCGTTGAATGGGACACAACAAACTCCAAAACATCGCTCATAGATCGATATCTCAAACGGATGGCCGTACTTTTGGAAAAGAAGGGTGCAATCAAGCTGACATCTGTTAAAGATATCGCTGCATGAGTGATGTTTTTGGGTTTTGCAGCGTCCTGCCTATCCGTCCAGCCTTGTTTTGTGAACTCGAAATTTCGGTTCAGTATCCCTTTAACATCTACAAGTAAGGCAAGCAGAATGAACCAAAATTAAACTCTGCACTTTTTCTTGCTCTTTTTGCCAATCACAGTTCTAAATAACATTATAAAAAAAAGAAAAAGAAATCTTTTCCCAGCACATGGAAACGAGCGAAGATAATACCTATTCATAAAAGTGGCAGTGTTTCAGATGTCAGCAACTATCGACCAATTTCCCTTACAAGTTCCAGTTCCAAACTTTTGAAACATACTGTGTCTAAACATATGTTCGCATATCTTGACAATTATGCTGTCTTATTACAATACCAGCATGCTTTCCGCAGAGGGCTTTCAGCAACACAATTGGATGAAACTGTACACGATCTAGCGCACACGATAAATCATGGAAGTCAAACTGATATAGTAATCCTGGACTGCGAATGCGTTTGATAAGGTATCGCATTCAAAAGTGTTACATAGAATCGACGTCATTTTTCGATATCCCAATGTGACGAAGTGGTTTTTTTCTTATCTTTCCTTGAGAGAGCAATACGTGGAGATAGAAGAGTAGAGATCTAGCCTCTCACCGGTCTCATCAGGAATGCCACAGGGAAGTGTTTTCGGTCCCCTTTTATTTTTGATTTTTATAAACGGTTCGCCCAATGACATTACAGTACCTATAAGACTCTTCGCAGACGACTGCGTGATATACAGTAAGATAAACGCACCGGAAGATCAGGTGAAGTTAAACCTGAAAAAAACCTGCTTTTATGATAATAATTAGAAAGAAAAATGTTTTAAATTACGACTATAGCATAGATAGCCAAAAAGTGGAAGACGTTTACAACTTCCTGTAAAGTCGAAATAAAGCGAAGCTCTTGAGGAGGAGGAGGGAAGGGTACACAAGGAGCGGTATGCCCCCCTCCTCCTCCTGTCCTCCTTGCTCCTCGTTGACGTCACGTGAGCCTCGTGAGTCACGTGAGCCTCGTGAGTCACGTGAGCCTGGTGACGTCACATGACCCTCGTGACTCACGTGACTCCCGTGACTGTGGTGACGTCAAGTGACCCTTGTGAGGTCACGTGACCCTGGTGACGTCACGAGTCCTGCGCATTGCATTATGGGACACTTCCCAAAATGCACTGCGTGCTTACGCCGACGCCGCTCAAACCGGAAACGGGCACCTAAGCGCTCCACTCTAGAACTTTCTAGGGTCATGGAACAAAGTTTCTAGGTTTGACATTTATCTCTGACCTACAATGGAATAGACACACTGACAATGTGTGCGTCAAAGCTATGAAGCCTCAGATGAAACCTCTCTAGTGCTACAAACGAAATAGAAGCTCTTTTATACAAGATCCTCATAAGACCTATAATTGAGTATGCAAAAATCGCGTAGGACACACATACCTTGACAAAGTGTGCTAAATTGGAAAAAATTTAGCGACTAGCCTCCAGATTCATATTTAACAAATATAGTTGTGCTTATTCTCCCATTGAACTATGTGAACTTGCAAAGCTCCCAATTTTTAATCTAAAACAAAATATGACTGCATAAATTTTTTTTTCCAGACTATTCATAATGAAGTAAAAATAAATTATTCAGACTATTTCAAAATTCGCTCCAATGAATCATCAAGGCACCGCGCCACACGATGTACAATCCAAGTCCGTCTGTATGAAATGATTGTTTTAAATTCAGTTTCTTTCCTAGAGCCATAAACGAATGGAGCGTGCTACCGAATGACACTGTTTCATCAGCCTCACTAAGTTCATTTCTTAAAAATATTGAAACAACTGTTTTATGTGCTACTCATTACATTAAACGCATTGTATTATGGGATGTCACAGACCTATACACCAATTCAATTCCCCGCTAAATTCAGCGAGGAGAATGACGTCACATGACTTTGTGTCACGTCATTTCAATACCCTTAGTATCATAACTTCTGGAGATGTGTTCATTTCATTCTTCCTGATCTTTGAGTGATGTACATTTAGAGTGTAATTTAAGTATACTTGTTTTTGTTTCTTGTTCCGTATTTTACTATACTGTATCTCTTGTAACGGGAAAATTCTGATCTTGTACCAGAGACCTGTATGTGCTCATTATGTATTTTTATTGAGTAATGCTATATGCACTCCGGAGTGCAGCTCGGCCGGAAATTGCTATATGCACTGCGTTTGTCTCGTATAAAATGAATGTTCACAACGTGTTTTCCAACCGGTCGCATAGCGTAGAGAGGTTAGCGTGTCCGCCTCGTACGCAAGTGGACGCAGGTTCGAATCGCGTTGAAGCTGCCTTTTTTTTTTTCATTTTTCTTGAACATTATTTTGACGAGGCATTTGGCGATATTTATATTTGTTTTTTGCGATCAACACTAAAAAAAAAAAAAAGAACACCGAATGTTGTCGACGAAACTTCGCAGATCGGGGACAGCGGGGCTTGGGTTGCCGGCTGGACGCCGCGAAGCGGCGTGTACTGGTTAACTTTTCTAATTAGCAGCCGCATACTGTCGCCGCGAAGCGGCGTGAACGCAGGCGGGGGGCTGGGTTAACGAGCTCCCCAGTGATACACGCGCAGTTCGAAAAAGGGTGGCCCGAGCGGCACGAGCTCTCAGCGTAGTGCATATAGCAATTTCCGTCCAAAGTGCACTACGTAGTGCATATAGCATCGCTCATTTTTATTTCACCCTGTAAGAGCCCTGCATGGCCGACAGTATGAATGAATAAATGAATGGGATATGAATATTTGAAGATGATGTGAGCGAGCACAGAAGGTGGATTTCTAAAAAAAAAAAAAAAAATATTTATATTTACCTTCCTTGGCACACGCCAAGCCCCCCGATCCTCCTCCAACAACAATCAAGTCGTAGGTTTTGGTGTCAGGTCCTTCGAGACAGAATGGGAAAATCAACAAGGTTTAGTCCAATCCGATGAAGCAGGATCATTAAAGTCTTTAAAACAATATGTGACAACGACCAGTATCGCAGTCAAACATCAGACACACGAAGGAACAAATAACATGACAGTACATGAAGGAACACGGAAGAATTTACCACGTGTTGCAAAGGTGACACCACTGATGTTGAACGCCTTGTGAAGCCCAGCCAGCTTTAGGCACAACGGTCTGTGTTTGGCCAAAACGCAGGCCATATTCTTCGTTGCCTACATAAGAAGAACAAAGAAAGACACGAGGCGAAAATTGCTCATCGGCATCGGTCTCTCAGTGGGAAGCCGTGTTCAGAACTGTCGGATGACTTCGGTGGGTCATTTTAAACAGCAGACGACGCTGATCATCGCGGACACAGAGCGCCGGCGTTTCTTCGAGTTTCAAAAGTTGGGTAGGAACATGTAACTTCAACCTACTCACAGTGTAATCAGGGGATGAAGTTTTGGTGATTCACGTCAATGCAAGGGGGTAGCGAGAAAATATTATTGAATATGCGCACGACCTACCCTACCACCATAGACCGCGCCATTTTAACTAATAGCCCAATGAATAGATAAATGGCAAAAAATCCATAAAATAGTATTTGAAATAAGTGGCAGCTTGCGCCATCTAGTTTCTGTGTTTTCATTTATTGTAGAACCATTTTTTTTACCAACCTTGTTAATTTTTACGGAGCCCAGTGCTTTAGGCTTTAGCCCCCATTCCTCCCAGTGTTAAAATGAGGATGAACAAGCACGAGTTGAGGCAGGAGTTTTTATTTTGTAAATGTTCCGTTAAATTTGTTAACCATTTAGCCCTAGGAACTTATCCATTCATTCATACAAAAATTTATATTTTAATATATTCTTAATTCTAACTTTTGCATTGATAAAATTAAAAAGAATGCATCAAAGAAATTTTTAGATGAAAATAAATATACGTCTGTCCCGTCTGTCCATAGGACAATGCCTTGTTTTATAAACATCAACGCAGCCCTACAATAAAGAAAGGGTAAAAGCACAGGCGAGCTGGTGAAGAACTTCCATCGTAAACCGGAGACACGGAAAAAATAAAAAAACGGACAAAACAACAACAAGTCTCAATTTGTTGTTTTGTCCGTTTTTTTTATTGTTGTTTGACTTGTTGTTGTTTTGTCCGTTTTTTTATTTTTCCGTGTCTCCGGTTTACGATGGAAGCCCTACAATGCTCTTGCAACCGCAGCGCTACGTTTTCACCTGCGGATAATTCATCATCGTCTCTGACTGCTTTTACAACGAACGAAGCCAGACGAAGCCACTAGGCAACTAAGCACTGTAGTGAAATCGTACCATCGTACTAGCGGACGAACGGTACGGATGTTGTGTTGACACTCCGATAACAAGTCTCTCGGTCCCTCTTCGTTGAACATGGCTCCACAAAACAGCCTCCGTGCCGCGACGTACCTCAGCCCAGGAATACCCGTCGAATTCTACGAGTCCATTCTTCACTACTTGGAGCGAAAACTCGACCTCGCTACGTCGCTGCTTTACGAGTCCCGGTGGTACGGTCCTCCGGCGGACCGGCCGGACCCGTTCGTCCAAAAGGAGGTCGATATCGCCTTCATGAGCGCCATCGCCTTCGTACGCCTTACCGACAGCGGCAAGTCCAACCTGGAACTCTTACCGGCGTCCACGGTCCATAAGCACCGGCTCGGCGGCGACAGCCCGGGTCACTATTCGGACCTCATCATCAACTCCGATCTGGTGTCTTCGAATGTCACCACGTTTGAGAAGCTCCGAGGCTGCAAGTGGGCCTTCACGGGACCCGAGTCCTTCAGCGGTCACCAGGTGACCTTGCAGGAACTTAAGAGACGAGGAGAAACGGCCAACTTCTTCAGCCTCAAGCTCCAGGCCAAGTCGCACATCGACTCCATCTACATGGTGCTCAACAAGCAGGTGGACGCGGCGGCCGTCGACGCCAACTGTCTGGCGTTGTTCCTGGACCGAAATCCCTGCTACCGGGACAAGATCCACGTGATCGAGTCCTGGGGCATTCTGCCTCCGTACCCGATCGCAGTGCGGAAGGACCTTGACGCCGATGTTAAGGCGGCTGTGCTGGAGGCCCTGCTGGAGATGCACGAAGACCCGGAAGGTGCCAAGAAGCTCAAGGAGTTTAAGGTCGAACGCTTCGCCCCGGTCCACATGGGACAGTTCCTAGAGTTCAAGGAGGCACTTCGCGCCACGCAGAAGCTTACCTTCGCCACCGTTTACTATTGAGCGTTATATGCTTAGAGCACGTTTGTTACGTTAAGACGAATGTTTTATCGCATGTTATCTTCTTCTGCAGTAGCATTCCAAGAATGCACCATCTAAGCGGAGAGCAAGTCGTCTGCATCTTGAGCAGGAGTTGTGACGTAAGAATTACGTCGAGCTCCGATTGTCCTTGATTGAAAAGACAGTGGGTAGACCTCAATGCTAGACGCCTCGAGGTCTACTTACCATGCAGCCAATGAAGGCTCGGCATTCTGACATCATGGCGTCCCCTGTGCAAGAGGCAGAACGAACATGCACTCCGCATTACCTTTGTGCAATACATATATGAACACTGTTGTCAAGGTGTATATTTCTCTTTTATTAAATATATTTTTTGTTTTTGTTTTTACAAGTCAGGAGTGCATTTCTCTGCACTCCATACAAACAAGTGTCTAGAGGGAATGCCCCAAGTTGCAGTAGTCTGCTTTTTTCCCCGTTCTTCTCTTGCAGCTTCCGGCGGAACAACTTTTGCATGCGATTCGGAACGCCGGAATGTGCCGAGAAACTGAGGGAGAGAAGGAGACGAGAGTGCACGGGGATGTCAGAACGCCGAGTTCTGATCAGAGTGATTAGTGGGTAGACCTAAAGCTGGCTGCCCTTGTCTCCACTACACCCGACACATTCGAATGCAAAAGCCAGACAACGGAGTTCTGCGTTTCAATGCATTCGACGGGTGCAGTGGAAACAAAGGCAGCTAGCTTTAGGTCTACCCCCTAATCATTCCAATCAGAACTTGACATTCTAATGTCCCCGCACACTCGTCTCCTCCTCCCCAAGTTCTCGGCGTATGCCTTTACCGAAGCCCCCTCCTCTCTAAGGTACAAGGGAATGTGATAGGAAAGGGCAGGGTAGGAGAGGCCATCATGTCCCAAACAACTCTTGCAAAAAAAAAAAAAAAAAAACTACATCATTAGAAAAAGAAATCATTCCTGTAGTTTTTGAAGTGTTCCCTCAGTTTTAACAGCAGAACTCCAAGCTAGCAATGAGACGGCAGTCTCTGGGACGGCACGAGCTAGACAGCTCGCAAAACTGCCAGTGTGAGCGGCAGCTGCAAACCATTCTGGACCTCCGTGAGGTGAGGCAGATGCAACATGTAGTGCAAACATGGTGGCACCGCCAATGTGGCAACTTGTTTCGTGCAGGAGAGCTACGAACTTTCCACACGGTCATTATGAAGAATGGCTCGCCCAACATTCCGTCGAAGGCAATGTCATAACCGCATGGGCTGCGCCATTACAAACACTTAGACTTCATCATGCACTTGTTTCAGGCAAAACACTTTACAGTGGCATCCCAAATAAATGAAATTATGCACGAGCTGTTTTAAAACTTTGCACGGAGGTGCAACCTATTCGGTAAAATTCTTGACAAGAAGCCAATGGACCGTTTTTCTGCCTACCCGGAGTGCCAACGTCTTCATCACAACAGTCCATCCACTTTAGATTATGTTTAGGCCACTATCTTCTGGAGCAGTTTATTCTAGGAGAACAGGGTCAGACGTAATCAACAGCTGCACCGATAACAGACGGGCAGGCGTCCCGGCACGCAACATGCAAACCGGAACAAGGCCTTGAAAGCTGAATTATAGGCACGCAACGCAACAGTCCGAAGCAATGTGAAGTCTGGGTGAGAAGCAAAACGTAGGAACGAGGCACATGGACAGACACTCAAAGCAGGAGACATAACCGTGTTGTGATGCACAACAGTTTCTCTATTTGTTAAAGTACACTATGTACAAAGATGGTAAAAGAAAAAAAGGAAAAGTTTCTGTTCATCTTGAAGTCAAAATAAAACAAATGTATGACAAAAAGAAAAACAATGTCCACTTCCAAAAACAAAAAAATGTAAGAGAAAATGCAGTGAACAAAACTCCCTCCAATGTATCGTTCAAAACCATTCTCCTGTTCCTCCCAAACAAAATTTAGACCTAAGAAAAAAAAGAGGAGGGTTGTTGAGAATGAGCAAAGCATAGTAGGTTCTTTTCAAAAAAAAAAAAGATTCCTTCAAAGTTCGGAGGACACTAAAATGCCGCTACGATACTCCGCTTCACGATAACTTGGCGAACTGTGGAGGCTACGGCCCCCACGACCCAATAAGAGCGTCGGAGCAAGGCACATGACACAATGTCGCGAGAGTGTGCGTGTCACTGAACCAAATGCGAGGCTCGGAGGAACTGGCTGTCGTCTGCTCACCAAGAGTCGTCCGCTGCAAAACCAACAAACTTCGGATGAACGACCACCGCCACAACATCGCCGTCGCCTAGAGTAGCGAGCTCTTCGGGAACAGTTCATGAGACAGCGATACGTTCAACTTACCCGTGAGTCTGTGGCGAGTGCTAGTGCCAGGGCAATGTTTTGAGCGGAAGTGGTCGATTACATGTCTGCAGTCGCCAATATCCACAACGCCACAGGAAAAAGAAATCGGAAGCGGACATGAATGCAGCGTCAGTTTTATATTTCTTTCTTACTGTTAATATATTCTCAATAAAGATAGAATCGCGCAAATTCAATTGTCGTTAAAAAGAGAAAATCCTAGAATTACTTTTTGCCGTGACGGTAACAGGGTCTTTGTGGCCTCGACCATGAAGTGTTGTTGCGTGCCTTGCTCACACGCTCTTATTGTGTCGCGAAGGCTGCAGCCTCCACAGTTCGCCACGTTATCGGGAAATGGAGTATAGCACGAGCAACCCCCCCCCATCCACGAAAGCAGCGACAACAGAGTCCAAAGTCCGACAACAGCACCACCTCGCAGGCCGCACGTTCCGCCGTGACCACGGCCGGTCCTCAACTGGTGGCCACCTTGTGGAGGATGGCCGGCCCCTGGGGGCCCTTCTGGCCTTTGGAGAGTCTGCGGTGGTAGTTCTGGGCCATGGAGTTGATGATGGAGAGCACAAAATAAGCCACCATGGCCATCACGAGCTTCTCAAACAGCCAGGACAGCAGGGAGCCCTCCTGCAACACAACCATCGACACAATGACGCAAAAATTCAGGGAAACGGCTCCAATACGAGGGCACTTTGCTTTGTATAACCTACTAATAAAAGAAAAAATAATAATAATTTGCTCCCGTATACGAGGCACTTGGAATCAGAGGTTAAAGTTAAAATAAAGCACTGCCACATTTTAAAAGCATAGCATTTATAGGGTCAGCTCGTAGGGCTTTTGTGTCTGCGCCCGAGATGTAGCCTCGATGGCGACGTCGCACTGATGACATCACACTGATGACTTCACGGTGATCACAACGGTTGGTGTCCGCCGTGGCACTAGAACAGTGACGAGTCCCAGGAGAGGAAACTCTTGGATCATTGTTTGTTATGTGGCACTGCAACGTCCCATGACATAGCATTTGCGGTACTGTGACATCATGTCATATGACAGCCAACATCACCAGTGTCGAATCAAAACTATGATCTGGTTGGTTCAAGTTTGGGCTCACGCCCCTCCGTTCAGTTCCAGGGAGCAAAAATAATGGTTCGAACTGGTTCAAACCAGTTTTGCACTGCTAAATTGAGAAAACATTTTCCAAGTTGTTTTGGCTATAGGCACTATTTCCACCGTGAAACGAGTAACTGCATATGTATAGCTTTTTATCGTTCATACAATCCACTTTTATTTTGAGCCACCAAAAATAAGAAATTGCGTCGCTTAATTTCGATGCAACAGTAAGAGGAAATCTAGATTAACATACAAAATGGTGTGTTTATGCGGCTCAACATCCATTCGTTTAAGTCAATCGCATATATTTTACCTGAATCGAAAGGTGGTCATGAAGTGGGGTAGGTCGATTAAATAACCTGCAATTCATACAACTTTGCGTCGCAGTATTAAATGTTTCATCGCAGTTGTGCTCTTGAACTAAGGAATTAATTACTGAGCATAAAATCATGGAATGGGCACCCCGTCGCCGATTATATTGTGAAATATAGTTTAAAAAATATGTTTCACAATATATATGATGACATCGCAACTGAGCTAAAAGCTATAATATTTGCAAAATTATTGGAGTTTAGGAGAAGCACTTTCAGTCTACTTTTTACAGAACGACTGAGCAGCAATCGGAATGCTTGTTTTCCTAACAAACAATGTTTGCACTTAGCACCATGATGCAGGCAAAGAATCATGCAAGAGAAGTGATCAAAATTGTTCACTCTAATCTATTCCACCTTCAAATTCAGATCAAATCTGGCCATGCCCAAGTGAACATTCTCTTATTAAGCATAAACTGACATAGCCTGGTTGTTAAAGGGCCACTCCGCTTCTTTTCTAGTAGTGCAAAACTCTACAGTTGCGTTTGTTATCATCTACAAAGACCACATGGCAAATATTACGAAGGAATTCCGCCTAGAAGTTCATTAAAATCGCTGTCAAAGTTTGACAAGCACGAATCCGCTGGTTTTGGATGAGGCGTGTGGGCCAGACAACACTGCCTGGCTGCATTTCCGCTTCCTCCAAATTCCTTCTCCCGGCACGTCCGTGACGTCATCAAGCATGTACAAATTTTTTTTTCAATTTCTTTTTTTTTTTGGGGGGGGGGGGGGGGGGGGGGGAGCACGGGTGGCGTCAGCGCCGTGAGAGACGTGAACGACGCGCTCGGCTGGCTCGGCGCTCGACTATTGATACCCTACTGATAGGCCCATCGCCTTGTCAAGCGCGGCGTGTGTTCAGTGCGTATTGACGTGCGATTGCACGTGCTTTGCAGACTACGCGACGATGACTGCGAAGCGCATGTCCGCGTGATAGATCACGTGAACCCTTGTATACACCAACTCATCTCTGTGACGTCACGGCGCGGTGGTGGCGCGTCGGACGCACTTCCGGTCTGGGGCTGTGGGCAGAAGTCCCCATGCCAGACGTGTATTCTTGCGTTGTTTTGAAGGGAACCAGCCAAAAACCTGCCTTCTCGTCAAAACGCCGGGACTGGGGCCGTAACAAAAGAGGCGGGAAACGTTCGAAGGTCAGTTTTCACGTGCTCGGTTGGTCCGAAAATCTGGATATGTGCCGGGAAAGGGAAAAGCAGACGCCGTCGGACAACGATTGCTTTGGCGGGAAGCACTTCGAGTTAAATTCACGGATACTTGTGGTCATCAGATTTATTTGTTTTATTCCAACATGAACGCCTAAAAACCATCAAGTTGTGCGGACCACCTGCTGACTACGTTCAGTGCGTCTTCAAGTTCAAACGGCCGCCTGATCGTTCGAACTGTCGTCTGCTCTTTCAAACATTTCTGCTTGTCGTCTGCTCTCTTACACGACGCCGGCCCGTGGATTAAACGTTGGCCCGGTACTTGCTATACGAAGTAAGCGCAGGTCTCAAAAGACTTAAGTTTGAAGGTTGGTAACCAGGCTCGATGTAAACAGTAAATACAAGCAGATGTTGATCATTGTTACGAGTGATCATCACTGACTTGGTATGCCTAATTGACTTGGTCCGATTCTGCTTGCGATTTTCAGTATCGACGTCGATTATCTCAGCTACGGTTCACGCTTTTGCAGCCCGAGCGGCGTCGCGACTGAAAATTGCGAGTGAAATCTCGTCATGCGGATCAGGTTTTAGCGTATACACTGCGGCGTCCACGCGGAATGAATCGCCAGCATGTCACATTATTCACGCGAAGTTTCGCGGTGTAACGAGCCTGGGTAATTTCGCTGACGCCACTCAAGTAGTCAGACATCGCAAGGAAGACGTAGAATCAACAATTCGAACGCAAAAAAAAGCAGGGGGACTCACACCGACGCCGACAACATTGCATTTCAATGGTTTGCTTATGGGCGACGGCGGGCTTCTTGCCCACACCCCCATCACGCATGCGCGGCGCCGGTGGCGTCCGCTAGGGACGCTCCGGTTTGTTTGTAAACATGAGTTGGTGTATATCACGTGGGACTACATGCTTAGTGATGCCGAAGATACAATGTTGTCCGTCTTTGCCACCGTTTCACTTTCGGTTTGTGATCATGGCTAGAGTAAAATTGCACGAAAAATATTTTATTTTTCGCGAAACAAAGAATTGGGGATTGTTTTTGAGTGCTTCCCAAAGCAAAATCGGCCACAATCTCGAAATTTTCGAAATTGAGCGGATTTGCCCTTTAAGGTTTATTCTCGACAAGATGCCGGTCAATTCAATTTGCAATTAAGCATCGCCCTTGCTAATTGACGATTAGTCAGTTTCCGACGGTCTGCGTGCGTAATCATCATAGTTCCGCCACGCACCCCTGTGTACTTTGTTTTTTGCCCAGTCCACAGACACGTTAAATTGCTATTCATAACATATAAGAGGCAATAACAGACTTCTCTATGTTTGAGAAGTTGTGTGTGTCAGGGAAACATAGTTATTTAAATCAGCTTTAAAATAAAATATTTTTTAAGACATTAAGGCACTTCCAAATCGCTTACATACGAGCCTATCGATGATAAGAATGCCTGAAAATATTTGCAGAGCATCTTCCAGATAATTTGAGCGTCCATTTACTTATGATGTATGTATCTTTAAGGTGATCGGCCCTTCATTTATATTGTCAAATCATCGGTCAGTAATTAAATATATTTTTATTATCATCAATAAATTTAGCTGCACTGAAGTTCACATAACCGCTAGAGACCGACACGGGGGGACGCTACTCAAAAATATGCCAGCTGTTTAAAGGGCCCCTGAAAAGAAAAAAAAAAATGTTATTTTTAAACAGTCCGGTTGGGACATGCGTGTCAAAAAGTTAATTAAACGCAAAAAAATTTTTTTTTAGAGCAATATTGTTGGCGTGAGACGCGATTTAGTTGGCAGTCACCTCCTTTCCACTTGTTTTCTCTCTCGACATTTCGGGCGCGTGAAGGAGAGGTGGACTTCGCTTTCACGACCGAGATGGTAATTCCGGAATGACTCGTGACGTCATGGACTTTGCGCACAGAATTTAAAATAAATCTCTCGCCATCAATATTGCTCTAAAAATTTTTTTTTTTTGCTTAAAATTTACTTTTGACATGCATGTCCCAACCAAACTGCTTATAATTCTTTTATTTTTTTTTTTAGGGGTACATTAAGTTTGCGGAAACATGCTTTTTCGTTAGCTGTTTAACAGTGTGAAACTCCATATCTTGGGGTATGCCGAAAAGGACTTTGTGCTCACATGATAGATCTGAAGGCAAATACACAAAATGTGCAGAAAGAGAGATAATAAGTGCTATTCTTCAAAAGAATCCGAAACACAATGCCGCAAAAATAAATATGTAGAAATGTAATGATATTCCTAATTACACAAAAATAGTGTGAAGGAGAGATGACGATTCTTATAATCCTAACATAAATCCCATTTAGGCATCAGCTTGCACAAGCTTGAAACTTTGCAAAATACCACATCGGGAGGCTAACGTTCTGTTTGGTTTTATGTGCACTCGTTTTGGGCCCACACTTTACAACTTTCTGCTTTACAGTCATGCGCTCTAACATTCTATTAGGCTGCCGTCTGTCATAGCGAGACTGCTAACTTTACAATTTGGACATCTACTTTTGCTACTGTTGTGAACATCACATTTCTCAAAAAAACTGAACTGTTTAACAAGGTTTGTATGTAACATAATCCCATTATATGCTGGTGGTAACTGCAATTTGTTCTTGCTGAGAAAATAAAATCCAGTGTCGCAAAATGCATGCTGCAGAAGGTTTGTGCTCAGTGCAAGCCATCTATTTGAGAGACAAACTATTCTTGCCTGGTCCAGCATCATGAGGAGCGGCGTGAGTCTGGAATCACAAAAACGCGTTTTCTGGCCAGAGCGTTTTTGCGAACAAAGTTGTTTCCGGGGCTGTAGTAGTTTTAACAATGTATGCTTCTCGGTAGTCGATGATCATTCGGCTGCTGGGAGTTGCGGAGTTCAGAAACGAACCGAAAGTAGACGCTACAGGGGCTACGCTTTCTGGTTTGTGCCAAAGATGCGGGACAGAAGAACCCTTACAACACAGTATGTTCACAACACAGTACTGTCAGTACCACAGCACCGAGAAGGAAGTAGTATTAACAAACAAAACGTGAGGGTGCAAGTGAGCCGGAGTAAGTTCATAATAGTCTGGGCAACGTTTTTTGTAAAATTTGTGGCACATTTTGCGATTTTTTTAGATGAATTCATAAACTTTCAGCCTTTCCACTCTGGTGAAGAAGGAAGACCAGCGAGGCTGTACTATGGTGGGACGACCTCAAGGACGACTTCTTGGACGACGCCTAGAGGACGACGTTTAGGATGACCTCAAGAACGACTTTAGGACAACGCCTAGGATGACATCAGGGACAACCTCCAAGACGACGCCTGGGACGAGCTTAGGGAAGACGTCTAGGATGACCTCGGGGACGACTCCTAGGACGACCTCGAGTACAACCTCAAAAACGACTTTTAGGACGACCTCGAGGACAACCTCAAAAATGACTTTTAGGACGACCTTGAGGACAACCTCAAAAATGACTTTAAGACGACCTCGAGGACAACCTCAAAAATGACTTTAGGACAACCTCGAGGACAACCTCAAAAATGACTTTAGGATGACCTCGAGGACAACCTCAAAAACGACTCCTAGGACGACCTCGAGTACAACCTCAAAAACGACTTTTAGGACGACCTCGAGGACAACCTATCGGACGATGTCAAGGACGACCCCTAGGACGACGCCAAGAAGCCTAAAAGACGCCTTTCCACTCCAGTGAAAACCAGAGTGGAAAGGCTGGCAAGGCTGCCGCCGTCGCTAGCCGTGGCTGTCCTGAGTTTTGTGTCAACATTCATTTGGTGACGAACACAAAACTGGAGAAACTAGCCCTTACCAGCTCGGCAGTAAAAACTTAGTTTAAAACTGCGGAATTTGACTTTCATCTGTGGAATTCAGACTTGGAACTTAAAATCAAAACTTTCTAACTTTCCTAACTTGTACCTAGAAAAAATTGGAAATATTCAAATTTTTCGAACTTGAATCTTAAATGAATTCTAAATATTCAAATATTTTAAACCACCTGTCAAAAAATTTGATATGTTCCAACTCAATTAGACATGAGGAAGATACATAGAAAGGGGGGACGGACAACGAAGACTTCCAACTAGCAACAACATTTATTGACCCGAAGTTTGCATATATAGGTGAAGGAGGGGAGGGTGAAAGACGCTACACTGGAAAGTGGGAAAGCGATGGGAGAGAGTGTAGAGCCAGGGAAATGAGGGACGATCCCGTGGGGTAGATATCTAATCGCTCGGAGCCGCTGAAACGAGGGACGTCAGCTCTGGCCCCAGGAAGTTTATCTCCCTCCTGGATAAGTCTATGGACGGGGATCCGAAGTTGCTGCGACTGTAGTGCATGGCGAAGGCCTCCATGATCTCTCGTCCGTATCTTGAGGCGTGACCTCCAATCCTGGTGGTCGAGGGAAGGTCGGCCGAACAGGGTTCGCTGCACTCAGAGGTGTGTTTGGCAATCGGGTGGTAACAAATCTCCGAAGTGTCGGAGGCGGCTTTCTTGATCTCGTTTGCATGTTCCCTCACCCGATCGTTTAGGCATCGGCCTGTCTGTCCGATGTATTTAGCACCGCAGGACATGGGAATCGAATACACGCACTCTTTGCAGCAGGTTACATAATTGGTCTGGTGCTTTTTCTGGCATGGGGGCGCTGGACCGGGGTTGTTGACCTTTCTACAAATAGAAGCTAATTTGAACTTGCAGGAAAATACAACGTTGGTGTTGAAGCCGAGCGCAATAGATTTCAGGCGATGTGAGGTCTTTCTTTCAGAAACTTTCAGAAACCGCAACATTTTCAAATTATTCGAAATCAAACTTCAGCGGGGTTCTAAAGTTGCGTACTTTTAAAATTCAAACCTTAGCGAGGTTAGAAAATTTCGAACCTTTAAAACCCGAACCTTGGGGGGTTCGTGGCATCCCTAGTGCCAATACAACAGTGCCACGAAACCCCACAATTTCTCACGCATTGCAATGTTGTATATGACGATTTGATCAATACATAGAAATACGGCTGCCAATTTTTTACTCTTAAATATTCATTTGGTAATACTAAAAACGATAAAAAAAAATACAAGGACCCGTTTTGAATCGGTTACTGTTATATTTTCTTACAACCGTTCTGGCCGAGTTTAAAGATGGTGGCGAAGATTTCGGTTCGGTTCAGTTCTAATTCGGCGCTCTGAACATCACAACACAGTAACCTGACCACATGCTTTTCTGATGGTCGGGTAATGTCAAGGGACATCTTGACGTCACGCGACGTGGTAATGCCCCCGTCTCAGACTCACTTGACTACGTGACATCGGGTGACAGAATAACACAGAGGACCTATAAATGCTATACATTTAGAGGGCCTTTGGAAAATACAAGAGACAGGCAGTTGTTTTGTTTAAGTATGTATGCTAAGAGTAATTTCCAAGAAAAAAGGTTATGAAGTTATCTATAACACTAAAAATTTCTTAGAAACCAAAACCAGGACTTCAGGTTCAATCGAGCACTTTCGTCTCCATTGGTCGAGCGTGCATGCCAAGTAGCACGACCAGGATTATTGGCCTAGCGCACTATACTTCGTTCCACCTAAGTCATGGCGCACTTAATGACTAAAGATACAAAACACACGTGCACAGTCTAAAAGTCCGCAGTCAGGATGGATCCACAGAGTTTCATTGGTTTAGCCAGGGACAATAAATCCGTGGAAAGAAGACGAATACCATGAGGTAGCCCGTCTCGCGCTGCTTGACTGGCCCCCCTCAGCTCTGACTTCAGGTGAAACGAAATGTAGTGCACTTCAGGTGCACTTCAAAAGCTCCTGCTGCAGAGCCCGGAGATCTCGGGCTCAGTCCCGCCGTCTGCTGGTTTAGATATGCTGTGTGGTAGTGCAATTGCACCCCATAGTTGTGCGATTGGGCTGGAGTGGACTGTGTTGACTTAACCCTTCGTTTTGAATGATCACCAATGCAAAAAAATAAAAACAAAATAAATCAAGAACTTCCCCCCTTTTCCTTCTCTCCTCTCCTCTTCCCTCCCCCTTCCTTCCCTCTTCTCCCCCCCCCCCCCCCCCCCCCCAAAAAAAAAGGAAAAGATTTTTGAGACATTGAGGCTGCCAGACACGATGGACAGGCTCTCACCTGCGGCACTTCTGCGCCCACTTTGCGGTGCAGCTTGGCCTTCTGCTTGGCAAGGAACTCCTTGAACGGGGCTTGCAGGAACTTGCCCACATACGGGATGTACCTAGGAAACACCACACGACAATGAATCACCTGTGCCGTGGGCTCTCAAACTGGGTTCCTTGCAGACTGGAGAACAAAATCAAGATGATGTAAATCGTGATTTAAATCATGATTTATGTCACACTTGTTTTACAATAAAGATTTCAATCAAACTTTCCCTGCAAAAATAATTTTGAATCTTTTTTTTTACTACTTGTTTATGATTTTTTGCTATGTGAATGTTTGTCTTGTATATATATATATAAAAAAACAAAAATCAAGTAATATTTATACCTAATGAACACGACCAAAAGGCAGTGCTTCTCTGTGCAAACCAGAATGTTTGGCTTTATTTTCAACCTTCCCCTTCGTCAGTCAGCTACGTAAGCGGACCAACGTAAGAAAATCATAATGCAAAAACTAGTAACCAACATTTGATGATGCCACCCCAAATGTGCCAGCCCCTTCCCTTCCCTGACACTAAAATTCCTCGGACAAAGAAAAAAACTTTTGGAAAAAAAGTAAGAAACATGGGAGAAGGAAGAGTCCATTTAAAAAGAGAAAAAAGGAAGAATGTAAAGGAGCTGTCAAGGTAATGTTGCTGTTAAGGAAAGAGAAAAAAAGAAAATAGGTAAAGAAAAAGGAGCATTACGGAATCGAAGTGAGCTGACTGCGGACTCTTCTTTCTCCCGGGTTTCTTCTTTTTTTTTCCCCAAAAGTTTTCTTCATTTTCCGAGGGAAATTAGGGTCAGGGAAGGAAGGGCTGATGCACTAACGGTGGCATCATTAAATGTTGGTTGCTATCCTATTTACTCGCACCATGAACGCACTCGGCTAATGAACGCACCCCCCAAGTCGGCTCTCAAAATTTTGACTTCTTTTTTCACTCACGTATTAAACGCACCTCCAACTCGGACTTCAAAACCTTGACCCCGGCGTGTGAAATGAATGCACTTTTCTATATTGGTGCAGCGAGGTCGGGAATGCATGGGCAGCGTGGGCGAAGAAAACGCCATGCAAAAGGGGTTAAAAAAATTTTTAAAAAAATCCAACCAAAGCAAAAAAAAAAAAAAAACCTTTTTTTTTTTGTTTTTTTTTGTTACAGCTCAGTTTGGATTTTGGGGTCGCACAGGCGGCAAGGAGATAAGAAAGATAAGCGGAGAAGCCCTCGCCTCAGCAACGCCTCAGCAACGCCTAAGCAAACAAAACAGCTTACAAAAAGCCGCAAAAAAAAAAAAAAAACCCACGGAACTAAGAGAAAAAAAGACAAAGAGGAGCTTTTCCTTCTTTTTTTTTTGCACAGGGCAGTTTGGTTACCCGGTCGCGCGCGCCGCGCGCAAAGAGATAAGAAGTTACCTCGATTTTTCAGATCAGGATAAAAGGTCGTTCATTATGCGAGTAAATAAATACAGACGCAAAAGTTTTACTTTGCGCGTAATGAATGCCCCCCCCCCCCCCCCCCCCAACTTTGCATCGATTTTTCAGGAAAAAAGTGTGTTCATTCTGCGAGTAAATATGGTACGTAGTTGAAAGAACTGTACTGTCTGCCTCTGTCTCTACATGTTTATTTTGTATTTTTCATTTCATTTTTACCAGCCTGCTTTAAGTTAATTTTCGTATAAATCAAATAAATCTAAATTAATATTTTTGAATCACTTTTTTTTAGCGCAGCTTTTAAAGTGGAACTCCGCCAATTTTTTGGTCGACTTCGATTTGGCTGGAAATTTGCAGACCACATCAATCACCCTTTTTCAACGGTATGGCGCACTGTGCATTCACGCAGGCAGCCATCAAACCACTCTGACATAGTTGCCTCGCCTCAGAAACGATCACATGGTCGCGTCGCCGTGGGGTCAATCTGCATCTCGAATACGGCTCCCGACGTGCCACTTTCTCTCCTAGCCACTGGATGGTGCTGCAGGTGCCCCAGGCGGGCAAGGAGAAACCTTCTCGCCCATCGATCGAGATATACTCAATGGACCAGGGGGCGAAGAGCCTTTTAGAACTACGGACGCTACCGAGCCCAGGCAAGTGTGTGGCGACCGGATCTAGGGTAATCGCGGGACACGAGGCCTGGGGGCCCTCTTTGTGTTTAGCTTTGGGCTTAACATGAGTTTGTAAACATTTGTGTAATGTCGCGTGTATTTGTAGTTTAGATTGAGCGTTGTGTTTTATGTACCAATAAACGGGGAGCAGAATCCCGCTCCCGTGAAAGAACCAGGATGGACTTGGGTTGTTGACGAACCACATGGGAAATGGCGAATTGGCGGCGGTACGCGAATTCCGACAATGAATAACCAAAACATTTTATAAAAATAAAAATTTTCCATGAAGTTATTGAATTTTCAAGTTACGTCGGCCACGAGGGTTCCAGGAGGCAACTCTCTACTGGCAACAATGAAAAATCCCTATTTTTCCCTACCCGCGTATGTCACGAATGTGCAGGCAGACAAGCGACTCCAGCAGCCACGAAGTGGCTTTCCGGGCGCCAGCGATCAAGATTATTTTTTCGCAGCTTCAAGGTTGAAAGTTCCTTTGCAACGGGTAGCAATCTATGCTCCGCGATAGATTGTAGAAATAGTGCCGGAAAAAAGCTTCTTTTTTATCCTTGTTTTCGTGAGAGAAAAACAAAATGTGTTCCCTGGCAGCAATTGAGGCTAGCCACGTCAAGGTGCTTTTGCGCAAGCTGTGTGCTGAGAGAACTAGTGTCACGTAAAACATTTTCACTTCTGCTCGGAATACTTTATAGCCGCGTGCTGCGAGTTAAGTATCCTTCAGCAGCTGGAACAGCTTCAAGAGCAGCAAGTGCAAACTAAAGCCGGCTGTGACCGCTACGACATCCGTCCAAAGAAAAGCGCTAATAATATCAAGAAAAATAGTACACAATCTAGCACAATAGTCAATATTTTGCGCAGTCACATTGGTTATTCAAAATTGGTTCAGTGATTTTTTTATTTTTTATAAATAGCATTTTTGTTTTGGATGTTGAATCTAGCTTGGGCTACTCTCGGAGTTCCAGTGACAGTGTCAGTAACTCAGAGATGCTAGTTTGCCAACGACGTGAAAATTTATCGTAGTATCCGTGAAAGTGCTGACTGTGAACTATTACAAAACAATGTTGATGCGTTTGCCTGTAGTGTTGTACAAACTCGCTCGTTTTAAACCCCACCAAAACTAAGGTTGTATCTTTCTCCTCTAAGGCAAATCTTATTGCTGATCCCTAAACAATTGCACGACCCAAACAATGCAAGATCTTCAGTTGTATGTGACCTTGGTGTTTTCATTGACTCACGGCTGCATGCATCGCCCATAATTTCTGCAGTTACACCTGCATAACGCACCTAATTCGGTCATTAGTTTCATCAATGTTGAACTTTTCTTCTACTGTGTGGAATTCCCTGGGAGTCAGTGAGATGCTAAGGTTAGAGTGTGTACAGCGATGATTTCTGAGAATTATCTATGGTTGTCACATTGGACGGAGAGTTTTTCTATGAATACTTGCGTCTATTGAATACACTTGGTGTTTCGCCTCTTTTGGATAGACGACCAGCTTGCAACGTGGTTTTTTATATAAACTGCTCAACGCTGCCATCGATTCCCCCGTTACTGAGTAGAATCTCACTTCATGTTCCCCAGCGATAAAATCGGTCTACGGTTTCTTTTTACCCTTCTAACTTAGAATCTATTCCTCCGTACCAAAACATCAATTTTTCAGGCCAAAATACATGCCATGAGACAACTTACCTTTGTAAAACAATTTATTTTATATTAGGTGAAAAATAAAGCTTAGTTTGAGGAAAGTCTTTATTTCACCAAACTAGTACACTTCTCTCTCAGGTGTGTCACACATTTTGAAGGAAATGAGCGACTTTTGCCTGGCGCAGCCTTTTAACGGCGTCGCGGGTTGCCGACGGACGTTGCGAGCGTTCAGGATTGCCAACCCTAATCACTTTTCTCCGGTGATGAAACGCGTGAAAATTCGCATCCTTTATACGGTACGCGCCAGTGATACCTTGAACTTGAGCACAGGCATGAAATGCTCCAAATAAGAAATCCGGGCGATGTTCGAAAAACATAAATGCTTAGAAGCACCACTGTAGTCGAAGTAAACAAACACTGCCGTCTTGAGAGCGCCGCCACGACATCGCCGCACGAGTAGGTGGATCTTCCCTTCTAGTACGTGCTGGGTTATCATAGCGACACACAACGAAAATTCACAGTCAAGGATAGCGCTTTTACGATGAGCTTCTACCAAAACTGACGCCAACGTTGCGGACAGAAGCAGCCGGCCCGCGACCGGCATGCAACGCGCGCGAACACTTCTCCTCGACCTGCGATTGGTCTGTCGTTGCGGTTGTTTCCAATGCAGCGGAGGTATGCACGCACGTGAACGACACGTGCATGCGTCCCTCCGTCGCTATGGCAACTGAAGCCTCTCTCTTCGCCTCTTCGAGCAACCTCCTTGCCCCGCGAGCGCCGTTTGCGGCTCGCGCCGTTATCTAGTGTCGCACAGGGAAGCGTGCTCGCTGCGTCGGCGCGGTCGGCGGACTGTTGCAGAAACCGCACTATAACCGGTATTTCCCTTCGCGCGCCTGCATTTTAAGCGGTATGTAATTACAAGGAGTTCTATGGGAGGCGAGCCGGTGGTTTAAAAAAGTCGCGTTATACCCGGTCCTGCACTATAAGCGGTTACGTTGTAAGTGGTCTATACTGTAATACAGAGTATGCGGCATAAAGTTATGATCCTTTTAACATTAATATTGGAGGGGAAAAGTGAGAAGAACTTGGTTTTCTTTAATCGTTCATTATCCAATTGATAAGTAATCTGATTACCTAGTACCCTTGCAATAATTCAAACTCAAATATTTTATACATCTGGTTAATTCAAACAAATTTCAAAATTTTGGTTGCTAAATTCGGACGGCGTTTTCGTGTAATGCATACTTCATGTTCTCGCGGCCCCCTTGAGTGCGCTTCTTTTTGAGCATTAGTGCACTGCAGGCAGGCGACGCATACGGAGCTTGATTCCCCGGGTGTTGCTTTTCCGCAGTGCACTGGTGCGCGGTAAGAAGTGCGCTTAATGGAGCTCAAGCAGGGCACACATGAGCTATGAAAACAGGCACCACACAAATTCCCGTAGCAACTTGCACGGACGCTTTGTTGTGGCGGAATGGCATAGGTCCACGTCACAGCGTCCGCGCAAGTTGCTATAAAAAAACTGCTGCGCAATGCCCGTTTTCATCGACGAGTTGGTTTTGCATGTTGCTTAATAGTTTACATTAGACTACTTCTGGGCCGGATGAACAAACTTCATTTTAAGTTATCATCTGCTGTCTAAGCTGTTCACAATAAACAACATTTTTTAGGAATAAATATAGACCGACACGCTGTTTACAAACAAGCCCGCATTTGCCCACACCAGGTGTGGGCACTGTGCAAGCGCAGAAACCAGATTCGCATGAGGTGAAGCTTCTGCGCATGCGCCGTGCGACAACAGCGCCACCACAGGAGCGTGACGTCAGAGCTGCATGTTGGTCTATACTTATGACATACATTTCACAGATGTTTTCATAATGCTTATGATCAGTAGGCCTATGTAAAGGAAATAATCAAATATATGCTTTGTATGTGCAGCCATTCATATGGTAAATGAAAATGTTATCTTGCATCATATTTAGATGAATTTCAGATAATTCAAACAAAATTCCTGGTTTCCTAGAGTTTGAAATAATGAAAGTCTACTGTATAATAGCTTGCCCTAGAATCCCTGAGAACACATGGAACATGTTAGGAGAGTTACTTTCGAGTATTTGTATCTAGATTTCTTTTATTAAATTAAAAAACGTTCTGTATTCATTCGACATGACCACCACGGGTCTGGAAGTTAGATGCAGTGAAACCCTCCGCTTACAGGCTGAGGGCTACCCAGGGTGCCCAGCGACGCCTACTGCGGTGCCCAGCGACACCCACTGCAGTGCCCGGTGACACCTATTGTGATGCTCACGGAGGGGAACACCGGTGCCTACACGGAAAGAGGGTACTAGCTGCCCTCACCTGAGGGTCTTGAGCAAGAGCTCGACATGGTGCTCGTTGAAGGCAATGATGACGAAGAGCTTCTGGATGTGCATCTTGATGATGGCCTTGCCGATAAGGGTGGCCCCGAAGAAGGTCCAGAAGGGCACCAGGAAGTGGCCGCAAGTGATGCCCGCCAGGTCAAACAGCGGGTTCGGAATCTGCACGCACGGGGAACGCCATCTCCATGACCGGTTCTTTACCGAACTCGAGCGGCGCTCGGAAGCAGGCGAGCGGAGAGGCTAATGACTGGTGCACACATTTGCGTCCGAGCGCACTCGAGGGTGTTACGTCCCCTCGTAACGCCCTATGACGAGATGACGCACCCGCAGCCTCTATCGGAGAGCCCTGGAACTGCATGTAACTAGACCGAAGGTTTTGCAGCATTTGAGATGTCAAATCTATACACCAGCTTATAACACAAATAAAGGGATGCGTAAAAAGTTATACAGGTTCGATCGCCTGACAAAAACCAGGGAGCACACAATGCCTCCCGCACATACCACGCACTGTGCGTCGTTTGTGCTAGATTTATTCTTATTTTTAATATTTATATTTAATTTGTTCTTTCCTCTTTATTTTTCTTTGTTGTATTTATATATTACATTTCTTTTCAACGTTTCGTTTTTTTATATTTTTAGTCACTTTATTGATTTATATTTGTTGTTTGTTTTTCAGTTTTATTTTAAAAAATGTTATCGTTTTTTTTTTAGTACTTTCACCCAAATTTGTTGATCTTACCAACATGGTTGCACTAAAATGAAAGAATTTATCCTTCCAAACCAGACGTGCTACTAGTAGCTCAGTGGCTACGGTATCCAACTGCCACCCTACCGACCCAGGTTTGAACCTTGCCGGGGCTCAAAATTTATGTATAATCTTTTCATCTAGCCTTAACGTGAGCAATGCTCCGAGAAAAATCAACAAAAAATCAATTTTTTGAAAATTGAATTTTTGAAATCTACACCTAATTTCCTCCTTGCCATCCAAGTTTCTCATCTGGTGCTTCTATGTTGAGCCGTAACATGATTTTATAACATCTAAGCAGGCTGAAGTTGCAAACAAGCTGACACTGAAATAGCGGCTTTTCCGCGACGCGCAGCTCTCGTTCTACGGGCGCGATCACTGCCGCTTTGGTCCCCTGTGAAAGGCCAGCTTTTCATTTTCAATTTCCCACCATCCTCATTTCGCTCTGCTTGTTAGTCGCGTAAAAATACCGTGGCAAAAAAAAGTCGAAACGTGCGATTCTATTTGCTATTGAGCGCGTGTGACTATAGTCCCTTGCAACCTACGAACGAAGTGCGAGGGTAAGACGGGCCGGGGAGTAGGAAGCAGACAGAACGCTAAAGAGAGAAGGAGGTTTCCCCCTCTCTTCTCCAGCGTTCCGTCTGCTTCCTCCTCCCCGGCCCGTCTTACCCTCGCCCTTCGTTCTTAGGTTGCAACGGACTATAGAAGGCGCCCTCCTATTGGGTGAGCTTGGCTCGTCGCCAGCTGCGTGCAACGCGAGAGCGTTCGAGGGACACTATCTTGTCAACGAAGCGACCGAGCGATGTCAAAGCCAACAGGAAAATTCCACATGTGGCACAGATTCGACAAAAAAAGAAATGTCAAGAATTGGCAACATGAAAAAGAACTCTACGGAGCCGGACAGAGGTGAGGGCATGACGGGTGTGCCTTCTTTCGCGAGTGGCACCGCCACCGAAGCCGTTATAAACGAAGTAGGCTTAGAAAGTCCGGCGGCTGCTAGAAGATGTCCGAAGGTGGTCACGTTCGGCACAACTCAAGGAAGCTTCGGCAATCAAAATTGGAAGAGATGAAGAACAAAGCGGACGCAAAGCGGCAGGGGCTCGCCTCAACGGGAGCGACGACTCGGAAGTTGGATTTTCTGAAAAACACGTTGCATGCCAACGATTGCCGCGTTCATTTAGGCTTAGGAATGGCTAGAACCGAAAGACTTGACGGTGCCCCACAAAGCGAGCCACGCTTGCTCCGAAGGGCACTGCCATGTTTCCCTGTCGTCCTTACTCTGCCAGTCACGTCACCTAAAATTCCCCCTCGTATGGAAATGCGGTTAACGTTTTACCGCAGTTAAAGTTAACCGGCTTCGAGCAAATGGGTGCTGGTGGCCTCGTGTAGCCTCCAGAAGCTTCCTACCTTTATGGAACCAACTCTTAGAGCTCGATTGCGACCTTCACGAAACCCATTTTGCTCGATAAGCTACGGTTCGTCGAGTAAAGGCACTCCACCTGCCTTGCAACAATACTTTCGTTTACTCCCACCCAGCTCGAGTGTGTGTAACTCATTCCATGGACGTGGCGACAAAAACAAGGCACCTTCGAAGGTTTTACGTTTAAAGCAATGAAAAGCGGATGACCCTGGCGCCGAGAGGAAAGGCAGGAGACTGGGGACACTCACCGACGCACAGGCCAGGATACCGAGGAATCCCACCCTCTCCACCAGCTTCTCTACGGCCAGCTTGGCCTTGTCCAGGAAGGACTGCGAACCAAGAGAGGGCAGAAACGCTGGGTCGTGGCCCTTCGGTATGTGCCACGCGGAAATGTCTGGCACAAACAGAAAGCCAAGCTTACCAGGTCCTTGGACTTTTCCTTTTCCATGAGCTCTTCTAGCTCTTCCAGGTCCTCGAGGTCTTCGTTGCCCGAAAGCCTGGCTGCAATGCCGAGAAAAAGTCACGCTGAGCAAGTCTTCGGACAAGGGACAAAATTCATGTCAGCACATTAGCCAGATCCAGTCTCAGCAACTGATTACGACCTGACAAACAATTAGGGAACTCTAGGTCGGCGCAGTTGGCATTTCATGGAACTTTTCAAATTGCACCACCCCTGGATGAGCTAGCCAATTCTCTCATAATTAGTTTAAATTGAATGCAGATATGGTTGGTATTTCACGTTGAGTAAAAAAAGCTTTTCCATTACTCATAAAGAAACACAGTTTCTGCTGCACATCTTTATAAAAGTATAGCAAAGGGGCTAGACAGGAGAATAATGATAACGTCAAAATCTATGCCATCTATGCCTAATAATATAAAGAATACTAGCACCTTGAAAAAAAAAAAAAAAAATAGGTTGAAACGAATAATAAAAAAATGAGGGCCAACAATTCTTTTCCAACAACGTTCCAGGAGTACACGTGCGACAACAAATGCCCGCCACCTTTGGCAAAATGACTGCCAAATTCTTCTGAGCGTACTCACCAGCTTTTGCCATGAAGTAAGGAGGCAGTTCACCTAGGGCTGTACCTGCCCCCTGCAAATATAGTGAGCAGCTATCAGCTGGCTGCATACCACCCTTGCAAGTGCCCAGTGAACACTAGAAATACGCTTCTAGGCTCATCACTAATCGAGGTAGGCTTTATAAATAATGTAACGAATAAGCGACACAGACTGGATCTCCGCATTTCCATAGTTCCGCCTTGATATAGAGCAGGGTCTTTTAGACTTTAGATCTCGAAAAACCCCTCAGTCTCAACATTAAAGGGGTAATTAAAAAGAAAATGTGTCCACCGTAATTTTCTTATATTCATTAAACCAGGGGTTCTCAAACTTTTTAGTCTCACGGAACCCCAGGAAGCGTCAAAAACTGCCGCGGAACACTGATCAGTGCGAGCGGGATTCAGGGTCGGCGGTTGGACTTTGTCCGAGTTCTTGTCTCCGTGAACGAAACTTGACCCGCGCAAGCGGGCTTCGGGGGTCGGAGGTTGGATTTATACGCGTAGTCGCAGATATACCTGAGCGTGTCTGCCGGATACTAGCAATATATATTGCCTAAGAACAATGGTGTTGCTTTTTGTGCTGAGTGAGCTTCGTAGGGCGCTTTTCCTTCGGCAAAAGGTACCCCGAAAGCGCCCGAAAAAGGTTTGCCGTTTATAAAGCATGGTTATTGTGGTGCGTTCTCAACCAGCTGTGGGTGCGCCTCCATCACTGGAGAGGTGCCACAGTACCTTGCCGTGTCATTTTGGTACCTAATATAACATTTGCACAAAGTGTCTAAATGCAAAAATTTTACCCCGTGTAATGAACACCCCCCCCTCAAATATGTGTCAATTTTTTGGCAAAAAAAGTATGTTCATTGTGCGAGTAAATACGGTACTCAGACCCTACCTCCACTAAATTGCTTCTTTTACAAATCTATTGTTCGTTCACAACTAGAGTATGCCTCTTAAATATGAGATTTTAACATCGAAATTGTCATAAATCATTTAGAAATTATACAAAATATCTCGGGCTGTTTTATTTATTTCAACTATTAATGTACCGCGAGTACATCTTCAAGGAAATCTTACTTGGGCCTAGCACTACTAAGAACACGTCACAAAATTGGATGAATTTGACTTTTTCACAAAATTTACTATCATGCATCTTTGCGCAGCATACTACTCGCATCCCCTTCATATATATCATCGCAGTTGGATCACCACCATAAGGTAGGTGTTACATCATGCAAAACTAATCTCTTCTTTTATTCTTTCATCCCACGCAACTTGAATAAGACATATAGCTCAGAATATTGAAAAAAAAAAAAAAAAAAGCTTCACGACCCCTTTAATGCAGTGAAGCAGTGCAGAAGCCTACAGACCTTGTAAACAATAGTGTAGACATTAGCGAGTGTTTAACACATAGTTATACGTCATTGGGTGGTTCCGATCTGCTAAAATAGTGCTTTAACTGCAAAATCATTTTTGAGGCAGAAGCGGCCGAGGAAATTAAGGAATTCGGGGAACACAAAAGGGCACTCGAGAATCCCGGGGTTCCTGGGAAACCAGTTTGAGAACCCTCGGATATAGTAGGTGTTAAAAGGGGAGGAAGTCACTCACCCACATAAATGCCTCCAGCCTCACTTTGCTCATCACTTTCAAAATGCCTATGGTGCCCCCACTCCCAGGACCAGAGTCCTCTGGGCAGATGATCCTGGAACGATTGCGTGGCCGTTACGCGGGTATGTTTCTTTCATCCTCTCCGGTGAAACCCGAAGAACGAAACACTTACGCAAAAACAAACAGTGTCGCTCGAGGAGTGCAATTAACACCAAAGTTATTTGTTTTTAATATCCAGTAGATGAATACAGTTCCTCGAAAGAACGGGGGACATGGTGGAACCGTGCGCATGCGGCATGTTTCGCTGCGAGTGCGCCAGCGCGACACTTGTGCCGTTGGGCGACGGACAGTAAAAGCGGCAGAGTTGGAGGTGGGAAGCTTCTGGGGGCATTATGTCGCCTCCAGAAGCTTCCTACCGTCACGTGCTGCATGCCCAGAGTGGCCAACAGGAGTGCGACTTTAGCCGACAAGAATGCTAAAGAAAGAATCCCGAAGCAAAAATCCTGAATATAACGATCCACGCTGCGCATTTTTAAGCCATCGGCAGCCACAGTGGCCACCGCAAGGCTATTCTGCCTAGGGTTACGAACCGTTTCGGATTTCGCGGAACTGTCCCAACTTTTTATAAAGCGTCCAGTCCCGCAACGTCCATGTTGAAACAGCTATATGCCCCGGATTTGGTCCAGACGGTCAAGTTAGAAATCTTTTATGTAATCCAACGTATGCCCGACAATGCGCGCCACGCTGTGAAACACGAAGTTCGCATGAATCTCACGAACAATGTTGCAGTCTGCGAGGCTTTAGTCACTTTAGCATACAAAAGCAATGGCAAGCCGGAAATTGCGACGGGAGCCTGTTATCATCATCATCATCATCTGTATAAACCCCTTTGTTTGTTTGTTCCCCTCCCTCCCCTTCCCTTCCCTTTCCTTTCTTTACCTTCCCTTTCCTTCCCTTACCTTAGCCCCCCCCCCCCCCCCCCCCCCCCTTTTGTCCTGTCCCGTCCCGAATTCCTTCATGGACGAGTTGGTAACCCTAATACCGCCAGAGGATTAAAGTGAGAGCCACTCACTCGTCAGGGTAGGGGGGCTCTGGGAAGTCTACGGATCCACACTCGTGGGCTGCCAACGTCACTGCAGCTATGTGCGGACCCTGTGTGGGGAAGAACAGGTGGGGTGGTCGGCAAGCACTCGCTCGGGCTAACCCCTCTGCGAGAGATCTAGATGCTAAGCACGGTTGAAGTCGGCACTGAGTGCACCCAAATTCAGCCGTAAAATGAGATTGTTTTTTGAGGATCATCAAGCACCAAAAAAATGTGTTACTTGATCTAAAATAAACAACAAAAAAAAAACCTTGAGCTTCTTTTTACGTTTACAAAAGCTAGCTGGTTATTAATCAGTTTGTGGAAAAGTAACAGGTAAAGCGGGCAAGAATGTCCCAGTCACCTTTGCAGTTATCTATGATTCCCCGCTATGTTTTTGCTACTATTATTTTTCAGGATATGGCGAGAGTTTTTCGTCTCCTCACTCCCCGTCTTTACGATGGAAATGAACAATCTTTTCTGCAACTATTACGAAAAATGCTACGTTCCCAACTGGAGTTGTTTGATAAAAGCAAACTGGATATTGCATTAAAGGCCCGTCCACGCAGTGATGTTTGTTTACATTGCACTATGCTATGGGAACCTACATATGCTTACGTCGAGTTACGGTTGTGCGTAACTGGGATGTCTGGGCTTTGTGCGAAGTGTGGCAAGCAATTCAGCTTTACACGCGACGTATGAAATATAGATGTCCCAGAGAGTCGTGGCTGTGTCGTAATGAGACGAAAGAAAATGCAAGCAAATGCTCCTGTGTGAATGGGCCTTGTCAGCTGCTCCACCTTACAATGACATCATTCTGTGCTTTGCTTAGGTTCAGCTCCAGTGGACTGCCGGTACCGTGCGCCACAACTGCCGGACGAGAGTAGGTGCACCAACCACACTCACCAGGTAAAGTAGAAAAGTGTGGAGGCCCGTCCCCAGCCCCACGGACGACAGCACGCCCAGGCCCACCCAGTAGGCACACCACAGCACCTTCTTCTCTATAAACGTGATGTACTGCAAAAAAGACAATGGGAAAATCACAAACTTGCGTAACTTGGGCTCGGAATTAATCCTGAGACACGAGGGAAGCGAACCTCCCACATGCTGCCCAATTTTATACTCCACCCTGTGCTTTTGCCACATTAAAACAAGCTCTAAAACATGTTTTTAGACATCTTACACAACATAACTTGGAAACAGCTTTTGCGTAAATTGTGAGTCACATCTCTGTTCAAAGACTCGGGTCATTTAATTAAAAGAAAAATATAACACTATAGAACAACCTGTTGGTCAAAAAATACCTCTAAATTACCTATCCCTTCGTAAAGTATAGACAGATTTAGATATTTCAAAATCAAATTCAAATTCTTTATTGATCCCTGAAACAGAGAAAGGAGGCAGAGAAAAAAGCAACTGACACGCTGCTTGACTAGCCTCTGCCCCCCATAGCAGCCCAGGGAAGGACAAACATAAACGTAAAGACACTAGCATTTGACATATTCATTACAGCATGGAAAAGGCAACATCATCTATATTGCGAAACAGAGAATGTAAACAAAAGGGGGAGAAAAAGAATCGAAAAAGTATGTAAAAAAAAAAAATCCAGTAATTTGGACAGATGATTGGCTTGAAAAGTCAATCGCCACTAATAACAAAATCTCAGCAACCAACGAATTGTGATGAAATAATGTATGGCGAATTGCTAGGCAATTGCATTGCGTACATGAAATCTTCCAGCATCACGAACATTATATCAATATTTTGCACCATGTTTAGCCTCTTCAGCCAGACTCCCATGTTCACAGCGGCCCTCACCACATATATAATGTGTGGCATGTGTACACTTGAAATGATAAACCTGGTGACCTTCCAGAACCTTCTAACCCACTCCTCCTCTCACCTCGCTTCAATGCCCACCTTTCCTCGCTCCACCCCTGGTCGCACGACCTTCCTGTTAACCAATCAGTGCCGAGCACCTCACACTGCCTCTCCCACCCATCAACCAACCAATGTCAAGCCTCGTGCCCACATTTTTATCCAGGCTTCACTTTTGGGTTTCATGAAATGCCCAACACCTAGCTAAAGAATGTTTGATGTTAAGAAGCTACTACGTGACATTTCAAGTAATAGGCAGTCATTTGAAAGGCCTTTCTCCCAACCGGAACAGCACCGCTGGATACTCACCCTTTGATGAGATCCCTCGAAACAGTAGGCTAGCATGCAAAGAAGCAGCACCAAGAGGGCCGCCATGACATGTCTCCTGTTTCTCCACAATCTGTAAGTATGAGAGGGGAAAGACAAGCTAGCCTGGTTAGAGAGGGCACGCCATTCGAGCCAACTTCCCAATCCTATAGCCGAGGAATGAGTCAATCCAAACGAGCCAATCCATTTGTTTCCTTCGAATTTCGCTTTGTTTGAGGAAGAGTGAAAAAAAGAAAGCAATTGTTTATTAAAGGAAAACAATTGTGTTCTTAGGAAATTATATTTCAGATTACTTTTCAGCAAATATTTCAATGTTACCTAACAAATTGAAGCCTTAGAAAATGTAACAAAATCTTTTCCTGAGAAAAATTGTAGAGCCCTTCCACTTCATGTGAAGATGGAGAACCAGTGAAACTGTTATTTTCATGACATCTAGGGCGATGCCTAGAGGACGCCTAGGCAACCTCAAGGATGACTTCTAGGATGACCTCGAGGACGCCGCCTAGAGGACGGCCTCTCGGACGACCTCAAGGCTCACAACCTGTCAGCTCAATCCTTTCTTTTATTGTTTTTTCTAAAAAGACTCTGTATCCTTTAGAAAGTTGCAGTCCATTCTGGTCTATTATTGTGCGTTTGGTATGGAAGATTCCTCTAGACAATGGTTCAAAAAAGTCGCCCTTTCGTCTCCAACACAAAATCCGCGCTATCTTTTTTTTTTACTTATCACATATTTATTTTGAGTTCTAAATTTATCTTCTCTTTTCATTTACAACAGTATAGCCCAATATTTTTGGCAGCGCAGTTTTCACGGTCAGGTCAAACCAATGCAGGCTGCACGCAAGGTGGCCGGGAAACACACTGGAGAAAGCTCAAATTCCTGTCAGGAAACCTTAGCGGCCTCGAAAGCCCGAATAGATGGATGGATAGATGCTAGTGATTGTACCCATTATATTTATTAATTTTTTTATTTAGCAATACTGCCAACACAATGGGGCCAAGGCAGGAGAAAATGATTGAAGTGCAATTGGCACATTTTTTCCACTAAAGCAATGCAACGACATTTGTGTACACCATCTGCCTTTTACACATTATATTCAACTGTGCGCATACACCCATAACTAACCAAAAGAAAAAAGTGGCCGGTAGCTCGCATTATTTAGTTTGGCAGCCCGAAAGGATGACGGGGGAGTTGTCGGCCCTCACCTGAAGCCCATTTCCCAGGTGAGAACGAGCAGCTCGCTGACAAAGTAGCGCACGGTCATGGCGGGGCGCCTCCACAGGACGAGGCTCTTGCGGTCCACGCAGTCGTTGAGCATCTCCATCTTCGTGAATCCCGCGAAGGCCCCACCCTCGCCCGCCGAGCCGAAGGCAGACAAGCCCCCGTTGCTGGCCGGGCCTTCGGACTCAGAGGTCTTGCGCTGCCGCATCGTCAGCCCCGCGTCGCTCGTGTCTGCCATTCGTTCGTGGTCCCACTTCTCCAGCCGCTTCACCTGCCGAGCCAAGCCAAGTCCTAGTTGGACAAACCCCTCGGTCGCCGACCACAACCGTACGGGCGATGCCATCCCAACGCTCGGAAATTGGTCGGGGTGGCAGTATGTGCTGCCCTGCCGCTTCTCATGAACAGTCTTTTTTTTTTTGTTCAACATACCACACTCTATTCCCCTAGTGGCGCGCAGTGCTGTGAAAGGCACGGGTGGAAGAGGGGGCAAAGCCGCTTTTGTAGGAATTTTAAGTGAAGGGGTAGTCTCCTAGAGGGAAAGAAGCGACATAGAGTACACAAAAGAGGGTCCTGATAGGAGGAGTTCCTTCTTCTCGTCCTCGGCTAGCAATGCTATTGGCCTCGAGATCGACCTAGAGGTGGCGCTACGGTCACGTTATCATCATCATCAAAGCGGGGATAGAGGAACAGCCGCCCCATAGGCTCTCCACGGTCGCGCGCGAGACGGCGTAGATTCTTGCGTTTATTCTGTCGCATACTATCGGTGAGAAAACAATTCTAGCGGAAAAGGACGCAGCACTGTTCGGTGCTTCAGTGAAGATTGAATCGTGTTGCCAGCGTGCGGCCCAAATTTATATAATCGGTTCTGTGGGTGCGTCGTCTGCTCTAGGCAGACGTTGGAAAGCATGGATCACCACGACTGATGCCTGTCTCCGGCTGAACTGAAATATTTACGTTAAATATTTGTTTCTTTTAAAATGAATGTATCGGTTCATCAACGTGGGAATTAAAAAATTAAAAAAAAAATTCCAACCCAGATAACATAATATTGGTACTGTGGGCTGTGAAGTCGCAGTTTCTATGCTTTTTTTAACGTCTAGCTTTTGCAGTAATATAAATATTTAGAATGAAGATAAGTTAGTGCTGTATTGGAAATTACCATACAATTGAGTTCCTCTGCCCTTTTTCCGTGCCATAGTGTGGGTAACTTTTTTGAAGTCTGAACAAATCTACTGCGTTGCGATGAAAAGAGAGTGTCTCTTCTTGTTAAGATCTGCAAACTGCACGGTTGGCAGGACAACTGAAACAAGTGAAACAAACTGTTCTAATATATCTGCCGTGACTAATAAACGAGTGTAACCAAGCAACGCAGCAATGTTCCTATAATATGAATGCTTTTCTCGGTAGTGTGGGTTCACCCGCTTCAATTTTCTTGGTGAGGGCCGCAGATGTCAAGAGGCTAATACTATAAATTTCTGGCTAAATAATCTTGTATTCAAACACGGTAGACTTTGCAACCCAAACAAACAACGCGCAGTACGACACAGACAGCACCGGCCGCAGTAATACTCTTTTACTGATGAAGGCTAGCGACCTTCACCGAGACTTTCCGATCACCCTCTGCCCTCACCTAACGTATATCGGGACTCAGCAGTTCATCGATTAACTTTCAGATTATTCAAGTAATGCTTTAATTGCATTTTTTTTGCCGGTTAGTTTGAGTCTGGGGCTGGAGAAAGTCAACAAGGAGAAAAATATGCCTGCTTTAAGGCAAGACACTGGTTCTAAAATCGACTTTTTTGTTTATTAATGGATTATAATGAAAATTAGTGTGTATATGTGTTTTGGCTTCCTCTTTTCAAATATACAATTAGTTCTGCAATATCTCAATCACTTTTTGAGTTACGAAGAAAATAATGAAGCCTAATTAGGTCATTTCTTACGACTCATTAAGGAACTTTCTAATACTAATTTTTTTGCATAAGTTATATGGATTTGTAGCTAAAGATCTGTCATGCAAGATGATGCTATTTATATTTTTGTAAAGATAGATCATTGTATAAAACTAGTCTAATTAGGTCAAGTACACTATTTACAAAGCTTAACGAGGTCACATTATCACTAATAATAAAATTTCGGGCCCATACTGTCATACAAAAATAGCATCACCCTGCAGTTCACTTCTTTCTGAATTCAACGGTATAAAGTTTATAGAAATCCTCGAAGAATAATCTCATGAAAACAACCGTAAGGCTAGGCATGTAGACAAAAAATGCGAAGCTGAGAAAATTGCAGTTGAAGTTTTGACACTCATTGCATAAAATTGAGTAAGATATCCCATGCAATAATGTTCAGCAATATGAAGCATAGTTCTATCTGAACAAATTGAGATGAAAAATTCTGCAATCCGTTCACAAGAACCTTTAGAAATAATATAAAACTGAGAAATAATCTCTGCAATGTAAAATAATGTTATAAAAGAATGAGTAGACTCTATAAGGGACAACGGGAGGAAGCACCAAGGGTTGCACGTTCCGAAAGCAGATTTTGTTTGGCCCTGAAAAGGGCCTTTGTTCGTGTAGCACTTGAAAGGGGAGCCCCTCACAGCTGTCCAGGACTGTAGTCCCCAGCTGTTCCAGTTTGGTGTTGCCTGGAGAACCTCTGCTTTGCATTGCTGCTGCTCTGGTGGGCAGTGTTGGCCTTACGCGGATTGTCCTTCTCCATGCTTTGAGAGCTTTCATGTCCACTACAATGAACTGTGTCCCAGCGTCGCGCGTCTGGCCTCCTGTGGTGACGCCGAGAAGGTCGAATTTGCGCCGGGTCGCCGACTTTTCCGATAGCGCACGCTTGCATTCGTCCGATCGTGCGACTCGTTGCGCCTGCTCGGCCGTGGAGTAGTATGCGGTGTCGACACGAACCGCGCTCGCAAAGCTCGACAAACTGCCGCTGCTGCATGGAGTCGCGATGTCTCCGGCTGATGTTTCCGGAAGATCCAAGGCATCCGGCGGTGCCGATTGCGGTGGCGCACTTGCAGCAGACAGCTTCGGCTTCTTGTTCCACGGTCGCTTCCTCTTCCTTCCGAACGCTTGCCGCGTGCTCGATTTCAACCGAGCGTCGTCCGGCATCTCAAGAACTCGAAGCGAAACAAAACAAAACACGCGCGACTTCGTAGGAAAACGAACCAACAATATTCAACGCAAGCGCGCAAACGGGAACTAAAACGTGCGCTCGACCACGGAGGAAACAAAGCAGACAGGCCTAAGGAGACGGGCGGAGACGAGCCCAGGAGCAGACGACGCACCTCTCGCCAGCGCGGGAACGGAAAGGAGGAAAGGAGAAAAAGAGCGGAGGGGCGCGTTTAGGCCAATAGCAGGGGCGCTAGGCGCCGCGCGTGCTCTGACGTACGGGCACCTTGCTAGCAGGCCAATGAGAGATCGCAATTGGGGCTTTCGAAACCCGCGGAATGCGGACGTTCCCCGATGTTGTCGCGATAACGAATGGCATGGGGACGTGGGGAAAATAAGCGGCTTTCCAACAAGACCAAGATGGCCGCGATCCGACGAGCGATCGCGAAACGCGCGGGGCGCAAAGTTCCACTTGTTTTCATTGAACTCTCTGTGTTAGGGCTCTGCGGGGACATCGTAAATATCATTTTTTTCATGTTTAGACATTGATTTCGACATTGAAACTTTGCAGGCAGGTACCTTCAGCGTGGTTTACCGTTTATCATTTCGCCAAGGGTGATTATACTGTTTAAATAATAACTTAACAAAATACTTCATCTTAAAAGGCTTCCCGTGTTCATATTTATGTAGGACTCACAACGTGAAGTTTATAATGGGAATGCAATATGCCATTTATGACATAGTAAAACCAGTAAAAAAATGTGTAGTTTTAACGTCTTTCATGCAATATGACCGGGGATAAATCAACATACGGATTTATTGATTGATTAGTCTATTGAAGGATAGCGATTAGTCCGGTTAATTTTCTAATAAAACCACAGGCCCACTCAACATTCAATGCTTTATGAAAGCCGCGGTTTGTGCGAAATAACAAAAATATGAGAGACCAGCGATTGTATAAAAAAACAACACACTAAGATTATGGAATCTTCCGACTTAAAGGGGTCATGAAACGCCTTCCCAACTTTTTCCTGTTTAGCTTTCCTCCTCAACTCATAAATCGCATGTGTACCCGGACACAGCCATTAATCTCCCTAGAAGATTAGCCCGTCGATCAAAATTCAGACATAAGTTGCTTTCCCCACCCCATTCACCCCGAAGCTGACAGTGCTGTGGAAGCTGCGTGCTCATTGGGCCAGCCACACTTTTGCCACGGGATCACGCTCTCTCGCGCATACCCACGTGCAGAGAATGACGTCATCTGATGAAAGGGAGGCGGATGATTGGTCGGGCAAGCGCGTAGCTTCCACCACGATGTCAGCTTAGGAGTGAAGGGAATAAGGGAGGTCCGGTATCATGTGACGTGCATTTGGACCCGGTGACGCGCTTTGGGAACCGTGGATGTATCACAGTGAAAAGGCAAAGAGCTTACGAAGGGGAGGAGGTACGAAATAGTCCGCCGTGTTTTCAGATTTTCGCACTGAAAGTCAGGCTTTTGACTTTTTACCTTTTTTTCTTTGGCCCACTGAACGATGTGCTATTAGTAAAATCTCAATCTAAAGTGATTTATACCAGCCCAAAATTCGTTTCATGGGCCCTTTAATAATAATTGCTTTGCTGAATTTCTATGCATGGCAAACGATACAACACAACCTTTAGTAAAAAGAAACGGCACAAAAACGTAAAACATTTAATAAGGAATGTCAAGCTCAGCCTAAAACGGGCTTGCGTCGTCGAGATCCATGCTTCTGAGCGTGCGCCCATAGCAGACAACGCACGGCGGAATCCCCGCTTTCGCGCGTTTCCAATTTTGGCCGCACGGTTTCGGCACGGTTCGATCTCGAGGCGAATACTCTCGCACCTGTATCTTTGGTAAGGCTGCATGCAACTGTGAGATAAAGTATTTAGGTTAATCTCCAAACAAAGAATAAAGAAATAAACGGCAACTATAGACATCTTTGACTGACGCATCAAGTTTGATAACGAGATTATGGTTCAGAGGACATTCATGCTTCAAAAACTAACCAGTGTAACAACTGATCACAATATAAGGATTCAGCCGATTCTGACCATTTACTGTAACCAAGATTATAAAGCCCATCTGCTAAACACTAGTGATGAACCGAATCTGCCGAACTTCAAATTCGGCAAAGTTCGGAAAATGCCGAACTTTTGAAGGAAAGTTCGGCAAAGATTTGGCAGATCTCTGCGCACGCGCGAGAACGCGACAGGGCCGTGGATTGCAAATGGACGCCGTGCAGTCGTGCGGTTACTATCGCGCAGTGCACGGTGGTGCAGCGTAATACAACCAGTGGTTACGGCGAGGTGTGGAGTGTGACACGTCGCAACTCTAAATGGCTGACCAACTACACGCTGTATAAATATCCCCACAACCCAATTTTTTTTTTTTTTTGCGAATATTCGAAACTTTGAATAATTTGCAAATAGTGTTGGCTACCCTATTCGATTAACAGTACACTTTTGATGTTTGAAGAATTTGAGTTGTTCAAATATTAAAAAATTATGAACAAAACTTTTAGGAACCCTGGATCTCTCGCTTCACTGCTCCGCGGGAGTGAACACGTACGTCAAGCTTCACTGCTTTGCAACGGTGCGTTAGGAGAAACGGTCGACGTGTGAGAGCATCTCAGTTAGCTCGATCGTCTTGAAATTTCCCTCACAATTGCATACCTACCAAGATCAGAGAAACCAAATCCGGGAGAATCTCTAAGCAAGGGAGTCTCCCCTTTTTGAGAATAAATGTTGATAACAAATTTGCAGGCAACTTTATTACATTTATATTGCACTGCTCATACTACCGAGATCCAGCTGAGCCTCGCTATCATTGCAGCCGTTGAATGTGTATTTACCTGAGTGCAGCTGCCGCGCCCAACGCACAAGCCTTATTGGCTTATGTGGCCACAGGTTGCAATATCTTAAAAACTGGAAATAAAATGTATGTATGTTTGTTGCAACAGCAAAGACTCCTTGTTTAAAGACCGTCGTACGTTTCACACTTTCCACTTTTGACCGCCTCCCTTTACCCTATATCCTCTTCACTTTTTATCCTGCCCCAACTTGGCTCCCCTCGCAGCTTAGGAGAGGGGAGCGCTAAAACGGTTATCTTCCCCGCAGAAAACCGAGGTTGTATGTTGGCCCTCAAGTGCAGGGAGAGGGGGTCATTTGCGTTTCCGGGAGATATTTCTGTCAATCGCACAACCGTGCAAATTTGTCAAAATTCGGGAGTCTCCCAGGTAATACGGGAGACTTGGCAAGTCAGGTTAGCCTTCTATGGTTATAATTTTAGCTTGACTGCCAATTTTATGGTACAGTGGCAGAAAAGAAAGCCCCAAACCACCTTTACACTCGCCACATCAAGTCGCGGAAATGTTGTGGATTCCAGACGCCTGCATTGAAACTCTTAAGGGCCGAAATTTTCGCGTGCCCTTCGCATATGTCGTGAATTTTTCAATTTGTGAAAATTAAGGGCTTGAAGATTTGGTTGTCGAAAGAAAAAAGGGTGCTTTTGGTGTATGACACATGTATGCCTTAATAAAATAACAAATTTAATCTAAGCGAAACTGGTCGACGTTCCGCGAGGAGCTGGACTTTTTTTACTGCAGTTCTTGAGGTGAATACGAGTATAAGTAAATGAGGCAGTCACTGCTTTGCTTGCCATGTCACGTTCTGTTTTACCCAACTCATCTTATCTGGGACCTTTCTTTTTTTTAATGTCCTCTCAGTACAAGTAGTATGTGCAGTGTTTGTGGTGTAATAAAACTTCCTTTTCAAAGGTTTTTCTAGAAAAAATTTTCAGCCGTAGGTGTTTAAAAGAATCTATGCTCAATTCACATTAAATATAAAACATTCACGTTGGATTCACAGTTAAATTCCAATATTCATATTTTATTAGCAACATCAGGTTTTATGTTCACATACCTCTAATAAAAGTCAAACATCATTCACCACTAAACACGAGAGAGAGGACCCATCTTCAAATAAATGGGCTCACTGTTAAGATCCATGTAGCTGAGCGGCTATTTAACATAACTTGGTTCGTAAAATACATTTTCTGAAGCCCTCGAAGTCCAAGCTGATAAGCAGGTCTTAGAAGGGCAAATGTCACAATACTGAAACCAAATATTACAAACAATCCATTTCCTATACAATCTTGAGAAAAAATATAAATTCACAAATTGGTTGCACTTGCACACATTCATGATAAAGACCCGGCACAATAAAACCTGATAAGCCATTTTCTCTGGGTGGGTCTTGCTACATGTAGTGTCCTTTTCAAAAGACATTGTTACAATATAATATTTTATAATAGACGTTTGCATCCCACTGTGCCACAAAAATGCTCTTCTTTTAAAAACAAACTGGCACATCCAGGTAGTTTTGGCTAAAATCATCCTATGGTCCAATTTAATCTGCCCTTCAAGGATAACCAATCAGTGAAACTGCCAGCAATGGTTTATTGAATAGTAGCTTTCAAAACTAAACTAGAAAAAGAAATCTAATTAGAATACTCTCAAAATGCCAAAAGCACAGCCGGTATCACATGCACGTTGCTGCCATGCAGGCAGTCTGAGGTGTGACTGCGAAATGCAGAGGGAAAATTTATGCCCCAGTAAAACAGTACACGGAGTGCTGCTGTTCGTTTCACACAGTGCACAGGCCATAGCTGCAGGCAGGCCAGCTGGAAAACAGCCGGCAGGCAGTGCAGTGCACCACAACCCATGCATGATAGAGAGCATCTACCGCACAGAAATGCAGTCATATTAATTGACGTTATGGAATGTAATTAAATTCCATAAACATCCACTTACATCCAGCTAGGGAAATCCTTGCATACATTGACAGAAGTGAAACAAATCTGGGAAGCACTGATCAAAAACGTTTGATGACCACACCCAACGTAATTAAAAGTGAAAACTGAAGCCACATTTATTTCACTCCAACTAATGGGAGAACAGACCCTCAACCGAAATAACTAGGCCATTTTACCTTTCAAACAACTTTATAAATTTTACCATTTTAAATCACTAGGCCATTTTACACATTTGGAGTTGTGACCATTTTTTGAATTTTTTCTTCTACTAGCTGTGTATAGGTTGTTTTCATATGACGTGAATTTTGTTGTTAGTTTATTTTTTCAAACAAATTCACTAATGTGAAGGATTACATAGCAACCTGTTGAGGAGATGCCAGCATGGTAAGACTTGTAATCTTCTGTGCTCTACGCATTTAAGGGGTCATGGAAATCCCTGGGATACTTGCCTTCTGCACACGCTAAATAGCTCAAAACAACAAAATGGGAGATAAAATTACATCAGTGAAAACTCCCTATAGCCAATACTATGGACTCCGGGGAGGTGATAAGAGTAATCTGCGGTTGCTAAGACCCTGGCGCGACTATCAAGCCACGGTGCATATGACCGGCCGAGTCGCACGAGCAATGGCCACTCTACATTTTCCTGCACGTGAAATTAGGAGGCCGTGCACGATCACACCAAGCTGAGCTGCAGTCATAAACTCGGCTTGCATTAAAAAAGAAAAATATTACAACATCTCCACATGGTGAATGATGTTGATTGGGGCGAAGCTCTGGTGGTGCTGATGATACTGATTTTATTGTTCACGGTGCTGATTTTTTTTCATTGCTCATAGGTAGTGCTGAGTTCCGGGTTGCGTTTGGTAACCCCATTGAGTTACTACCATATCTCAGAGCCCCCTACTCGTCCCGCAGTCGTGGCCGAGTGGTTAAGGCGATGGACTAGATATCCATTGGGGACTCCCCGCACATTTCGAATCCTGTCGACTGCGCAAACATTTTTTTTTTCTTTTTCTTTTTTTTTAAGAAGACAGATGGGAGGGTAATCGATGTGAGCACGGACGCCGGACGGACAAGGCTAGACCCTATGGAGCTTCGCCCCTAAAAAGCGAAGATTTGCAAAATGCGGCGTGAGCCGCAGCTGACCCGCTAGAGAAGCGGTAAGCAACTGATGTTAGCATTTTCATGACGCTTTTAGTGGGAACGCTTAGTCGTAAACCGGACTGCGAACGTAATTTACACTGCATTCAAAAGCACCGCGCTGAAGTGTTGGCAGAGGTCAATCACCCAGCGGCGAGATCGGACGCGAAGCGGGACTCGGGAACCCAGACATATCGCGTCGCCACTTACCACCGCAGGATTGACCATCGCGACGTGGTACGGTGACGGAAGGAGCATGGAGGATGCTACTTGGAAAACAGCCTCGCGCAAGTTATGGAAACGAAGTCAAAGTCAATCAGCTGCTTCGCCGAACACGCCGCTGTGCGTTTCGCCGTTCTTCAGACTCACGAATCAGACTAACACCAGAGGGAAAAGACACCACTGCGTGACATTAACATATAATAACTAAGAAAAAAAAAAAAAAAGGCCACGAGCGAGCGACACAAGCATGACGGTGCTAACGATGCCACACGCGGAAACGAAAACAAAAATTGCGTAAACGTCTTTCTCTTTTAAACGCGAACATCTATAAACGACAGGCTCTCTACACACACAACGGCATTCCTTTTTTTCCTCGTGGTTTTTCTGAAAGCGGAACGAAGCGCGATCACCTTATCCGAAGGTAAAGAGCGCAACACGCGCCAATGCCGACGTGGCAGACGATCTTTTTGCGCCACACTCGAAACAAAGGATTGACGAAGTCGCTGCGGCGAGAGCCAGGAAGGAAAGTAAAGAAGAAAAGGAAAAGTCAAACGTACAACGTTCGCGGTCATTTTCGTCTTTCCTCGTTGAATTAGAGCGGTGGAGACACCACGAATCGCGATAAAAAGGGGTCTGCTACTCACCTACGCACAGCCGGTCTACGCGGACTTTTAGTCCATGTGATCGGTCATCGGTTTATCCCACACCGTTCCCGCCTCCTTCGCACGAGTGGCTGCGCTTGCTCTCTGAGTTATGAACTTACGATCTCTGCAAAGTAAAACACAAGCGGCGAGACAGGTGTATACGCGACCACCTTGCTGACTTTCCGCGTGATATTGCAGTTTCTTTTACTTTTTAAAAGGCGCTAACCGAGCGTGATAACGCGCCACCGGAAGTTTGCCTTTTTTCTGCGTAATTGCGCTATGCGTAACTTCCGCTACCACAGCTCACAGCTGCGGCTAATCCCAACATTTTAGTTTTTTCTTCGCGTACGTATCCAGGTATCCCGAGTCACCGTCTCAGTATTTAGAAAAAGAAGCTTATAACTTACTATCGACAAACTGCTCACTGTTTAATTCGTTAAGATCACGGCGTTGCCTACTCACGAGGACGAACCAAAAAGCGCAAAAAACTGACGAATTAACGCTTTCGTTACATTTGGTAGAAAGCCAGATGCTGTCTCTCCCACTCCGATAAGGAGATTGGGAAAGACATTTCAGGCAATTCGACAAGGCGCTTAACAGTCCTGAGGACCTTTGCCCCTTAATTCTGTATTAAAGCAGGTTACGGCGCCGCAACCGCTAGCCAGGCGTTCGACCTTTCGATATGGCATCGGGAGTTTTATGGTAACGCAGGGTTGGGTTGAAACTCATCCTTTGAACTGCATATTTCGCTTCGACGGGGCTTGGTTGCAAATCGAAGCAGGGGAACAAAATTTGTGCGAGCGAAGTGTGCGGTCATGCAGGACGAACATGCGGGCATACGGACAACACCGGAACGCCGGTAGTCTTGTTTTGAAGCGGTTAACGGTCAATGCGGCAAGCGCAAGACTACGGAAAGTATGCATGCGCGAAAACCCACCATGTCCGATTTTTTTCCCGTCGACTTTATACCCCGAGATCTGAGTTCCTGCCGGAGAGCATCCTTGGAGAGCGACTTGTACTCGCGGCGGCTGGGCGGTCGCCTGTTCTTCGGGCCCATGCCTCGCGATCAGAAACGCGAGGACCCCCAACTGCATGCTGCGCGCATCCTCCGCACACAGCGAGTTATTTCGGTCCGCGTACGGCACAGAACTGCTCTAATTAGTTGATCAAAACGGTGGTTTTCGAGCCGTTCTCCTCTTGTTCCAAGATTGCATTGGAAAGAACACGAACACCATTTGTTTTATTTATTTTCGGTGATCCTTTGCCCAGTGTGAAGGATATTTCTCAACGTTGCGCTGGTTGGTCCAGTTTCGCGACGTTGCTTCATGCTGACCAACGTTGATGCTGACCAACATTTGTTAGAACAAGCTCACATAGGTATGTTTCATAAATTCATGACAAATTTATTAACGAATAAAAACTACCATCGTAATAGAGGGCAACGTTTCGGACGTTTCGCACTTCGCAAATAGTATGTCATGCTTTAACGAAATCTACGAACGTCTCTGGCTACATTGTGCTCCAGTCCATATTTTTTTTGTTTCCCCGGTTTGTATCAGATGTGGTGTCCGCAGTGTCTTATGGTCACTTTCGTGCTTTGAGAAACTCTTCAAAGTTCTCAAACTAGCATCTAACATGCTGCCCGTCAGCCGAGCGATAGCCTGCCGGTCGCTCCTCCGCAGCGTGGCCTCTTCGGCGGCGCGTCAGGCCCGACAGCGACACACGACACCGATGAACACAATCATCATGTTCGTGCCGCAACAGGAGGCATGGGTCGTCGAGCGCATGGGCAAGTTCTCCCGCATCCTCGAGCCGGGCCTGAATCTCCTCCTGCCCATCGTGGACCGCGTCCGCTACGTCCAGAGCCTCAAAGAACTCGCCATCGACGTCCCGCAGCAGTCCGCCATCACGCTGGACAACGTGACCCTCAACATTGACGGCGTGCTATACCTCAAAGTGGTGGACCCTTACCGCGCGAGCTACGGCGTCGAGGACCCTGAGTTTGCCATCACCCAGCTGGCTCAGACTACCATGAGGTCGGAACTGGGTAAGATCGCCCTGGACAGCGTGTTCAAGGAGCGCGAGTCGCTCAACATCGCCATCGTTGACGCCATCAACAAGGCGAGCGGCGCCTGGGGTATTGTGTGCCTCCGCTACGAGATCCGAGACATCCGTCTGCCGCAGCGGGTGCACGAAGCCATGCAGATGCAGGTGGAGGCCGAACGGAAGAAGCGGGCCGCCGTGCTTGAGTCCGAGGGAATCCGAGAAGCCGACATTAACGTGGCCGAGGGAAAACGGAGGGCGCTCATCTTGGCGTCCGAAGCCGAGAAGATGCAACTTATCAACCTAGCGCAGGGGGAGGCCAACGCGACGCTCGCCAAGGCCGAGGCGAAGGCCAAGGCCCTCAATTTGATCGCCAGCTCGCTGCGCTCACCCGTGGGCGGACAAGCGGCGTCGTTCCTTGTGGCCGAGCAGTACGTGCGCGCTTTCAAGAGCCTGGCGAAGGAGAACAACACGATCCTCCTGCCCGCCAACACGGGAGACGTGACGTCTTCGGTGGCGCAGGCAATGGCCATCTACAAGAACCTGTCGTCGGCGTTGCCCGGCTCGTCGTCCAAGGTGCACGAGCTGCCGGAAGACGACGTCGCCGAGTACATGAGTGACGAGGACGACAGGAAATCCCAGAAGACAGAGTAGAGCCTGCGTGGGCCGTTGTTGAGGACATTAATTAAAGGTGCTGCTTAATCTGTTCATCTGTCACGGCGGCTCAGCACTTGTTTACAATGGTGATTAATGAATTTCTTACAGCATAATCTTCTGCAAGGATGTGTGGTCACAACCCAAGAACTGCATATCATATCTTGCTAAATGTGTTGACAATAAGAGTTTTCTAGAGACATGTGACTTTTTATTCTTGAGTTAATGCTCGAAATTAATAAGTGACTGACATCAGTTCTCTGTTCGTTACCGCACACCACCTTGCAGATGGAAGACGATAATGTACCTTTCCAATGTTCACAAATCTGTGGCCCAGCATACTAGCTCCACAGCTCAGCACGGGCGTGCTTGTGGCTCTGGAAAACAAACAAGGCATGTGCGACATATACAAATGCTGAAAAGGGCACTGGCTTGCAGCACGTTTGTATGGTCTATCCCAGAGGTTCTCGGGCATGGAGGTTTAAGACCCTTCGGAGGCCCGCCAAAGTGCAAGTAAAAGGATAGATGGTAGCAGCTGTACCCTTAATAGCAAGCAGTAGCTTGCGTCACCTAGCCAAGGTCAACCAAGCAAATGGGGAGGAGGGGGGGGGGGGGGAGGCAAGGGCTTTTCGGACCCTTAAAAATGGCTTTGCAAACACCAGTGGGTCCGCGGAATCCCATTTAAAAACCACTGGTCTATACTATGTTTCACAAGCTGTGCATAGTACAATCGGAGGTACAGGCATGAGAACTTATCCCCACCTCTTCTGCATGAGCACTTGCACAGGGAACATGCTTGAAACAAATCAGTAAAATCTCGTGCTCTATGTTGGCCATGAGATTCGGTTCCCATAACAACATCAAACAGTGGAGCTACATGCCCACTTGCCTTGGCTTGGAGCACTACAAAGGTTGTCCATGACGGTGGCAGGGAAAGCACTGGTCCTGTGTGCTAGGTCGTGTGCTGAAAACAGCTTTGAATGCCACAAGTTAGCGCACCTGGTGTTCCCTGTGTTCTCTTTGAGCGCTGTGGAGGCCTGGCTATCATTTGCACTTCCAGTTCGGCATAATCGCCACATGGCCCATACAAACCTATGGATGAACAAAAAAATGTGTCCCATTCATTCACTGCGGCACTCGAGCCCAGAGCTGCAACCGGCTAGCTTTGGCCGACGGTTCTTTGCATAGACAAGCACTTGCAGAATTGGATCGGCTTATTTTCTTCCATCATTAATTATCCATGTCCCCAGTCAAGCAGGCTGCCCAGTCAGTCTTGTGCTAGTTCCTCCTTTTGCCATCAGAATCTTTATTGTGTGCCAGATAGATCAGGGAAGCTATTAAGTGGGAGTCTGAAAGCGCGTGCTTGGGAGGTGTGCATTGTGGCAAACTGGGGCATGGATAATAGTTCCGGTCACTTGTCGCCAATTCCACGTTTGCCAAATCATGATCCAGCGTATAAAAATTTGCAGCTCCAGCAGGCACAAAATTGCCACCTTGCCATGTGCCTAGCTACGTTCTGGACTTACAAGCATGACAGAATGCAATGGTTAGAGGTAAACACATGTAAACACTCTGCTCTGGGGTCTGTTTAAACTCTTTGTCCGGCTTTCATTAATACAAAGCCAAAATCATCAACCACAGCCTGTTGTTGGCATATATTGATATGCCAACAACAGGCTGTTTGTGGGTACTCGGACCATATGAAGTTATAATATATATATATATATCTGTCATAAAATGCTCCCTTCTTGGTCTCTGCTGTGTGTGTGTGTGTGTGTGTGTGTGTGTGTGTGTGGGGGGGGGGGGGGCGCTATTTAGACAATGCAGCCAGACTGCTAAGCCGGGGTTTTTAAATGTACATCATGCAATTTAAATTGCACAAAGGCACGCCTACTGCTCTTCAAGTAGAAATGAGCAAAAGTGGAATTTGAACTCGCAATGTCAGGGTTTACAGTGTGAGCCACAAGCCACCGTAAGAAACAAGTATTTTTCGGTCGAATGGCAACTGCTAAAAAAAGTATAGTCTCAGCAAGCCATAATACGGGGTCGTCGTGCATAAGTTTGTAACAAGAACTTTTAAAAAAGCATACACCCAATGCATAAACATTAGGTAATTAAGTCCATTGAACTGAGTCAGATTGGAACTTTACTAAAAATAGTGGCACACATTTGGTTGTGCATATATTCAAATAGTAGTTTAGAATAATACGTTATTCGTTTCGAGGTTAGCTGAAATATATATATATATTTCAAAGTTACCATTGCGGCCGGATATATCACCGTTGAGTGCGCTTCTCACCAAGCACCCGTGCACTGCGGAGAAGCAATACATGCGGAGCTCGAGGTCTCCGCGGGTATTGCTTCTCCGCAGTGCACAAGTGCTCGGTGAGAAGCGCAATCAGCGGGGCTAACCCGCCGCATTAACCCGTACGAGGTGTGGGCACAGCGCATGCGCCCTGCCCACAGCAGCGCCACCAGCGCCACCGCAGCGGCGTGACGCCAAGGCCGCGTGTTGGTGCCAACGTTATTAGATTTTGGTTGGTGTATACGTTATATAGCTCGAGGCGCGCCATGCTTTGCGTGTTGTAAGCTGTCAGTGACTGCGATAAACCAACATTCACAGCTAAGGATGACAGTGAAATGTGTGGGCTCCGGGGAAAGGGAGAATAAAGACAGGCTTTTCATCATCTACACAGTGGGGTCTTGTGTAAAAAAAAGGTAGGCGATTATAATTGATCTAACAAGCACGTAGCTTTCACTTGTGGAGATGCAAAGACTGACTTTATTCTTTTCCCCAGAGCCCACACATTTCATTGTCATCCTAAGCGTGAGTGGAGGACTATGGCGTCAATTTCGTTGCGTGTACTCGCGCACACCGGCGGCTGCTGGCTTGTGGAAAGATTGTGCACCACTTATTATAGACACTGAAATGTTTGGCTCAGTATCCCATTAAGCTTCGCCTTTAAGAGTGAAACGCGATAGGGCTATGGAGCCCCATTCTTTCACTTCTCATGCTCTCCCTAAGTGCCCCAAGTGCGGCGGACATGGCCTGGTCAGTGTCTGGCTGTCTGGCTCGTAACCGAAAAGTCGTCCGTTTGAATCCCGCCTAAAATTCTTCTGATGTTTTTTTAAGGCAAATATATTACTTTACAAATTGATGTCATTTGAGACATGCGGCAACCTTTATTTCGCATCACATTTTTTTATATTTTTTTATATTCATTCATTCCACGTGTGATGTCACGTTTCACGTAAGCGTTATTTGAAATTCCCGCGCAACGTCATGTGGGTGCGAGCGACCAACGTTCTTGCAGCATCCTGATCATCTGTTCCGGTGCGCCCCGTCGTCTTCGATCAAGTGCACTGGTGTGCACCGGACGTTCTCGATTAACTGAGCGCACCCTCGATGGTGCACCAGAAAATCGATGGTGCACCAGGGTGCAGTGCCAGTGCCATCAGGCATTGCGGCCAGGAGCGGGAATCGAGATGATGGCGGGAATAGCAGACGCGCTATCGAGATACGGTGGCTTCGTGAAAACGAACACTCCTCGCAGCAGCACTTTATGAATTCTTCTGACAGCGAGGACGACGATTGCTGCGGTGGCAAGGAGCACTCTAAAGTTGTGAACTTCGCAGCGCAAGTTTGTGTCAGGGGTTGTGATGACGTCAGAACGCCGAGTTCTGATCGGCTCTGATTGAAGGACCTCAAGGCAGATTGCTTAGAGGTCTACCCACTATCCTTCAATCCGGCCAATCAGAGTTTGGCGAAACATACCTGTGGAATTGTCACTTGCTTCGTTACCCCATCAACAATCACGTCCACGATGTTCATTTGTGCTGTACCGCTAAATCCACGAGTAAAAAGCCAGAAGCAACTGACGGCAGACAGGGACCGTGCGCGGACATACGTACGAAAAACAAACAAAACATGGGGCAACGCATGTTGGCACTTGCTGCAGTACGCGCACCGGCGCGCCCTCCATAGTTGCAGGCGTTTCTCCGACAACATCCAACCACCGTCCAGTGGGCAAGCGGTGGCCAATCAGTGTCGAACAAGCGTGAACTTGCACGCGACGTCACCCCTGAACCAGCCATTCAGCGTCAAGCTAGGAGGTGCGACGGCACCTGGCTCAGCCACTCAGCATCGAGTTGATCGGCGACTTCACTTTCAGGCTTCACAAATTTTTAGATCCCCTCTCCAGACAAAGGATGTTTCACGTGAAAATTTTAACACGGCATATTATATTTTGTTACGTAGGAGAGATCCGAATCCTCACTCTGCTCTTATGGGGGCTGTTCACTGGTCGCCATATTTGAGGGCGATGTTCAGAGTGCCCCCCATGCTCAGATAAACTCGCATTGCTAGGTTGCCAAGACCGGTAATCTTGACGGTGCAGAATACACGTTGCAAAAAAACTGTGGAAGCATGCTGTCAGCATGCACTCAACGGCCATGCACACAGTTATGGCCACCAGCGAATACTCCCTATAAGCCAACACGGTCTTAGCAACAGCACCATATCCATAAGGTATCGAGGATTAGCGAGGTTTGCAGGATGAACACATTTTGCGAGTAACATCTCGACCTCGTTTTGTACCTGTTTTGTCCCAAACCGCTGCCCGAACTTGCCAAAGCTTCCTTGTTCCACGCTCATAAACAGCAGGCATTGCGAGCGTTCCGTTTCATTCAACCGGTAAATAAACGAGACCAGGTTCTGGTAAACAAAGATTTTTTTTCTTTTCTTTTTATATTACACAAATATGTACATGGAATGTCAACATTCGTTCGTCTACACCAACGCGTACAGTACCGTTACCTAAACAAGGGCTGCATTCATAAATAGGTTAGCGATGCACGCCGTCCTGTAATAAAAGCTGACGAATAAGTTACACTCTCAGCCAAAGAATGACAACATGCACACGCACGGATACACACAGCCACACGCACACTCTGGTTACTCTTTACAAGGTATTTTACAACGGCACCGCAATAATTTAATATTGCTCCTTTGGAAATGTAAGAAAGGAGGTGGGATCACACACTTCAACAATGCAGCACGACGGTTGCCAACAAGAATGTACAAGCACACAGAGAGAAAGAGAGAAACAAAGACACCGCACAGACACACAGCGTGCTGTAAGGGCATTGCTCGATCGGCCGCCGTAGAGAGATGAGGTGAGCGTTGCTGATGAGCGAGTTAATAAAGACATTTAATTTAGGTGATGTGGTTACGAGCGGCCTATGTCCACTGCGGGTCAGAGAAGAAGAAAACGGAGAAGAGAAACCCCATTCCCCCCTTTATTTGCGACACACTTTGGAGACGATTTCTTTTGCAGACAGTTACTGCATGGGTTCGTCTCGAACCCGCCGAGTGCAACGCTGCTCAGAGTGTTTCGTGAATTCCGCCCGTATCCGACACCGGCAAGATTCCGCGCCCTCTCGTTGCAGTCTAATTTCGGCAAATCTGTCCTCCTCTTTCGACGCCTCACCCTGCCGAGGGGAGAGACGCCCGGTCGTCTTGCTAAGCGAGATTCAGCAGGCTGACTGGCTTTGCTGGCCAGGTTGCGACGTGCGCCAATGGAACAAAAAGACCCGTCTAACAAACAGATCCGATCGCTTGAGGTGCAGTACGGGGGTAAGGAACTGAGCGACGCGTTACCGCGGCACATGCGCGCCTCCCTGTGAACAAGAAATTCGAGACAAGTGCATGCCTTCGCACGCAATAAATTATGCAGAAAAAGAAGAGGCAACATTTTAGAAACTACTCTGTATCCAAAAACTAAAAAAAAAATGACAGAAGGGGAAAAAGAGGAGCAAACAATAAATTACGCGTGCAACGAAACCATACCGAGAGTCATCCGAATAATTTACAATGAAAGTGCGCAATCGGGCTGACCTGGCGACAATCACAAATGAAGATGTTTAAAGTAACTATCGGCCCGCACACCGAAGCTTGAAGGGGCGGACTTGGAAAGCATCGTGAATACGGTCTAACAGGTTCTCATCGCTACATTTACCGTCTACCCAAAGCCTCCTACTCGACTGGAAGAGTGGTAAACGTAAAAAGCCGCTGAATTAAAATTTTTTCGTTTTGTTTTGTGATGTAGTGTCATTAGTTAACAAAAAGCATGCAACACGTGCGACGTGGCTCGTCAAAGATACAATATCATTTTGAATGACATAAGCAGGAGGTGTCGGGCCAAGTCTTGTTGAAACACAAAACAGTGGTCAATGTGAGTTGCAGTCACGAGAGAACTTTGTCGATTTTCCATTTTTGCCAATGACGCAAAAAAGCAACCCGAGAGAGAGACTGCTGCGATACAGGAGACGAAAACGAAAAGGCAGACTTGCTTTGCAATTCTGCCAGAAAATAAATAATAATAAAGTCCAAAAAGTCGTCCCAAAATCACTTAAACAAAAAAAAAGTAAAAAAAAAAAAAAATATTACAAAAGAGGGTTACAACTTGCTACATTTGCCTGCATCGCACTCGCCCACTCTTGAGATAGTCTCGTGCACACACCGCCACAGAAGTCCAGCTTCCCTTATATCGCAATTAAACGAAATTCCTCGCAGGCTTTGCACGATTCTTTTCCTTCAAAGCACTTTCCCTGAAGGATTCGGCATCCTTAGCACCTCCGGGGCAGAGACGACAACGAACAGCATCCTCTCCGACCGAGGTTATCCGAACCGAGAAGCACAACTAATAAAATAACAGACTAGAAAGCAATCAAGGCGGAGAGTTGAGAAGGTTCGCACTGATGTCTAGGAAGCACATGCCGTGCCCGTTTCCGCGATGGACACCGCAAACGGACCTGCACGTCCCGTCCCGTTCCCTCGGGTTTCGTGGAGAGAACTGACAGTCTCGAAACACGAGAGGAAATGTGACGATGGCGTGAATACGGCGTCAGGAAAGCCGAGGAGTTCCCACCCGAAAAAAATCGGGCCTAGATTGACATTTAGCGAGCTTCCTCCTTTGGAAGTGCAAAAAGGAGACTGGCGAACGTCGGCAGGCTCGACTGGGAGAAAGAAGTCGACGCACTGGACGAGCAAGCCATGACGCCGCACCACCAGAGGGAGGCTAGGCACACCTGACGACAACCACATCAAACCTAGTCTAGTCAAACCACAAAGGCCAAAATCACTGCGTGGGAGGGACTAGAGAAGACGGAGAGGTCGCAGAGCCAGGGTTCCCGAGCGCCCGGCGAGACGAAGGTTCGGAGGACGGGCCGAACCGCCCTCGAAGTTTCGAGGCACCGCTACGGATGAAACCCAGACACCGAACGGTAGAGAAAGGTCGCTAGACGGTTGCACGCCGACGTCTCACCGCATAATCTTCTGTCTGTTGTGCCAAAGAAGCCGACTGTCCAAATTGCATCATATGCAACAGAAAGAAACCGTCTCATAAATAAATTAAAAAAAAAAAGTATGCTGCAAGGAGAGAAAGGTTGGCTAACTAGTCACAATTGGTAGTACAAAGAGCACATATGAAAAGCTAACGGGGTGCGCCATTCCGCGACAAACAAGGGCACAGCCGATTCCATTCACAACACCATAAAACTGTGACAAAAAAAAAAAAGAAAAAAAGTTAGAGACAGAGAGAGATAGAGAGAGAGAGAGAGAGAGAGAGGAGGTACGCCTAACTAGCCACAGCAGCACAGAAGGCGACGTGGGTGAAAATGGTAACAAGGAGGCAAACAACGCTGCAGTTTGAGTCCCGCACCGAACCGACAGCAGCGGTGGGTGCCGGCGGCAGATTGAATCGCGGGAGGCGGGAGGAGGGGTCACTGGGCGGTGCCGACGCTGGTGGGCGTGGCCGGCTGGGCCACTACGTTGGGCAGGCTCACCACGACGAGGGGCTTGACCACCGCTGCGGCGCCCGCCGCGTGGTGTGGGTGGTGGTGATGGTGGTGGTGGTGGTGGTGCGAGGCGGCACCAGTGAGCGTGCCCAGGTTGGCGCCAGGCGACAGGAACTGCTGGCTCAGCAGGGCGGGCAGGTGGCCCACTACCGAGAGGGGTGCCATGAGTGGCAGCTGGCCCACGGCCGCCGCGGGGGAGGAGGCCGCCGCCACGTGGGTCACATGGGCCGCCAGCTGCGAGAGCGCCTGACCACCCGGTGCTGTGCCCGCACGCACCTGCTTGAGGGCGCCCGCTGCATGGGAGGAGGGGCGACCCTGTCATGGATGCTGTGACTAGTGCCCCAAATCTATTTTCGAGCCATCGAGGCAATGGCTTAGAACAAGGGCCCTCAAACATTTCAATCTTGAGAAACACCTATGTCTCTCAATCGATAGCCAAGGAGTTCCCTCCCTGATGTGATCAACAAGTGCAGAAGCCAGCAGATTTTGTATAGACCGACACGCTGTTTACAAACAAGCCTGCGTTTGCCCACACCAGGTGTGTGCACTGCGCGTGCGCAAAAACAGGATTCGCGTGAAGTAAAACTTCTGCGCCTGCGCAGTGCCGTTGACAGCGGCACCGCAGCTCCGTGACGTAAGGGCCGCGTGCTGGTCTATAAACAGTAGCATTAGTGGATGGCTTAAATCAGGGGTCATTAGAGTGTGGGGGCCACATAGGCCACCCTCTGAAAGTATGAGGGCCAACATAAAGTAAAGAAAAAATATTAAAAAAAAAGAAAAAGATAGAGTTTTACGTTGCAAAGTAGCTGAGTCTTTCAGCGACATGTAGAAACCTCCTAAAATAGAAAACCTCATGTTATTAGCTTTTCGTAATGTCATTGTTTTGCCAGTGACGTCCTCCTCTTTGATTTTGTCATTCAACTATTCTTTGGGTTAGTACCTAGTGTGATTACAAGATTTAAAATACCACTATTCCGCCAACATTTTTCAATAGAACTAGAAACCAAGCACACAATTGTTGCCGTGTCAGTCAATTCATTCGGGAATTGTCCGAATTCAATGTCTCAAAAAAGCCCTTTTCATACGGTGGTTTTAATGCGAAAGCATCCCCATGGAACGAGCCAACGTCCTCAGCTGCCGCGCCAAACGGCAAATACGAAATCTGATGGATAGGGTTCCCACTGGCTGAGGCACGTCAGTTTCAAGGAGAGCCACACTGTCGCACTACATGTCTGCACCAGATGAAGCCCCTCTATCCTGGAAAAAGTGGTGCCATTCTTTGAACAAGCCACTGCGCACGCTATTGGCCAGTCGTCACGTGACATCTTGCTTTCGGTTATGGACTTCCGGTCACCATTACGTTCCCAAGCTGTTGCTACGCCGCAGCTAACGGGCCGCCGGCCTGTGGAAAGGTCGGCCGGAGAGCCTTTCAGTGTTCCCTCTGGAATGGAAAATGAACCTCGGAGGAAGATCTTGCTTTACCAAATCGGTCGAAAAGATTTCAACCCGACGGGAGCCGCAAAGTTATGCGATGTAGGTGCTCTGCATAAAGCTCACCAGAATGCAAAGAGACACCTGTTTAGAGCGAGTTATGCACTCCATTCCACCATAAGCGCGAGCGATGTAATAGCGATCAAAACACTGCCGACTTCGCATGCACAGACGCCCATACCGTGGAAGAAGCATCGTTCAAAACGGCCTGCTCCTGCTCGTGCTTGGAGCATCGGTGTCGCTCCCACTTACGGGTGCGTGCAAAGGAGCGGAGTATGCTTGCTTGTCAAGTGTGGCACAGATGCTCGCATACCATGCTTTGTTTCGCACAAAGTTCATAAGCTTGCAAAGCTCACGTGGCTGCAGACGCAAGCATGTGGATGTATCTTTACCTCGATTCAACCTAAGTGCGAGCAAAGCCAGTGCAACAAGCACAAGTATACTTCCTCTCCACACATCAAAAATAAGCAGTGAATTATCTGAAATCGTGAATAATGCAATAGCGATTTGGCAGTTTGATACTTTGTAAAAAAATGATTTGCGATTCCTGTGAAACCGAAGCGGCAGACATCTAGGTACCCACAAGACACTGACACACTGACCGATAATGCAACTTGGTATGGACGATTATACAAAGCACTTCTGGGATCCACGGTTGGACAAACAGATCTAAAGCAGCTTCAAGGCGGTCAGATGCGAAAGCGATTTCCCAATGAGGTCATTGCCATACTTATATGACGAGAAACGTCCACACGACCGACATCGCGCCACTCCAGCTGACCGAGACGTCGAGACATTTGGGAACTTTTAGAGGGCGCCTCCGTCGCAAACCGGAAGTTAGACGTGGGGTAAGGAGGGTTTTCTGGAGAAGGAGGGAAGAGAATGCGCCACTTTTCCCAGATGCAGGGGCTTTAGCAGCAGAGCGCACCGGGAAAAGAAATCGTTTGGCTGGTGAGGCCTCCAAGAGAAAGCCCACTCAAGCATACTCTGAAGCGTGGTGAGGCCACTTCACTTCAACCGTAACCACTTGACATACTTGAATTTTTCTTGCTTTAAATAAATTCACTCACCAGATGTCTCCTGAGTGCACTCCTTACACAATGAATGCAAAACTTTTTCAGATTATTACGTTTCGGAGACCATTTCACCTACCTTTACGAGCACTGAAAGGAGCACTATGCCTGGATAAAACCCTTATTGGATCTTCCACTCCATAACACCAACAGAAACCTCTTAACATTTGTCAACTGCACACCCAAAACGTTATCAACAAATTTATGAACCACCAGGTTTCACTCCCAAATTATTAAACAAAACATGTCGTCTCTTTCCTGTTAAATGCATTAAGATGAAATTCAGACAGTGAAAGAGTCGCATTGGAACCAATACAAACAGCACTTCACAGATTAATAAAATCCCCATTAAACTACTCTAAAGTTCCCTGGGCATAAAAGTTCAAGAGATCAGATTACCCTAAAGCTCTGAAAGAACGCGCACCCAAAATGAAGAGATAAATGGTGAAAAACATGGGATGGATATCTTTAAAGATGCCACAGCAAAACTTTATCAAAAATTAATGATAAACACCCTGGCACCGGCTACAAACCACGTGACGCGGAAACTGATACCGCAGATCGCGGACAATGCAAATTTGCGTTTCACAATGCGATAAACATGCGGGAGTCCGCTACGAACTCCTGTGTCACGGGAAAGGATACCGCAGCTTGCGGAGGCAGTAGATTCGCGTTTCACGAAACGAAGGACCCGCGGAAACCTGCGGAGAACTTGCATTTCATGGGAACGAGACCACAAATTGCAGACGCAGCAGATTCAAGTTTTATAGTGCAATAAACACGTGGGAACCCGCTGCAAACTTGAATGTCATGGGAACTGATATCGCGTGCGCAGATCGCGGACAAAATGGAGTTTTCGCCGCATTTCTCTCTCCGCCAAGTCCTCAGTAACGAAAAAGCCGCTACTGCGCCTGTGCGCCGATGGGCTTGACAGTAGAGTTCCGGGTATCTTACCGGGGTGCAGAGTGCGTTGTGGGACGGCAAAAACGATCTACGAAAACTCCCTTAAACGCGGGAATCCGCTATGAACTCGTATGTTACGGGAACAAAGACCACAGGTCGCGAACGCGGCAGAATTGTATTCCACGATGCTATATAAACATGGGACCAACTTGTGTGGCATCGAGATCGTGAGCACTGATCACGGATAAAAAAGAGGGAATCTGCTACAAACTATGTCCTGGGAACGGATACCACAGATTGCGGACACAGCAGATTCGCATGTCACGGTGCAACGTACACACGCGAACAATTCGCGTGTTACGGGAGCCGATATTGTGTGCGCAGATCGTGAACAAAAATGCTGGAACCCGCTGTGAACAAAAATGCTGGAACCCGCTATGAACTCGCTTGTCAGACGTGCCGGTACAGCGAACTGCGCGGTCGATGCAATCGAACATTGCGTGACGTCTGAAGGGAATGGGGGGGGCGATGTTTTGGAATTTTTGTGTTACAGATATTTAGCCAGAAATTATGTCCAGTTATGTCCCTCAATCTAATAACAATTGGTTACTGCCTAAGGAGTAATGTAAACATTTTATATCCAAGGATGCCAAAGTAAAGGCATTCTGGTGAAGGGGAGCAAGGGGCTTTCAAGCAACTGTTCCAAATTCTGAAGGGCCAAACTACCTTCAAGTTTGGACATCTTAAAGACGCCGGACAAACCGCACAGCTTAGCTGGTATTGCAGGCACACACGGTGCTTTCCATATACAGCACTTTTATTTGCCTATATAAAAAAAAGTAAATGTATGACGATTACACAAGGATATGTCAGAATAGGATTTCCCACGAGACACTTGTGCAAACGAGCAGTTCTCTCTTTTACCACGATAACCGTTATCAGTGAGGTTCGGCAGCACATCCTAAGGTATCTGTGCATGGACCATGGCCTGCTGAACTTGGCGGGAAAATTTCTCATCTAAATTTAGAGGGGAATCGCAGAGTCATGCGAGGCGAGCCAAAATTAAATTTGGTGTCGCATGGAGTCACATTGTTATGTGAAGTCATGGTGTCGCATGATCACTTCATGCGATGACACAATGTCACACGACATCACAATGTAAATTGACACCACAGTGTCGGACGACATCATAACGTCTATCAACACCTGTCTGCTTAATTCAAACATGGCAGCGTAACTGTGTCTGGCAGTGCGCATGAGCAGTCGTCTCTCTGCTCTTGTCCCACTTCATCTAAGGGGCACGGTAAGGAACCACCCATTTTTTTCGAGATAAGACAGCAAAGCAGGTCCAACCTGTTCCTGACAGCACGGTGCTAGTGGCCAGTGCCCGCGGAGTCAGCACCTGCGGCAGGCCCCTCCTCTGCACCACGCCCGTCGTGGCCACGCCCACGCCACCACTCCCAACCGGGGACGCTGTCACGGCCACCCCGTGGGGCCCCAGGAACAGAGACTTGGCCTGGGCTGCTGTTACCAAGGCCACCGGCGCGGTGCCGGCGCCTCCTGCCCGCCCCACGTTCGCCCCGCTCGTCGTCCGCACTAGGCTCTTCGGGGGCGCCACTGAAGACGCCATCGCAGCCAGGGTAGAAGAGGGTGGAGCCACGACCACGGGGGCCAGAGTGGACACAGCAGGCGCCACCGTCAGGGCCACCAGGTGGCCCCCGTTGTTGGTAGACGACGGCGGCGAGGAAGAGGGGGCGGGACCAGCGAGGACCTTGACTCCGCCCACCGGGTTGGCGACCACCTGGACAGCCGTCGCGGCCGAGCTGTTGGTCACCGCGTGCGACAGCAGGCCAAGGCCCGTCGTCGCCGCCTGGGGCTGCAAGGAAGACGAGCATGTCGTGTACGAGGCGCACCTGTGTTGGCACAAATGAGCAATTGTGGGCCTTTTCCGCTCCCTTGAAATTAAACAGCTGCTGTAAAATCAACTAGTTTGGCGGAAAGTTCTCGTTCTGGGCAATAAAATCAAGTGGTAAAGTTTGGTGGCCGTCAATATTGTGTCCGAATAAAATTTGGCAAAAAGCCGGTCGTATTTCACATTAAAGGTTTATTTCTCATGGTGCGTTCTTTCAACACAAGACAGTTTTGCACAGTCGGTTAGTTTATGCACAGTTTGATGTGCAAAAACTGTGACGTAGTGACTCGCAAGAATTTCACCAAAACTTGTCATCCACATCAGGAATATCAAGCGTTTCACGGCAAATGATACAATGTATGCACAGTGTGAAAAATTCCGTAAATATCTGCACTGCTAAAAGATGGGTTATTCCCAGTCATCATGTTTATGTGTAGTGCTTGCCCTTGTAACTGTTGAGGAATCTAAACTGCATCTCAAACCCATACATCCAACCCATAAACCGCCCATACGAACCGCCTCTCCGCTTGTTGCTCACCCGCATGTCTGTTTTCTTTTCTGCAGCTTTGGCTCGAATAGGGGATCGGCTAAAAATCGGGCTCCTCCAAAAGCTTGCTTTACCTCAAAGATCAGACGTCACAGAGATGTCAAGAGTTCCAAGAGCGAGGAGTGCGTGCACCATTTTTTCAGATGCGCATGTCTTTTGTTTCGTTCAAACAGCATGTCTGTTTGCCAAAACCTAATTTTCTAACACAAGACTCGCTAAAAAGATGCATCGTGCGAACAGACCTTAAAGGAGTCATGAAACGCTTTTTCAACTTTTTTCTGTTTAGCTTTCCTCCTCAACTCATAAATCGCGCATTGTACCAAACAGTTCAAGAAGTCGGAAAGGGGGGAGTCCCCTCTTGCTCGGAATCTCGCTTGTGTAGCCGGACACAGCCATTGTCCCCCTCAAGATTAGCCCGTCGCTCAAAATTCCGACTAGCTGCTTCCCCCCCTTGTTCACCCCGAAGCTGACAGTGCTGTGGAAGCTACGTGCTCGTTGGGCCAGCCACACATTTTCCATGTGATCACGCTCTCTTGTGCATACCGACCCACAGAGAATGAGGTCAGGTGATGAAAGGGAGGCGGCTGATTGGTCCGGCAAGCGCGTAGCTTCCACCGCAATGTCAGCTTAGGGGTAAAGGGTCCGGTGTCCGGTGTCGTGTGACATGCGCTTGGGCCCTGGTGACGCGCTGCGGGGGCCCGGTTATGGTGGCTAGTAGCCCGGTGACGCGCTGCGGGGTCCGCGGATGTATCACAGTGAAAAGGCGGAGAGTTTACGAAGGGAAAGAGGTACGAAATAGTCCGCTATGTTTTGCAAATTTTCGTAGCGAAAGTCAGGCTTCTGACTTTCTACCTTTGTTCTTTCGGCCCACTGAACGATGTGCTATTAGTAAAATCCCAATATAAATTGATTTACTCCAGCCCAAAATTCGTTTCATGGGTCCTTTAACAGTGTTGGCCCTTGTACCTCAAAGTTCCAGCTCACACCTCGGCTACAATGTAGCGAAAATTTCTAAGAGTGAAGGCAAAATGATTCTAAAACTTGTAAAGAGCGAGGCAGTGGAATGCTCGTGATGCCACGACACCGAGTCTTCCGTTCACGGGTGTGGCACGGAAAAAGGAAGAAAGGCAAGAATAAAAAGGATAGGATTCACTTGAACCTAAACTTTAAGCAGCAGGTGGCATTGATGTTTTCTAAAACCTAACCAGTATGTGAAAAAAAAAAAAGAGAAAAGCTTGCACTCTTTGTGCATTGAAGTGGGGTCAACTATCACGGTGAGGAACATCTACAACTGGTGACCAGGAGTTTTTAGGACGCCCCTCCACAAGGTGTCACACCTTGAGGCAGGCATTCATCATGCTGAAAAACATCTCTACGTACAACAAATCGGAGTTTGGTTAAGATGATCTCCAAGTCATGCTTTTACAACCTGTGGAAGGCCGGGGCTATATCTGGCCAATGATACTTTCACAGGGAAGGGCTAAAACCAAATAATTATATTTTCAATGGATGTAAAGTTTCTTCCCGTTCGTAGGAGAGGTTGGCTGTAAAGACCTGGCTGCATCATGTTCTGTCAGCAGGACTAAACATCTTGTACTTTCTGACAACTTGCACAAACTTCAAAAGTTAACCCACAACAGGCCCCCAAAACAATTTCCATGAGAGCGTATTTAGAGATTTTTCGGTAAACTGCACATTCCAATCTCAGAAAGACTTCTAATGACAGCAAAAGCCTTGAAAACGCCGGAGCGGAACTGTCGGTACAAGAACGGCTTTTGTGCCGAACGTTTTCAGCAGCTCTATCCGGGAGAAAGGCAAATTACCATCGAGCCCATGGTGTGGCCCACCGTCCCCCCTCTCAAGCACTTTGAGAGGAGCGGGCCTCCCACCTGCTGCGAGGTGACCAGGGTTGCCAGGTTGGCGGTGGTGCTGGGTGCCAGCAACGCCGTGGCGCACTTGCTGTTAGCTAGAGATGGCGTGGGTGCCACCCCTAGGGTCGCCAGGCCCCGTGTGTTCACCACCGTCTGCGCGGGTGCCGCCCCGACGCCGCTGGACACCACGACGGTGGCACCTGTGGTGGCCGAGGGGTGGCTGCCGCCGTAGCTCGCCACCAGGGACGTCATGCTGCTGGTGGAAGCCACCGGCTTGTTGTTCGAGACATTCACAATGCTGCTGCTCACTGGCTTGCCATTTTCAGAGTTACCTGCAAAGAGAAAGGAGGACACAGTGTCAAGTGGAACCCGCTCTTCTGAGGCTCGTTTACCTTTAGATTTGTGCTGTAGTCGCACACCTTGCCTATACTTGGGGACAACTATCTGGCATTTCAGAAGTGAAGACTGTATGTGCAGGGCTTTGATTGGCACTCCAGGTGTGCAAGCGCACGAGTACCCATAGCTTTGGCTTCATTGCCTGAGTGTAATATGGTTTCTGGCTTCCATATTTAACAACAAACAACAGAGTGGAAAAAGGCAAAAGTAACGTCCTTGTTTAGTACCACTCTGGTTATTGATCAGGACGCACTCCAATACTGGTTTACAACTCTTAGAATCTGACATGTGGACAAAACGATTAATGGCTGCAGAGGTATCCAATCCCTAAATTATCCCATGGAAACACCACGTTACTAGCGTCGACTGCTTTACTCCACCCTCTAATGGAGTTCGGGGATCACGTACGATGTGATAATGCAGCGTGGACGTCGGATAGAGCTGACGACCGACGACATTCAAAGCAACGTCCGCAAAAAGAAACACTGCAGCGACGAGGAAATACAGATTGATGAAGATGCGGGAGCAGCGCTCGCAGATTGAGAGGATGAAACCGCCTCCACCTCCGATGTCTTGAGTGCAATCAGCAAGTTGTGCATGTTCCTGGGAAGCTGCACCAATGTTACCGACGCACTTGACAGAAACTTCAACGGCATGGAATTTCATTTTCCTGTGTTTGTGCTGCACCTACCAAAAAAGATATTACATATTTCTTCTAATAAATATGCAGTGTTCCATCGCCTGTAATCCTTTTTTTGATTGGAAACTAATGAGTGCAATCTCGTTGCAGAAATAGTTTGTTTCTTTCGTCCAATTTAATTTTCATATAGTGCCCATCTATTATAATTTTACTATAGCGATATTTCAGAGTAACGAACAATTTTCGGTAGTCCCGTTAAATTCGTTACGAGATTTGACTGTAACTGTCTAAACTGCAATGCAATGCTCGTCCTTTTCACAACCACAGTACGACCCTTCTTGGAGTGGTTACCCAAGGACGGCTCATAGAATCAAAGCATCTACTCCACACAAGACCTTAAAAAAAAAAAAAAAAAAAGCAAGCAAGCAGGTGTGTTTGAGTTTAGCACTCACCGACCGCGTCACATAAATAAGCCAATGTCGGTTTGGGCGATCTGGTGGGAGACGGACAGGTCCGTGCTAGAGACCTGTCCCGGGCGGCTTCCAGGTCCTCGTCCAGGTCACTGTAGTTACCACACTCTGAAAGCAGAGGCAGGTGTCAATGAACGCCGGCAAAGCACTCTCGTCTGGCACCGGTAAAGTGCTGCACTGAGTGCTCCAGCTCTTGCATAACATCAGTGCGAACATTCAATAAATGTTAACTCTACAAATGAGACAAACACTATTGTCCTGTCAGACTTTTACTTTCTGAAAGGCGGCTGTAAATATTGGCCCTGGCAGAAAAAAAACGGCTCGAGGTTCGCAAAAATTTTGTTCAATTTCAAGGAATTCCTATCACCCTTGACTGACGGCCGAGGAAGCTCTCCTGGACTCGGAATCAATGTAATAAAAACGTGCAGCAGCCAACAGAGCTTGTAAACAATGATATGCTTACTACAGAGCTTGTAAACAATAATATGCTTACTAGGGAGTGCTTGGCACATAGCTGCATGTGAACTGGCAGCGTGGATCTGCTTAAATTGTGCTTAAACTGGGACTTCATTGTGGAAGGGTGGCCGAGGAACCTATCAACATACTTTAGGGAACCCTGGGTTCCCCTAACTTTCCTCAACAATCCCTGTCTCAAAGAGAAGTGTTCTTCCAGTTTATACGCTATGTTAGCAGGTGTGAGCTACTTACTGGTGCACAAAGCCATGAGTCAAACACTCCTCAGTGAGCATCTTATTGTTTGCAAGGTCTGCAACTTCTGCACAGCATTATTACATCGACGCAGACACCGGGAGTGGTTCCTCGAGATTGAAAAGTTTGACAGCCCCCGCTCCAAATGTTTCGTATCTGCGAGCGGTCAAATAACCCTTAAATCTCGTCTTCACCCACATGGTCGACCTTCTCCCCTAAGGGGCAATTCAGCAGTCACATTCGCACGACTCGGCTTGACTGCGACCCTACCTCAACTGCAGAAACCTTCCCGTGTGCTTAGGTCGTTGCGTTGAAACGGAAAACGGGACTTTCTGCAACATTCCCCCTCGAGCGAAGCTTCAGCACTCTACATCAGTGCCGATTATGCCGATCCATCTACCGAAGTGTGGTGCCCGGAATGCGTGTCCGACTGGTGTGCTTACTGCATCCCCAAATGTGGACACTCGCGTTCCGCCCAATGACATCATAGGTGTCGCATTGTCGCCTGCCGCAATCCCCGAGGTGGCACGGCTGCAGAAGACGCTCCTTCCGCCGCAAATCACTCTCCAGCTAGACGGTACCACAAAAGCTTCGCCGGTCGAGAGTTGGAACGCGACGGCGACGCTCACGTTCGCTCATACTTTCTGCCAGAACTTCTTTGTGTGGCGGCCAGGATCGTTAAGTCGTTTGCTGCTACATAGATACAACCTTTGATGCATGGGCGGAATATAGGACGTTAAACACGCCGGTCAGACGCGTTCCAGGCGCTGTTCCCGAAATAAGGAATATGGCCATGTCTAGTTAATATGGATACCCTGCTATACAAACAACATTTTCGGGGACGAACTGGATAAATACGTGCATCCTTTTATCACTATTACGGGCAACTCGCATTACGGACGATTTTTGGGGGCGACGTAGGTGTCCAGATTAAGGAGATGCTAGACGACGTGACATGCATGCACCCAAGTTCGGAGGAGGGACAGAGCAAAGGAGGGGGAGCGAGGCGCGGGGATCCCCACCGGAGGCCGTGGTGGTGGTCTCGTTGTCCTGGTCGGGCAGGATGGCGCTCATGTCCAGGTAGTCCAGCTGCAGGGACAGGTCCTTCTTGAGAACTGCCAGCCGCTGCTGCGCCGCTATCTTCTCCCTCGCCAGTCGCTCCATTTCGTGCTCGTACTCCCGCTCACGTCGCTTTAGGCTCTGCGAGGCCCCAACCACGGCCCCCGTCACCCTCCACTGGCCTTCTTAAAGGCAAAAAAGGAGGCAATAAAGGGTCTTGCAACGTAAATTGTGTTTCCGATGAGGATAACTCAGTGAAGGCGCGACGCAAAAGTCACGTCACTGCAGCAGCGTAAGTGGTTCTGTCGCGGGCAGCACCCCACTTCTACTGGTGGGCATAAGCGATCCCATGACCATAGCGACAACCAACAATGTTCCCATCGAAAGTCGCGCTAGGTGCCTCGGCACACAAACAATTGCACAGAGATTTCACTGCCCAAAAACATATTCTACGCACAACGATTCTGTCGAGCATGACTAAAGGTGAGGATGGATAACTTGTGTTAGCATTTCAGGGGGGATAAGGAGGGGGGGAGCGTGTGCAGCTTTAATAAGCGCTAAAAAGGGGAGAAAGCACGCTGACTGCATTGCCAAGAAAATTTGTCCCCGAACACCGACTAGTCGCTGCAAATGTCGCCAGCTTGCCAAACAAAGGTGCCCACTCTCACAACGCAGAAAAATTTGATTTGCACCGCACCTCTGAGCGTTGGCTTCTCGCAATGAATCTCGCATAGTTTCTTTGTGCCGACGAGACTTCCTCTCTCTTTTACAAAGACACGTGCGACTGCTCTTAGGTGTACACAATCTACAACGTTGCTCGAAACTTTTCGAGGCCACCGGTCGAAAGTTACGGGGGGGCACAAAAGACTCGGGAATTAGCTATTCGTGTGCGGGCGTTCGATGCACGGACCGCTCACCGTTATGTAGCGCAGGGCACCCCTGAGAATGGTCAAGTTGGAGGTCTTTCTGTCGTCCATGTTAGGCAGTTGCCTCTTGAGCGTCTCAAAGCACTCCTTCAGGTGAGCTCTCCTGTAATGCAGGGACATCGAGCAGTGAGGACGTGCAAAGCCCACATGCGGTTGGCTTTGCTTCCTCTCCCTCCCCCCCCCCCCCCTTCCCCCAAAAAACCGGAAACCCCACAAGGGATGTGTCATTCGTGTACCCTTTGAATCGGGTTTGAGCAATCCTTGGGTGTTCAATTCGCACCCGTAGGCTACATATAATTTGGCTGGGTGCAATAATAATGTACATTGTTAGCCCAAGTCAACAAATTCTGTCGGCTGGCCAGAACGACCGTCCTGGGAAGCTGCCCGCTCGCTAACTCTGCGCTGTTGCCACCCACGGCATCGACCCTTCAAATTTGTTCACAGACTACATTTTAACCATCGTCGCAGCTTTTCTTTCATTTTTTTATGTCACTGAATTATCGTTGGATACGGCACCGCAGGCATTCATGATACGAGTTCCCCGCCTTACTGCAGAGCCAAAAATTATATTGACCCAAAGGGAATACATAATACTACGACTATTCGAATGCCAACCAACACACTGCGCACTGTTGGACATTAATTGGGGCACACGACTGAGTAGTAGTACATCTTTCAAGCTTTGTCCATATTATGAGTGAAATGAAAGGTGGTGGGCACTGGTGGCGTTTTCCATCTTTATCGAGGTGCTAATGAACTATTTTAACTTTCCTTAGCTGCAATTGCCAGCTCTGACAAGCAACAACCACTTTTGGTTTGGAAGTTTCTTTCCTTTCCTAGTTGTTTTAACTGCAAACATTAATGCTTTTAAAGTTACATTAAAAACAAAATGACCCTTACGCTTCAAAGTCTACAGACTCAAAGCTATACATAAGCAATGAATGTTCCAGAATCAGGAATCTTCAAAAATCCTCTGACTTCTTGGAAATGTCAAAGTGAAAGAAACAAGTTTCATTGATTAAAAATTCAGAGTTTTGCCCCCCAGAAAATGTGCATATTTCCTTTTAGCATTTTCTCCCTGAAACCAGTCAAACATAATTATAAATCGGACCTACAAACATGTTTCAACGTACAGTCATGTCTATTGTTCCAGGGTGGGAGCATTGATAAGGAAGGAGTACAACATTGCTACCAAGCCTGACCTAGGTAAGGGCACTGATAAGGTACATGTCACCCCAATCAGGTTATCTTCCTGCAGCCACTGCAGGTTTCTACAATCTAAGCTCATTTCAAGTTGGCTGGATGGCGTTTCAGACAAGACCAGACTATGGCGCTACCCCGATTCAAGTGCCAAGTTGTCAAATTAGGTCAGCACATCATGATAACACTATTAACAAAACTAGCCCTCACGAGAAAAAAAAAAAGTCTTTGGAAGCTATTGTTGTGTTTGTACGGAAACGAAAGGTGTAGGTATACTCTTAGCTTTTGCCCAAGTAAAAGAATTAGGACAAATGCAACAGCCATTTCAATGCATTAGTAGCGACAACTCTGAGCAAAAGAAATTAGTGCGCATTTGTTTTCCAAAGGCCTTCATGCCTGTTCAGTAACTCTCATAAGGGCTATTGTCTTGCACGGTTTTGCACCATTTGTTATTAGATCAAAAGACTGGGCGGTATAGTCAAAACCTCTTTAAAGTTGAAAAAAAAAAAAGCCTTCAGTATTTTTTTTTAGTAGAGACAGCGTGTTAAGGTGGCAATGCAGGCGAGTTGGTTCATGACTTAAGAAATTTGGAACAGCGCGCAAAAAAGACAAGGACAACGAGAGTAGAGCACAGGACAAGCTTGTCCTGTGCTCTACTCTTGTTGTCCTCATTTTTTTTTTGCACGCCGTTCCAAATTTCTTGAGACATTGTGAATTGTTGGGTCATAAAAAAACACAACAGCTGTTACCTCACCCAGCGTTTGACATCCATTCCCCGGTAGTAAACAAAAGTTTTTAAAGTGGACACAGATGGAATACAAATGTGGACTCACGACGACAGATATGTATCTACATGTACAGTAACACACCCCATAGAAAAACAATGAAGACGCTAACAAATAGGAGGGGAAATAAAAAAAGATGGACAACTCACCTATTTTTTTCCAGCTTATTGTGAACTTCCCTGGTCCCAGCACTGCAAGCACAAAAAATCAATAGAGAAGCAATCCCGCTATCAATAATTTTTTCCGAGGCATAGTTAGTGACCCTAATTGATGGAAGGAGGGATGTACAATGTGAGCATTTTTGACAAAATGCACCATAAAAACAATAAAACAAACTGCAGCAAACTGGGCATGCAGTAAGGACCTGTGCTCAAGTTGGAAACTCTCCTTAGTGAAAAGTGAAAGCACAAGTGAACATCTAATTACAACTTCTTGTGTATTGCAGCAACGACCCCATACCCAGAAAATTTCCCATTGAACAGAAGCTAGAGCATATTCCCAAAAGTGTTAGGATAATAAATTGTTAGGTGCATCAAACAAGGCAAATGAAATGTCATTGTCCCTGAAGTTTGTGACCTAATTAATTAATTATGACCGAATGAGTTAATTATGACCAAATTAGACAATTACATAGTACATAGGTTTTCCCATGTTTATGAGAAAACTCGAAAAAGTTTTCTGGAGTTTCACTTTTTTTTTTAATATTGTATTTTGGTAGTCTGTTTCGGATGGACGCTAAAAATGGTGATTAAAGCTGAGAAACATCTAATGCAAAACTAAGAGGAGAGTGTTTTGATTAAAATCCCAGCTGGAACAAAAATTTCCGAAACCTTTTCACGTCAGATGTTTATTGGTACGTTTGACATCATGCTTATCGGCGCTTTTATGTCAAAACCAGAAAGTTTATGGCCTCAATACAGCATATCTGTCTTTGCGGTTCAAGACATTGCAGCTGGTGCCACTACTTCGTCACATATGCATCTGATTAAAGATAGTGTTCCCTGCGTCACCTACTGAGCAAAGTATGCTAGCCCAGCCATACAACGCACTGAACTACTGCTGAAGATTGATATTTAGGCGCCTCAAAGTGGTATCACTACATTACCACAGGGCTAAGATAATCTCCGTGGGCCGGTAGTTTGCTTGTTTTTTTAAATATAGTTTCAAGAAATATTATCCTAACAAAATGCCATTTGTTTAGTTTTTTTTTCTTTCTTTTTTTTTTTTTTTTAAGCAAATCATTTGCAACTGACAGGTTTAGATTTCGACCTTCATAGTGGCATTTGGCACATGTTCTCACCCATGAAGCTCTTTATAGTTCACTGAACAGTTTATATCCACAAAAAATTCAATAAGGACTTCCAACACATATTACAAAAACATGTATCTTCCACTATTTTCTTTTGTCCCTGCAAGTTGTTACATTTGGGTGGGATTTTTAGCTTAATGTTATTTGGATGTCTTCAAATAGATTTATGTACTTTTGAAAAGATTCACGATTTTTGCATGCCTGCTTATGACATGCATTCCTCTTCACATACTGAAGTCAAACTCAATCTACAGCGCATAAAAAAAATTGTTTCCTTATCGTCCTTTCGTAATGCAGGCAAGTTATGCAACACACTAACTCCTGTTGAATCAAACACCTATCTTTGCGTTTCTTTCTATATTTTTACCAAACCCGTTGGGTTTAAAGCAAAAAGATTGCTTCAGAGGTAAGGCCCTCTTCGTTTTATGTTTGTTTTTCTTTAGCTCATATAGACTTAACAAAAGCCTACAACAAAAGATTAATTCAATTCAAAACAGGTGAAAGCAGCCAGGTCAACGCACGAATAAGAGCCAATCAAAGCAACTTCGTGACCAAAGTGCGAGATAAGCCGCAGCTTGCATAGGCGAAAGTATATACATGAATAAAAAGGAATCAAAAGCAAAAATTAAAAAAAAAAGAGTAGAAAAGGTGGTGGGAGGTAAAACGTGACAGGTATCGAAATGGAGTTGGCAAAGACTCAAGCCCGCGCCGGCGGGCTCGGCCAAGAGACGGGATCCACAGAGACGGGCGTAAAGCACACACACACACGCACCCTCCAGACCTCCTTTTCTCCTTGCCGTCGTCGAAATGATTGGAGGAGTACGAGTCCGACGAATTATTGTCACAGCGCGACGCATGTTGAAGCAGCTGTTGCCTCGACTGCTGCTGCTGGGCCCGGTACTCTTCTGCTGCGACAGCCTTGCTCTGAAGAGCGAAGGTCTGATAATCGTGGGGGATTTCGCCTGCGAATCGGGAGATGATAATGACAAATAAATACATTAAAAAACACCTATAAGGAACGCGAATACAACAACAGCGACTTTATCAAGAAACATCCATAAGCAGCCCTGGAAAATGGCACAACTAAACACACACACACAAAAAGAAAAACATTTGTTAGCTACCAGGTGTGAACGCACAACGCAAACGACCGAACGTGGTACGACGACGAAACGCTTGACCCTCGACCGGACAAAAGAAAACAACAAAAACAAAGAGGGAGTGCGCGCACAGTCGAAAAAACGCACATGCGGCGAGCACATGCGCACGCTCGCATGACCGGGGAGAGAAAAAAAAAAGGAATGGAAAAAAAAATAAAAAGGGAAACGGTCCAATGAGAGGTGCCAAATACGACTGGCGGCACGGCCCTGCCTTCAATGCGTCACACGCGTCGAGGGCCTTCGGCTTCCTTGGGGTCCGACGCGCAAAGGCAGGCAAAAATCGTCGTCGCCTGCCCGCCACACAAAAGATATCACACGCCCTAAACCCTCCTTTGATGGCTCGCTCGCTCGCTCGTGCCGTTCGGCTGCGTCGGTCGCCGCAAGAAAAAAAACAAAAAAAACACGACCGCTTCCAGTGCGACGGTCCTTTTCAGAGGCAGCAAATGGCACGAGGAAAGAAAGAAAGAAAAAATGGTCCGACCAGCAGCGCAGGAAGCGAACGGGCTAGGCTAGCCTGGCCGACAGCAAACAGTGCATATCTCCCAGCAGAAACAATACCCCCTTCCCTCCCCCCGCTCCTCCTCGAACCTCCACGCGTTCCGCAGACTCGTCACACGACCGCCGCCGCCAATGTTTATGTAAAGACGCTCTGTGTCGTTGCACGAAACCCGTGCATGCTGCGCCTCGAGAGAGCCCGAGCTCGAGCCCACTCGCTCGGGGCTCGGCCGAAAAAGCACGAGTCCAGTGAACTTGACTGCTGCCGTGTGCAGGATTCTCTCCCTCCCCTCTCACCCCCTCCTCCCCGGACGCCCGTATTAAAAACGGCGGCGTCCGACACAAGGCACGACATTGTTCGGCGTCGGGGCGACCGTTGCAACGTCCGGAAACGCAATCTGGTAGCGCCGGGACTCCGATCGGGTCCTCAGATTCGGCTCCGTTCGAAACGGACCGAGCAGAGGCGCCCGGATTCCAGCCGAGAGCCGCCGCGGCGCAGTGGGCGAAGCGGACTGTTGAAACGAAATATCCTTACCACGTGCTTTTGCTTCCGATCTGTATTCGATGTATTTGGCGGCTTCAAGCAGGGTGTCCAAACTCATGTCGTAGAGCAGTTCCCGAAGAATCCCACAGGCAAGCGGAGCCGATCTCGGACGTGGATTTCGCGTACTACACGTCCTTTTGCACACCAATGTAGAACACTTTCCTCCCAAGATGGCGGGGAGCTCATCAAAACACTCGCAGAACACTCCCGTAGTATGCCGACGCACCACGTGGTAACTGTGATTGACGTGCCACACGGAGGAGGCCTTATACCTCTATTGACTTTCATGTGGAGTGATTTCCAAAATAACGGCGAATTGTGAACCAAACGCAGGCCCTCTGTGAAGACGATACAAGTAAAACACTTTCTCAAATATTATATTCTCGATCTTAGCACGAAAAAATGTCAATTTCTTTATCTGTGACGTAACCAGTGTGTCGCCTTTGTTTACTCGAGCGTACTCATTCTTGACCAGGGGGGTAAAGGTGGGTGAGGAGGAGTGGCAAATCCCGTGCGCCGACATCCTGGGTCCCGAGTGAACGATCGCGAAAGAGAGCGACAGAACACGAGAGAAAGAAAGCAACGTTGCCATGGTAAACACGAAGAGTGAAAACTCTCAGCAATATAAACAGTGATAATTTAACGTTGTAAACTAAATTCTGAGCTATTCTAACGCTTATAAAAAGCAATAAAGTCATTACGCTGCATTAACTTCCCTTCTGTCGAAATCTCGGAAATCTGGTGGTTGCGCAGTTTCGTATTCCTCAACCGCGCTCAGCCGCGCCCCACCAGCGAAGCCGGGTATATGGTTTAGTTTAGCGTTAACGCGAGGCCGTACATCTGCGCGCTATGCAAAAAGAAACCTTCGAAAGGAACGCGAGTATTTTTCCACCTTTAAGTTCGTGGATTGTTGAAGTTCACGAAACTGCTTTGATGATGTAACCGTGTTTGGGACCCAGAGGGTCTGCCTGCACGGTCCGCCGCTTGCGGCAGCCAGAATGTATGGGAAAATGGCGGACCTTTTCCTCTAGATTTAGTATATGATCTCTATGTTCTTGACGGCTTAAAACGAGCAAATACCTTTAAAGATTGAGGTGCACTGCAAAATATTAAATTTGCAGAGAAATTAACTTTTGTTGTTCTCGCATTTGTGCTCGAAAATTGAACAAGTTAACCCATTGGCAAGGTAGGTATTAGGATCCGCAGAAAGCAACATTTGATACGTCACGTGTCAGCCAATCGGGTGGCGAGAAAACATAGCTAGTGGGCGGAGTCAGAGAATCACGTGTTGTTGTGGATGTTTTTTCCCAGAGCACGAGCGTTCGCCAGCATGACAAGTGGCGACCTTTCGCCACGGGCCGCTGGCGTTTGCTGGTTGTGGACCGTTGTGCTTGATACTCGCATCGTTCGAATGAATTTCATCGACATTAAGCGCGATCGAATGCGGAAATTAAAGCCCGTTAATGGAAGGGCCAAGGTTCGCGTGCGTTTCCATAAATGGGTTCATGAACCCTAACCGGAAAGTTGCACAAAGATATCTGGCACGCAGCATCTGATGTGGCGGGACGCGAAAAGGTTCGGTGGGATCTTTTATAAGTATTACTTTATTTTTTTTTTGTGAGTGTTCGATTGGCGTTTGACAGCGTCTAAAGCGAGTGTAGCTACGATCAGGGCGAGATCGAGATAAAAGTAAAAATGAAAACTTGTTCCGCCTACGTGGACTATGTGCGACGTGTAGCAGCAGCCCGCTAGCTCTACGTGGAATTGGGCGTATCGGTATTTATCTTTTCAAATGCGGTTCCATTACAATTCGCGATTAACCACTATCTTCGAACGATAAAAAAAAGTAAAAGCAAAATACCGACAGTAGGACGCAAAAATCGCCGCGTATCCCAAATTCCTCGGTCAACCTATTTTGTTGGAACTGCGTGATTTTTGACCAGTCACCGCAGTTTCGATCACACTATGTGCGTGTTTACGTCGGTCAGCTGCGGTGCAAGGTTACACTGTCGCAGGAAATGTGAACAGGTTGGGCCGCACGGTACGTGTACTTCGAGGTCGGAAGCTATACACTCCAATGCAATATGCGTTTTCCATTTCACCTGCAATGTTCAAAAAGAAATCGACAACACGTGCTTGCAACAGTGAACACAATTTGTTTTATTTATTAAAGAAAAAAAGTGTGGATTCTTGAACAAGTTGATAAAAATGTATGTACAATCCCAAGGAGGGCAAAACAAGGTGGTGCTGTGAGCAGCGTATTTACAACGGCCACCCCAGTGGCATTCCTGCCTTTCCAGTGCCTGGCTTAAAACAAAAACAACCTAGCCCAGGTCTCTTTGTGGAGCCACAAGCCTTCGTGCGTCGACAGGTGGGAAGCGGAGGGTCCAGCACACCAGACATCAAACCCAGCTGTATATTGTCGTGGCTTCTGTCCTTCCCAAATTGTGCTTACATCGTATCATCCGGCGTGACCTTGTGGTTCAAGCATCCAGAACCTGAAACAAAACCAAGAGATTGCGTTAAGAGTGTCTCAAGGTAGCTCACTCTCAAAGACATCAAAATAAAGCTTCAGCTCCAACCACATTGTTTTATGGGTCTCAGCCAGCACCTGTGCACAGTGGCTACGAGTAGAAGCCACAGATACATTCCGAAGTAGCCCTGCACTCTTGACAAACAATCCTGTTTACTTTGGAGTGGCATGAGGCAAACAATGGTGTGGGAATCAAATGCAGTGGAGTCCCAGAATAAAAAAAAAGCGACTGACAGATATGTGTAGTTATATTTCAATTTCTTTATTCAGCTTTCGCCAGTTGATGCATTTTATCACCAGCAACTTTTCATCGAGCAAAGACTTCCTCGATGAATGTCCAAGTTTACTTGGTACAAGAGTTGCTTAGGAAAGCACCGTGCAACACAAATTTCCACTGCCCAGCCAGTAAAACATTGGTGTGGCATGCCGAGACATCGGGGAAGGTACTCTCAGTGTTGAGTAAAGTGCACCTAAAAAGTACTTGAAGTGAAGTACAAAGTAAATAAGAGGGATGTACTTCAAGTAAAGTAGTAACGACACGGGGTGCAGTGCATTTGAAGTAAAGTGCTATAAATGCAACATACTTTCAAAGTAAAGTACAGAGTAAACGAGAGGGATGTACCTGACGTGAAATACTATAAATACAACATACTTTCAAACTGAAGTACAAGCACTTTTTAATGCAAAAGCATTAACTGTCTCATGGAGCAAGGGGACGTCATCAGCTCTGAAACCATGCCAAACGTCTGTTAAATCCTTCTTCAAGTCGAGCCAGCTCCCATTCGCCAGTTAGCCACGGCACCTTTTACACCACTTCAATCTCATTGGCTAGCACCCCATGGTTTTGTATGTCCATCAGCGCCCAGTCAGCGCGCCAACACGCGTACAGCAAGAATGATGTACATGCTTTTGCACTCACAACTCATAAGAAGTGCTTAGGTGTACCTCGATCTTTCCTATTAACGCAACTTTCATAATGCCTTTTCATTCCTCTAAGCAGTGTTTTCTTTTTAAACTTGTACGCATTGCCCCAGGGGTAATTGGGGGTGCATTAGTTTTTTTTGGAAATGGCGACGAATATTGGATGAAGTCAAGTGGCTTCAGAGTTCGCAAAGCATCATTTTGTGATACAAATTTAACAAGACCAAATTTGGGGAATGTGCTCTCTAGTCGGGAGCTGTACTTTCCTCGGAAAGTACCAGACAAAAAGTACTTTAAGTAATGTCGAAGTGCATACTAAAGAATTTAAAAGTAAACATTTGACAGAGATCTGTCTGGTTGGGAGTAATTAATATTAAAAAATTCGAACACCAACCAAGCCCTTCTGTAGGGACCCCTACAGAAGGGCTTGGTTGGTGTTCGAATTTTTTAATACTAAAGAATGTACTTCAAGTAGAGCACAAGTATTCTAAACCTATTTGAAGTAGTTTGTTCTTAAACTACTTCCCGATACTGGGTACTCTGGTTCTCGACCACTAATGTTCTGGGGATACCTTTTGGACTAGCGAAAGTGATATGGGGGACTGCATACACAGTGGGGACAATGACAAATGTAAACTTTGAAGCAACCTCGAGGCTCTGAAAAAGATAATAATCAGCCCTACTCACTTGGCACACATGATTTGGTCTATTTGGCTTTGTGGGATAGCCAGCACGGATAAAAAAAAGAAGGTTTTATTGCTTCCCTTGATTGACATTCGAGGGCTTCGGGGACCCTAAGCAGGCCATCACGGTCCCCAAAGGGTCTGCGGACCCCCATTTGAGAACCATTGCCCTAGTCTATCCTTAGGCATATTTGTTCCAATCACACTGCCTTGTTCCAAAGTGGAAAGGATGACCTACCTATCCGAAGCAATCCTAACCAGTGTTGGTTAAGATTGTTTTGGCTTTAAAGTGACAAGGATGCTTTAAAGTGACAGACAGTCAATGGCTGCACCACATTGCTCGCATCTGAAACCCTCGAAAAAGGGCTAGAAAGGTCCGAGAAACTTCGGAACAAAATGTGTTTCTGTAAAAATATATTTTCACTCTCCCAATGAGCATTAGGGTCATCATCATGTATAGAGCGTTCAAGTTTTGTCACTGGTGCAAATCATTGTCAGGGTAATATCAAACAGGCTTGATTCTGCCTACCCCACCCAGATTTGTGAGCAATATCTTAGAGACTTCTAAAAGCAGAGCCTAGTCTCCTACCGCACCCTTTAGCAACCAGCAGGCTTGGCTTGATAAGGCAGAGGCAATATAGGAGCAGCAGGACATTCTGCAAGCAATCTTTGACCCTTTGTTTGATGAACTGAGCACAGATGACAGAACCCCCAGGATGCGAGTTTATTTCAGCAGGCGTAGCTGCCTAAATGAACTGTGGCTCAGCCAGTGAAGCAAAGACAGCGAAGTGTAACAACCCGATATGCAAGTCATTTACTTGCCCCATTCGCTCTGCTGATGCTGAAGGGGTACGCCAGCAAACGGTGCCTCTTAATTACTTTCTGCGAAAAAAACTAAATCTCTCCCATTGTCAAGACTCGAGAGGTTCAGTCATGAAGCACAGGAGTTTACCATTTCAGAACCAGGGTAAAAAGAGAAAAAAATCAAGTAGATCACATTAATTTGATTTTGAGGAGAAGGTTTGACTTAAATCGCCATAGCAAAACTGCTGCGATTTCAATAATGATTTAAATCATCGTAAATTCTATTCTCCACCATGTTCGGGACACATTTCTTTACTCATTGTTTCTCAGAGACCAAGCATTGATATGCAACACAAGACTAAAAGTGCAAGTTCTTGGCTAAGACCTTGCACCTGTAGCCTTTGGTATGCTTCGAGCTAGGGTAAAATTAAGCCTAGCTGTGCATGGCGTCAGTGCCAACAGCTTTTGAACAATATGCAAACAGCTGTTTCACGAGCAAGTCCCTCTCATCTGAATTGACGCTTTACATAATTTATGGGTCATACACTTCTAATAAATAGCAATGCCTCGATAAGTGTGTGCACTTGTTTGCTTGGCCGCTTCCACATTTGGGTGCACAAATTTTTAAAATGGGGGTCAGAGAAGACAGGACATTGAGGAGCGAAAGTAAGCTGGTAGTAGCCAAGAAAAGAGACAAGGTGAAGACACGAAGGAGAGAAACATAAATTAGACAGTTTTACGCTAAAAAATCTGAAAACAGTGCAGTATTGAAGATCTCAAGTGCCGCTGACCTATCTAAAATGACCTGAAGACATAAAATTTTTTTTCTTATTATTATTATGAACTGTCACAAACTTTTATCCCCAACGGCCGTTAGCGACTTCGCTAATAAAAATGCTCTTAGCATTTTGCACATAAACTGTCGTTCGGTAAACAACAAGGTGGACGAAATACAATTACTCTTTCATTCTTTCGAAACTCGCTTTGATGTTATCATGTTCAGTGAAACCTGGTATAATGATGAATCTAACTATTTGGTTTTCAATGACCGCTCACATTTTTACATTAACAGAACCAACCAAAGAGGGGGAGGTGTTTCAATTCAAATCCTTAATTCACACACTGTCACGGTTAAAGGGGTACTCCACTGATTTTTTGAGCTACCTCAACTAACTATATTTTCTGACTCCCCGGCCTTTACTCTCTCCGGTATGCTATTTAGAATCGCGAAATTCATAATAGGTATTGTGAAATCGGCAAATGAAAATGATGCAAAAACCAACATTCAAATATACGCGCACTTTTCAGTGCCGTGACGTCAGTGGCAGGCAGGCTTGCCAGTCGAGCAAGCAGCCAAAAAATAGAATATGCCAATCATTTGTTCCGTGCTGGAGCGCGGGTACTGCAGCGAGCTTCCCGAGCATTCATTTGACACCATGAAACTGCTTCGAATCAGTTTAAAACAAAATCTACAGCCAAAAGAGTGAACCCCTGCCTTCCAGTGACGTCAGTTTTTCATTGTTGCCAGTAGAGACTTCGAGCTTGAAAAACACGGTGAGGACCAAAACTGTAAATTCAATAACTTTGCAAAAAAACAATATTTTGACCTAATATTTGGGATACTATTTCACGATGTTTGTTGGTTAGTTTAGAAAAATTTCAAGCAAATCGGAGACAATGAAAAAACCAGTGGAGTACCCCTTTAATGACAGTCTTACTTGTATCTCTTCAGATTATGAAATGTTGACTGTCGAGGGTAACGATTTGTCCACCGTATTGTACAGGCCTCCAGATGGAAACTTGGACAGATTTTTTGGCGCCCTTGAGGCTCTCTTGAATCATGTGTCAATCAATCAAGAAATCCTTTACTGGTCCGGAGACATGAACATCGACATGCAATGCGTGAGTGCAGCGCAAATAGAATTCATGACTTTGCTGGATTCTTCTGGGTTTATTAATCTTATCGAAGTACCAACTCGTATCACGCCTTCAACAGCGACAACTCTAGATCTTGTCATAACTAACGCGATGAAATATGGCTCAAACGTAGGCACGGTTCTATCCGACGTAAGTGATCACCTCCCCGTGTTTTCCTTCATCACCGTATCGCCATTTTATCATAGTTCTGAATTAGGTCCCACGTTTTATCAGCGCGTTAATATTAATACCCTCGAGCACTTTCGAACCGCAATACGTGCCATCAGTTGGGATGACGTGCTATCCTTACAAGACGCTGACAGCGCATATCATGCTCTAATGCTAAAAGTGAAATCAGCTTATGCAAAATGCTTTCCCATTATATTCTATCGTAAACGCAAAAATAAAAAACCATGGATCACGCCCGAGCTAGTCAGAAAAATAAAAGCAAAGGATAAACTATATGCGAAATTTATCAAATCTCGAGATTCTGCGAAATTATGTACATATAAAAAATACCGCAATCAGCTGAATCAAGAGCTGAAGAATGCAAAACGTGAATACTTTTGCAATCTATTTTCTTTCACCTCAGGTAAAAGTGCACGTGATCAGTGGAGCCAATTAAACCAAGTCTTGAACTTAAGCTCCAGGGTACCGGCTATGTCAATAGCAAAGGATGGTTATGAAATTACCGGAAAGGAGCTCTGTAATGAGTTCAATCAGTTTTTTATTGACGTCACAAAGAACCTATGTAGCCCACCTGACACACCTGATGACTACACATGCCAGGCACCAGGTGTCGGAGAGTCCCTATATCTATTCCCAACGTCAGAAAACAAAGTAATTGCCACATTTACAAGTCTCAGGTACAATAAAGCAAAAGATAAAGATGGGTTTCAAATCAAGCCATTCATATATGTCATCGATCTATTGGCCCCAGTGTTAACTCATATATACAACCTTTCATTTTCCACTGGCGTATTCCCAAAACAAATGCAAGTCGCAAAAGTCGTCCTTATACATAAAGGCGGTCCTATTTCTGATTTGTCAAATTACAGGCCAATTTCCATTCTTCCAGTGTTGTCAAAAGGATTAGAAAAAACCATATATCATAGAATTAACTCTTTTTTTAACCAAACATGCTGTCTTGTCAGACAACCAGTTTGGTTTCCGACGAAATCGATCCGCAGAAATGGCACTCGGTCAGCAAAAAGAAATAATAATCAACACATTTGAAGAAAAACATTTAGTGCTTGGAATATACCGTATTTGCACGAATATAACGCGACCACGAATATAACGCGAGGGCAGTTTTTGATGCCCCCAAAAAGAAAAAAAAATATTATTACTATTATAACGCGAACCGATGCCGCGTCAATTTCTCGCACTCGGTGGCATAGCAGAAGTGAAAAGTCAATGGAAATAGAAGAAATATCAGTTTATGTTCTGACTGCACTCATCCTCACTGCTCAGGTCCTTCTGTTTACAATCCACTTGGCGACTACGCAGGTATGCAGCAGCACGGCACCTGCTTGTCTGGTAGTTCTTTTTTCTTCCGTGGGAGCTCCTCGGCAGCCCACAATCCAAACAAGGCGCGGAAGCAGAAGCACCAACACACAAACACCAGACCACTCTGAAGCAGAAACTAAACAATGCGCAGGCAGAGAAAAGACAGCTGAACCCGATACACGATCGCACTTCTTGTTCTGGTCTCTCTTCGTCGCTCTTCGTAAACAAATGCCTCGTGTTGCACGATTGCGTGAACGCGGTCGGTGGTCTTGGCTTGGCTTGGCTCGACTCGACTCGACTCGACTCGAATTTCCGGTGCCCGCATTCCCGCATGGCGCGCGCGCGTGCGGCGTGCGCGCGTTGTAAAAATACAAAATCGATAAAAATGCTTTTTTATGTTTTCTATTCGCCCCTTCACGTGGCCCAATGGCTAGAAAATGCCCCTCCACACCCCCACTTCTTTTTCCATTGGATCTTTTGCATTGAGCTGGAGGGATGACTTTCTCCTCTGGCTTTCTCCAGACTCGCGCGCCTCGTGGCTGAACTCGATTCCGAATATAACGCGAGGTGCGTTTTGGAGCACGTAATTTCGAAAAAAAACTCGCGTTATATTCGTGCAAATACGGTATATAGATTTCTCTAAAGCATTTGACTTACTCAACCATAACGTGCAAATATATAAGCTTAATCATTATGGGATCAGGGGTGTAAGTTTATCACTTCTTCACTCCTACCTAATGCACCATAATCAGATGGTATCACATAATTACTTCTCATCAGAGCTAAAGAAATTCATCTGGTGTACCGCAAGGTAGTATTTTAGGCCCTCTGTTATTTTTGATATATGTTAATGATATTTTTTATGCTCCCCTTTCAGTAAATATTATTGCCTATGCTGATGATCTTACAATGCTTGTAACAGGAAAAACGGTTGGCGAGTTGTCTGCATTGTAGGAAATCGCGTACCGCCGCCGATTCGCCATTTCCCACGTGGTCCGTCAACAAACCGAGTCCAGCCTGGTTTGTTGACGGACCACGTGACGGACCACTACAAAACACTCAATCTAAACTACAAATACAAGCTACATTACACAATTATTTACAAATGCACGTTAAGCCTAAAGCTAAACAAAAAGAAGGTCCCCAGGCCTCGTGTCCCGCGATACCCTAGATCCGGTCGCCACCCACCTGCCTGCCTGCGTCTCGGTCTCGTCCGGAGTTCTTAGAGGCCTCTCGCCCCCTGCCCCACCGAGTATATATCTCGATGGGCGAGGAGGTTTCTCCTCGCCTGCCACGGGGGCGCCTGCAGCGCCCTCCAGTGGCTAGGAGAGAAAGCGGCGCGTCGGGAGCCGAATTCGAGATCCCGATCGACCCCGCGGCAACACGACGATGTGATCGTGTCGCGGCCAAGATTGGCCGAATGGTTTGATGGGCGCCCTCGTGAATTCACGGTGCGCCATAGCATGTGGCAATCAATTCCTTTCATACTTGCACCAATGGTCCGAAAAAAATCACTTGAAGGTTAATACTAACAAAACTAAAGCTATAATATTTCGAAAGAAAGATTAAAGTAATATCTGAAGATATCCAACTTCTACTAGGACAAAGCAGGATCAATATCGTACCAACGATGAAATGCTTAGGCGTCGTGTTTTCCGAGACGCTTAACTGGGATGCACAGATTCAACATACACGCATGAAAATGAACAAAATAATTGGTGTACTGTGTCGCCATAGATACTCGCTTCCGACAAGTGTTAAAATCCTCATTTATAATGCCTTTTTACTACCTATTATTACTTACTGTCATATCATCTGGGGAACAACCACAAAACAAAACAAACTCAAATTACTTCTTGCGCAAAAAAGGGCAGTAAGGCTGATTGCGAATGTCTCATGGTGCACGCATACCGAACAATATTTTTTCAAGTTCAGTATTATTAAGTCAACCTCTCTTTATGCTTTCAAATTGTTGTGTATGTATAAGAGTGCTGTTGCGACTAACAATGATGTCCTGTTAAGTATGTTTAAACTCAATCGCCACACACCCGCATATAACATACGTCACAACATTGCTTGGTCATTGCCATTTTGCCGCACATCTTATCGCGCCCAATCATTATGTTATAACTTACCGCTTTATCTCAACATTCTTTTGCATAATAATATTTCTATAGAAACAACCCCCAAGAAAAAATTGATCGATGTCCTTCATCTGTTAGATCTACATTTTGTGTAAGAATTGTGTAACTGTTCCTTTCACTGAAATATGCATAGTGCCCCATTATGTTGAATGTGTCAGTGTACTTTTATTGGAAATGTTCTTCTGTTCCTGCCCACTGCTGTCGTGTGTAGGGGCGCAGGGGGCCCTCAAGCTGCACCACGCAGCTTTTTCCCTTGCGTCCCATCTCACAATGTAATGTTGAGAGATAAATAAATTCAAATTCAAAATTCAATTCAAATTCAAATGACATCAACTTAAGTAAAACAGCTTCCAACAGTGCTATTCTTTGGACACTCGGGGAAACAATTTGCGAAGTGGGATTGGTCGAAAATGAACACAAGTGTTCTTTCCCAAGTGACAGGTTTGCTGCATCATTGCTAGAGCACATGTTTAAAATGTATAATATGTGTTTCAGCACTACCGCACTTATGTACCGGTATACTTTGCTATGCATTACCTCTGAGGTGTAAAAAAAAAAAATCCAAGTAAATCAACCTGTACAAAATATCTAGTACAGAAAAAATATGACATGAAAGGGGTATTTAAAGGGATACTTCAACAAAATGCACGTTTGCATTTTCAGCCTGATGGCTTTATTTTTCGTTATAAACGGCCCATTCTGGCAAGCGCTCGGAGAGCATGGAGAGCAGCCAGCGGAGAGCATGTGACATCCGCCACAATTGTGATGTAGATTGTCTAGGGACGAGCAGAGCTGTGGTGGGGCTGACGTCGAGAGGATGTCCTAGCCGTTCCCGCCACTGAAGCGGCCGAAGCACGCCAGCGATCGTGCCACCGGGCCGCCACAACTAACCGCAAAGCTGCTTTTGTACGAATTTTGAGTCATTGGTTAATCCTCTATAATCTTGCAGAGGGACAATAGTGATGTCTGCTACACACAAAAAAGAGTCTCGGAGAGAGTCTTCTCCTTCCCCTCTTCTCTCGTGGCGGCCGGAGGCGAGACAATTATCGTCGCTACCTGTCAAGGTTCCTAGACCGGCATTACAAGCGAGGCGTTAGTGACATCCACCAGGTGCTCTTTGCTAATCGTTTAATTTGTTTCAAAATTCCTTTTTGTGTCTTTTCCAACAAGAGATTGGTGCGTCTGATGGGATACGTACTGCTCCCTTGAAGACAAACAGGCCAAGAAATAAGTGCTGAAATTTCGTTGTAGTGTCCCTTTAAAATATTATTCGCAATATTGAAATGAATTTTTTACAGTTTATGATGCTTAACCTTTTCTTTATAAATCTGATTTGATATAGCTTGTTTTTTAGGATCCCGATGGAAAGTACATGCAGAAAAAACCGTGTTCTTGTGCGCATGCGAGGCATGACAACACACTTAAAAAAGCCGAGTAAAATAAACTAAATCACTCCTTTTTAACCACTGAGTGCAATGAACAACAGAAGTAATGTGTGCAACCTTCTTTCATTTTAAAATAATTAGAAATAACAAATATGTGCATTTCAAGGGGCTAACAAACCTTCCTTGAATTTTCCATAAATATAAAAAAAAAATATGTTCTAATCAAACCTAGACAGTTGCATTCTACAAATCCTAAAGTGCCAAATTCGGTTGTGATAGTACATTATTAAGAACAGAAATTCTTGCGCACAAACTGTGAAGATGGCCCAAAATTACATAAATAGAAAAACACGTTCCAATGTTACCACATAGATGTGTAGCTATACTCTTTCGCAGTGCGGAAAATAATATTTCGTTAATAAATTTCAGTGAGAAATTGAAGCTACAAAAGACTGCAATGGAGAGGAGATGGCTAGGCCTACTCGTCAATGTAAATGTGATGGAGATGGCTAGGCCTACTTGTCAACATAAATGTGATGGCTGGTCACATCACCACTTGAAGAGCCATGCAGAGCAAAATGGCTCAAATTCATGCTGTTCTTAGTTGCCTGGAGGTCTTTAAATGTGTATCTGACTAATTTCGCTATCATAAGCGGCACTAATTATTTTTATACATATAATACAACAATTCAAAAATAATAAAACAACATAAAACCCAAAATCACATCTTTTTTTTTCAAAATACTGCCGTTTTTTGACTTGCATCTCCTTTTATAAAAGTGCAATTAGGACAAAGCATGCACTTGCTTGTAGTGTGTCTTTCTTTGTCCTCATTTTTTGTGAGCTTTTTTATTTAAATTGTAAAGCAGCATTTGTTCTTAGGTTGGTTCACACACACACCACTTTCGGTTTTGACAGCACCAGCCAGTTTATGTTTCCAGCTTTTGTTTGGCAATTCTTGATGCAGTCTTCCAACAACCCAACAAAAACCAGCAACGAATGGGAGAGGTCATATCTTTAGGAGGCTACGATATGGTAGTGCTACTAATTCTTGGTATACTCTACTTCGAATATACACTATTCCAATATTTACAAATCAACAGCCCAGCAAGGATACAAGGAAACAGCCACGAATGCCGAGGATGGCACCGGCGACAAGTCCTGTAGTGGAACGGTCTACAGCCTATTATGAGGAAGCAATTTAACCATTGTAGTAGGCATGCCAGTAATGCAACAAACTTGACCTAACAAGGTCAAAAGCGTTAAATAATAAGAATAAAGAAATTACAGGAGGATACTTAAGCTTCGCCTTTAAGAGTGGAACGCGATAGCTAAACATATAATCCCCCACTAGTTCCCAAGCCGTGCAAGCGTGTCTGTGCACCCTAGTCGGTAGCGTGTCTGGCTTGCAACCGAAGGGTCATGGGTTTGAACACTGCCTCTGCCTAAAATTATTGGAATTTTGTTCTTTTAAGGCAAATGAATTACTTTCTACAGTAAACTTTCACTTGAGCAAACGTCAGCTTAACAAATATTTCAGAATAACAAACTTTCAAAAAATCCCCGGCGGTTTTCCTATACACTCTAAGCAAAAAAATGTTTCAATCAAACGAAATTCGGAATAGCGAATATTTCAGTTCAACGACTTGATCGGTGGACCCAGGATTATTTTTGAAATCAGTTCAACGAAGTTTTGTGCTCTGCAGTGCTGGCGTAGCCGACGTCCACCACCCCGCCGCTATCACTGCAGAGGCAGCGGCGGAGTATCATCGCTGACGTTTACAGTGCCGTTGAGGCAAAGCGGCGGTGCGGTAGACGAAAACTAACCACGTGGTGTGTCTTTTAGGGGCGAAGCTCCTTAGGGTCTAACCTTGTCCGTCCGGCGTCCGTGCTCACATTGATTGCCATCCCATCTGTCTTCTTAAAAGAAGAAAAAATGTTTGCGCAGTCAACAGGATTCGAACCTGTGGGGGGAGACCCCAATGGATTTCTAGTCCATCGCCTTAACCATTTGGCCACGACTGCGGGAGGAGTAGGGGGCTCTGAGATGTGGTAGTAACTCAAGAGCTGGAGATTTCATGGATGAAACGTTGCGTGTAGCCGCTCAACGTCTACAGCACTACCTATGAACAAAATCAGTATCATCAGCACCACCAGAGCTTCGCCCCAATCAACATCATTCACCACATGGGGATGCGGTCATTTTTCTCTTTGTTATTGGGTCCGTTTGGCCATCTTAGTTTTGGGTAACTTTGTCAGGACAGCACTTTGTGCGCCCACTTTCGTAATGAGTACGACGAAACGGAAGCGGTTGTATCTATCAGACAAGCTCAAAATCTTTCAGCGCCTGGACAACGGTCAAAGGCAAGTGGACGCTGCGAAGGTCTCTGGGATTCTACCGTTGACATTGTCAACGATCGTGAAGCAAAAGTCGAAGCCTGAAGGAGAAACTGCGTTCAATTCCAACAGGAAACGACTCTGCATGGGATATTTCGAGCCAGTGGACGATGCCGTTGCAGTATGGCTTTGTCACAGCAACAAGCTGTGCCAGAGGAAGTGCAAAGAAATACTCTCTGGAGAGCTGTGTTACTTCATGCACTTTAAGAGCGCCGGTGCAAATGAAAATTACAGATTTTTTCTGTTCAAAATGAGAAAGGCAGCAGGGTAACTGTTATGCACGTTTTATATATAGATGTACATGACTCCCATGAATTGCATTTCACACTTTTGACTTGATGTATGCTGTGCCCTATGCTGTTCCATATTCTAGTGAATGTATTCACTTTAGTGAATTTTCAGTGAAGTGAACTATTTCCTTGGGTCCCTTGAAGTTCGCTCAAGTGAGAGTTTACTGTAAAGTGAAATCATTTGAGACATGTGGGGACCTTTAATTCGCATTAGGTACATGTCAAGCTTTATTCACTTTCATTCCATGCGTGGTATCACAATTCACACAAGCGTTGGGGGTTGTTCGAAATTCCCGCGTGAGGTCATGTGGCTATGACGTTATGACCCTATCGACCAATCAGGATTTTCCTGTCCTACCAATGCTAATGCCGGCTTTTCTGCGATACGAGCTTCTAAATGGTATCGCATTAAAAATCTTCTTCCATAGAAATGCTGGCACTCATTGAAAAGGAGAATTTTCTCCGCTCAACAGGCGAGGGAGGTAATCCTAAGAAAGACCTTCCTGGGTGTGCACTTTTGAACACGAAGCCCCCAAAATTACACTCGGCGGCGATTCGTTGGCGTTAATTGGTACTTTCGCCTCCACCCAAAAGGTCCCCAAAGAAGCGGAGAGTTTGTGATGGGAGTCCCTTCGAGGGAAAAACCAACCTTGTCCATCTTGACCTTGAGGAAACGTCCCCTGACCACGGCGTAGCAGGCCAGGGTCATTACCATGAAGAAGAGGAAGTAGCTCGTGTGGATAAGGTGCAGGTTGACTAGGGACCGGTCTCCCTGCGAAGAGGTAGTGACGGTCGAGTGCATTGCTGAAAAACCGCAAGTCAACAGAGACTGCTCCCACACCAGGGCTCTCTGCTGGGCCCTGATCGTGACGGTACGTCGTGGGCTCCCAAACTTTTCGACCTTAAAGAACCCCTATTCACCTTGAATGGAAGCCAAGGAAACCTTCTCGGTTGCAAAGATTAATGCAGTAAAGCAGTTACGAAGTCTCCAGACCCTGTAGGTAATAATGCATCTACCAGGCAGCGATTGGCTCATATAGTTACGTGTAAGTCGGCGGGTCAGATCGGCTAAAGTAGTGCTCGAATAAATTCGAAAAAATTACTTATGGGCAGGGACGACCAACAAAATTGGGGAGCTCGGGAAACCTACGAAGGTACTCCGATGAACACCTAAGTTCCTAGGAGCCCAGTTTGAAATCTCATCCAATACATTATGCCACTGAGAGCAAGGGCCGCAGAGTCTAGCTTCTGCATCTAGCGTGGATAATGTGATGCTTGCAGACAAAAGTTGAAAGAGCGATAGTATGAAGGGACCAGTGGCATGCCGCCGCATGCATGACCGACAAGGAACGCTTCTCTGTACGTCTAGATGATTCAAGTTTATTCTTACCCCGAGTGTAAAAGATAAGGAGGCCAGAGTGACCTTGCCTGTCAGTCTCGCCCTACCTCACGCCCAAACTTTCTAGGTCGAATACTCCAGAGACCGAGTGTATTGTATAAGGAGCCAAGCACGATCTTGCCAACTCCCTCTCGCGCTAGTCAGCTGTTATGCCGAAGCACCGTCGCTCGCTGCTGCTTTCTCAACGTTTGTTCTTCCTTTTGTTTCTGGCACAAGTTTGCAAATTAAACCTGTCTTTTCAGTTCATTATTCATTGTCTCGTCGCCTTCATCCGGCAGGTACAGGGCACAATCGGTCGTTCATTCTTTGGAAATGTTTACGGCAAGGCGAGGTGCACCGAAACTTTAAAAAGGTGAAAAAACTGATCCATGCTCCACGGAAAGTAATTAAATATGTGCATGTTGTGGGTAGCATTGCCTTAACCTTGTTGGGACCACCGCTGTGCATGTCTGTGTCCCGCCGTTCCAAAGTGACCGGAATACATGGAAACAAGGCGAACCTTCTCCTTTAGATTTATTATAGGGGGCGTCACGCCATAGTTGAGTGCACCGTTCACTAGGCATGCTCAGAACAAGCTTGCACTTATACAAGTTGCCAAGAAAGGCAATCTTGATGGAAGCTCGCCGTCTGAATGCGCCGATCAGCTACGTGCCTGGCTATGGCTGCCGGTGGATACTCCCTACGTAAACTCTCCGCGGCCGAGAGAAGACGGAGCCCACTCACGTAGGAGAGCATGACGGTGAGGTCTGGGTCCGGCTTGTAGAGGAAGGTGGTCCAGATGCCGCCGCTGCAGTTCACTCGGCCCCCCGTGTCGGCCGCCGAGCGCTGCAGGAACACTTGGCGACTCGTCGTGGGGGGCACCGCCTCCAGGAAGCACCTGGGGGGACGCCTGCAAAAGGCAGAACTGACGTCTATGACCAAAATGTCCCATTCGCACCTATGCAAACAAATTCGCTCCTACTACGAGTACACTATCTCTAGCCAGCTCGTGCGAATACATTTCATAAATGTTTTGCAGTGTTTGCACACTACGAGCCACCAATTTTTCACGCAACGTATTTCTGCCGTACAAGCCTCCTCGGTGCTGCAGAAGCAGTCTCCTAACAAACAGTGAACAGGAATGGTTTCGGATATTTTTTTACAATGGTGCCCCTTCCCCCTCCTGCCACTGCCAATGTAAGAAAGGGTGGAAACGACGCCCGGGGTGTCTAACAAAACTTATTTCCCAAGCTTCCCGATTGTTCCTTCACACACATTTCAGCAAACCTCCCAACTACCTAATTTAAGGGTGTAGACGTCAGACTTATGCCAGCTAATACCAAAGAAACTGCAGCGCAGATGCACGCTGCAAACACCCAAGCACTTTTGCGCCATTTCTCGCTCGCTCGCAGCGAAACATCTTAATGTGCTCGCAAAACAAAGTTTGGCACATTAACGCAAGAAAAGCACTTGCAATCCTTGCAGGCCAGTCCATCTTTCCTTGCCGATTCAACGCTACCTCTGTCGGACAAGGGAGGGTCCTCACTTGGTCTTGGGCAGCAGGTTGGAAGGCCCCTGCAGGATGAGGCAGGTGTCTGCCACCACACGGCAGTGCTTGCCCGTACAGAATTGCTCCGACGAAGACCCGTTGGATGACCGGGGCCACAGAAGTAGCGTCATCAGCAGCTGCTCCTTGGCACGCTTGCCTAGGGAGGGAAGGGGTGCTTTGTCAAAGCGCTGGTGATAGTTACAAAAATACAGAGGAGAAGCAAATTGGCTTAGATGCATGAGGGGAGGAAAAATACTTTTGTTTTCTAGGGTAGGTGGCGCAAGCTGTCGCCCGTTATAAAGGGTACAGCCATTAGCACCCATCCATCCACTGGGGGACGACCCTTGCTGCATGTGGCATGTCCATGGTCACAGAAACAAGTTGGCAGTCACTCCCTCGGGTAGGCAGACACCCGGAGTGCCGAGAGAAGCAGGCTCGACTGAAAGCTTCGACAGAACTGAAACTGGCCAGAACAGAATATGCACCACTTCTCCATAATGCAGCGGCGTGTGTTGTGGAAAAGGTTTCCCAAAAATGAATGAGCCAGTATGTGTTTGACACGGCGATAAACATTGTGCCCTTTGCCCCAAAAAGCTCACAAGGAAATTTTGTGTTCCCGCTTAGATTGCGTAAGGTCGGCCTGCCTTTGAGGTCTTACGGCACCGGTTTATGCTGCGGATGAGAAATTTAGCCAGTGCCGCATGACCACTAACCTGGGGAGATTCACGTGCATCATGCAGTAGCGATACACAACAGCACCCCGGTACGAAGCTCTCCCAGACTGAAATGGGCATGTCGACATCAGCATGGCGTGATTTTGTATGCGTTTGCACTTGTTTTTGCCAATCTGCCTGCTTCTAGCCAAGCCGGAAGAAAACATGAGGGCCACGCTGCCGCCGGAACTAGATACCTGTTATCGCCAATGGAAACCGGGCCAACAACCACTTGATTACAGCGGCTCTGCTTTTGCGGCATGTGTGGCTGGCTCAGCATGCTGTTTCGTACCCAGGAATATTACTGCCATTAGTGAGGTTCAGAGACAGCCTGATTTCCAACCCAAAAATAAATCATGAGTCTGCTATTATAAGTGTAATTTCATTTGAAACCTTTATACATCAATTTGACAATTGTTGTATTATACCTGGGTCAATAGTACCTGCATAATGAACAGCATGTTAGGGCGCAAGCGAGCTGGTGATGGGAGAAAGACCAGGGAGGAAGAAGACGATGAAGAAGAGGAAGGCTATAGTTCACCAAGCATGTGGATATGCTGCAGTTGTTGAGAAAGCAACAGCAGAGGCAGCCTGTTGTCACGCAGGTGCACTTCGGTTAGAGCTCGCGTCCATTGAGCCTTATGTGCAGCAAAATAATGTGCCATGAAGGCCATTAATCCAATTTTTTACGGTTAATTTCATGAGCTATAAATTGTTTACAGAAGTGATTCTTAGGGGTTCATGCTGCGGGGAACACCTACCACTTGTGTCTACTGTCGGGCGACTCCAACAGTAACCTCACAAAAAGCAACATACTATATAATGGGCACCTTTTACAATAAAACCATGTAAAAGACTCGCAGCTACCAGCGGTCTAAAAGATTTGAGGATCTTACCTACAAACTTGCCTTTATCTCTGCCTCCTACAATCTGAACCCACAAAACAAATAAGAAAAAAAAAAAAGAAACTTCATATGCATCATTGCTTCCTCCTTGTCGTTCCTATGATTTTATATTTTAATACTTGACATCGATGTTAGAAATTAAGAAAGTTAAAATGTGAGATGGCTAATTTTTTAGGCAGAGATAGGAACCATTCTGTGACATAAAGACTGACACTTCAATCGTTTTCTAAAAGAAAAAAAAAAAAGATCTTGCAAAAAGATGAGTTAGGATTTTGGATTCCATGGCGAAAGAAGTGAGTTCAAACAGCTGACAACAAATGAAAAGATGACAGCTGTGCTACCCTAGAGCTAGGATTCTATGTTTTCCTGTTTCAAAGTTCATTTTTTGTGAAAGTTGAAGGGTGTTTTTTGTAGTTTATTTTATGCTGGAAATCCGAGGTATATTGGAGTTCATCTTTGTTAGATTCCCAATTCTCCGAAGTTCTGGGTTTCATTCTACGTTATTATTTAAAAAAAATGAAATAAAGATAAATAATGTCTGGACAAATACGCACACTAGATTCATAAAAACAAATTGCCGGTATCGAAAGACATTTTTGCAGTTGCATTTGGCACTGGCACCCTTGCGTTTGGCAGAATTATCTGCCCCACGACAAATCATAAAAACGAGCATTACCTCAATTAACGTCAATACTTTCAAATTTAAAAACTCCTGGATGCAAAAACCTTCAGCTTCCTCCCACATCCTATGAAATCTAGAGGTACACAACTTTCACTGTTATAAAAGCCCGACCCCTCCTCCCTATAAGAAGCATAAATAGTATGGTCCCAACTGGAAACAGGAACAGTAGCTTTTGTGATGATCCAGAGGTACATTGGCCCATTGTACCGAACAAACCACGACGAGATAAATGGGAAACTCTTTTTTGTCAATAGTAAAAATAAGATTTAAAAATAAAAAAGAATTTTTTTAGGACCACTAGCTCTGTGCTCTGACAAAATGTATTCATAAAATATTGTCTTTTTTGGCTTCTTGTTTTGCCATTGTTTTCCTTCGAAATTCAGTTTTTCGGATAAATCTGAATGGTCGAACATATTAGCGGCGAGTATTTTTCGGAGTTAATAAGGTTTATCCAAAAACACAAAACCCTACCTACATACAGCCTATAGACCGTTCCATTAGGGTCATAGCAGAGAGGGTAAAAGAGAAAAAAAATGCACTCCCCATCTCACCCCACATGTCGTCCGCTCCGCCGAGTGGGCTGTAGCTAGCGTCCGGCTGGCGTGCAAACTCTGTTTAAAATCGCGTCATTTTGGAACTTTCAAGCGCAGATGCGCAGATTTTGGTATGCCAGTTGTCGTGTAATATTATGCTAAATAAAACGACTCACAGGGTCCAATTGCGCAGTTACCTGAGTGCAAAAAAAAAAAAAAAATAAGGGAAAACTGTCAGATTGGTTGGTCTCTTTGGCGAAAAGTAAATCCGGTTGCTGTACCTTTTTTACTATACAAAGTTTGTACTGGTGTAGCCCTTTAGCGACCATGAGTGGGAGTCTGAAATAATAAATAAAATGTGCTCTCCTGCTGCAATACATGCAGTAGTTGAGGCTAGTACTGCCGGCTGATTCAACTGCTATTTAAGTAACGGAAAAAAAATACGCTAGTTGATCATTTAGCAAAATAGAACAACAGAGAGCTAAAGGCTGACTTTGGAGTAGCCACAACTATTCGAAGAACGCGAACCACTTCACAACGGCAGCCACAAGCGAGAGTTCGATGTTCCGTACAGCCCGCCCATACAGCCCAAAGATGGAGAACGGCAACCTCCCGGTTTGTCGTCTGCTAGCGGAGTCGGGTGCGTGCCCTCTCTCGTTTCACCCCGCCGAACTTCCTGGATGTGTGGAGAGGGCGCTGCGGTCGAACAAAATGGTGCCGCCCAGGGAGCGCTAAGTGGAATGGTCTATATAACCTATGACTTTGTAATGACAGCAGTTTAAAACATAAGAGATAAAAACTTTGCACAGAGAAAGCCTCTTCCTTATGAAACAGACACATGCGTTTGGGTGCTCTGCTGGGAAGAGTGCTTCTCCAGCAGCGCACAGAAGCGCTAGGGAAAAGCAGCAGTATGGGAGATGCACACACTTCAGTTTCCTCGCTCATACCAGACACATCAAATGAGATGTCCACGCAGCCGCTGTCTTCCTAAAGATTTTTGTTTTCTTCTCGAAACTGATAAGGCTAGTAACACGAGAAAGTATTGTACCACCATACAGCAACAGAGCGCTCCTGCACCAAAAGATCGCACTTTGCAGCAGCACACTTGACATTGAGGAAAAACGCATTTGGGTGTTAGCAAGGCAGAACGTAGCTTGTGTATTCCAAAGTGCCTATGAAATCCCATTCGAGAGCTTCTCAACCAAACTATTTCGGTGGTGCATTCGAACCATAGAGTAACCATAGGGTTGAAATACCGTATTTATTCGAATATAAGGCGGTCACAATTATAAGGCGAGAGGGCAGTTGAAGGACCCATGAAAAAGAAAAAAAATCGTCATATTGCTATACTGAGCTTCGAATATAAGGCGGGGTATGACTTTGAGACTACGGATTTTGGAAAAAAAGCTCGCCTTATATTCGAATAAATACGGTAATAATCTAAAGAAAAAGGTCCCATGCATTTTGGCCGCACTGCAAAGCATAGACGCAGAAATCGGTGGTCCCAATGGGATTGTAGGCAAACATCACTTGAACGTCTGTATAAATAAAGTCGACGACCTCTCGAATGACTTCAACTCGTCACGGCGAAACGAATGCGCCTAACCTATCGTCTGCTCTCTTATCCCATCGCTCTCATTCTTGTTCTTTCTCTCGAGAGCAGCAATGTCGGCGCTTACGATTTGCCGGGCTCCACTCCCGTCTTCACACTCCCGGTTCGAAGGTTCCTACATTAAAGAAGACACTTTCCTTTGTGCCACATCTTGTGTGGCAAAACTAGAAAAACCGAACAGCAGAAGGAGCAAACAAACACAGTGCTGTGTTTGTGTGTTCCTTCTTCTAGTCCCCTATTTTTTTGCGTTGCTTTCGTCACTCAAGCTACAGCAAACCAACTAGCCCAAATTCACGCCCTGCTGTACGGCACACCCAACTCTCGAGGTGTGAACGCAGAGCCTCCCCTTCTAATCCAACGAGACTGGACTCGGACAATGGCGACACCGACTAGGCGCCGTTCCCCCACCTGAGAGTCCGAGCATGTAGCCCTTTGCACGGCCGTGCCAGAGCACGGGCGCCCCAAGGGCCTCCCGGAAGAAGGTGGCGGACACGGCCACGGCCACGGTGACGTTGGGGCCCTCCTCGGCCAGCTCCGAGGCACCCAGGTCTGGCAGCAGGGCGCTCAGGCTCTTGGACCGGTCCACCGCCTTCACCCGGGGCACGTCTGCCGTCGAGTTGGGGGCGGGGGGCAGGGGCGGCGGACCCACGCTGGCAGCCTGGGCACGGGGGGGGGGGGGTTTGTGAATAGGGTTACCTTTTCCACGGATTCTGTATTTTTTGGCGTCACGGGGTTCCCCCAATGCCCAGGGAACACGGACACAACCAAAAGAGTATCTAGAAAATGCCCTGGTATGGGTAAGAGAAGAAAGTGGGACGCGGGACGGTGTTTTTGAAGAAAAAGAGTCGTGGTGAACACTTCGAAGAGGGCTGTGCTCTGGGTGAACGCAAAATAAAGCCATGGACAAAGATTCCTAGTCACGAAGCTCGGGGTTCTTCTCGCAAAAGGATGGCTTCGATTTTGGGGTTTTCCGATTGTCAATCTGATAGATCTCGCATGTTAATTTGGGGAATTTATTGGTGTATGGAGAGATTACGAAGCCCTACCACAAAATACCGAGCAAGCGCCCACTCAAAATTTGAAGATAATCGCGAGAAAATAGGGGATGGGCGCATGGAGTTCATGGATTTTTCATATATATGCACCGTGCATATTTTTTCTAACGCTTCAAAGTTTGGGGCTGGGCGCTTAGTGCGGAAGCACGGTATTCTACGGTAGTTATAACGACGAGAGGAATGGTCCACTCACCCGGTTGACGAGACTGAGGGGGCGCTCGTCGGGTCCTCCCCCTCCGTCCGGGCTGCGGGGTCCCACGCAGTAGTGCAGCTCAGACAGGCGGGTGAGGAACACGTTCCAGTCCTGGGGTCGGGACAGAAAGAAGCTGCCCAGGCCGTTTCTCCCTTTCCCTACTTGTGCTTCCCGGCACGAACGTCCGGCAGACGGTGGTGTTGGAAGTGTTTGCGAGACGCCGGGTTATGACAGGAGGTCGGAGGTGTATTTTCCTCTGCATTAGTTTTCCAGGATAGCCAAAATATTCTAGAGGGCCAAATTCAATTGCCTGCCCTCCCTTCTCGTTTCGACGCCACTGGCAGTACAAACCGACCACCTTGAAAAGCGACATTCGCTAGACTGACTGATTGTGCATAAGAGTTGTCCAAGTATAGGGCAACAAAAAAAAAAAAAAAAAAAAACTTCTGGCTTTTAACAAATAAAAAAAGCTTGCTTACTTTATTAACGCTTCGGGGTACGAAATGTTAGACTTGAAACAACTTGCCTACACTTTAAACATTTTTTGGGGTATTTTGCTAAAAGGCAGGCTTCCCTCTCAACTCAACTTTTCTTTGAGATTGAAATGCAAGATGCAGGTTATTTATTACTTGATAAAGATCTGCAAACAAATTTTCTTATATTGTGTGAATATAAAGCACATATAGTACACCTAGAAAAAGAAATGCTGTCAAAATGTAGCTATGTAAAGGCTTCAATAAAGTAACAAATAAAGGAATTTTGTGGATTCACTTGAATGAGAGATTTGCTTCACAATTTTGATTAATCGTTGAAGGGGAGAGCTGATCTGAAGAAATCAGCTTTTTTTCAGCAAAGTTGGGGAAGCGATACGTGCGAGTGATTGCTTCCTAAGCTTCGTTTCACCAGCGATAGCAGGGGCACGCCCAGTGCACGAGCACTTTGCTTTCGAAAGCACCCTAGCTGCGCAAAAGAGTGAATCAGCTAGGACTACAAGCATGCATCTAAAGCTTCGCTCATACTACCATACCCCACTCGCCCCCAAGCTGACAGCAGGGTGGAAGTCATGTGCTCTCTTGGTCCAGTCGCACGCCTGTCTTTTGCCACATGATAATGCTCCCAAATTTACTCAAGTACTGAGAGTGGAGTCAGGCGATGAAGGGGAGGTGGTGGATTGATCCGGCAACTCTCATCAGACTGTCAGATTAGGGGTGAACGGTGCACAGTAACGATTTAAATAAAGTTGAGTATAAGGGTTTCCAATTGTGCACACGCGAGTGCCCCGTAAACTCTCGTGGACTTCAAGTCTGCACCCAAAGCTTTTGACGACATAATGAATGGACGGCTCTCTCCATTTGGCACGTCAGCATTCTGCTACTATGGCTGCAAATGCGCTCGCAAATGCACAGTAAATACAGCGCCAAAAAACGACAGGACAAAGACGAGAGTAAACAGGACAAGGCCTCGTCGAGGCCTCGTCCTGTTTACTCTCGTCTTTGTCCTGTCGTTTTTTGGCGCTGTATTTACTGATCATGAACCAACTAGCCCAAATTTCTACTTTGTCGCAAATGCACCACATGCAATGACTAAGAGTCTAGAAAGGTCTCGTGCAACTGCAGGGTTGCACACTTCATGGTGTGAAAGGCAGCGTGCCAGCAGACTCACCAGGTCAATGTCAGGATTGGGCAGGTCCGTGCCACCAATGATGTAGGCTAAGGCCACCATGGTGACACCAAATGCCACCAGGCAGCTGGTGAACACCAGGAGCGGCGGGTGGCTCAGGGCAAAGGCCCGGAGGTTCTGCGTCACACTCACCGTCATCCTCTGTTCTGCACAGAGAATTAAGATGTGACGTTACGCTGGTTTTTGCTGGTCTCACTCAAATTATGCAAAAATAAACTTTGGGGAAAAAAAAAAAGACATTTTGGGAACACTGCAGGAAACCCCCCCCCCCCCATATTTTGCTTATACTTTTGTCTGAAATCCCAACACCTTTTAGCTGCATTTCTGCCTTTTTTTTTTCTTTTATTCATCTCCATCATTCAATGCAACTCTGCACTTAAAACTAATGCCTCCTTTTTCCTCTCCTGGAGGTTCCCTCATTTTGGTGCTACCTCATTGGGCATGGTCACCCTTTTCTTTGCCCACCTGCGCTCTCTACATGCCTCTTGGAATCGCGATATGGCTATTTTGTCTTACTTATCCCACCAGCATCTCGTTCCTTTTTTTGTCCTTTTTTTTACTCCTTGCTTGGATCGGTACTTCTCCGACTCCCTCCTAAAAATGTCTACTAAATCCTTATACGCCCATCCCATTTCTGGTTGTTTGTACATTACATTCTCAATCCTTTTGGGCGCTTTCTGTAAGCGAGTTTCATATGGACTCAATTTACCCTCCCGTTCTCAAGTTCTGGTTCTTATGAGCTAAATCGATTCTAAATATTCGTGGTGAATCCCTAGGCTTTTTGCACCTTCCTCGTCTACTCCATAGCTCCCAATTCATTTTACAGCTCATGGGATGTGGAACCCATCTATAACAGGCCAGCAGACTGTGGTAGCTCGAAAGTCGCACACTTGGAGGCTTGGAGCTGGGTTGAGGGCTTCAATGGCTTTTATTGTTAATTTTCTAGTTTCTACTTCTTCATTGTGAGCTGCAGCTCCTGGCAGTCGAAGATTTTTTTTTTTTAATTTTTATTTGAATTTATGCCATACTGCCAGCACTTAAATTCTTTCATAAAGTAATACACCTGAGAACATAAAGAACTAGATAAGGACACATAGGCAGAGGGTAGATCGGGGAGCTGTGATCTCAATGTGATTTTCTAATTCTCCACTTTAGTCGTGGTGCGATTCTGAGATCATCGCACTAATGATTTATTGCTCCATTCTAGTAGAATGAGAAGTAGGAACTGAGTAAGAAGGAACCAATGAGGGAGCGACGGAACTTTGGACTGCAGTGCTGGGAGGGTACCCCACCGGTAGGTATCATTTCGTCTGACGGATATACCTGGTTCTACAAGTATGAGAATAGCAATACTTTTGATTAGACTTAACATGTAAGAAAATGCGCAATGTAATCTTTGCAAACTATTAATTTTTACGGGGTAAACGTGTAGTGACAGTGACCTTTTGACAAAAAGACATACCACTGATGAGTTACAAGTTACACACGATTGATGACAAATATATATAGTCACTGACACTATGAGAATGGTAGTTGTACCACAACCAGCGCGAGCTCCCTAAGAGATAACGGCCACAAAGGCATAAGCAAAAGTGATCTTTGCAAATGTCAGCTGCAGTATCATGGGATATAACCAGCTGCGTTTCGGGGTTGCAGCGTCTTACGCTGCAGCACACCAAGCACAAACATCAGTGCAGCGAACGCTGCAACTCTTCTACATTTCCAATAAAAAAATTTAAAAAATGAACCTTCAAGAAATATTTCTATGGTCCGTATGATCTGTCGAGCCAGCGTACAAAAGTTTCCGCTACGTAAGGGAATGACAACAAGCTTAGATATTCACCGTGCGATTCGACGAAGCTGAGGCGTTTTGATTACGATGCGCCTACATGCCCATGTTCTCTGCACATTCGGGTCTGGAAACTGCGAAATTCACGCACAAAAATACGATTTCATGCCCATCAGATCAGACTCGCTCGCTCCGTTGACTTGCGTCGCTGGCGGAAAATGCGTTCAAGTATTCCCGTTTCAAAATTTTACATGTCAGTTCTGAAAAGACAAACGTCACGTACGTAGCGTGAGGCACATATAAAGAAGAAGTCCTCTGGATTTATTCAACAAGCTATTGACGTCAAATGCACATACGAACACAACCTAAGGACTGTTCTTCACTTAACAAACGTAACAAATAAACTAGTGGCGCTATAAACAAATGGGTATCTTGAAGTTTTTTTACAGTTTCACGTAAATCACAAGAATACAAATATTATAAAATTAATAAAGCAGCTTATTTATATATTTAAAATTATATTTAGTTTTTTTATTAAATAAACAAGCGGTATTAGCGGGCCAAATGGACAACCACCGCCTTACTTGTTATTTCACTCGTCAACACTGTGAAGCTAAGACTGATGACAACATGGCGCCGAGTGGTGCGTTTGACGTGTATGGTCGCCGTCCTCGGTGTGTTGTGATGTGTCCACTCGTGATCGCTCTCGTCTTTTTCAGTGTAGTGTGTGCCGCGGACAAAGACGATGGGTCGTTCCCCGTCCCCAAATACCTGGACCATAACGCCACAATCGAGTTTATGCAAGAACTCGCCCGTAAGCATTCGTCGCTTGCCACCGTTTACAGCATCGGCAGGAGCGTCGAGAACCGCGAGCTACAGGTGCTCAAAATCAGCACGGACACGCCGCATACACGAACGATAGGCAAGCCCGTGTTTAGATATACGGCGAACGTACACGGCAACGAGGCCCTCGGTCGCCAGTTGCTCCTGTTCCTCATGGAGTACCTCCTCGAGAACTACGGCACCGATCCCCGGGTCACTCGCCTCATCAACACCACCGAGCTGCACCTCTGCCCGTCGCTGAATCCGGACGGCTTCGCCAACTCTACTGAGGGAGACTGCAGCGGCTCGGGACTCCACACGGGTCGCTTCAACCGCCACTACGTCGACATCAACGCCAACTTCCCAGACCAGTACAAAGACGCCGACCTGCGCGCGTTGACGGCGGGCCGCGAGCCCGAGACACTGGCCGCGATGACTTGGATGGTCAAGGAGCCGTTTGTGCTGTCGGCAAGCCTTCACGGAGGCCTGCTGGTGGCGGGCTACCCGTACGACGGTCGACCGGGCGGACCGTTCGCCGTGGACAGCGGTACGGAGTCGTCGGACCTTTCGCGCACGGAGAATCCGACGCCCGACAACGATCTCTTTCGGCACCTGGCACGGACTTACTCAACGACGCACCTGACCATGTTCAAGAGCCCTCAGTGCGACGAGGACTTTACGGACGGCGTGGTGAACGGTGCCAGCTGGATGCCCGAATCAGGTGAGGTCCTCGTTCCGTGACTGCGTTTACACGAGGGCGCGGCACATCGGGAGTATGTCGACACCGACTCCCTTCTGGCACGTAAACGGTGCTACGACTACCTGCCTCCTCTATTCTGTCAGGGAGAGTTTGCAGACGCTTGCTCTCTTCTCCTGCACTAATCTGACTTCCCAAAACAACCGAGCTTCCGTGCCTTATCCTCGTTGAAATGATGTATGGTGTTTTGTCGGTTTGAGTCGACAACGTCGGACCTGTTTGGAGTAAAATAGTTTGTTGTTGGGCGAGTTGGTGAACGTTTGGAAAGCTCTCTACCATCGCACCAGCATAAGTCTATGGATAAAAAAATTCGACTCTCCTTGCTCTGTCCTCGTTGAGCAGCTCTTTTTCCTAGTCGACTATCCGTTGAGTCGAATTAATCTTTTCATCGATAAAAAAACAAGCGAGCCAAAGCAGCGTATCCGTTCGGCAACGAGTGTGAATTGAGCGGTCCGCGAAGTGTTTCCGCTCCACGTGAAATAAGGCGGCTGGCGTTTCGTCTTTATCGACCGGCGTGGGCCCGTCGCGGTCCGATCCCCGGAGAGAGCGCGAGAGTGGGCGGGAGGAAGCCCTTGAGAAAAACGACGGAAATGGGCATGAGCGGCCTGAGCACCCCCCACCGATCGAGGCTGCTGCTCGCTCGTTTGCTGTGCTGCTGCCCCTACTCCGATCGTTTGAGCTGTTTAAAGATCTTGGGATAGGATCGTGATCAGCGTGTTACGACGGGATCCAGATGTCGGCTGGGTTTCGGGGGAGATATATATGGGGTTTTCCCCGGTCTTTATTACTACTGCGCAAGTTCTTTCTTTTTTCTTTTTTTTTTTTTTTTTCTTCACCCCAGACCCATGTCGATCATCGTGCTATCTTTCATTCAGTGTTCGAGGCGAGAGGGTGGGGAAAACCTGGACTGACGTCTCTTGTGGAGTTTCACAAGGCAGAGCAATGGGCGACATGAGAGCAAACACCTGCTACTGTTTGATAAAAAAAAAGAAGAAAAAAAAAAAAAAGGTTCATTTGAAATTATTTTATTTGTGTGGGTGTTGTGGCTTTTTTAGGTGATTTTTCTATACATTCGTGTCTTTACGACGGACCTACGTATGAGTTTATGTGAACTTGAACAGCTGTGCAGCGATGAGGGCTATCTAAAGGTCGCCTGTTCCACCTTGCTATACTTGGAGTGGCTGCTTCAAAGAGGCATCGCAAAGATGGAGCAAGAACAAAGAATCACTAAAATGCAATCTTAATGTTTACGTAACAGATTGATGGCATTGGAGATTCCTTGATAAGAAGACCCTTTCCCGTTAGGAAGTGCTCAATTTAATATGTGACTCCAGAAAAAGAAAACCTTTGTTTGGTTTCTATCAAGTTGTCTTAATTAGCCATTAATTTAATGGAATGCCATTTTTAGTGAGTGAAGTAGCACTGGGGATAAATGGGGTTTCATTCATTGACGGCAACATGTTACACTTCCTTAGAATAGTAGCTCTTGAAGATCTGCTGGTTTAGTAATTATGACTATCACAACTTTTGCATTGGAGGCATAATGTAGCATGGGCAGTTTGTTTGTCGGTTAAAATCCCTCCGAATTTTGCTTAGTTATTGAAATTCAATATATTGAACCCTTGTAATGTGGAAAATGCCTACAACAGGTTATAGAGTTAGAAGATAGTTGCAGAGCGACTATTAGAGAAAAATACATTTCTCCTAGTAACATACCTTTTGCCAAATTATCCAAGCATCAAAAAAATGTTTGTAACGTAGGTATACATGCCGAATGTGCTCGCATTATGTGGAAAAAGATTAGAAGTAGGTGACTAAAACAAGTCATTGGCAAGTGAATGTGCAAAGGGCTGTTTATTTTAGATTTTTTCCTTAGAAATTTTTATTGTCGCAGATGCCAGCCTGTGTGTGATTAGAAGCTTCACATGGAGTCTTCCAGGGCTTGACAGAAATGGTCCATCTTTGTTCTGTAGGAACCATGCAAGATTTCAACTATGTGTTCACCAACTGCTATGAAATCACCCTTGAACTGTCATGCTGCAAATACCCTCAAGCCAGTGAGCTTGTCAAGGAGTGGAACATGAACAAGAATGCCCTGCTCACCTTCATGGAACAGGTGAGGAAATATTTTTCAAGCAGCTTTACAACTGATGCACTCAGGTTGCTGGAGTGCACTTAGGAATTCTTTCAAAACGGTGCATGTGCAGCAGTCAGCATTGTCATGTCGGCTCGCAGAGCCAAAGTTTTGCATCGCATGTGGAGAATTTTATATGCAAGGCTGAAAAACAAAGAACAAAAGGAGCGAGAAAATGGTACATGCTCAAACCTTCATTAGTGCAGAAATCTATATGTTCTTATCCCTTCCTAAAAAAATAAAAATATAGTAGTACACTTTTTTTTTAAATGGAAGATTTTTGTAATACTGTCTTTTATAGGACTTTAGGTAACACGAAAAAATACTTGAAATAAACAGCACTGTAAATGTGCTCAAAGGGAGGCAGAAAGTAGTACATTGTGTTGCAGAATACTTAAACGTTGAGCTACATCAGGCACAGTTAATTTTGAAAGCCTTTTTAATGCCACTAAGATCAATAGGTATTCCCTTGGTTGTGATACCCACCGAGAAAGTGTCAGGCAGACATCCTGGCTGGTGAAACCTAAAGCTTCTCTAGTGAAACCCAAGTGTCCAGTCCAGTTCTCTTTCTTTTCCTCTTCTGGTCACCTCATTTCTTTCCAATAGCTCTTTCTTCCCCCTTCCTTGCGAGGCAGGTTTTTCCTGTGCTGGTTCCGAGGCAATTAGAGAAGGAGATTGGAAGGGAGGGAGGGCAGGCATTTGACCTAGATGCAGAGAGGGTGGCCAGAGCATAAACAACAACAACAATGGCTAGAGTAAACTGGATAAAAAAGCAGTCTGTCAAAAGGTGCTTACCCACCGCCCGCCCATTCAAAGGGGCCAGAGCTGGCCCCCCCCCAAAAGAAAGGCTGTCCAACTGGTCACTCCTGACAAAGCAAACTGGTTTGGCTGCTCCTAGCATTTTTTTTTCTTTTTTTTTTTTCTTTTTTTTCAGGCAGGTCCTGCATTTATAAACGTGAAGGCAATGACGCACAACCTAAGAAAAATTCGCTAATGGGATTTTTTTTTTTTTTTTCAGCACTTGCAGGTGTGAGGAAGAGACAAAACATTCTTGTCCCCATTAATTATCAGTTATTGTTTTGAGGATGTTGGGTTGGGCGAGCTAAAGTCGTGAAATAGGTATTACCGGCCGTTGGGGAATGCGTTGCACCTACATATAATCAAAGGTGAAACAAAGTCTTTCCGAAAAGGAGGGACAGGTGCAGGTTTTGTGCAGTGTATACTCGCGTTAATGCGCAGCTATGTTAATTTCATTGACACCACATTATGGGGCTGAATGTCGTAACTAGTTTTTGGGGCTCTTAGATGCAGAAAGTTATAAGTTATATGTAAGGGGGAACATGACTTCCAAGGCCTGTTAGTCGTCTTTAATCTAGTTACCTCTGTAGATGCCTGCATATTGAACCCGAGAAAGTCTGTGTCCTGGGAGGCTCGTGCAGCACACTCATAAAGGGTAAACAACGAACAATACAAAATGTTGCTAAAGGATGTTTGGAGTTGAGAGGATGCCATACTTGCTTCCAACTGAATGAAGGTGTTCAGCCAAAATGGGAGTTGATCTAAAAGGTATTCATATTAAAAATAGCGCAAAAGAGACGGGACAAAAAGACGAAGAAGCACACAGGACAAACGTGTGCTTCTTCGTCTTTTTGTCCCGTCTCTTTTGCGCTATTTTTAATATGAATGTCCACTACCAACTTGCCCAGCAGACCAAGCTTTTACAATCTAAAAGGTACTTCACAAAATTATTGTTGGAACTGGTTTTTTCAAAGATAGCTAGTTTACATTTTCAGTTGCCCTTTACACCTTGATTTAGACAATAAGTTTGCCGGTGTAATGTTTGATTTGCGCAGTTTCAGAAAACTGCTCCATCATTTTGAGGCAACCAAGCAGGGCAGGAAGCATGCAGATTTTTATGGAAGTTTTCTCGGTGAACTTGACAAATTTCTTATCCTTGTTTTCATCGGCACGCATCGCAAGCAGTCTTTCGAAAGAGGAACTAAACGACAATCTTTGCTCCAATTCAGTTCTTGCACGCACTCTTCTTACACGCACTCTTCTTGCACGCTCTGTTGAACAGATTGTGGCGCTTTGGTGCTTGTAGGACGGGGACCTCCAAATGCACATTAGCATATGCATGTGCATACATCATCAAGGTTTTAAAGAAATTGCATTTTTTTATATACCATTGTCTTTTTCACAGTAATCATGCATGCTTTTTATATCCTTCTTGTCTTCTGAGAACACATTGAGCGACAAGTGCGAAACACACTTGTTCCTGAAGTTCACACCAGCAGGTCGGGATTTTACGCTGAGCAGAACAATTGATACTGGTAGTTATGCGCTTGCCAGCTTGACCAACGAGGGCTCTTCCACAATTGATGGTAATCCTTAAAATGCCTTTTTTGCAACATGATGAGACTCCAATTGGTTTTGGCTTTGTCTAAGTGCAGTCTTAAAAGTAAGAAACTTAGAAAAAGAAAATGTTTTAAGTTATTTAGAAAGCATGTGACATGTCTCACATTTGTTTACACAAATCAGAGGGAGTGTGTGTAGAGGCTGTTCGCTCCTTTAATATGAAATGCATTCCAGAAATTATAATGACTGATGCACTACTGCCTAAGAAAAGGCTTGTTTTAGATGTTTTTTCGCTCAGTGGCTGCTTTCATTCTAAAGGCTATCTGAGTCTTATTTTCTTTGCAGCTGTTTCATACTTAGTGTACAGTGCTGCCAAAGCTGCTGGCACAGCCTTTGTCCGGATTTGCCTTTTGATTTGCACATACTCTTGTGCAAATGAGATGCTAGACGAAGCCATATGCTTCTTCAGTAGCTTTGACAGCATTGTGATCTAAGTATGAAATGGATTATAGGGGCTTATTAAGTGCCTTTTCTATTTTAATACAACAAATCCAAATGCAGTCTCGACTTAAGCTGCAGCCCCCATAAGTGGAATTAGTGTAAAACTGTTGCTGTAAAAGAGGTCACGGCACAGAAAAATGTACTTTGCTCTATTTTGTTCTGGAGTCATTCCTAGCAAAAAACAGTTGCCCTTTATTTGGTTTATTATAGAAGGCTAGCCTAGAACCTTCTATTCACAACACACTCTTGTCCTTACATTTGCTCCGAGCATGTTCTACCAAGGTTATGTAAAGTACAGCTGCATACCTGCCAAGTCTCCTGTATTACCTGGGAGACTCCCGAACTTTGACCAATTTGCACGGTTTACGATTGACAGAAAAATCTCCCGGAAAAATCAAATTACCCCCTCCCCACATGCAATGATAGCGAGGCCCAACTGTATCTTGCTAGTATTTCATTTCATTTCATTTCATTTATTTATCCCTTAAATGCCCACGTGGGGCTTTACATAAGGGGGGCAGGCAGTATTTCTAAGATTTAAGTACACGGTACAAACAAGGAAAACAAACAAAAGATAGCAAAAATGCCAGTTACGAGCCGTAGAAGGTGGCAAGTGCTTCTCTAAATTTTGAAGTGTCCGATATGGTTACTATTGAATCTGGTAGTTTATTCCAATTGGTAACGGAAAGCTGCAGGGGAGAAAATTTAAAGGTATTGGTCCTGGGAGTGGATAAAAATAGTTTGCAGGAATTATCTAAGCGACGGGAGATATGAGGAGCGGGTATACAGTACAAAGTTTTCTGTAAAGGAAGATGGTAGTAAAATTTATGAAGAATAGTTAAGGCGGATACAGTCCTACGCGTTTTGAGAGAGGGGAGACCAAGTTGAGCTTTAAGAGTGGTGATACTAGTAGGGAAGGTATAATTTCGATGAATAAACCGTGCTGCACGGTTTTGGACTGCTTCTAACATATCTTCTAAAAATAACTTAAAACTTAAAAAAAATTGCAACAGTGCAATTTAAATGTAATGAAGTTATCTTCATGGTACATTTGTTATCCATATTTATTTTTAAAAACTGCAACCCCCCCCGCTTAGAAATTCTCCCGGATTTTGTTTCTCCAAACCTGACAGGTATGCAGTTGGATTTGTGCCATATCATTCCAACCTTTTTTAAAACAAAGGAAAAAAAAAAGAAAACATTGTGGTTTGCATGCATATTATGAAAGCAGTATAATGCTGTCCTCTTTGATGTGAACTATTATTTGCAGAATGTTAATGCAAAAGTATGCCAAAAGTTAGCCAAGTCTTCATAATGTTTTTTTTTGTGCATGGTTGCAATTACTCTTATTTTTTCCCAGTGAAAGTGCAATCTGGCTATTTTGCATTAGAGTTTGATATTTTTGCTCGTTAGCTAGGAGAAATAAAACCTTTTCTAAAGCCCATCAAACACCACTGGTGCCTGGCATATTTTGGAGATTGCTCCCTGTGCAAAGTGAATGACTGTATCTTGCGCTTGTGTCCAAAGCATGGTGGCCTCGGATAATCGAGGCAGCAACCAGTGTTGCACGCTTTTGAAAAGGGTCTCTTGGATGGCTAACAAACGGCACATGCGTTCGCAGGTGCACATGGGCATCAAGGGGGTGGTGAAGGAGTTTGGCAGCGGGCGTCCGGTGGACAAGGCGGCCGTCTGGGTGGAGGGCATTGACCACAACTTGACCACCACCGACCGGGGGGAGTTCTGGAGGCTCCTGCTGCCCGGGGAATACTCTTTGCGCGTCTCCTGTCCAGGGTGCGTGTCCCTCATTAGTGCGCGAAACACATGTGCCGAGACTATCTGATCCGATGTACGAACCGTCTGAACGACAAACATATCCAACAGGTTCAGTCATGCTGGAATCTTGAATCGGCGCTCCTGCATGCGACTGACTTGCTAGATAATCACCGCTTGACAGTCTGACTGAAGGGCAGCCAATGGCAATGCGGAATGCGCAAACATAGTGTTCATGTCACCTGAGAACCGGTTCACCTCCCTCGGCCTCCTTCCCCCTTCGTATAGCGATTCATAAACTGAGCAGAGCTGAACTGAGTAATGCTGATGATGCGCCGCAAGCTAGATTACGAGCATCCATCGCGCACTATCGTGTTTGGCGATTCAGAGCAGCCACCCTCTTGGTGTATTGTGCGTCAGTTCAGATGGTTTGGACGTGTACGAGTCGCAACGCCTAATGCAGAATTGCATTCTAACGAAAGCAAACCTAGATTTTATATTGTCCGAAGGCATGTTTGAAAGCGTGCCTTCGGATGGACGTGAAGGGCAGCAGAGTTGGCCACCTGCCACACACACATACACACCTGCGCCGCCAACTAACTGAGCATGCTCGCACGCGTTGCGTGTCGACATATTATCATTCACCCCGTGCGAGTCTTTGTGACCTCAGTCTGTGCCTTCCCCATGTCATCGCAACAAAGAAGAAACGGGAAAGGACAACGAGACGACGCTTCATAAAAACGTGGCAATTCTGCACTGGAGGGGTTTGATAGATAGATCAAAATACAGCTGCAGATTTTTTATTTCCTGTCTGTTTCATTGTTTGTTTGTGAACTGAATCCCACGAAAAGAGTTCCAGAGGGCAAACAACATGTTGTTCGTTGTTTTCACCTGTGCACTTTTCTATCAAACCTTCCTATACGTCGTGATGACATGTATTTCCGCCGACATTGATAACCATGCTAGAAACAGTTTTGGCTCTTGTGGAGCATTATTAATTTAACATCCCACATAGAAATGCTTCCAGTCCAGGCTGTGTTATGGAACCGGAAGTGGACTACAGCTGGAGCTGGAAATCTATTTTACCAGCCGAATTCCAGGCTGTTTCCACCCAGAAATGGACAAATTTCTTGCTGGAAATTCGATTTTTCCTCACCTAGCTGGGAAACTTCCAGGTGGATCATGTACTTCCAAGCTGGAATTTCTGATTTCCAGCATGAGCAGCATCCATTTCCATCTATCTGTAAACAGGATTTCCAGCTGCTGCTGTATAATTTAGCCGAAAATGTGGCTGGAAATCTTTATTTCCAGCTGGAAACTGCAGCTTATTTTCATGTGGGATTACAGGAGTGTGAAATTAATAATGAAAACACATACCTAATTGCTTGGTTATGCAATTATTTATTTTTGACTGTTTGCAGTCTGTTATTTAAAGGGACACTGACAGGGTATTTATACTCGGCAAAGTTTTTATTTGTGCATAACATACAAGAGCTTAACTACCCAGAACGCAATTTGCAGCTTGAAATTAGTTTTCTTTTCGTCTGAAAACTGCCGATCGAGAGTTGGCCGTTTTAAGTGGCGCTTGCTCTCTTCTTCGTGGTCAAGTGCCGTTTTATATGATTTAGACGCAACCACCTAAGATAATCAAAGTTGTGGGTCATCGAAGGCTCACACTCAGTACTTGAAATGGACAAAAAATATAATATCATTTTTGTGGCTTCTAAAAAACTGCAAATACGTTAATTGAAAAAAAAAAAGTGAAAGCCGTTTACAAATCCCTGTAACGCCGAATTGGAGCGCAGCTCTTGAGGAGGAGTAGGGAAGGGTACTGAGGGGGGTCACGTCACCTGCGGGTAGTCACGTGACCCCGGGGGGGTCACATGATCTCGGGGGAGGGGGGGGGGGGGGGGTCACGTGACCCCCCTCCGGTTACGCCGACGCCGACGCCGCTCAGGCTGGAAACGGGCCCCTAAGAGCTGCGCTCTAAAAACAAAAAGTTGCACAGCTGCTTGATTTTTACTATCTTTCTCCTCCTCCACCGTAAAATACTGGGTGCTTGTAAAATATGGGCACTTTTCCGGTCATCAAGTTTACATATCAATGTACTGTGCATATTTTCTCAAATCTTACAAATTTGAGTATGGGCGCTTAGTGTAGTATGGGCAGATGCGCAATATTCTACGCTATGTTTTTTACTCCTCCCCAGTTCATTTTTGGTTTCGGTGTCAAGCAGTTGCATTTTTATAACTTTATTAAAAATATATGTGACACTGTAGCAAAATATTAATTGGGTAGTCTTCTAACACCGAAATGGCCTGGCACAAAAAAAAATGTTTGGGGGGTGTAAGTGTCCCTTTAAATGCTATAGTTGGTAAGGATCATCAACGTGCAGCTTGTGTTAAAATCACTTCTAAGTATAAGCAGAGGGTGTATCTGTTGTGTTTTCTTGCTTAGCGCCTCATTGGACAAGATACCGCACTAATAATGAAACTTGCGTATATAGGGTAACTCAGAACCTAAAGGCTCTGGGGAAACTGAACTAACCAGGCTCGATCTAAATTGGGCTGTCAAAAATTGGTGCCTGCACGTAGCAATCCAAACTTTTCGTCAAAGTTGTATTTCACAGGTCGGTTTCATCTAGTAAAATAACAAAGCGTAGCTTCCTTTCTGTAAAAGGTATGGTAAAAATACTTGCCTGGGTCAACGGCTGAAGCAGACGACAGAGTCGAGTGGCAGGACACATTTGGCGCCTGTATTGATAGATGGCGCTACCTCGAGACGGCTCGCGACGACCGTGGTCTATGAAAATGAACACAATCATTTATGTTATGTACAAACTTGAAGTAAAAAATGAAAGGCTTTTACAATTCTTTGTAATGCCAAATTAGAGCGCAGCTCTGGAGGACAAGGAGGAGGGGTGGCTCCTCCCCCTCCATACCGCCTCCTCCTCTCCTGCTCCCCTCCCATTTACCGGAAAATATTTCCACTAAATTTAGCAGGGACATTTTTCCACTAAACTTAGCGGGGAAACTTTTCCGCTAAACTTAGCGGCAAATTTTTTCCGTTAAATTTAGCGGGGAAGTTTTTCCGCTCAATTTAGCAGGGAAATTTTTCGCTAAAGTTAGGGGGAATTTTTTCCATTAAATTTAGTGTGGAAATTTTTATTTTAAATTTAGCGGGGTAATTTTGCTGCTAAATTTAGTGGGGAATTGTTACCACTAAACTTAGCTAAAAATTCTCCCACTAAATGTAAAAGAAAGATTTCCTTGCTAAATTTAGGGGAAAAATTTTCCTGCTAAATTTAATGGGGAAATTTTGCAAAAATTTTTCTGCTAAATTGAGTTGTGAAATTTTTCCATAATGCAACGTGCAGTTATGCTCAATTGCATTATTCCCATAATGCAATGCGTGCGGTTATGCTGACGGTGACACCACTCAAGCCGGAAACAAATTCCCAAAAGCAGTGCTCGAAAAAAAAAAAAAAAAAAAAACGGATGCATAATAACAATGTTCTTGCTGCCGACGGATTTCGTCTGCTTTCTTTCGCTGGTCAGCTGCACCTTCCGACGCTGCACTTGACACCAGCTATCAGTGCATGCTGTGCCCCGCCACTCGACTCGGTCGTCTGCGTCGCTGTCCACTCTTGACCCTGGCAGGTTTTTAGGGACGAAGCTCCTTAGGGTCTGGCCTTGTCCGTCCGGCGTCCGTGCTCACATCGATTGCCATCCCATCTGTCTTCTTAAAAAAAGAAGAAATGTTTGCGCAGTCGACAGGATTCGAACCTGTGCAAGGAGACCCCAATGGATTTCTAGTCTATCGCCTTAAGCACTCGGCCACGACTGCGGGACGAGTAGGGGGCTCTGAGATGGGGTAGTAACTCAAGAGCTCGGGTTTCTGTCATGGATGAAACGTTGCATGTAGCCGCTCAACGTTTATAGACGAGAGGGCGCTGCGGTCAAATGCTCAAATGCGTATATAACCACGTTCCATACCACACATTCTCTTTCTGACATGGACCGTTGACTTAAGCGGTCCACAGCTTCTAGCGGATCCAAGCTGATCCACTAGAAGAACCACTGGCTCTGCATTTCACCGACCATAAAGCAGTAATAATGAAGTCGAAACGCAACCCAGAACTCGGCACTACCTATGAGCTATAAAAAAAATAAGCACCATCAGCACTGCCTATGAACAAAATCAGTATCATCAGCACCACCAGGGCTTCGCCCCAATCAACATCATTCACCACGTGTTTGGCCCTACTTTTTACAGAAAGGGAGCTACGTTTTGTAATTTTATAAGATGAAACTGGCCTGTGAAATACACCTTTGACGAAAAGTTTGGATCGCTACATGCAGGCACTGATTTTTACAGCCGGTTCTAGATTGAGCCTGGTTATTTCAGTCACCCCATACAACACAGTGAAAAACAAAGAAGACAGAAGCATGGTTTGCTCATGTGCACATGTCTCTCTTTAAAATGCCAACAACAGTGCCACCTTTACCATATTAAATCGGGGGTGTTCAAGGTAGTCATTGCCAATGACACACACTTCAGTGAACTTTGCCATCTCAACTTGAAGTGTCTACCACCAGCCGGGAATTACTTGTAGATCTAGTTGGAAGATACTCGTAAAACATTTCCTGCTAGCATAATGCACAACATTTTTTGCTAGATTTTTTTTTTTTTTTTATGAAGTGCAAATGGGGGTTGCAGTATGCACCATTCATACAATCTTTCAAACCTTGCTTTAGCTTTCTTTCTCCGGGAAACTTGGATTGTTCAATATGGCAGGATGAAGCACTCCTTTGTTTAAGAAATGCCAGCTGCATGACAATGCCACTTTCCATCTGAAATATTCCTGCTTGGTTAAGACATCGCAGTCTTCCTTCTTTTCCACTTTGTCGGTTTTTGCTGCGTCTTCCCTACGTTATTCCTTTGTGTCGATCAAGCCCTTAACGCTTTGTCTAGAAACTGAGCCTTAACTTTTTTTTAATGTTTTGTTGCATGGTTTTCAAAAAGTTGCTTTGCAGCTGGCATCATGATGCTGTACGTAAATGTTTTTTTCTTGGGGAGTTCTTAATCTCAAGCTGTTTTTCTTCAGTGCAGCTTTGCAGCCAAGGGTGCCTCAAGGTGTTTTCTTTCATAGTAGCACTTCCACGCTTAATTGGAGCTTACTATGCAGTCTTTAAAACCATAAATAAAATTAAAATTGACTTTCTTTAAATGTTCAATCCCTTAAAGGGACACGCAAGTGGATTCTGAGATAGTCTATTAATGGTGATAACTCAGGCTATGCGCCGTAAGCATCCTAAAAGAAAACATAATTGCTCTTATGTGTTGGCATCTTGAACTGGTCATTTTTACTGACTAAAGTCCAACAAACAATATGTCTTCAAAAACAAGCTTCTACAAGAAGCACCTGAGTGCCCCTTTAATTCGGGGGATCTCAGAAATTTTAATCTTGAGGAACCTTTTCTTGCCTTGACTGATAGCCAAGGAACCCCACTCAGCCTTGACGTTAATGCATTAAAGTAGTACGGAAGTGTACAGTACTCATAAACAATGTATATAGTAGGGAGTGTCTGTCACATAGTAATGGACCGATAAATGGCTCGAATCTTCTAAAATAGTTCTTAAACTAAAAGAACACTTCACTTGGGGTCAGGGTCAGCCAAAAAAGTTTGGCAGCTTGGAGAATCTTTGACAGTGTTATGACTGCAAGTTGTTCTGATTCATAATGGGGAAATATGCCAGAAAAATGAGGACAAGGATATATGTGGCACACAAGACCTGTCCTGTGTGCCACTCAGTTTCTCGTCCTTGTTTTTTTGCATATATCCACATGCTTTAGTCTCTTTTATGTGAGGACCAGCAAAGGCTACGGGCATTTGGCGGTAAGGGTTGGACTTCATGCCCTCAAGGTGGCTTTCTTTTTATTAACAAACATTTATTAAAAAAAAAAAAAAAAAAAAAAAAGTGCAGCATTTAAAAACTTGTATGGTGCTGGTACGAAACCAAAAATTTGGTCAAGTTCAAAGTAAAATTTATAATACATAAAAGTGTTTTTTTTAAAGCTAATTTAATCGATGAGATTAATTAGTATTGAACAAAAAACAAATGCTTAGTTCTTGTTCAGATCTAGATTTGACTACTGGTCATGAGAAAATAAGCCGTAATTGGAATGGGAATGTCCAATTTTCTTATTTTAGTAATCCGGGAAGATGAGACAACAGTCAGTTTTACTAATACTTTATTTCCTGTCTTTTATTCTTTAATATTTTCATCCCGGCCACCTTCTCCAGAAAATTGGTGTAAAACAATTTCTCTCCTTGACAGCTTTTCTTTAATTCCTCACTGGTGTAAAGAATAGCCCCTAATACAATTTTATAGACATTCGTGACATGCTCAACCTTATTTCACATGTCATGATTGTGCAACTAGCACGTCCCATAACTATATTTAGTCCCGAATATAAATTCTTAGTTACATACTATTCATACATTCAAGGTTGATAAATGAACTATCATTTACCTTAAAAAAATAAGAACAGAATCCAACATCACACAAAGCTTGACATTAATGAGGAAGAAAACCACAATTTCTCCTAACCTCAGTTTGAAAGGATATAAGATTGGTCAGAGCTTGGCTGGTTTCTAAATTTGACTGGCTTTCTCGTGCGTTTCTCTACCGACTGATCTTTCCGAGAAATGCTGTGTCCTGCAGGTACAAGGAGGCTGTAAAACGGGGCATAAAAGTCCACTCGGGGAGAGCCGTCTGGGTGGAGGTGATACTCGAGCCTGTGGAGACCGGCACTGAGGTGAGTTGGCGGTTGCCGTTTGAAAGAACTTTCTAACACGGAACGTGTTCTTGGAGCTGGGCTTCACAAGAAAAGCGACACGTCACGCTCAACTGACACTTGGGACAAGATGTCACATTCCTGATGTCACGTCCTGCCCCGACTTCATGTGACACCATGATGTCATGATGTCACATGACGTCATGTAACGTGACATCATAAAATCCTTTGATGTCATGAGTTGATGTGACTCTGAGGTCACGTGACATCAGAGTGATGACATCGCCTGACATCATGTACGTACACATAGCACGTGCCTAGTTCATTCGCATTCTGTTCTGTGCGTTTCCGAGTTTATCAGATGTGATCAAGATATGCTTAAATTTTCTTTTATCTCTGGACTTACAGTATCCCCCACAGCATGTACCGGTGGACGCAGACTTCGAGCTGCTGGGCGAGACGGTGTTCAAGCACCACAGCTTTCAGGAGCTGGTGGAGATCCTGGAGAATCTCACCCACAAGTACCCGCACCTCACCCGTCTCTTCAGCATCGGCAAGTCCATCGAGCACCGGGAGCTGTATGTCCTCGAGATCAGCGACAATCCTGGTGTCCATGAGCCAGGTTCGTGTCCTTGTCTCTTTTAAGTGCCGAGCGATAGGGAACTCTCTGACTTGCGAGGGATCATTTGTCTGGTTTGACAACGAGCCAACAAGATATGTAACAGTTTTTCAAACCTGGCCTGAAGCTTATTTAATTTTTTCCGAGTCATTAAAGCATGTAAGATTGTTCGAATATTCAAATATTCGAATAGGGTAGTTCCGAATAATACGCCATTCGGTATTTGCATCGACATGAACTGCAATGTTCATATTTTTCTAAATGTTGATTGCGGCGGGTTATCCCCGTTGGGCATGCTTCTGACCCAGTACGGTGCGCTGCAGAAAAGGAACACCCACAAACCTCGCTTCTGCGAGTGTTCCAACCTGCTTCTCTGCATAGCACAGGTGCTTTGAAAGAAACTAACTCAACAGGGCGGCATTCATGCAAATGGATCACTGCCCATCACATTATTTATGCTAAGTTTTGCAGTGTAACGAGCCTTGTTAATTTCGCTCAGGCCACTGAAGTGGTAAGACATTGCTAGGAAGACGTAGAATCAACAACTCCAACGGAAAAAAGAGCACGGGGACTCACACTGACGCTGACAATGTGACATTCCAATAAATAGTTGATGTGGGATGTGGCGCGGCGTCGGTGGTGTGCCTCCAGGGGTGCTCCAGTTTGTTTGTAATCGAGAGCTTGTGTATATGTATTTGTGTTATCATCGCCACCCTTGACATATCTTTAGCATCACTGCATCATGTGGCTTCTACACCATTATCCGAAAAAGAAGCCCTAGGCAATTGATTTTCTAAGTACGTCTCTCCCTTTTGGATCGATGAGACAACAACCGCAAATCATTTCTCTCGGCGTGTCCAGGCGAGCCAGAGTTCAAGTATGTGGGCAACATCCACGGCAATGAGGTCGTTGGACGGGAGATGCTGCTCCTGCTCGCGCGCCTGCTGTGCGAGCAGTACGGGCGCTCCAAGCGGCTCACTTCCCTGGTGAACAACACCCGCATCTTCATCATGCCTTCCATGAACCCCGACGGCTACGAGAGGGCTCACGTTGGTGAGAAAACGCCTGGCATTTCCGCGGGCTCTTTTCTTTCCTCGAAGGTTCCATCAAACGTACATCGACATATGTCGATATCGACATTGGAAGCTTTGGATTTCTTTTTTTAAACCTTTAGTAGAAAGTGCCGGGCAGATAAGTCACAGCTGCCGATGGAGAGGAGCCGTACTAGTCGCCCAGCATTGCGAGTTGCCGTTTTGGAAGCACGAGGGTCGATTATTCCGCGTTCCTGAGGGACCAACAACCTTTTTGTTTGGGCTGAACCTCGTCGGCACACTTTCAAACCCGCGGTACTATGCCCGTAACGCGTCTCCGAGCAGTAAGTATGCTGCGTCCTCAAATGTGGTTTCTCGATTTCTGCTCGAGGACATCGTAGAAATGTCGTGCAGTTGTCCGCTGCAGTCTTGGCGGCGGCACAGCGGCGAAAGCGGATGCAGCAAACGCCCGTTTTGATGCAGGTTGCTTTCCAGCTCGACGGTCTTTAGAAGCTCGGGCAGTCGAGAGTTGGGACGCGACGATGACAGCGCCACTTGTGTTCGCTTGTGCCTTTCGACAAGACTTCTACGACCAACTGCTAGGATTGCAACACTCGACAACGCGACGCTTTCGCTTCCGCGACGTTGTCGGTTGCCCCATCTGGGACCACTTTCGGCACACGGGCTGTATAGGACGCTGAACACGCCCACCGAAGTCGTCGGCGTCTCGTGCGTCGGTCGAACCCCTCGCATTCGGGTTGCCGCAGGGGACCGCAGCAGCACCCTGGGCCGGTTCAATGCCCACGACAAGGACCTGAACCGGGACTTCCCGGACCAGTACCAGAAGGGGGCGAGCGACCCCCAGCCTGAGACGGCGGCCATGATGCGCTTCGTGCTGGCCCGCCCCGTGGTGCTCTCGGCGAGTCTGCACGGGGGCGCCCTGGTGGCCAACTACCCGTACGATGGGAACAAGGAGAAGGTGGAGCGCATCTACAGCGCCACTCCGGACGACGCGCTGTTCAGGCACCTCGCCCTCTCCTACTCCAAAGTGAGACGATGCTTGCTTCACAACTTCTTGACCCTGCCCTCCCTTTCCCAAGGAGACCTCTTTAGTTGTGGTGTTGCAGTTGTCGTTGGTCCTAGGTGTGGTACTGAAACATTGTGAGAGCTGCACATATTTATACCCCGTCTTATGTAAAGTCCGACCGCAACCAATGCTACAGTCTGACGTGGCCAGTCGAGTTGCACCCAAAGTACGTCATCTTGGCGCTGGTCGTCTTTGCGCGTTTGCCATTACTGGCCAAACCAATCGCGCGCAGAAAAAAGCGCGGAATCACGCTGCAATCATTGTGCATGACTGATTTAGTCGGGGACGACCAACGCTCATAAACGACGAGCGCCGCGACGATGCACTTTTGGTAGTGCTTGATTGGCCCCGTCGAGTCATAGCATTGGCTACTGTGGAACTCGACGTGATATGGAGTGTAGTCCCTGGAGTCCCACAAGTACATCCAGCAGAGGTGAAGGCAGCGCTGCCTTGACAAATGGGGCTCGCGTGTTTGCCCGATTTTATTTATATTTTTATTTTTATCTTGCAATACTGCCAGTCTTTTTGAGGGCCAGGGCAGGAGGGCAGAATACAAGAGGGCAATTTACACTGCATGCTCTGTACATTGCATGCACAAACACTTTCATGGATGGAACAACGTGGGAAAGTCGGCATTGCATAACTGCTGCCCTTCATAAGTGCACTCAAGAGACGCATGTTAGCAGAAATTCATTGTCCGAACAGTTCACGCAAAGCATTCTTGATATCTGAAATGATAGACTCAAGAGCAGCAGCGGCACCGGGGAGCTCTTTCCTCAATGTAGAAGAGATGTAATGTCATTAATTTCATATCCTTATTCTCAGAATTATTGATGTGACCTTATGTAGAAGAGTGGTCAGTTCAATTTCTTTCAGCACTAAAGTGCTCATTCTGAATTTATTTCTATTCGGTGACCTCATGGTCTCTAAATATATTTGCATTTCAGGCACATCCATCTATGTCTCAGGGAAAGCCATGCCCTAAAGGGGAACTGGATGATGAATTCAAGGATGGAATCACCAACGGTGCAGCGTGGTACAATGTGTACGGTGAGTGTAACTGCTTTGGCTTCTTCAAGTTGCATCAGCTCTGCAATAAGATGTTGCTCTTTTGTTGTTTATGATGCATGTCTGCGAATGAGTTACCATCACTAAAAGTTACATATGATATTATCAAATTCACTCTAATGTGACCTTTGGAAGGTGTTCAGTGCAGTTGAAGAATGTTAACTGAGCTTGTTAGAACCAGCCAGAGAGAGATAGAAAGAAAAAAAAGTTAGGATTCTGGAGAGTTTGGCAGCCTTAAATAAAACTAGCTAGCATGTCAATCACAATTTATTAAAATTATTCACTTCCTACTTTTTGTGAATCGACTCTTGTATGTGCACTAGTGTTTAAGCATGTCTGACACCCAAATTGCAGCTTTGGTAAAGAGTTCTTTTGCCAGTTCTAGTGGCTAAGAAGGATGTAGCAAGATTGTTAATAAACACCCAAAGCATATTTACTGGAGCTACTACCGTAACACAGTCGAATCTCGTTAATTCAAACTCTCTTACTTCAAACTTGCGGATAGTTCAAACTAATATGCAGGTCCCATCCTATGAGTCTCTATGGCAGGAAACTCCTGGTAATTCGAACGTTGCTTTATTCAAGCAAATTTTCGTTCCCTTTCGAGTTTGAATTAACAAGATTGGACTGCATACCGGGGGAGCGCCCATCACAGTTTTACTGAAAACTGGATTAAGGGGGAGCACTACCTGGGAATGTTAACATTTGAACCGCTCACTCTATCGGTATGATATTTGCATGTGTTGTTTGTAGCCGTATAGAAAGATTGGCATGCAATGTTTCAGCCCTGTGAACTAATTTTATGAGGTACTATACCCCCAGGATGAAGTAAAGCATAGGTTTTCAAGGAATTTGCTCAATGAATGTATCATTGAGAAATGGTGTTGATAACCACATATTTTTCTGGTGGAATGCATACTGGAATACCTGTAGCCAGTTACTATGAAAAGAACTTTAAAAAGATATGCATTTTCAAAAAAAAAAAGAAAAAATTGATAATATTTTTATTAATTTTTTTATTTTTACCAAGCTTTGCAAATTACAATATTTTTATAATAAAGGGTCATGAAAATGCAAAATCTGAGTTCATAGTAAACGGCTTCATAAAATTTCGGCACATAACCCTAAAAAATTAAGTCTCTCGATAGTTTTATACCGAAATGATAGTTTTATTAAGGTGGGATTTATGCCAAAAAGTGGATTGGAGAAAAACGCATTCAAAGTGCTCGAACCTCAACCATTTCTTCAACATTGGTGGACTGAAAATAATTTATAAGGAAAAAACTATGCACTGTAAACATGTGAAACTTTTTTATAATACCCTCGAAAGTCTAGATGTTGGTGGATCTAAATACTACAGCATTTTTCAAAATCAAATTTTTTTTTTTGCAGAAATATTTCTTTTTGGGTTCATTTTGATTTGTTTCCCAAGAATTCCCAAGTTTGGAATATGTTAATAGTTGGCGCTTTACTATTTTTATGGTAGGTTAAAAAAATGTGATTTGTGACAAGATTATTGACGAAACAGAGTTGCTTCTTCGTGTGAAATTTAAAATTTTCTTACATGAACCCTGTCATAAGAAAAGATGAAGGAGATTCTGATGAATGCAGTACTTGTATACAGGTGGAATTAATGTTTGAACATGCTGAAAAATAAGCTGGAAATGGACATCGCTACATACTGAACAGAAACTTTCATGAAAGGTGTGCATTTGTGGTCTGGCTAACCCTAGCTCTTTCCTATTTTTTTCTTACTTAACCGTGAAATTTGTTAACTGAAATTCGTTCAGTGCCCCCTTTTAAAGTATGTAGAAACTTAAGCTGTTTGTGTGGGGCAGTTGCCTAAAAGGTTTGAAACCGACTATGGTTCAGTCTTGCTGTCATTTAGGTGCTCATTATTGCACTGAATCTTGCTGCTGCTTTAGGTAGTTTTCCTTTCCCATCTTCAGGGGGAATGCAGGACTACAATTACCTGCACAGCAACAGCTATGAGCTCACCATCGAGATGGGCTGCTTCAAGTATCCACCTGCCAGCCAGCTCGAGCAGTTCTGGAAGGATCACAGGGTGCCCCTGGTCGTACTCATGGAGAAGGTGAGCAGATGTCTCAGTCACGGCCTGCCACGCTCATGTTACGGGTGCGTGTAGGTCATAATGTCTATCACTTCTAGCTCTTTGTTTTCTTTTAAAGTTAGGTGCTTCAACTAGGGGCATGTGAACAGCGGTTCCAATAGAATGGTGGTGAGTCATTCGTAGCTTCTGTAGTGCAGGAAAAATACACAACATACTGGCCCCTTTTGCGGTGTCGAAGCTAGGAATGACACTGCACTATTTGCTGTGTTGTAGGCAGCAAATGTTACCTCCTCGTACGCGGGGAATGTTTGTAATTCCTCTACTTCTGACATCATGTTTTATGTAATCACTCTAATGTACATAAGCATCGCGGTTCCTTGTTCCATTCGAGTCCAGCTAGAACCGACCTGCTTGCTCGTGCCTTGATTCTGTATGTGCTATTCCTGGTCCCGCGTACCTAGCTTGTTCTGGCCATCAGGCGTGGCCAGCCAACACTACACATCGGCGAGCATGAAATGCTGGGCAGCAAAAGCTTTGTGGCATGTGTTGTTTGCTATACACTCCGTGCGATGCGACTGGCGCGCCGCCGCGCGGCCGGTACCGAAGGTAGGCAGTGAGAACCCCAGAGAAAACGAAACTGAAATTACGCCGCGTATGTTGGTACGCATTGAAGTCGGAGCGGTGCGTCTGCGCTGGGTTCACAGCATGAAGTGCTGCCTGTGCTGCGTCATTAAGTTCTTCAATAGTTTTGTGTCGTGTCTGGCGGGGACAAAGTTTCACAGCTTTTCACCTCACCGATGTTTTGTGGGACAGCGACAACGATGGGCCCGTGCCGTTCGACGCGAGAAATTCCGTCTCCCGATCATGTCTGCTACTGTATCGGCACGGCTGACATATTCTACACTGCCGCTTTGCGCTCTGCGCTTGTTTTCGTACCAGTAACGCCTGCATGTGTTAGCGCCGATGGGACGAACTGAAATGCCGTCCCACACTCGCGGGTATGCAGTGCCAATTTCGTTGGAGGAATGCCCTCCAAAGAAGTTTTGTCCCCATCGTACGTGTCGATGATATTTCCGGACAAATATGGCACGCAATCTGTACTTCATGAAGAAAGACTCGAACGGTAAAAAAAAGTGACAAATATGAATCTAAAGAAAACAACAATGAAACTCGGAATCACTGGAGAATGGACGTCTGAGTATGGAAGTTTATGTGGTCTGCTTTCTTTCTTGATCAGCCTCCTTTTGGATGCGGAAACGCTGACACCCAGAGTTCTGTAGACAACATTTTTTTTTCTCGGCTTTAGAGCCACCTATCGCAAAGTGATTCGAACTGGAAGTACCGTCCACTGGTCCCTTCCTACCTGTAAAGTGTGCAGCTCCCACGATGAGTGGTATTTTCTGACAGCCTTTGACGGTCAAAACCAGTTCCCATTTAGTTACGCCGCCCAAACTAAATTTCCACCTGGTTTCGATATGCCAACTGTCAAGTTACGGTAAAGTTACGTGTCAAGTTACGGTCATGTCAAAGTGCCTGTGCGCCGAAAATCAGCACCTCGCACAACAGGTTATCACACAACAGTTAATTGACCGGCCAACACACGGCCAAACCGTGTGTTGGCCGACAACTTTGTTTTCTCGGCTTTGGAACCACTTTTCCTAAAGTTGCTTTAATTGAAAGTACAGTCCACTACTCCCTTCCTACCTGTAAAGTCTCCACCTCCCACGACCAGGGGTATTCTCTTGACAGCCCTTTCATGGTCAAAACCGGTTCCCATTGAGTTACGCCGCCCAAACCGAATTTCCACGTGATTTCCCTATGCCACCTCTTTTTGGTATAATAAGTACTGTGTCGTGTTACTGTCAAGTCCCAGCACCTGTGTGCCAAAATCTGCATTTTGCACAGCCCGCTATAACACAACATCTTGGGTCCATTATTGGATATCCCGTACAGCTTTATTTCTTTATTCGTTAGAAATATAACTTTCACACTTAGTGCACAAACTTAGTGAACATCTAACTCGCCTCCAAATATCATCGTTCCAGCAGTCCTACGTTTACAGCGACGAGCGAAATAAATTTTCCACTCGGAGCAGTTACATGGTGGCGGCCGTCTTGCTTTTCGGAAAACTGCTCCAACTCCTTTTTCGGCTGCAACTAGAGAAATTACCCCTAATAACGACCCAAAATCAATATATAAGAAGTGAAGAACAGCTAAATGCCCTTCTGCCCCAGCACTCATGCAACATCACCCCAACGTATCGGCTCAAAAAGCAAAAGTTTCGTCCATGCGCGCTTCCGCCGCCACAGCTTGGCATGCGAAAAGGCGCCGCAGGCTGCTGAACGCGCCTCACTGTCGAACGCCAGCTCCTCCGTTAGCGGCGCTGCGCGCGTTTTTAAAGCGCCCCTCTAGTTCCCGCACGGAGCGTATAGTGGTAAAGCTACCTAAACATTGCGGCCTGTCCTAGTTCCTCTGCGCGGTACTAGGGGCGCCCTTTTACACGGGGGGGGTCTTTTGTTGTATTATTACAATATTTACCCCGACATGAAAACAGATGAATTCCACTGCAGCAAGATTTCAAGTACAAGTAACATTACGAGCATTGGACTGTTCAGCATCACCAATGAGGAAAACGTGCAATTGTTGCTGAGCTTTAGGGAGACGCATTGTCATATTGTTGGGCATTTTGGTCAACAAGGGAGGATCAAGGAAATGTGCTAAGGTAGTATGTTACCTTGTAGCGCACTTTTTTCTGACACATGTGTTCAGAACCGTTGCGCACAGATTTTCAGTACGCCTTGAGTGCTGTTGCTCGTCTCATGAAGTACTGGGGACCTGTAATTTAAATGAAAAATTTTTTTAGTAGTCCGAAAGACGCCATTACTTGACCTTATTTCTCTTATTGCCATCATTCAGTGTTTAAAATCTTTTCCCGCCATATTATTTAAAGAATTTTATCAAATAGGAAGGGGGTAACCCACTAAATTCTTGGGAATCTGAAAATGAAATTGTGATAGGCACCGACTTTGCTGACTGAGAATGCCATCTGCCGTCCTCTGCTGCAGGTGCACGTTGGCGTGAAGGGCTTTGTGAGGGATGAGCACGACAAGCCTGTTACCAATGCCACCATCCACGTCCTGGGCATCCACCACGACGTGCACTCGGCCAAGGACGGCGACTTCTGGCGCCTTCTGGTGCCTGGGAGCTATTCTGTGCAGACCTATGTTGACGGGTGCGTGTTTGGACCATTTCCGGCAGCTCTTTGGTTGCACCTAGAATCACTAGGAAGTGTCACTCTGAGTATAGACACTCCTTCCCCTATTGTCCGATGCTGCTAAGACGGTCATTCGTCCGTGCATCACATGACATCTGTTTACGTGTGAGCTGCTTGTGGATGCTGCCATCCTTGTGCTTAGAGTTGCGCGGGTGTCATTTGCTTAGTTGAGGGTCATGCTCATGTTCGAAAAACAATGCAAGAAGTTGAAGAAATGCAGTGCATATAAGCGGAAGGATAAAAAAAAGGAGGAGCAAACGAAGAGGGTGGCCACGGCCGAGCAGCCTAAAGCATAGCGCCGGCTGCTTCGGTTGGCAGTTTCTGGGTCTAGCAGCAGGGAAAGCAAACCCAACAGACGCAACATTGATGCACATATTCGTATGGCGGTTCAGCGGGGTTGGTGTTAGCGAATGTAGCAGCCGGGAACACGTTAAACCCAAGAGGCTTTACAGTTACAGTCATTCTAATCTGGAACAGACTGACATTGTTTAGGAAAACTATAGTTTGAGAACTAATGTAATACCAAACATTTTTCTTCTTTAGATACACAGCAGAATGCCTAGAGAGTGCAACTGTGAAAACAAAATTTCCAAAAATTAAGTTTATTCATGCTAACATCGTTAAAAAAAAAAAGAATCAAGAAGTAAATTTTTTTGTTTTTTATGTTGTTGACAAAATGTTTACATCTTTTATAAAAGACATCCACGAAGTAAAAAAAAAAACAATGCCACAACTGCATTGCCCATTAAATTCCACTTAGAAAAGACATTGAGTGAGCTTTTTTTTTTTGTTTCATTACCAAACGATAGTCTTCCTAAAGTGAAATTTATGCCAAAAAGTGGATTGGAGAAAAAATACATTCAAAGTGCTCACACCTCTACCTTTTCTATAGCATTGGTGGACCAAAAATAATTTATAGAAAAGTAACTTATGCAGTGTAAACAAATGAAACTTTTGGGGAAATACTCTCTAGATGTTGGTGGATGTAAATATGGCATTTTACAAAATCAACTTTTTTTTGCTGAAATATTTTTTTTTCTGTGCTAAATTTCGAAGGTTTCGGAATAATGAGTGATTTCGCATTAAAAAGACCTAGTAAAAGACACTGTCATTTGCTTTGTGAAAACTAAGGTATATATTTTTATGTATAATTTTAAACACTAGCAGATATCTAAACCAAAACTTCAGCTCCGTCCGGCGAAATTGGCCTCCGGATGCCAAGAACATGGCTACCACGTAGTATGAGATGTCACAATGATCCTCTACGCAACAACGGGTGGAATTGGGGTGGGCGTGGGCCAGGCACAAGTGTCATCTGCACCACACTCCTGACCACGTCTTGGTATCTACGACATTCGACAACCTCTGTACAACTGCGGCCTAAGTCTGCACACAGGGTGTCCATAGTGTGGACGAAACTCTGAGAGACAGTAATCACAAATGGTAAGACGACGATGGCGGTTGTGATGTGAGAAGCACGCTGCGCAAGAGTAACGGCGGGACCACGGTGGGGCGGCGGGACGGCTCCCAAGAAGCGCGCTGCGCAGGTGCGTTATGCCAGTCACGTGGACACCACTGAGCGCCGAGAGGAAACGTTGCTGACGTCACCCGTTAAGCTTGCCCGGAGATTTAAAAACAAGCAAAAGGAGGCAATGGTGATGACATTTATCTCAATGTTGGCTACTCCCACACCGTAGCCTTGACTGCGCTGTTGGTTGCGCCTCAAATCTCCCACTCGAGTAAGTCGATTTCGGGAACTTGGTGAGTTGCAAAGTTTACCCGACCGTTTAAGAAACATTTAGACTAATTAGGTCGTAATATTGGACGTGCGGTTTTCCTAGGTGATACAGAAGAGGACTGCATAATTTTTTGCAAAAACAAAACTGAAGCGGAGTCGCCCTTCAAAAGAGCACTGACAGGTCGAAATCATATCTTTTTTTATTATCCGAAACGATTCAAAACGATGCCTGTACATTACCCTCAAAATTAGAAACTTTGGAACTCAGTATTTGTCAAGTTAAAATACCATTTCCCAAAGCCGAATTTGAAGTTCCCGCGCGATTCACGCCAGTGCAGTGAGTCAAAGATTAAGTCGTCTTGCAACTCGAGTTTCTCTCGTGCCTGCAAACCGACCCGAAGTGTCGTGTTTGCCCGCGTCCCGCGATCAACCGCTTGCATGCCGCCTATCACTGTGAGCAAACAACGGTTCACTTTCGAGTTTAAAGTTTTTTTAGGGGATCTTTCAGCGATCTCAAATTCTTTGAAATGGTGTGAGGTCGAAGAGAATGCGCAGTGGAATTTTTGTGAGCGACGTGAGTGGCCACATTGCGCCGGTTCTGCATGAAAGGCTGCTCCGAATCCGGTGGAGTCATAACCGAAACTACGGTACAGAGACACCAAACCCAGTTATTTTGATTGTTTGACGATTTCCTTTTTGTATTCAGAGGTCGTTGGGCACCTAAAAAAGAGAACTTCGTCCGATTCCCCGACTCACCGATCATCCTCAGTGCTACACCTGTCAAGTGTCGCCATGTATTTTGAGGGAGGATAAAAAGCCAGGAAACGACATCACTCCGGACTCTGATTTTTGGTATTTCAAAAAGAAGGGCCGTAGTGAGTTTGCAATTGTGTTAAAGAACATGTTTCACAAATGCCGTTATTAAATATGATATAAATTTCGCTTACAAAGTTCCTAAATTTCATATTCGATTACGTCACAAATAAAAAGAAGCGAGGAGTTCAAAAGAGGGTGAGAAGGGCGCCACAAATAAAAAGGAGCGTGCAACAACTTGCATTGCTTCAGACAACAACAATAAAAAAAGACCTTCGGGTTGTCAATGCCTCTTTAAGTGAGAATATAGAGACAGTGTTCTGCTGTAGTTATTTCTGCCTTTATTCAGGTTAAAGGGGGGGGGTGCAACGATTTTAAGATTACAAAAGAATTTGCATCTCGTCATTTTTGCGTTGTTTATTGTGTCCCGGAGGATAGAGAAAACGTCTCCTTCATTAAAAATGTCACGATTCCGCTGCATAATCACAAACCAAAAGTAGAGCTTTTTCCCCCACCTGCAGCCACGAATGGCAGCCGAAGGAACTACGGCCAGAAGATTAAGTAACCTCGCTTGGTTCTAAGCTGCAGCATAACGCCTGCTAATGTCAGCAGTGAGAAGGAGAGGAAGCGTCCTCCGAGAGAGCACACGGGAACCTACACGGCACCCCTAATTACGTCACTACAAGTGCGACCAGGTGTGACCCTGAAGACAAAATGAGTTTAGGGGTGCCAGAAATGACAATATTTATCTTTTTTTTTTACACAACAACTAAAATACGCAGGCGAAATCGGTTTTCTGTTCTTTACTTCAAAAATGTGAGAGGGCAACTTCCACAAATCTTTGACCGAAGTCCGGAAATTGTTGCACTCCCCCTTTAACTACACCCTAGTTTGTTTCTCGTCAAGCCATCATCAAGCCTCATCACAAAACTATCAGTTTTTGTTTTGGCAATTTAATCTTAGAATGCTCTCCCAAAATAGCAATAAGCATTTAAAATTGTGCCACACATTCTTACAATGCACGTGTCGTTCCGCTTTTCCAGAAAAATATGTTAGTCCTGAAGAACAGTAAACCTAAGTACTTGTAGGAACTACCTATGTAAGCTTTCATTACATATCCCTTTGCAAGCTTCGTGTTTCCATATGTTCTGCAGGAAAGCTTGCTATATATGAGGTACTAAAGTACAGCCCGCTTATAACAAACGCCACGGGAATCTAAAATCAGTTCCCTATATCCATTTTTCGCTATATGTGGATTTGGAAAAAAAAAATGCGAGAAATCAGTTGTTTTAATACGCGATTTTAATGCTTTCCAAAATAGCCGTCAATTTGCGACTGTACGTACCGCGTAAGGGACGTTTCACGATTGCCTGCTCGATTGCATCGAAGTGCAGGAAAAGGTTTTGTGCAAGTCCGACCCGCTCGGCACCAGCGAAGTAGTTTTGGAGAGTCTCCGCCGCGGCGAGAGCCGTTCCGGCGGTCACCGACTTCTTCGCAGAGCCGTCGCCACTCTTGTCACTTTCGCTACCTGCTTCCGCATTGACAGGGTCAGAGTTTGCGAGGGCTTCATCGGGAGGGCTTTATCAGAGGAGACGCTCCACAAGCCGGCGACGGTAATGGACCTTGAAGTTGGCAGTAACGCCCTGGTCCATTGGCTGAAGCTAGGCCGTGTATTTGGCGACATGAAGAGGACTTCCACAGTGTTAAGCAGCAGTTTGATGTGATGCGCACTACAGTTATCAAGCAGAAGCAGAACTTTCCGTCCCTTGCCCGCTATGTCGTTGGCGAAGTCGGTCACGGTCCTGAGCTGTAGGTTCAGTCAGGTAGGGTTTCGTAAAATCCGTGTACTTTCGCAACGAGGCGTTGAATTTCGTGTAGGTCCGTAGCCAGATGTCAAAACGGAGGAGAAAAAATGCAGAGCAAATGGGAACGACCGAAAACCCGAAATTTCCCGCACGTCGTGCACAACGGTGCACGTGACGCATAGTGCGGAGAAGACAACTTACGGAAGAGCGCGAATTCCTCCCTCGCTCGGACGAAACGTGGCGGTCGCCTTAGTTGCGTTATCAGTACACGGTTGTTTGTTTTTGCGGTTATTTTCCAGAATTATACCTTAAATAGCTTTTTTTGCACTTAATTTTAGTACGTTTTTGCAGCTTTTTTTCGCTATATCCGTGGTGGGCCTCCCGTGGTTTTTCGTTAAAAGCGGGCTCGTATTTCAGTGCAGGTATACAAACGGTTATGGGAAATTGAAATCCATTTGTTATATCCATTATTTCGCTATTTCCCGGTTCGTTATAAGCGGGCTGTACTGTACTATACTGCTGTCTCGCGCGTTCTGAGGAAAGTGCGTCAGGGATGTTGCCTCGTTGGTATGGCATCCTACCTCACTCTTTTTTCCAACACCCGCATCAGTTCTGTGCACTGCCTTGCAGGTTCCCGTCACCCGAGCGACGAGTGTCGGTGTCGGAAGGGCACCCGACGTGGGTCAACTTCACGGTGAACCGCGAATACGCCCGGTGGTCCAAGGAGCACGACTTTCTGATTGGGGAGAACGGCGAGGCGAAGTACCTGGACTCGGACGAACTGACCAACTTGCTGATGCAGCTGCGCGACAACCACTCGGACATCCTGGAGGTCAAGGTCAGCTATGGACCGCCCGGGGAGACCGCCCTGCAGCTCATCCGCATCACTGCCAAGGTGGGTGCTTGCGTTCCTTTCTAAACTTTATCTCAATAGACGCTTTGCAACAATCCACAAAGCCCGTGCAAGCCGTGCGGCAAACAATGGGAGTTCTTGGTACGTCCCTCATATCGTCTTTCCTCCCTCTACCACGTGACAAACGCAAGCAGGCGCAGGTTACCAAGCCAACAATGTTCAAGCAGCCGAGTCGGACGAGCCAAGAGAAGCGCACGGAAATTGGGGAGAGGGTATTGTGTTTGCTAGCTTGTGAGGCTGCCCCTTTCTCATTCCTCTCCTTTGTACCAGCTTCGTCGTCTGCTACACCAATGCTTTGACGAACTTAGTTGAACCCTGCCACGGTTGCGGCGCAAAACAAGGGGATTCAGTGACACTGCAAAACGTGAGATAAGTTGGGATGCATTACGTATTCAAATAAGTGTATAGCTTCACCTGTCATGATGCATTTACGCTGCCACAGGTATCATTTCGGTTTATGTTCATAGTCACAACCATGTCTGCTGGCTGTCGCTGCTACCACTTAAGCGCAGTCACGGAGATGCAACGAAAAATCGCGTGATCTGTACCGAGGGGAATTGCAAACCTTTCTCACGGTGCTTTCAGCAGTTTCTTTGTCAAATTGGTGCCACAAGCAGTTTCCACATTTTTTTTTTATTGAGCATTTGGAAATTGTGTTATGGTCATAATGTAAGTACTGTGTTGTCCTCCATTGCTGCCTCGAGAAATTATGCTGAAAATAGTGGCCTCCTTGAACTGAGCAACACTTCCTTTTCCAGGGCAATCGGATGAAACCAGAGGTCCTCCTGGTTGGCGGACTGGACGGAGATCGTCCTGTGGGCAGAGAGATGCTGACTCGGCTGGCCAGGCATCTCGTCACCGGTACGACCCCATTTCTCCGTGGTGGGCAGGGCAATGGAGAGATCACATCAGTGATCATTGTTACTCTGCCGTGACGCATCGCGGAGACTTTAGTCGTTCTGCATGTGCAAGAACCATGCTGCGGGTCTGCACAAGCGGAACTCCATGAGCATTCTGGTGCATTGCCACCTGCCTCCTGTGGACCGATGTTGTGTGGAACCCTTTGTGAGATCAGTCTGTTCACTGCCCCCACGTCAAAAATGCCTTCTGCTTTCTCCTTTCAGATCTTGCGGTGCTTTTCACTTGAATTGTGCAAATACCTAAATACCAAGCATACAGCATTTGGCATTTTGGTTTAATATCTCAATGTAAATCAAAACTTTTTATAAATTTTGAGCTTGTGGAACTATATTTTTGTTTTCTTTATGGTATGGTAAACCCACGTGAAAGATTCTGTGACCGAGCTGGGTTACCAAGGAAGGCTAAGTTAGCACTAAAAGAATAATTGTATGTGGGGGAAAAAACAAAAGGGAGAGTTTGAAGAATTTTTGATTGTAAGCAGTGTGGTGGATTGCTACGATCCCGGGTGCATTCAATAAGCCATTTTACTCCTATTTGGCAGTTTTACGACTTATTTGTACTAGCACAACCGGAAAATGTGCAAAATTTTGAAATTAACGCAATGCTTCTTTGCTTTGACAATGCAGACCAGTTTAAGAAAACATGTGCCAGAGTAAAACACTTTTTTTTCTTATTATGTACAATAACTAAACGAAATATTCACCGCTTATGCTGCTTGATCTCCTCTTTATGAATATGATGTTAGATACAGTATGTCTTATTTTTTCTGTTCTGGATGCAATGCACATGCAGAAAAAAGAACATGTTCTTGCACACACTTGGGGCATAACAATGCACTTAAAAGCCTATTAATATAAACTAAATCGCTCCTTTTAAAACACTGAGTACTCTGAACATCAAAAATAATGCGTAGGAGACTTATTTTATTTTAAATTAAATTAAAATCACAAAAATACCATTTTAAGGGGCTAACAAAATTTTCCTAAATTTTTCATAAATATGAAAGTGAAGCTACAGAAAACTGTGACGGAGAGGAGGTGGCTGGGCTACTTGTCAACATAAATGTGATGGTGGGCGACGGCACAATTCGAAGAATTGCGCACAGAAAAAATGGCTCAAATCTATGCCGTTCTGGGTCCCGTGGAGGTCTTCAAATGCACATTTCACTAACTTCGTGAGCGTAATTGTCACTTAATATTTTTATGCATAAAACACCGAGGTTCGCAGATATTAAAATGTCATAAAACTGAATATAATCTTTTTGTGCAAAATATTTTAGTTTGTTTCCTCGCGCCTCCCCTTAAGCTGTATATTTTGTGGTCCGATGCGTTACTGTGTGCCAAGCACTCCCTACATAGTCCCCGACGAGGTCAGAGCGGTAGGGAGGAGCTTCAGTTGCTCCGTGCCTCCCGCCGCAGCCAAACTGCGGCCGGAGGGACGGAGCGCAAACTGGAGGCTGGGCATTCGAGAGGCACGCCCCATCCTTCTCGTTCTGTCGGTGACTGTCGTATGTGCATTTCCGTTTGCAAAGTCTCGTGCGCCACGGCCGTTCGAGTAAGGCCAGTTCGCACGCTCATGACCGTGTGCCCTAAAACCTCGTATGACGAGAAAATGCACTGGCACCCTTTATCGGGTGGCCGCGGAACGCTTTCAGTTTCCGTGAAATGCAGTTCCAAGTGCACCTGATAGATGGCGCCAGCATGACGGCGTGTTCTCTAGTCGGAGGAAGTCACAAGGGCTCGGTCCCGAGCGAGCGCGAGCGCACGAACGGGCGTTTAACGACAACCGCGTCTGATGTCCGCGCGGGTGCACCCATCGCTTCTAGGTTACGCGAAGAACGACACGAGCATCCGCAGCCTTCTGGAGGCGGTGGCGGTGCACATCGTGCCCACGGTGGACGAGGCGGGCTTCCGGCGGTCCCTGCCTGGCGTCTGCGAGCCCCAGTTGGGCCACGGCGATCCCGACCTGCCCGACGTCGAAGACCGCTTTGGACCGGAGCACGACGGCAAGTTTGCGGCGGTGGAGGCGGTGAAGAAGACCCTGTCCTCCTATCGCTACACGACGGGGCTGCTCTTCCAGTCGGGGGGTCGGGGCGTGAGGTGAGCGAAACAAAGCAAGTTAAACTATTGTCTGTAGTCGGCGACCAATCTTCTACTAGGCTCTTAGCCTGTCAGTCACCGACTATACACAAACTCATCTTTATTACGTCACGGAACGGTGGTGGCGCGTTGGGCCTACTTTCGGTCTGGGGCTGTGGGTGGAAGTCCCCATGTGAGACGTGTATTCCTGCGTTGTTTTGATAGGAACCTGAAAAAAACCTGCCTTCTCGTCTAAACGCCGCGACGGGGGCTGTACCAAAAGAGTCGAGAAAGGTTTAAAGATCAGTTTTCATGTGCTCGGTTCGTCCGAGAACGTGGATATCTGCCGTGAAAATGGAAAACCAGACGCCGTCGGACCACAATTGCTTAGGCGGGAAGCACTTTGGGCTGAATTTACGGATACTTGTGGTCATCAGATTTATTTGTTTTGTTCCAACATGAACGCTGGAAAATTGTCAAGTTGTGTGGACCACCTGCGGACTACGTTCAGTGTGTCTTCAAGTTCTAATGGCCGCCTGATCGTTCGAACTGTCGTCTGCTCTTTCAAACGCTTCTGCTTGTCGTCTGCTTTTTTAGACGACTCCGGCCTGTAGACCAAATGTTGGCCCGGTACTTGTGATAAGAAGTAAGTGCAGGCCTCAAAATACTTAAGTTTGAAGTTTGGTAAGCAGGCTCAATGTAAACAGTAGATACAAGGAGACGTTGATCATTGGCACCAGTGGCCATCACCGACTTGTTATGCCTGATTCACTCGGCCCGATTCTGCTTGCAATTTTCTGTATCAGCGTCGACCATCTCATCTACGGTTCACGCTTTTGCAGCTCGAGCGACGTCGGGACTGAAAATTGCGAGCGAAATCTCATCATGCGAATCAGGCTTTAACATACATTCTGCAGCGTCCATGCGGAATAAATCGCCGCATGTCACATTATTCACGCAAAGTTTTGCAGCGTAACGAGCCTCGGTAATTTCGCTGAGGCCGCTCAAGGACCGTATTTACTCGCAGAATGAACGCAATTTTTTTTCCGAAAAATCGATGCAAAGTTGAGGGGGGCATTCATTACGCGAAGTAAAATTTTTGCGTCCGTATTTACTCGCATAACGAACGGACCTTCTATCCTGAAAAATCAAAGTAACTTCTTATCTCTTTGGGCGTGGCGCCCGACCCCATAACCAAACTAAGCTGTGCAAAAAAAAAAAATCCTCTTTGTTTTTTTTTTTAGTTCCTTGAGGTTTTTTTTTCCGCCTTTCGCAGGCTGTTTTGTTTGTTTAGGCGTTGCTTAGGCGAAGGCTCTCCGCTTATCTTTCTTATCTCCTTGCGCGACGCACGACCCCCGGTAACCAAACTTCACTGTGCAAAAAAAAAAAAAAAAAAAAAGCTCATCTTTTTTTTTTGTTTGTTTCTCAGTTCCGTGGGTTGTTGTTTTTTTCCTTTTTGCCGCCTTTCGCAAGCTGTTTCGTTTGCTTAGAGGGCTCCTCGCTCCTCTTTCTTACCTCCTTGCGCGTAGCGTGCGACCCCCGGTAACCAAATTGCGCTGTGCAAAAAAAAAAGTAAGAAAGAAAAAGCTCCTCTTTTTGTTCGTTTTCTCTTAGTTCCTTGTCTTTTTTTTTTTTTCTCGTTTTGCCGCCTTTCGCAAGCTGTTTCGTTCGCTTAGAGCGCTTCTCTTTCTTACGTCCTTGCGCGCTGCGGCGCGCGAACCCATAGTCCAGACTGCGCTGTGCAGAAAAAAAAAAAAGAAAGCTACTCTCCATGTTTTTTTTTCTTGCTTCGGTTGGATCTTTGCAGATTTTTGCTAGGCGTTTTTTTCCCCCGTGCTGCCTATGCATTCGCGACCTCGCTCCACCAGGATAAAAAAGTTCGTTCATTTCGCGCGCGTGGGGGGAAGCGTTCAAAAGTTTGACGTCCGAGTTGGGGGTGCGTTTATTACGCGAGTGAAAAAAAAAAATTCGAAATTTTGAGAGCCGATTTGGGGGGTGCGTTCATTGCGCGAGTGCGTTCATTGCGCGAGTAAATACGGTAGTCAGGCATGGCCAGGAAGACGTAGAATCAACAATTCGAACGCGGAAAGGGCAGGGGGACTCACACCGACGCCAACAACATTGCATTTCAATGGTTTGTTTATGGGCGACGGCGAGCTTCTTGCCCACACTTCATCGCGCATGCATGGCGCCGGTGGCGTCCGCTAGGGGTGTATAGACACTGTAAGGTTGGTGTGTAGACATCGTAAGGTCAGTGTGCCTTCGAGGTGTGTCAACGCTGGTTCATGCTATTTAGCCGGTGTACCAGTACCGGCAGCCTGGGGTCTTTAAGGGGACGTGTGCCACGAAAAAACGTTTTCTCTCATATTTACGACGGCCGAATGAAACTTTCGCAGTCTATAAGTCCTAATCTCCTTTTTATAAATCTGGCGTTAGTTTTGAGATGGGGTGAGACGTGCGCCTGTGTTCCCTGCAGGGTTCCCCTCAACGTCTCCAACAGCGGTCTGCTAGACACTCTGACTTTGGACAGGCTGGTGGAGGGTTTCAGGTCCCAGGTGGGCGGGGACACCTGCAACGCCACGCCGGGAGTGCTCCCGGGAGGTTCTCTGCTGCACTACGCCTACTCGCGGCACGGCACCCTCATGGTGAGTGGGACGCGTGGTGCCACGAGGCTAGGATGAGGCTTTGGAAGCTGCCTCAGCTGCGCTGGTGCTCGCACGGTCCACACAGTGAACTAGTACGACTTTTGTCTGGAAAAGAAATCTGCGGGACTAGGGTAAACCTTTGGTGGCTAGTATGACTTTTGCCTAGAAAATATGTTTCAGGGCTACCCAACTTGTGGGACTACCGTAAAATCCCGTAAGGGCGTCCTCCCTCGAGAGATGGCTCATCCCGTTTTTCTGGCTAGATGTTCGTAACATGAAAATTCCAAAACGTGGCCAACACTCTATTCCCGTCATACGTCAAGCGACGTCCGACGGACGGAATTAGGGGTACGGGTTGGTGTGACAAACGAGTTTTTGGCGGGTTCCCATTTTTTTGTCCGCGATCTGCTCGAGAAATATTGGTTCGCAAGAATGCAAATTCGTAGCGAGCTTTTTGCATTTTTGTCCGTGAGCTGCGCTCGCAATATCGGTTTCCATGGCACGTAAACTTGCAGCAAGTTTCCGCGTGTTTATCGCACCATGTAACATAAAACGGAAACCAAACCTGCTCTTTTGTCATGAGCTAATACATATGTTTGCACAATTCTAATGCACACTTTTTTTTACCAAAATCGGTGCCCTTAAATACATGAGCTTTATAATCAAAACCAAAAAACTATCGTATTTTTTGGTGTACATATAAGACATTTTTTTTTTTCCAAAATTTTCAGCAGTGCGTTTTATACACAGGTGTGTCTTATATACAAATTTTTAGTTAGAAACTTGCGAAAAGGGGGGGTGCATCTTATACTTCGGAAAATACGGTACTTAGGATAAGGTGGTTAGCAACATTGCCCTCGCGGCCGTTTATTTTTTGGTATTCGTATCGCGCATGTTCTGTCGCATCTACGAACTCGTGTTTGTTGTTTTAAAATATACAAACCAATGAAATTCCACTAGGAGGCTTTATTCAAACGAAAGGCCATCACACTGGCGGGAAAAGATAACAACGAAGCAGCACTGCTTGATCACGCAATGCCACTGACCCGACGAGCTCGCAGTGTTGATTAGAAGACGACCCTCCCAGAGGAAATGGTCGCACACTCGTACGAGCGCAAAAAGCCCGGCTTTTAAAATGCTTTAAAACAAAGCAAGGATTATCTCTGTGAACAGCGAAGAACCATCGTCGACTAGTGCATGGTATTTATGTTTGTGTTAGCATGCGTTTCGTAAAATCTGTTCTAAAAGGTATGCATTCGCTGCATTATTTTGCCTGCGTAGTAGAATCAACAGCAATTTACTTTTTGAATATCTGGGAGCTAAGTCTGCCTGCACATTTGATTTGGGGGCACGTTAAAATAGTGCAAACACGGTAATTCTATGAATAACGCAAACGGTAACGGTTTATAGTAGGCATGGGCGAATAAAGGAATTTTGGGTCCGAATCAAATTCAAAGCGAATAGGGATTTTGGCTGAATAATTTCGAATTGAATAGTTAGAATAGTACAAGCAACAAATACCACAAGATATGTTTAAACTATAGTTTTATATTTGCCCCTTTTTGGTATTAGAAGTACTGTAATTGTTCATTTAAAATGTACTGAGTTCGGGGGCACGAAATGGTCAAAAGCTTGCGCCATCTGGCCGGAAATCCAAGCCAGAGTGTTAGAAAAGGTAGAATAATTCAATATTGTTGAATACTAATTCGATATTGTTGAATATCGTATTTACCCAAAAATAGGTCGACCCCTATTTATTGAACACACCAAGAATAAAAAAAAAAAGTAATTCAAATATAGGTCGACCTTTTTTTTTAGGAACAGGGGAAAGTTAGGGCAAAAGAAAGAAACAAACCTTAATTTACAGCACTCTCGGCTAAATCGCTGGGCGATGCCAAAATCTTAATCATCGTCAGAACTTCCGGACATGTCATCGTCGTCCGAAGCTTCGTCAGCTTGGTAGACATCCTTGCAAATTCGTAACATTACCTCACTGACACCAGTGGAAAATGGCGACAAGAAGAAAGAAGGTGGAGACGGGCGAAGCAGCGAAAGGCCAAATTCAAAGATGTGAGCAACGCTGCAAGTCGCCGTGAGCAACACGTGAGCCGCCGAAAAGAACAAAACGTTTTGAAACAAGAAGCGACGCGGCTCTACGGGAATGCCGGCTCGGTGATTCGATAGCTTCATGCCCTCGGTAGGGTCGCAAAATTTGGCAGCGAATGTAGGTCGAAATTCTTTAATCACGATTATAGTTCGACCCTTAATTTTTGACAGCATTTCCGAAGAAAAAAAGGTTGACTTATATTCAATACATACGCTATTTAAATTCAATTTGAAGCGAATGCCGAAGAGAACAGAATTTTGATGGACTATTCGTAATAACCGAATATTCGCCCATCCCTGGTTTATAGGTAAAAGGCTACAATACCCGCAATTTTAGGTACATGTCCCATGCGCGAATTATTTGCTATTTGCTCGGATATTCATACATTGCCCAAATATTGGCAGTAACCGAATATTCAGAAATTTCCGAATATGCGATTCTCAAATTAAATGCAAATCGAATAAAAACATATTCAATTCATATTCGAAATCTCAAATATTCACACACCCCTACTTTTTATATGAATCCCTACGGGCGTAACGCTTTGGGTGTCGTTACAGCTGGCTATTACGGTCAGCCATTATGGCCAGCCGCCACAGCTGGCCATCACAGTCGGCTATAACAATCTCGAGGAACCCTTATCTGCCCCGAACAGCAGTCGAGAAACCCCTTCTGGTTTTGGCATTGATTCGGTAAAACGCTGCAGAAGCCTACGGAGCTTGTGGACAATAATGCGCATACTAGGGAGCGTTTGGCTCGCGGGTATTCATCGATGGGTCGCTAAGATCCGCTAAAATAGCTTGGCATGAACTGTAAAAAAGTATACTCGGGTGCGGGGACGGTCGAGGGAATCTGGGACCTTAAGGAACCCGCGAGGGTACCCTGGGGAGCCCCTGGGATCCCAGTTTAAGAAACCACACCGTAGGGGAAGGGGATACTCGGAGTGTGCATTGCACGTTTTCGAAAAGCTACGACGTTTTACCGATATTTTATGGTACATGCTTACGGAGTTGGTTACCCAAAATTCTGCTTTCTTGCAGTTCTTCACCTTCCAGGCTCTCTCTTTATGACTGCGATGAATTTTCCATGTTGAGAACCTCATTGGTGCATTCTTGGCTTATGTTGTTAAACAGCGGTTGCTCTGATAAAAAAAGAAAAAAAAAAATGCCAGGGTTTTCTATTTTTTATAATATCCCATCGTTATCTTGCCAATCGTGTGCCTCCATGCCGTGGTACCTGCGCTGCGTTGCATGTATCGTGCTTTTCGCTTCATACCGGTGTGTACGAAGCAGCGACTGATGCCGACAGAGCATCTAGATTAGCTCTATGAATTCGGAAATTTTGCTCTCCCTTAAATGTTGATATTCTTTGGTAGCAAATGGAAGTCCGCCCCAAAGTTTAAGAAATCAAAAACAGTGGTTCTTCACAGTTACTAAAACCTGCAGAAAATGAATTGTGGGGTGAGAATGGACCTTTTTCCAGTAAGGAGTGCCTCATGATGGTTTTGCCGCCTACTACAAATGGAGGGCAACCGGACTCGCCTTCTCCCATAGGAACAGATTAGTGTCGCAAGAAAGCAGTGCCCCCCAAGAATGGCGAAAGGGCGGTCAAGGTCAAGGAAAAAGGGTGTGCGCGTGCGCAGACGCTTACTGGAAAAGGTCCATTGCTTTGTGTTTTACGTACAGCCTCTTCTAAAGTACTATTCCGGGTTACGTTTTTACGGTTCATAATTGTTTTTATTACGGTTCCCCGAAATACGTATCATCGAGGTTTTGCTTGGTAGTAAGCATTTTGTCGGGCTACCATATACTTTGTTTGGGCTGGATTCTGTCACGCTAATCCGCATTGTAATCAACGACCGGCAAAATCCTTTCTGCAGGCCTCCGTCGACGTGGATTGCTGCAGCTTCCCTTCCGCAGACAAGATTCCTGGGTTGTGGATGAAGAGTCTGCACCCCTTGATGAAGTTTTTGGAAGCTGCCAAGACAAGTAAGACACTGCAGTGCCAAGTGTCTCGCAGCTGTCTGTTGCAGCTGGCACAAAGCACCAATAAGCAACATTAACTGTTCTCTTTAATGTCGAGCGCCTTCTAACCCGCGTCTCTCTTCGTCGGCAGATATCTTTGGCAGCGTGACCGACGAGTATGGCACCAAACTCACCAATGCAACCATTGGGGTGCATGCGAGCAAGCGTCCCATTGACGTTACCAATGGCGCTTTCTGCTTGGCTGTGCCGCCGGGCAAAATCGTGCTCACAGGTGAGCGAGGCTCCTCTATTCGCGTCGTCGTTGCCTGCTTGGGGTGCTTAGTCTGAACCGTTACCATGTCAACAAACAACCAACATTCCTCGCCGACGTGACGAGGACAGCTTTATTGCGACGCGAGCAACCTTAAGGGGTGATGTGGGGCTTTAGAGTAATTTTTTTATTTATAAAGGAATACTTATCATATTATACACTGGTATAACACATCTCACACCTATTCCAAATATGCAATCAGATATTGAATATCTTTACTAGAACCCGAGTTATGGTAGATTAGCCTAATTTGATTAGGTCATTTGTTACGGGTCGTTAGAGAAAAAGTATTCATAGATTATCAAAATTTTTAATGCAACTGTTTTCACAAAGGTGTAATTTGTGCGGTGATGCTATTTTAGATCTTTACTGAGAGGGTTATGTCACTAAAAAACAATTGCAATTATAGTGTAAAAGAGATGCTTTCTCATTATTTAAGAAATTAATTAATTGGATAGAACTCTTAAGCTGGAAGACTATAAAAATAGCATCACCGCACAGCTCCTTTCTTCGCGATTGAAATGGCACCAAATGTGTTAATATTGTCCAAGACAAACTTCAGAAAACGCGTGTAAGGCATCGGTACTTGGGGGAAAAAGTGTGAAGAGAGAAAAAAGCCCTTGAAGTGTGTGTATTCCTACTGAATGTTCATACAAAATTAAGACTTCATATTTTTCTTTCATACTTAAAAATTAGATAGAGCAATAATATTTTGCACAGAGCTGGGTGGGTATGTCTAAATTCGAGAAAAGGTGTTTTCTCAAAAGTGAATTTTCTCCAACTTTTTACCATTTAAAGACCAGCCTCCCCCCTTAAGCGGTATTGTTTGTTTACTGGCACGTTTTTTGTTGCCAGTGGGTGACGTCTGCGAGAAGTGTTGGTTGAATATTTGTTTGATGGGACTAGTATATGCAATTATGAATTCTCTTTGTGTTTGGGTGCTTGCCTTCACACCTTGTGATCAGTGGCATTGGTTGAAAATGTGCAACTCCTAGCGCACTCATTCTTGGTTGAATTGTTTGTTTGGGACAAGTTAATCTTTGGACTGTGAGAGCTGCTCGTTGGTAACTTTTGCAACGAATCACCAGACTACAAGTATTGATTTTTTTAGATGTTGTAAAAATGTAATATTATATTTAAAGTAAATGTGGTAAGCAGTATGTGAAGCAGTTGTGCATCACTTTATAGCTATTATCAATTTTGTGAAATTGTCATCTCGTACTATTGTTCATATTATTTTAATGCTGTCTATAAAGTTGTTCCAAGTAAATCCTGTTTAACTTATTTCATTTTAACCTTGCTTTCCAAGAATTGAACTGCTTGTTACTGCTGTGTGTCCCTCAAGTGAGAGAAATATGTAGAACATTCTTTATATCATTCCTGAGCGTTTTGATGATCAGAACCTTTTTGTCATGTGTCCCTTGCCTGTTGGTTTCAATTTGGCGTTTCTCATGAAGTGCACATCTCTGGATGCCCTCGGATGTTTCTCTAGAGCAAAATGCCCCTTCTGTGTTTTTGCAGTTGTCTACGTCTGCATTTTTTGCGGACTGCAAGCTCTCCACTTGAAACATTGGATTTTAGCTGCAAATCGATAGTCTCCTCCCCGTGTTACCGTTACTGGTGCTGGCGCCATTTTAATTTATTTAGAAATAAATTCCAGGTTTCATTAATTGGTGTCTGTTCATGTTCACATCTGCATGCTCACATCAGCATGCTGTGCCATCACTTTCAAAGACACTGTCATTGTAAAAATGAGGGAGACAGGGTTTTTATTGTAAGGACAGTTACTGGCAAACTTCAGGGTTGCATAAGAGATGCCGGTACCACATTTCTAGTGTTCTATATTCAGTTTTTAGGGTGTAATGTATGGCATTTCATGCTCATGGCTGAACTCTTTGTTTCACGGATTTCCCCTCCGAATGCATGCATTAACATTTGAGGACTAAGAGCGCACCTTCCGGGTTCGGACGATTAGGTAGCTTCGACTCTGTAAGACAGGAAAAATCACAATTATTGCCTGACTCAGACAGATTTCATGATTAGAATCGAGTGGTGTTTCGGGTTGCTCTAAACGAACAAAAACATGCTCCATCTTTTGAAACATGCAGCACTGGTGGTGGTGTTGAAAGTAAGTGGGCTCATGTTTCATCATGCAAGTCATTTTAGATTAGTGTGCAATTATTCGCTTAATACTGCAGCTGTTGTTTAGAAGCTTTGCATCCAATTGTTTTACTTATCTTCGTTCTCGCTCACACTGCTCTTCGGAGAACAGGAAACTTGTCTACTAGCTGGATGTCGTAGTATTTTGCGAGAGATGCATGGCTCTGCTCAAGCATTATTATAGCGGGCATGATTCTGCTACAGAAGATTTCTTTTTTTCTCCTCTTTGTGTAAATGCTTGTCTGTAGACCTCACAGAAACAGCCTAGCAGAACTGTTTTAAAAGCGAGAACTTGCATCAACTTGGTCAACATTTGCACTTATCTGGCCATACATCAGGAATTTGAAATAATAGGCGTCATTGTGGCACATCGCAAATTCTAATATCAGAGTGCATCTTTTTAACCTCATTTTTGTTTGGAAATTAATTTGACTACTGTACTACACTCAGCGTCAACTATTTTCTGCTACATTGTCAAGGCAAGCATAGCTTCCAGTATACTCCAGCGGTGTCAAACTCAGTTGCACGAGTGCGTGCGGAGAAAATGCAAGATGAAGGCACGTGCTCTCGCAGCGATGCGGGGCAACAGCACTGTAAAAGCTATGCTAACTTTGACAATAGTAGACGCCGAGTATAATTGCGAAGATTGTTCCGTTGTCAGGTTGAGATTCTAATTAAACTTGCGGTTAGGTCCCCTCACAAGCTTGCAAAGTGCTTTGCAGTTGCTTATCTCGGAGCTGGCCTACAGGCTTAGAGCAGTGCAGGCATGAGGCACCCTAGAGAACAGACCTCGGCCACGCTCTAATGCCGTTTCTGTTGTGGTGCCCGGGTGCAGCGGTGGCTCCCTCGTTTGAGATGAGGGTGGAGCGACTGACCGTGACGGAGGGGCGGGTGGCCAGCCTGGCACTGGTGCTGGAGCCGGACACCTACAAGCACGCATACCACGGCTACCTCCAGATCCTGCAGCTGCTCACGGACATCGCCAAGAAGCATCCCAACACCACCCACCTTTACAGGTGTGCCACTGTCCCTTCTCCACCTGCCGATAAGTATAATGAAGTATAATTTGTCAAAGTGTAATTTCTAGCTCTTTCGTCTGTCCCGCTCTTCCATCTCGTGTTACCTCGTGATATTTTTTGGACTTTTAAGGCTTCAAAGGGGTTGTTTTAGAAGACAGACAGACGAGCTGGTTGAGGTTTCACATAATCTAAATCAAAGACGAACGAATGACAAGATGGGAACCAACACACATTTGAGACGTGTGTGGTTTGTTCCTTTCTTGTCATCCGTTCATCTTCGGTTTAAACTATGTGTTTCAGAAACTAACTTTTTTTTTTTTCAGCGAAGCTGTTAAGGTCTTGGTTCCCCACTATCGTGTCCGCGGACAAGCGGCGTGTCGACACAAAACTCGAGCCAGTACAGTTTCGCTGGTCTTCCATCTTCACCAGAGTAGAAAGGCTGAGTTTCTCTAGGTGTCATCCTAGGAGTCTTCCTTTAGGTCGTCCTAGACGTCGTCCTTGAGGTCGTCCTAGACATTGTCCTTGAGGTCATCCTAGAAGTCATCCTTGAGTTCATCCTAGACGTCGTCCTCGAGGTCGTCCTAGAAGTCGTCTTTGAGGACGTCCTTGAGGTCGTCCTAGACGTCGTTTTTGAAGTCGTCCTCGAGGTTGTCCTAGAAGTCGTCCTAAAAGTCGTCCTTGAGGTCGTCCTAGACATTGTCCTTAAGGTCGTCCTAGAAGTCACCCTTGAGTTCATCCTAGACGTCGTCCTCGAGGTCGTCCTAGAAGTCGTCTTTGAGGACGTCCTTGAGGTCGTCCTAGATGTCGTCCTTGAAGTCGTCCTTGAGGTTGTCCTAGAAGTCGTCCTTGAGGTCGTCCTAAAAGTCACCCTTGAGGTCTTCCTAGGCATTGTCCTTGAGGTCATCCTAGAAGTCATCCTTGAGTTCATCCTAGACGTCATCCTCGAGGTCGTCCTAGAAGTCGTCTTTGAGGACGTCCTTGAGGTCGTCCTAGACGTCGTCCTCGAGGTTGTCCTAGAAGTCGTCCTTGAGGTCGTCCTAAAAGTCGTCCAAGAAGTCGTCCTCTAGGCATCGTCCTAGACGTCAAAAACATAACAGCTTTGCTGGTCCTCCATCTTCACGTGAAGTGAAAGGGTTCTGCAATTTTTAGAGCGCTTTTAGGTGCCCGTTTCCTGCTTGAGTCGCTTCGCCGTCATCGTCGCTGTCGCCGTAATTGCGCTAATTTTAACGTGAAAATTGACATCACGTGGCCTCAACACCAATTCAATTCCCTGCTACGTGACCTCCAACACTAATCAAATTCCCCACTAAATTTTGCGGGGAAAATCAGTTTCTCTGCCGGATTCAGCGGGCAAATTCAGTTTCTTCGCTAGATTTAGCAGGAAAATTGACGTCACGTAATCTCAACACCAATTCAGTTCCCCGACAAATTCAGTTTCTCCTCTAGATTTAGCGGGAAAATGGACATCACGTGACCTCAACACCAGTTCGATTCCCCGCTAAATTTAGCGGCGAATTGAATTGGTGTTGAGGTCACGTGACGTCAATTTTCCTGCTAAATCGAGCGGAGAAACTGAATTTGTTTATAGGCGACCTGACAACGAGTCATGTGACATCATTTTCCCCACTCAATTTAGCGGGGAAACTGAATTGGAGGAGGAGGGGGAGAGGAGGAAAGAGTACGGAGGAGGAAGGGGGCATACCCTCCACTCCATACCCTCCCCTCCTTCTCAAGAGCTGTGCTCTAATTTCGCATTGCAGAGATGTGTAAACGTCTTTAATTTTTTTTTTTTTAACCGGTTTTGTAATTATATGTTAATTTGGGTGGGAGTGTTGTAATGGAAAGAAGACAGCAGAGAAACAATGCCTTACCTAAAAATTAAGGGACCCAGCCACCCTTTCTTTTGTGGGAAACTAAGGCAGAAAGATGGAAATCATATTTCCTCTATGGAAGAAATTGGCAGCGACTTTGATTTCTAAAGTCCCATAATGCGTGTAGTGCAGTAGTATTTAAGCGGCGATGGTTTAAATTTGTTCGGAGTACATTAAACGTCGCCTGATGTCAGGGTGTCGCTCAAAGTCGTCGGGTCAAGCGATACTGTCGCGTCACGTGCCATCGTCACGTGCCATCGTCACTCGACCGCATGTGACCCGACGCTTTCCTGTTTAGAGGTCAAACCTTTAAGCGGGAGAGCGTAGGAGAGCTCTTTTCCTTTCTCTCCCACGTGCGCCTCTTCACCGTGGCATCATTGTCCCCGGCAGTCTCGGGCGCAGCGCGGGGGGTCGGGAGCTGCACGCCCTGGCACTCGGGGCGCGCCCCAGTGTGCACCGGCAGGGGGTGCCCGAGGTGCGGCTGCAGGGTGGGCTGGAGGGCTCCCAGGCGGCCACCTCGGAGCTCCTGGTGCACCTGGCCCACTGCCTGGCCACCCGCTACCGTCACAACACCCTCGTTACGCAGGTGAGCCACCCCACGCCTTCTTATTTCGATAAGTCGTAAACCCGGCAGAGGGCAAATGCTGCGGCCCCTTCGAGCCATTCGGCGCGTCGGAGGGAGTCACGTGGCTTATACCCTACCTCACTTGTTTGGGCAGTGCTGCCAAAGTTGCGGGTGGGTGCGAGAAAAAAAGCCGCTTTTGTGCGAAGTTTGAGTGACGTGCCTCTGGGGCGCCCGTCACTCAAACTCAGTGACGTCTGGGACACACAAATGAGGGGAAGAGGGGGGAGGGGAGTTCTTCTTTATTCTCCAACTGCTTGTGTTACGCTCTCGCCTCCGTACCTTTGGAAAGGGCTGTCACACGCTTCGCATCCGTTGCTCCGATTTGACATGTGTACGGACACGTGCAGATATTCGAAATGCTCGAATGCTGGTTCAAATATTTCTGTATTCAATTTGATTTTCAAATCATATAGTAGTATTGGTAATTTTAAACCTGCGACATTTTAAATAATCTTCGGCATTTAATTTTGTCTCGCAAACCCTCGAACGTCATGTAATACTCATCTGCGGTATTCAGCGCCTCACCAAGGGAGGCAGCACACTCTTTGTCTGAGTCACAGTGGGGTATACCCATATGGTATCTTTGGCAAGATTTCACTCTTTTCTAAGGCAGTCTTGGACTTCGTACTGTATTATAGACACCTGCGAATAGTGGTTTTGAAGTGAATTCAAAGCGAATAATGGTTTTGAAGTGAATTCAAAGCGAATAATGGTTTTGGCTGAATATTATCGAATCGAATAGTTTCTCAAAGCCTTTTACTACCGTGCACAATGTGTAAACAAAAACCCAGCTGAACTCGTGAAGGTTGTTCCCCAAATTTCACTTGTCCACTTCCAGTCAAGGGGATTTATAAATCTGCTTGCTAAATGTAAATTGTTTTTTTCCAATTCCAAATTTGACAAAAAAATTTATATAAGCTTGATTATGCTGACAAAGACTGTTAAGTACAGAATGTGCGATAGGCCTTCCAGGGAAGAAGAGAAGGGTGTGTGATTGGCACCATCTACTGAAGATTCGCTTTCAATTCTGACAGACACCATGAGATGGTGGTACATGACTAGAAAGAATGCAAAGCATGGAAGCTCATTCATGCGTTGCACGAATGAGCTTGCTTTTGCGTGGTCCATGCCACAGACCCTGATTAGTTCAATCGGCAAAGCACTTGGCTCACAATCTCAAAGTGGTGAGTTCGAATCCTGCCGTGGCACTGCAGTCTTTTTTATGGTTCCCCATAGGCGTAACATTTTTCGTCTGCCTTTCGTTACTGCCGGCCGCTACAGCCAGCCGTTAAAGCCGGCTGTTACAACCAAACGTAACAGAACTCTATGAAAATCGGATGATAAAACACAATCTGTGTTAAAAGCATGCATGATGAATGCGGCTTGTAAAGGAAGGGGAAAACCACTTTATTAAAAGCCAGAAACTACCTTGTGAAAAGGAGCGCTTGCTGTGCCGGGCCCTTTGGAGGTCCGCCGAGTTCGGCTGAGCCAAGCATTCCAGGAGGAATGCTTGGCTCCGGCTTGAGCGGCATCAGCGTCGCCGTCGGCGTAACCAAGGTCAAGTGACCCCCAAAGTCACGCGACCCCCCCAGGTCACGTGACCCCCCGAGGTCAGTGACCCCTCCCAAGGTCACGTGACCCCCCAAGGTCACGTGACCCTCTCCTCGGGATGAGTACGGGAAGTAGGGAGAGGTGAGCGCAGTGTTACAGGCATAGAGGATGTGCTCCGTGTCAGCCCTGATCTCCGGGTAGTTGGGACAGTGAGCTGTCCCCTGCCACCTGAAGTTGTAGAGCATTAGCAGGGGGGGGAGAGTGTTGGTCTGTATTTTGCAGAGGATGTGTGCTTGTTCAGTGTTGAGTGAGGGGTGAAGTTTGGGAAAGGTGGTATGGCTTTCCCTGATGTTTCTCTGGTGTTCAGCTATTTGCTTTTTGTAAGAGATCATTGCGTAACATCTACTTTTGCATAATCGCGGCGAGTTAGCCTTGTTGAGTGCACTTCTCACCGGGCGCCTGTGCACTGCGGGAAAACAATACCTGGGGAGCCCCCGAGCTCCGTGGGTACTGCTTTTCCGCAGTGCACAGGCGCACGGTGAGAATAAGCACACTCAACGGGGCTCACCTGTCGCGATCCACAGAATGAAAACTATGAACATCGCAGCTCATCTCGAAGCGAACATCGAATAACGTATTATTCAAAACCACCATTCGAAAATTCAAATATTCACACAAAACTATAATTGTATAGTACTTGCATAAATAATTTAAAATGTGACTTTTTTTTGCCTCAAAACACAGGACTGAGCGTAAGTACTATGAACATATGTTCATTTTTTATTCCTTGACCTGACCCACTTTCAATGAATGGATGATGAAAATTAAAACAAATACAGTAGATTCTTAATTAAGACCCCCTCTTTCGTTCTTAAAAACAGTATCCAATTTACGTCATTGCCCAATTATTTTTCTGAGGTGTCAAATCTTTTTAAGCCAATAAATTCGTGAGTAAATGTGAGACCGACGGAACTGCCTGCACGAATGCACTCGGTGAAGCCTCCAGTGTGTGACTTGAGCACATTTCAATGCAGATTATGAGCACCACGCGAATCCATATTGTCCCCGTGGTTGACCCCGACGGCATGGCGAACGAACCTGCAATGAACTGCAACGCGACCCAAGCACTATCCGACCAGGGAAAGGACATCTACCACGCATTTCGAGGTGAGAAACACAATGGCAAGGTGTCTCTTTTGGATGCTCGACCTCCAGCATGCGCTCGTTGCCTTCTGCCGTGCTTTGGCTACGCGTGCAATGCTCTAGGCCCGTAAGACGCCAAATTGTTATCGAAGATAGAAAGTTTGCACTGGATGTGGGACAGCTGAAAAACCCCTCTGCTATTTTCATCTTGTGAGTGACTACAGCAACTGTCAGGTATACTCTTTTTAAAGTGGTAGCTTTATAGGGCCAACCAACCTCAGGAGCCATGTAAGCACGAAATGTGTCAATTGATCAATCCTTAACTGCTAAACAATCTTGAGAAAAATGGCAACCGGTACAAGGGGCGAACCCTGGTTACCGCCATGAGGAGCAGAAGTACCGTATTTACCCGAAAATAGGTCGACCACGAAAATAGGTCGACCCCTATTTATTGAGCCCACCGAGAATAAAAAAAAAATAATTCAAATATAGGTCGACCTTTCTTTTTTTTTTTTTTTTAAGGAACAGGGGAAAGTTAGGGCAAAAGAAACAAACCTTTATTTACAGCACTCTCAGCTAAATCACAGGGCGATGTCAAAAACTTATTCATCGTCAGAACTTCCGGACATATCATCGTCCGAAGCTTCGTCAGCTTGGTACACATCCTCACAAAATGGCAACAATACCTCACTGACACCTTTGTAAAATGACGACAAGAAGAAACAAAAGAAGGTGGAGACGGGCGAGCGACGAAAGACCAAATACAAAGACATGAGCAACGCTGCGAGCCCCGTGAGCAACACGCGACCCGCCGAAAAAAATAAACTAAAATACCTCCAATTTTTTTTTTTTTTTTTTTTTGTGCGCGTTGGCGAGGGAGAGGAATGGAGCTTGATGGAGCGCATAGGAGGGCAAAGTGCATGGCGCATCGCGTTCCTCTCCCTCCCCTACCCCCTTGCCCAGCGAGGGGAACGCTACATGCTACAGGCGTGATGGTGAAACCCGACGCCGAGGGAATGTGCGCGAGAGCCGTAGTGGGCGGCCGCGGACTGTCGGCTGCTGCTGTTCGGTTGTTTTTGTGCATCAAAAGCTTTTTGAAACAAGAAGCCGCGCGGCTCTACCGCGACGCCGGCTAGGTGATTGATAGCTCCATACCCTCGGTAGGGTTTCAAATTTTGGTCGCGAATTAGGTCGAAATTTTTTGGTCACGATTATAGGTCGACCCTTAATTTTTGACAACATTTCCGAAAAAAAAAGGTTGACTTATATTCGAATGAATACGGTAGGTAGTTTGAGAAAGCATGCAAAGAGGGGTAAAAAGGGCAACAAAGAGAGGAGCAGAAACAGGTGATGTAGAAAGAGCACGCAGAACGAGGACGAATGGAAAGGACAGGAAAGTGCACTCCCCCCCTCTCATGGTGACCCAAGAAAATTCAGTGGAAAGGCTTTTTTTTACTGATGAGGATGTTTCTGTGGTGGTTGCTTCAGAGACGTCCCAGCGCCCGGAGGTGCTTGCGTTGGAGCGGTGGGCTCGCCGGTATCCCTTCATCACCTCACTGACCCTCCTGACGGGGGCCACTGCCGTGGCCTATCCCCAGGCTGGAGGGAAGGCAGACTCTGCGGTGCTGGACGCCCTGGCCAAGGCATACGTCGAGTCCAACGACGACATGCTCCTTGGGAACTTCAGCTGCGGTGGAAAGCAGTGTGGGTGCCTCTTTTCCTGTGGGGGTTTTTAGGTTGTGTCTGCCAAAGATTTACCTTATCTCCTTTTAAATTTTTGTGTCTGGGACTTGATTTCACACTTTTTAGAGCGCAGCTCTTAGGCGCCCGTTTTCGACTTGAGCAGCATCAGTGTCGCCGTCGGCGTAACCAAGGTCAAGTGACCCCCCCAGGTCATGTGACCCCCCGATGTCAGTGACGCCTCCCAAGGTCACATGACCCCCCCCCCCAAGGTCACATGACCCCCTCCTCAAGGTCACGTGCCCCCCCCCCCCGAGGTCATGTGACCCCCTCCCCCTGAGGTCAGGTGACCCCCGGGGGCATATTAAAGAATGAGGGAAGGAGGAGGAGGAGGAGGAGGAGGAGGAGGGGTCTACCCTTTCCTCAGTACCCTTCACTCCTCCTCCTCAAGAGCTGCACTCCAATTCGGCGTTACAGGGAGTTGTGAACGGCTTTTACTTTTTTCGGTTACAGTTGCTGTATAACAGTACCTTGACGTCTGATCTCGGCATCTGTGTGTCAGCCTCTGTGTTTCAATGTCTCCTGAGCGGTTCGCTTATGACATACTGACCTTCCTTTTTGTGTTCCCTACTAATTTTTATACCGTAAAATTCCGAGTGAATGCCCACCTTTTTGCCATACATAATGGAGTAAAAAGCAGGGTGGATGATCTTTCGATCAATGTAGGAAAAAACCATGAAAATAGAGCAAAACACCTCCAAAAGGCCAGGCTTGGTTTATTTACCCAGTCAATGTCAGTAAAACCGTCAAAAGACTCATCGCTCCCACTATCGAAGATGAGCTCGAGCGCCTCGCCAGCGAGGCTGTCGCCTTCCTTCGGGGCTCCATCGTCAACGGACGCCAGGCGGTCTTTGAGTTCACCGTCTTCAGACCCGTCCAGACTCGTGCTAATGCCTCACCACTTGAATGAACACCTCACGGTATCCACCGAGATTGAAACCCACGCTTCAGAGACGAAGCGGACGACGTCTTGTCCAGATGGCCTGCGTGGGTTGCCCTTGGGAGTCATCGCCCCTTCCCGAAAGAATGAAGCCCAAACTCGGCGAAGAGCATCCTTGAACGGCTTCATCCAACATATATCGGCGAGCTGCATGATCGATGTACAGTTAAACCTGGATATAACGAAATTGATAAAAGTTTGCAATAATTCGTTATATGGAGGATTTCGTTACATGCGCTTTTCGCGGAAAAACTCGTGAAGGACACGTGGAAAGAAAGCGAAAATTAAAAATCCACGTGGGCTAACTCACCACATCATTTATTTAGTGGAAAAGAAGTCTGTAAGCTTGCGTTGTGCCTTTGCGCGTGAGCGAAGGCAGCACGCAGCGCTCAAAGGACACCAAAGCGTTTAGAGGACTGTCGTTGCCCTGGGAGCCGGACATACGTCGATGGCATCCAAGACCTCCCTCGTGGTAGACACCAAAGGCTGCTCGCCTTTGGTGTCAATTGGACAAGAATATATCTGCATTTTAGGTACAGTCGCCGACCGATTATTCGGACTTTGCAGGGACCGAGAAAACGTCCGAAAAATGAGCAGATTGAAAAACTTGCCTTTATTACTTCCAAGCAGGCTCAAAAAAGCTGTAAATAGCGCCTTGTTCAGGTTACGCCTCCGTTTCCGTTCGGCAACTTTCTGTTAGCGTGAGAATCGCTGCCTTCTTTTCTAGCGTTATGGTCGAGTACTTTCTGCACTTCTTAAAGGAGCGATGCAACAATTTTTGTACTTTGCGCAAATACCGCTTAAAACGGATCCCTAACGTTAATGACTTATGAAACACGCGTTCGTTTTTCACCCCACGCAATAGAAGTCCCAGAAAAAAATTAAAGACAAATGAGCAGCGTTCACCCCCTCAACTCGCAGCTAGTACAAGCGGCCACGTGATCTGAAGCCGATTATATGCCGCCAGTGTTGATCATAGCCACGCGCTGGGGTTGGCAAAGCGCAGGACACGCGCTGAGCTCCAGACATTGTTATGGCTCGGCTGTTGTCGTCGTTGCAGCGATTGGACACGGGTCACTACCCGAGGTAGCGATTATCACGAGCCTAAGTCGAGTGCCCACGCAATGCTCGGGACCAATCTATGAACCGCATTCAAACATCGTCACTTGGGTGTACTGCGATACCCACGGTACGTCACCAAATTTTGCGAAGGAGAGATTGAATGAAAATGATCGCTTTTGTCCTTGAAATTACACCGCAACAAAGGAGTTTCTTGGCCAGTGGCGTTGCGTGCGAGTATCCTTGAGTCCCAGGTGTGCTAGTAAGCTCGTGTCAAGTGAAAAACATTTCAATTGAATATCGTTGCACAGCTCCTTTAATGACACATCGCGGCGGCAGAAGAACAGATGGGGCCATGACGTCTAAGCCAGCGTTGTGCGAACGAGATAAGAGACGCAAAACCACGAGCGCAAAATGGCGACTGGCGATGCAAAGAAACGAAAAACAAAGCAAAATGATGATGATGACGATGACGTGCAGCTAAATGGGGGAAAAAAAAGTCTAGCATAGCGTCACCTAAAGGTAGGACTCAGGAAAGCCCAAGTAGCGCTGCCAAACCAAGCCAATCCATTGGCAGCCAACAAAGAATTCAAATGGCCGCTTCTCAATGGTGTTTTCCACTGATCGCTCGAGACGATTTTGTCCGAATGATCGAACTTTTGGACTTCAAGCTGTCCTAAACATTGGTCGTGAATATACACTATTTCAATGGGTTAAGTCACGGTTCCGCCTTCAGGTCCGAAATATCGAACAACTTCAAATTATTGGAGTCCGAAAAAATAAAATGGAGATTGCGGCGGAGTGAGTTTGTTAAGGGGGCACTTGGGTTTGTAGGCTAACTTCAAAAGTTCTAAAGCTAGGCTAATGAAATTTACAGCACTTTCTTGCTTTGTTAAGAAGGTAAACTGTAGAAATTTTGGAGCCTTTCTGATCATTAGTTTGTCAAATATGTTAATATGCATATTGATGGTTTGTGCAGGCTCCACAAATCTAATAACATTCTGCATCATGATGAATGTTGGTGTCTACCACCCCAAGACATGACTCCAGGGGGTGAAACTATTGGCATATTTTTCAGGTGCATAGAAAAAAATTTTTGTCATGAAAGAAATATTAGCACTGTACTCTCGAATTTCACCAAAAGTTTGTACAACTATGGTAAAAGCTAGAGGTCGTAAACTAATTATCTAATAGTTTCACCCCCTGCACATTTTATTTAGGAACAAATCACAGTAAACAGAACTAAATTCGAATCAATAGTTTTCGAGATATCCCATGCACAAGCGAACCAGGTGGTGGAAAAACGCGTGTCGAGAAAAACGACAAAGAAGACGAAAGTCTACAGTTTAGAGTCAAATCGTGTAATATTGCCTTAAAATTTATTCTGGTTGTTTAACAGTCATATTTACAGAAGGAGAGAATAGTAGAAGTTATTTAGGCACATTAAAAAATATTTTTAAAAGTTTGTTTCTGTGCAAGTTTTGCCATTGAAAGTAAAAAATATATAATTTTCTTTTGAAAAAAAAAAAAAAAAAAAAAAAGAAGACAATTGACCACAAATTCAGGCTAGCTTCGTATTAGGAGAAAGGTCCTAGAAATTCTCCGCAGAAAACAATAAAATTGGACGAGCAGTGTTCAAGTTGACAAACACCAAATTGTGAAAAAGTGTGTCTCGAGAAAACAAAATTTGAAGATCCAAGCCCCACATTTCTCGCTTCCACCTCAGAAGCCCCCTGGGCAATAGTCTCGACTGTCTGCTCTGGCTGCATTCTTCCTGGTACCTGTTTGCAGCGATCTCTTTCTTTTTTGTGCGTTCTTCAGCCTTAGTCTGTCTTTCTCTTGGGCCCTTTGCATAGTAAGTTTACCTCGCTTGAGATCCAGCTCCTCAGACAGTTCCTGTGCACTTCTCGCACAACCAGTGTTGAAGCGGCAAACAGCGTCTGCGACTCCGGTTTCCACTGTGAACAGCGATGCATGTTCTTCTTTTTCGAGGAGCGACCAGATTACTGAATGAAGAGATTCTGCCGAGTTTTGGGTCTTGGCTCCTGTGCATCTTTGCAGCAGTTCAGGATCGGACAGTCTCCTGTAAACAGGGAACATAGCCGTGGTCACATGTGGAGGGAGCTTGTACTTGTGCGGTGGAGGTGCTTTTTCTTCAGCTTCAGCCCTGCGGTGTGCACACCAAGAGTCCTTGCCAGAAGGGCAAAGGTCATGCTGAGGGTCCTCGTCGGTTGATGTGACGTGGTGGAAGGTAGCCATAATTGCTTGCTGCATGTCTTCCACTTTGCTTGCATTGCTTTTCAAGGCCCAAGAATAATAGTTAGTCAGGCGCTTGATCAGGTCTTGTGTGAGACGCCCTTTTCCACCCATTGGTTGTTGAGTTTTGTTCTTTTCCACAAGCCCCCGGAGTGCTGAACCCATGCGCTTAGCAACATGGTTCACACATTCCTCTTTGGTGATTGGGAACAACCCGTACACATTGTCCTGGCAGAGAGCCTGGTGCGTTCTGCAATCCCCATCCGAGACGATCGTCGTGTATCTCAGCTCGTGGAGACTGAGAGACCTCCGGAAGAGAAGCAGTGCGGCTTCTACCTCCATTCTTCCGGACTTCACGGTGGTGTTCTGTTGACACTCATGTTCCTCCTTCCAATCTTGGTATGTAGCGTCACCAGGCTTGGGGCCAGTCTCGTACCCAAGACAGAAGTTTGAAAGAACGGCAGAGTCAAGTACGAGACCTGTGTAATACTCTATAACAGTTCCCACACCAATACGAGAAGAGTGCCCTCGCTTCTTCCACGACCCATCATAAACAACAGTAATGTTCCCAGTGAAGGTAGGATCAAGCTCCTTGTACACGTCCTTCACAATGGCAGCAGCTTCTGCACAGATGGTTGCCGACATGGCCTTTGCTGCCTGCAGAAAATACTTCTTGAGGTGCTCTTGATAGGTTTTTTGATGCAGCCCCCTGTGTGAAACGTTCAGTGTGGCGAAGAAATCATTTAGAGCAGTTTGGCCTTTGCCAATTCCCTTGATCGCTTGCATGGCTCTAATGTTGACATCAAACGCTTTTGAACTTTCCAGCCGGGGTGAGGACCAGAAAGCATTGTTTTCTCCACATGCAGAGCAGCTAACAATAAACTTCACAGCCAGGCCGTGCTCTGTTGACGTTTTTATAGTTAGGCCGGCTTCCTTGCATTGGCTACAGACAGACGCAGTTGCAAGCATGCTGCTAATTGTGTCCACATCTGTGACTACATACCGAGATGCAGTCTCATTAGTGACGGACACCTCGTCGTGTTTGGAAGTCAGTGAAAACTTGCGCTCGGTGGCCGCCGTTGTCGTCAGCTTTTCGCGGCCTTTCGCGACTCGGTCAGCAATTGCCCGCGCCTCATCTGGCTCCATGTAGCTCGTTTGCAAATGGGCAATCACTGTTCCACCTCCCACTCTGTCGCAAGAGGTGCTACATCCACTCTCTTGAGTCGAAATCACGTCTTGCGAAGGCAGAATCGCTGAACTCGGCGCACTTTCGGTGGTTTCAGATTGGCCGCTGTTGCACAAAGAGTTTCGTTTTTGAAGATCGGCGTTCCACCATTTCCGTTTTTTCGAGCCGAATTGTTCACGCGTTTTGCGTTTCTTCTTGAAAGGTCGGTTCGGCATGGCGAGAAATCACCTGCGAGCCCACGAATGAGATCTCACAAACTTTTCACAGCCGCGGTAACGCAAACGAAAGTGTGAAACAAGCGCGCGCGACGGCAGACGACAACAGGAGCGGCGAGCGGCGGAGGAGCGCACGCGGCGCGCGCGCCGAAGCGGCGGGCGAGAGGGAGCCGGTTGCCGTGGCAACGGCCAACGGAGGCGCGTTCTATTGTCACGTGCTCAAACGAGCCAATGAGCGCGGGTGCAAGGCGTCGCGCATTTCGACACTTTGTACTCTTCCCAGACAACCCAGGATCACCGGAGTGACTCCGCCGGAAAGCGAAGAATGCGCTCTTTCGAACGCGCCCAAGATGGAGGCGATCAGTCGCGCCGTTCGCGCTCGGGCGTTTTTTTAAATTTGCGCATTTTTCCGTGATTTTCATGCTCACCCAGTAAGTTTATTGTTAATTTTACATTACTTAGCGACTTTGTGAAGCCATGAAACTTTTGTACTGGTTTCATAACACCGAAAATGATATGAAAAAAATACTTTTACAAAATCGACAATTTGCCGATTTTTTGGTCCCCCAAACCCGCGTGCCCCCTTAAATCAAGGTTATCCAGTGCGAGCACTTCGTTACATGGAGTTCACAAATACAAGCGCTTCTATGAAGATTGCGTCGGGGAATTGAAAAAGTTTGTTAAATAGAGGATTTCGTTGTATACAGGTTCGTTACATCCAGGTTTAACTGTACAGCCACCCGGTATCAAGACGACGTCCGTGTCCTTAGCTTCAAGCGCCTCCCGGGCCGCCTCCATTTTATGGATGGGCGCCTAGTCAAGGACGAGCAAGCGCCTCACGTCGTCCTTGTTGGGCCCCCAGGCTCGCCGTACCCATTTCAGAAACACTGGCATGGTCATTCACCCATTCTTGGATCACGTGACTCGCTTGTTTTCTATGAGCATTAAACCGTAAATGAATTCTGCTGCAAATTCGTTGCGTTTTCCCAAAACGGCCATGCAAGCGGCCATGGACCAAGATAAATGGGTAGGGAAATGCTGTTGAAACTTTTCGTTCTGGCTGGAGGCTTGTGCCACCTAGCAAACGTCAAACAAATTTCTGATCGTCACGGATTCGGGTTTTTGGAACGGTCTGCATGCAGCTAAAAAAATAAACGGAAACATTTGAACATTTGTTTTGAGAGCAGCGACCACCACGAGACAAAACTAAACTAGATTTGGCTCTGTGGGGCGCAACAATCGAATTGTTTCGAAGTTTTTTTTTTTTTGCGTAAACCACGTAAATGCAGTTTTCGCTATTAGCTGCGTTCGATTTACTTACAACTCTGCACCAGTGCAGAAAAGTGTAGGGCACTCTACTTCTGGTATGTGTATTTAGATATACGACCGGAAGTACACCGCCCTACACTTTTCTGGATCGGTGCAGGAGGTCTAAGTAATACGAATGCAGCTACTACCTTCGTTCTGTGTGGTTGTAAGCGTCTACTTATTGTTCTCTAACCATGGAATAATTAGTAGATGCGACCCACCTGGAATCCGTAAGGAAAACAGCGCTTTTGGTGGCATGCAGCGGTTGGTTCTTTATGGACGATTAGCGCAGGCAGCTTTATTCCTGTCGCCGTTGCACACAGGGACACTGTCATTCCTCGTGGTGCACAGCCAGTGTTCGCAATTCGAATGCTCGGCTCCCTGGCAGCTTGGTCCTTGAAGCTGGTGAATCCATCCGGATCATTGTCTGATCCATGTTTGCTATAGAGCACAGTCAAACCCGTTTATATCGAACTCGCAAAAAAAGTCTACCAGTTCGATATAACGGATATAAAAGTTTTCATGAATGTGACTCGAAAATCCACTTTCTGCTGACATATTACACAATGAAATAGTCTTGCACCTTCTGCTGTTCTTTCTTCATTGCATCTGCGATAACGATATTTTTCTACGCTGGCGACGGACTCCAAAATGCCGAGGTCGCTGCCTTCTATATTCTCGCATTAGCTCCGAACTATACCGAGAGCACGGAGCACGTCCGAGCAGGAGCACCTTCTCCTGCAGAGCGCCGTTTTGCTCTGCAAGTTGGCTTTCCCCTAAGGCAGGCGGCTGCATTGGGGGAAAGCCAGCTAGCAGAGCAAGCTGGCTTTTTTTTTTCTCCCGGGCGGCCGCGTCAACCGCCCGGAAGAAAAAATAATATTCTCTTTTGCGGACCAATTGGGGAGAGGGAGCACGGAGCACCCTCTCCCCGCTCCCTTCGCAAAAGATTTTTTTTTTCTTCCAAGCGGTTGACGCGGCCGTTCAGAAAAAAAAAAAGCCAGTGTGCTTTACAAGTTGGCTTTCCCCCAATGCGGCCGCTCGCGTTGGGGGAAAGCCAGCTTGCAGAGCAAAACGGCGCTCTTGGTAGTTCGATATATCGGCAGCGGCTGCTATTTTTGTTCGATGCAACCGTAGTTTTTGCTATATATTATCGCTGTAACATTACTGTGCACAAAAATTGTCCGATATAAGAGATAATTCGATGTAAACGGGTTCGATATAGTCGGGTTTGACTAGTAGAAATAATCGTGCTTCAGGCTACATTTTAACAGCTCTTCAAAACACCGTGATCGCTTCTGCGTAGTCAGCACCGAGCTTCTCGCTTTCGTTCGTTCCAACCCGCATGTATACATTGAAGCATTTTTCCCACCGAGCGATGTAGTGGCTTGATGCTTAAAAGTTGCGGTCATATTTTTGCAGCTAGCTGTCGCGCATGCTCTTGCAGAAGGCAGTTGCTGATGGCTCGACCGGCTGATCGTTCAGTCCAGTTCAGTCTGGCTGATCGGAAGTCCATCAGTGCGTCGTCGACCTCTTCGCTAAAAACAGGCCTTCCGTTGCTCATCACTCTTTTCAACTTATTCTTCCAGTGACACTGTTGCAAGAGCAATTGGTACTTGGTAATCCATTCTCGCACACGCTTCTTGTCTACTTCGAAATGGTGTGCCGTCTTGGTTACGTTGCTCCCATTCTTGCGATGCCACTGGACGACTTCAACCCTTTTTTCGATCGTGTAGCTGTACCTTATCTTGAGCAGACATGAAATAAGCCTTTACGGTTTCTTGACACAAGTCCGAATGGGGTAGCCAGCTCAGTCCGACTTATATTGCTGGGTATCAGATCGCGCGACCTTGGGTTACGCCCCTGCCTCGGTTGTTTCTTTACTGGTTCTTTATCTCCCCGTTATCACCTGGAATTTCGGGGGGGGGGGGGGGGGGGGGGGGGAGGGGAGGCAGCAGGCGGGCGGGCGATTTTTTAAATGTGTGCGTTCGCTCTGAATTTTGCGGTAGGTGTGCCTTAAGTCTGGTTATATATTTTTTTAGGGGCGAAGCTCCTTAGGATCTAGCCTTGTCCGTCCGGCGTCCGTGCTCACATCGATCTTGCTGGTGCTCGTGCTCGTGAGTTCACGTGGTCACGTAAGGCAAAAAATAAAAAAATAAAAGAAATAATAAAAAAAAAAATGTTTGTGCAATCGACAGGATTCGAACCTGTGCGGGGAGACCCCAATGGATTTCTAGTCCATCGCCTTAACCACTCGGCCACGACTGCGGGACGAGTAGGGGGCTCTGAGATGTGGTAGTAACTCAAAAGCTGGGGTTTCTGTCATGGATGAAACGTTGCATGTAGCCGCTCAACGTCTATACAGGAGAGGGCGCTGCGGTCAAATGCGTATATAATCGCGTTAAACTTTGCATGCATTGGCTCAACGTCTATGGACGAGAGGGCACTGCGGTCAAATGCTCAAATGCATATATAACCACGTTCCATACCACACATTCTCTTTCTGACATGGACGAAGACGAACGAAAGGCTCAGCATGCTGCGGCTCAGCTTCTACGCAGACAAGCACCACCAGAGCTTCGCCCCAATCAACATCAATCACCACTTGGAGATTCGCTCAATTTTTTCTTAATGCTGTTTTTGTGGAGGTGCATCAATCAAAAGACCATTGTGGTTGTTTTGGGGCTCCTTAAATGAAGATTATTATTAGAGAATATTAAGTTGATTATTCATAAAAGTTGTTGAGCTTAAGATTTGCTTCTTGAGAGGATCCTTTTGCAAAACCTTTCGTCCGAGTTTTTGAGTCAATCTTCTGTTTATATGTGGGTTTTTTTGTGTTTTTTTTTTGTAGCAGCATTGTGCGTCCTGCCTGTTTTTCAGCTATGCCTCGAACTTCTGTGCTGCATTGTCCCTTCGTGCAAAGGGCATCCGAATGCATCCTTGTTCTTAGAAAAGCATTCTTACCTTAAGTAATTGTGTTTGAGCATTACTTGTTAACATTTTGACTCTCCTGTTTTCTTTCATCAGACAACACATCCGGCGGAATCGTAAGGGGTGAATCGAATTTCACATCAATGAATGGCTCCTTGATGGTGAGTTATAAACATCCTACTGTATAAAAGGCAGTCACTATAGTAAAGTCAAAGTTTGCACTATGGTACTCAAGAACTTGCATATCTTGCACTGAAAGTACCAAACAGACGTCCTATGATAGGTCAAATTGCACAAGCTAACATTTAATTTCATACATTTAAAAGAATCATTGAACAATAAATGCTGAATTATTCATGATTGGCAGTTATTGCTTTACCTTGGTCATGTATACAAAATGTTTGCTGCTGCCCTGACGATTTTTGGCAATTTTTGTAAGTGCTCTTTTCTGTTCTGTTTTTTTTTTCCTCCCGAATGTTGTAATTGGGGCTGACACATCGTCAAAGGACAACACATCTTTTTTTGCCTCATCCCCGAGACTCTTTTGTTTGAAAAATAAAGCATATGCAGTATTATATACAGAACCGTACGTGGACACTTCGATGTTCTTCGCAGCACAAGTGCAAAGTTTAACCTTTATCATGGTTTTGTGACCCTGCATTTGAATGCATACATGTGCAACAATGTGATTGCAGTCGTGTCTCCAAGATTGCATTGTTCTCAGTGGTGTCTGTTTTGTCTTGACCGCAGGAATTCAGCTACAAGACCGCTGGAACCTACGAGCTGTCAGCGTTTATATCTTGCTGCGCTGCACCGGATGCCGCGACGTCGTCTGACCTATGGGTGGCCAACAAGCAGTCTCTCCTTCAGTTCCTAATCCAGGCAAGCCACGAGTTGTTCCTTATAACAATGCAGTTTTATTGCTTCATGCTTACACTTGAAATTGACGCGAGGCATTTGTTCTGCACTTGTTTGACGAGACTGGCTGTTTGGAAATCAAGACATGCGACCACTCAGGATCCACTGGCTGGAGCTATTATAGTATATGCAGCTAGTGTTTAACTAATGTTGGAGGAATCATCATCATAATTTACTTTTTCTTGAGTGCTCGAGTGGGCATTATACAATGAAGTAGGCATATACATATTATTAAAAAAATGATCACAACATAAACACAATATTTAAAAAAAAACACAAAAAAAACACGAGTCTATATGAGGCGTTTGAGAGGAAGAGGCTGCTGCAAATACGTTAGTTTCATTTATAGAAACAATGCTGTCAGGTAGTGCATTCCAGTCTTTTAGAGCCAGTGGCAACCTCGTATTGTTGTGCACATATTTGAAATTTTGAATAGTTGTTTAGAATACTACAATAATCAATATTCGCTTCGAGATGAACTGCGATATTGATGTCCTTCAAAGTGTTGATCGCGGCGAGCTAGCCCTGTTGAGTGCACTTCTTACCGAGCATGGGTGCACTGCATAGGAGCAACACCCCTGAAAGCGAGCTCCGCAGATGTTGCTTCTCGGCAGTGCACCTGTGATAGTAAACATTCTCTGAGAGAGATGTTGGAGGCTGTTATTCCCTCTCATATTTCCATTGTCTTTTTGTTTCCTATGCTCAAAATTTACTAATGAATGAGAGATTTGAATTTTTTTATGTTACTTTTCATGCATCTGCTAAATTACTTAGTTGATCCTTAAAGAAGCACCGATACCCCAAAGGTTATATTTTTTCGTTGTCTAAAATGATGCAAATTGTAGTCATAAACACAAAAAAAATACCACAATGGGAAAAAAAAATTTTTCCACGTGCGTGGTCTTTTTTTATTTTTGGCGCTTTTCTTTCCCTCTTCTCACCTCCTTGCTTCTTTTTATTTGTGACGTAATCGATTATGAAATTTAGAAGCTTTGTAAGCGACATTTGTATAATATTAAATAACGCCATTCGTTAAACATGTTTTTTAGCGGGAATGTGAATGCACTTTTTTTGAAATATAAAAAATCTGAGTCCCAAAATGATGTCGTCTCCTGGCTTTTTATCCTCCTTCAGAAAACATAGCAGCGCTCGGCGCATGTAGCACTGCGGATGATCGGGGAATCGGACAAAGTTCTCTTTTCGGTGCCCAACGAGCTTTCAGGCTTCGTAAAGAAAATTGTCAAACAGTCAAAACAACTGGGTTTGGTGCCTGTGCAACATAGTTCCGGTTGTGACACTGCCGGGGCAGCCTTTCACGCAGCACTGGCGAGACATGACCCCTCACATTGCTCACCAAAGTCCACTGCGCATCCTCTTCGACTTCGCACCGTTTCAAAGAATTTGAGATTGCTGAAAGGGCCCTGAAAGAACTTAAACTCGAAAGTGAAGCATCGTCTGCTCGCAGCGATAGGCGGCACGCACGGAGAAGCGCTGCTGATCGCGGGACGCGAAAGAACAGGACACTTGCGGTCGGGACGGTTCGGAGCATTTGGAGGTAGGAGAGAAACTCGAGTTACAGGACGACTCAATCTTTGACGTCACTGCACTGGTGCAAATCACGTGGGAACTTCGAATTTGCCTTTTGGTATTGTTTATTTTTCTTTTATTTCACACATACTGAGTTCCCAAACTTCGATTTTTGAGGGTAATGTCCATGCATCGTTTTCAATTGTTTCAGATAATTAAAAAAAAAAAAAAATTATTTTGACTTGTCAGTGCCCTTTTAACTTAAAATTAGGGCCTCTTTGCCAGTGTTCCATCAGAACTTTGGAAACAATGTCAGTGAACAGATCTAAAATGTCCTTTGCTCGAACACCGGAAGCCGTCCGAACCCGCAACCCTTCCCATCAACCGTCCAACCGCAGAGCACCCGTGGCCTGACCGGCTTTGTGCGCACCAAGAGCGGGGACCCCATCGGGAGTGCCAACATCACGGTGGACGGGCAGGCTATGCTCAAGCCCACCACGCACCTGGGCGAGTTCTGGCTGCCGCTGGGCGAAGGCGTCTTCACCGTGGTCGTCACCGCCACGGACTACTTCCCCATGACCAAGGTACGTAGAGTCGTGCTGCAGCGTGGTGCCTGCAAAACGTCTCCGGCTGACGCACTTGCCGCGCCCTAGATAGCGATCCCTCGTTTCCACCCGACGACTTCCTAGTAGTGCCGCAACAGCATTGGTGAGTGCGACAGGTGCCGACGAAGAAGGCGAGCCACTGCGAGAACTGTTGTCGTTGCAGCGTGAATCCCGTAACAAGCGTATAAGCTAGCCGTCACTACAACAGTATGAATAGGATGATTCAGGATGGAAGTATATAATTCTATCTGCTTACGAGTCTAAAGGAGATGAAATAAATATTTTTTTGACTGTAACACAGTTTTGCCAGTGGAAACATTACCTCTTAGCGGTGGGTATGGTAACCAGTACTACGCACCGGTCGGGCGGTAGGCAACAACTGCTGCCTATCACCCGATCGATGCATAGCTGGACGCAGGCTTCTTTCATGCGTTGTTAACCGTCACTCAATGTGTAAATCTCATTGTATAAATTTTTTTTTAGTGCGTTGGCATTAGTGCATTGGTACATGCGCTGACCTCGGACGGTTTGGAGCGTTTGGTGTGTTCAGAGTTTGCAATGTCGCCACGGAATGGCACCCCAGCCCCACTGGCTGAGGAAACTGACTAGGAAACACCTTCCACAAGCGCCGACGGCTGGCGGCGGGATGCATATTTCGGGAGGTTAGGCAATAGTATGCGTAGCAACCGAGGCCACACTGGTTTGGCTGATTTTAGAGAGCGATGCCCTGATGTAACACCTAGCAACCAAAGAACGTTGGCGACGTCCCCCTTTGCCAATTTCGGCGCCGTGCAGAGGGGGACGGCGGGTGTATCACTAGGGCCCGCGTTAACCCACACCGGCCACCCCATTCACGCCGCTTTGCAGCGACAGTCTGCAGTTGGCTCATTCCAAAATATTAACCCACCTTGGCCCACCCTTACACGCCACTTCGCAGCGTCCTGCCGGCTGCCCAAATACTCCCTTGACGTAACACCTAGGTTGCTAGGTGTTACGTCAAGGAGTCGCTTTCTATATATAACCAGCCAACGCTGCGCGGCCGCCGTCGCTCTGTACGCTATTGCCTAACCTCTCGGAATAAGCGGCTGGGGTGCGGGTGTACACTTTGGACGCCCTCAGAAGTTTCTGCTGGCTTTAGAGACCCATGGACGAACACGGGCTGCGGACCCGTTCTTCGGCATGCCACACCGTTCTTGACTCGCAGTTACCTCGTCGTAAGCGCACGGTCACGTGCACGTCCTTCATACGCACGCTGAGTGACCTGATCTGCTTTCACCAGGGAGGAGCGGGGTTTCGGGAATGTTCACCCCACAGAAAAGTGCCGAGAGGCTGCATTCACCATGCTTTGTTGTACATAACCGCCGCGCAAAATGCTAATGGATTTCTTCGAGAATCAATGTGGTGGCAGCAGCGATTTCAGCCCATCTCTTTTTTTACTTAAATAGATACTAAATGGGAACAATGTGCAAAGAAAGCTGGCATAAAAATGACTAAAACAGCGAAATTTTCGGAGAACCTTCTCAGTGTCAACTTTGGCTCTTTTGCAGATTGTGACTGTATACTCAGGCCGTGCCACGAACGTGGAGTTCCGCCTCCAGGAGAACATCTTAGTTGCTGGCTTGCCAAAACACGTCTTTGTGGTCCTGGCAGGTGTGTGCCACCCCCTCCCCCATTCCCTTCCTAGCATGCTTCCAAAATGGTGTGGCATACAACGAGGGACCATCGAGCTATGTTCCTTTTACATGCATCTGTATCTGGTCACTTACATTGCATGAAGCCACCAAGTACAATTTTGCATAGATTCTGGTCTCATAATCTTTCTCTCGTTTTCGGTTTTCCTTGTTATAATTGTATTGCATAACTATTGAAAGTAGCCTTATCTGCCACGTTGTGTCGGCAACACAGACAGTTTGCTTGCCTTTGCTGGGTTCGGCGACGTTGGAGATTATATACTCGACGAGCTTTGAGGTGGCTTCCCTTCTAATCTTTCCGAAAGTATCCTTACGGCTCTCGCTGTGCGAGATCACTCTTAGGATTGTCTTGTTCCTCCCTCAAGCTCGGTTGGATTTGAACGCAATGACCTCGGCCATTCTGTGCCACCAGAGAAGTGCTCGAACGTGGCATTGTTTCCTCTTCCCAGGCTCGCTGGTCCTGCTGGCCATGGTGAGCGCCCTGTGCATCTACAGCGTGGTGCTGAGCAGGCGTCAGCCCCAGCGGGCGGGCTTCTTGCCAGTCCAGAGCAACGGAGGCACCCTGTTCGACGACGACGAAGACGACGACGACGACCACAAGGTCAAGAAACTCATGGGATTTGGCGTGCACCGCAAGCTGCTCAAGACCGCAGAGTACCACGACGAGTCCACCTCCGAGGACGAAATCTACAACACGCGCACCTGGAAGAACGGAAAGTAAGTCTACGTGCACCCCGCTGCCGTTGCCGTCGTCACCACAGCGGCGGCTGCAACGCGTGTGAGTGCACCAGTCTCAGAATTTACAGTCGGTTTTGCCGTGAGCTACAATCTCGGGGACAAATGGACGGTTCTTGCGTGGAAAAGTTTGTTGGCGGCACCTGTCTTGGGGTTTCAGGTGTCGTGCCAGTTCCGTAATTTGTGTCGAAGTGTGTGAATGTAGGGTGGAAAGCGTGGTGCACGGAAATGATCTTCCTGCCCGACTCGGGTAACATCGGAATGAATTAACTTTGCAAGACGTGGGTGTTCTTGGCCGTAGATGTGGAGAGTTTGAAGTATTGCTTCGCAACATTTATTTGTGGCAGCAAAAGATCCCGACGGGATTGTTTATAGCCACGAACAAATGTGGTTTGCTCAAATGAGATTTCCCTTTAGACGGTGACAATTTTGTGTAATGAGGTTTGGTGAAAAAGTGCAATAGGTTCAGCACATGCTTTTAAAATTTCACAACTTTGTGCTTGGACCTGTAGGTGCTCCGATTGTTTGATTTGAGTGAATGGCATCAGTTTCGCAGAAGTTGCCGCTGCACCCTGTTCAGCCCTAAGCTGACAGTGTGGTGGGAGCTACGTGTTTGCTGGACCAATCAACCGCCTGCTTTTCATCACTTGACCGCATTCCCTGCATGGGGGTATGGGCGTGTGCGATCATTTCGCGAAGGAGAAATGTACGACTGGTCCAATGAGCACATAGCTTCCAACCCTTTGGCAGCTTGGGGGAGCCAAGTGTAGACGAGACATACATGAATAATGGATATTCAGCCCTCACTTACATTTGTTGACTTCCCTAAAATTCAGTTTGGCAACTCGTGGGAATACCATTCGACAATTAGCATAACGAGCGTTTTGTTTCTATAAATAGCCTGTGCTGGTCGGCTCAAATCTTCAAACTTATAGGATTTCTCTCGTGTAATGAAAAAGTGTTTTGGAGCAGGATTGGTGAGCTCCGTTTGACTTATTCCTTTGCACGCATTTATTTTCAGATCTCCGAAGCTATAGAATCTTTGGAGGTACCTCCAGCTCCATTTGTAAAGTTTCTGAAAAGTAATGGTACTTTCCCTTTTTTATATTGTTGAAAAGTGGTCTGTACATACATACAGGTTTTTGTTGGCCTAAAATGTTTTTTTTTTTCTTCTTTTTTAACATAGGAAACAAGATTTTAAACTTTATATATTCATCTGATCTGTACGTCATCACACCATTTGAGGGCGGACCATGCTATGCTCGTTCTCACCTCAAGAACTCTAGCAAAAAATAGATTGGCTCCCGTGGAACATTGCTAAATTCTCCTTTTGGGTGGCAGATTAGTTGGTACTTGGCCGTACAATTGACTTTCTTTTTACCTGATTGTAACATATTTTCAAATGCACACCATACAATTGTTTTTCCTGACAACCAACCCTTGTAAGAACCACTTTGCACACCTCATGAACTATGTGCAGAACTTGCTTTTCTTTTCTTGAGGCGACAATGAGTATAGTACTTTTTCTTACAAGGAGAAACTCGTGAAATAGCCTTTTTTGTCGGAACTGACCGACGTATACTTTGTAATCTCTACATTTTTGTTTTTTTAACTACAGCGTGTGCAGTCCGTCGAGTGCGCAAGCAAACATAGAAAGTGTGCATACCTGGGTCTTCCCCTTTGCCAGTCACATGTCCGAGTCGTCTTTATTGATGATCTTTTTAAAACGACGGGCGACGACCCCTGAGCAGCCGCACTTGGTCCGAGGACTCTGTGCCACGTGATATAGCATCTAATATATTCAGACGCCGCATTAACGCAAGGACCCTTGTTGGTGTTCCGCTCCACGTCCGCCGTCGGCCCGCGGAAGTGTCGGATGGCGATGTGCATGCAAGCGTGGTGTGCGTGTCGGTTTGCAGTCCTTATTTTTCAGACTTCCTTTTTGGGACAATGCTATACACATGCAGTGGCCTTATTTCCATAGTGCTTTGTGATGATACGTAATAAGCAGCGATTCTTAATCTAGACGAGACTTTGTTTTGGTGGACGCCTCTTTGACTAGACCAATTGTGTCCGAAGCGAAAGCGCATTTTATTATGCTTGTCTGGCCGTATTAGGGCAGCACTAGAGAACCGACAAGGAAGCAAACTACGTTTTGGAAAAGACACGGTTTTGGTCTGTTGCGGAAGAAAATAGTTGCAGCAGTCAAAAACATTAAACCACACACACAAACAAAAAAAAAAAAAAAATGCAGATTTTTAAAAATTTGTTTTATGAAACTTCCTTGCAGTAGATGTTATTTGGACTGGCGGAATACACTTTCGACCCAGATTGCATCTACTAAAACCGTGTGCTTTTTTAAGTGGATGTTTGTCCGCACTGGTATTTAGTAAGAGTGGTTGTTCAGCCGTCAACATGCACGAGGGCGGGAAAACAAAGCTTTGGTGACGTGCAGTTTTCATGGCTGTCATTTCTCTCTTGGTTGTCTGGAGGTTGCACATGTCTTTCAACGGTACTTAAAAGGCTCCCTCACTCTTCTAGGGCTGGGAATTATCGCTTGTCCTAAGATGATGACCAAAGTTTTTAGAGAACTATCAGCAGGTAGCTTCATTTGTTCAAGCCTTACCAGTCTGTGTGGTATCTTCCTTTTTATTCAATGTCGAATGCTTCAAAGGGCTCGTATAACACCATTTCGAAGACTTGGGGGAAACCATGCATCCTCTCGTTGTGTGATATGTGAAAAGTGTGTTTCAAGCTGTTGTTCACATGCCTACTGTGCACTCCATCCACAATGACTGGCACCTGTTAAAAGGGAGAAAGTCCAGTGCATTTGTTACACACTCAGCCCTGTTTGGTCTCGTCTTCCGAAGGTAACTCCAGTTTTTGTACTTGCTACTACCACCACGAGAATATAGATGTGCTCCCAGAAGAAGACGGTGTAACTAAGATACTGCTAGTACTCTCCTCTAGTCACTTTGATGCAGAAATAAAGAAATGGAACACTGCAACTATGGCAACGAGTATTTTTAATACTTCCATCTTCATTCACAACAGTCTTTCATCACACAGCATTCTAGCTTTGTTTCTTTCTTAGTCTTTTTAAAAATGAGGCTCAACAGAACACCAAGGCTCATTTTCCATGCTGGCTACCTCTGCATGCAGATATGCATATTCATGTATAGTTCAGATAATTATATATATATATATATATATATGTACACAAAAGCTTTTTTCATGTTTTTATATTAAACTCGCCTTTACTACTTTCTTGAGAAAAATGTATAAAAAAAAACAAGAAAACTGACTTGATTAGAAAAATGACCTAGCACACAACTAGCCTGACTGCCCACACCATCCCATTCTCTCTCGTGGCTCTTGACGTCAGCTTGTGGCCACTGTGGTCGGCCAAACCGCAACGATTTGCTCTAAATGTGGCTTTGAACTAGACGCATTCTCACTTAAGTCCATTAGCACGCACCTTCGTTCCTACCAGCTCTAAAATAAGGAAAAAAAAATGAAAAAGCTTTAGCTTCTATTTTTGTTTTTACAAAACACGTAAAAGACGCGACACCCTCATCAAAAACGGAACAAGAAGGATGGCAGGTCACAAAGCTCGAATGCCCTTCCGACGGGGCGCCGGTTGTACACGCGGCAAAAGCCTCTGGTTGTGGAGCGATGCAAGGTGGGGCAGGTGCCGGACACGCACCCATGCCAGCCGGCTTCCGAGGCCCGTTCCCGCGCCTGTGGGTTGTCGGCCAAAGCGGCACCTACTGGAGGACGCACATCTTGCGAAAGTCGTTCTCGAACTCGTCGTCAATGTCCCTGGCGTCTGGCACCTTGCCCTCTGTGTTGGGCATGTAGGCCTCGTAGTCTATGCCTTCCCGTTCGTAGAACAGCATGTAGGCAGAGTCCGAGTCTATCTGGTCCAGTTGGACTTCCTGCGGCAAGAGACGGAAGACCAAGCTCAAATACGACGTAACTTCGCCAGTACGGGAAACTCCTCCAAAAAGCTACGGCCACCGGTGACGGCGGACGACGCAATAAAAAACTGTAGAGCCTTTTCACTTTGAGTGAAGATGGAGGACCAGCAAAGCTGTTATTTTTATGACGCCTAGGACGACCTCGAGCACAATGCCTAGAGGACGACTTCTAGGACGATGCCTAGAGATAACAAGGGATCAGGACTTCACTATCTAATAATTGGAAGAATGACTTACGCTGGTTGTCCCCTCTTTTTATTTTTATTTATTCATACTTGCCACGACCAATGGGGAGTTTTCTGTCAACATCCACAGACACATGTTTTCCCAGACCCTAGCACATAACAGCTTCGTTGTAAAAAGTATAGACTTTGCGACATTTTAGGCATTTGCGAGCCTCGTTTTACCCAATTGCAAGAGCTGAAACAATTAACTACGTTCACTGCGTTTGCACAGCAGTATAAACTGATCACAACTGCAACGACAATCAAATTATAGCGTGCATGCAAACGGACATTTATTTATCTATTAAGGAGGCTCAACGCCGTTTTGAGCATTATGTACAACTGGTTCGCATCTGAAAACCAGGAAGAAGGCTTCATCCATTAAAACTATATTCTCAAAACCTACTTTTGATGCCACCTTCTCAAAATAGGTGAACACAAAAAGATGCTCAAGCTTGAAAGTCAGCGTGCCAGTCGGCAGTGGATATCACTCGAGAGCCTACTGGCTAACAGCTGCCAACTAGTGGCACATAACCACAACACTGCTGCAATGCTTGTAGTGTTTGTGCAGTCATTATTTTTGTCACTTCTGCTGTTGGAATAATGCACAACTGAAAACAGAAGAGGCATAGTGGGGGTTCCGTTCCAAATCAAAACGAAAAGTGATCGCAAATAAAAAAAAAAGTTCGCAGACAACACAAATTACCCCTCCAAAAAATCTCAGACGGCAACAACAATTGTCTTGACCATTGCAGTGTCTGTGCAAAACTAAATAAATAAAAAAAAGAGCGGCTTTAGCATTTTGCATGTGTGGCATCAAACAACAGCGTTGAGAATGAACCGGTGCTGGTCAGTGTTTAAAATACTAACAATAAACGCAGTGACGCTAAGTGCCAGATCTCCATCCCGAAAGCAGTCGTCGGAGAATGCGAGCTTGACCCACATCTGCTTTTGGGCAGAGCTGGGCACCGTGCATGCTGCATTGTTCATGCAGCCCGTCCTCCCCCTCACCGGAGAACACAAAGTCCAGCCGTTGTATTTGTCATTGTACTCGTTGTCCCATCCGCGTAGTTCTAGAGTTAACCGCTTGGGGCGCCACGGTCTTATCTCCCTAATATAGAGTATTTTGGAGTTTCGGTTTTTGGTTCCGATTTTAACGCACATCTAGTTTTGGGCACCGATTTTGGCGAGGTGTGTGTTAGAATCCTGCAAACACAGTATCGTCTCCATGCAGCATGTTGACGCTGTAGTGAATATATCGGGATAGGTTCTCTGCTGCCTATTATTTTTATAGCTGGCGATGGTGTCGGCAGGATGAACCAGATTGTCTTCTCGACAAAACGGGTTATAGGGAAGACGTTCGTGAAAACAGTAATGTCAACAGCAAAGGTGAGACGTACCGATTGATTGAGACACTAGAGTTGAGCTGTAGCCAAGTTTTGAGAGTTTAAGATGTTTAAGTATTAACAAAAAAAATGGCATAAGATAGATTCGTGTCTCGCATACCTTACATAAACTGCGACATCAGAATGTTTTCTTAGCTAAAAAAAAAACAAAACCATGCCTTAAAAGTCGAGAAAAATTTCCACGGAAAGAACACATCCTTTACTTATGAAATGGTAAATAGCTTTTAACAAACAAACAAGAAAAAAAAAAGTCGCAATGCTTTTTTGTTGGCTTGCGCGTGTGGAGACAGACAAAGCCAATGCGTTCTGATGAGTTTGTCTGCTATTGGAGACTCCAGGCTCACCAGGGGCAGTTCGATCAGTTTTGGCCCTCGCGCCGCAGGAGTTTCCAGTATTGCTAAGGCCTCTCGGGAGGTTGGGGCAGGCAATCTACTACTGTTGAGACCGGTTATAACGAAGTCAACGGGAATCGGAAATCACTTCGCTATATTCGCTATTTCGTTATAACCGACTTCGGCTATAACGAAGTGCAAAAGTAAATGGGAAATCGTGATCGCTTCACTGTAGCCGCTATTTCGTTATAACCGACTTCGTTATAACCGGTCTCGACAGTACACTTGCAGAACGTCCAGTCTGAGCCCTGGTTTTGGGCAAAACACTAGGAGCACCTGCTCGACTTTACGCTACCCACCTTGCAGCTGCTGTCGTTGTAGCAGTACCACCGGTTGTTGGGATTGCATGCGTACGAGACGTAATGGCCGCCTCCCAGGATACCCGTGTGACACTGCAAAGGGCAGCACACAAACAGTAGTTGAAGCCGGTACAAAGGCCTCTTGCAATATACCTAATAGCTCTAGAACTACAGTAGAATCTTGGGTGGAACCAGCTGAACAAAGGAAGAAAGGAGACGGAAGAATGGCGAACCGACCGCTCGACTACCAACTGTCCCGCGGTAGATTTGCCATTCTTATCTCCTGTCTCCCTCTTAACTTTTGTTCAGCTGGTTCCACCCGAAATGAACTATAACGAACTAGCTCAGCTCATCCCCGTAGCAAGTAGACTCTTGACACGGATCTCTCGGGGTTGTGGAAAGTATTTGTATCATCCGCATATCGTATTATACAAAATTAGCTCCGAGGAGGTAATAAAATATGCGCACATACTCTGGAAAAACAATTGGCTCTGGGTGAGAAAGTTGCTTTGATCCCGAAGGCAATCATTACCGCCGGTATATTGAACTGCCTCTGGGATTGGCCCACTTTTACAGCGGATGTTGATCTTCAACTTCTTTTCATTTTTTTTTTTTCATTCTTTTTTTCATTTATTGTGTTGAAATTTAGTATAGTGATATATTTCTCAGTGGTGATTTCAAGCATGCAATTAACTTTCAGATAACTTTTCTAGATCCTGAGTTATCAATAAATTTGTAATTTTAATTAGGTGCTCCTTCTTGGAAATTCTATAAAAATTCTAGGAAATTTTTATAGAATTCCATTCACAAAAACATCTTTTGTGCGGTGATGCTATTTTAAGCCTGATTTAATGATATTACATTGGTAAAAACATTTGCAATCAAGTAGCACAAAACGGGAGGCTATATCTTTTTGAGACTAATTAATTAAAACTATTGTACAGTAAAACCTCGTTATTTCAACCCCCGCTAATTCGGAAATTCGGATAATTTGAACTGCCGATTCGGTCCCGTCAAACGTATGTATTAGTCAATGGCAGCAAACGCTCCTTAATTCGGAGGGAATGCGGCGCACTATGGTTAATTCGGACAAATTCGGCACGTGGCGCTAGCTACCGTCCGTTCCAAAGGGTATGACCGCTATCCATTCGAGGTGCACAAGTGGTTTTTCTGGTTTTCCCATGGCTCTTCGCTCTTCCGGTTCTCCGTGTTTCGCACCAGTTTTGCTCTGTATTGCCGTGCTTCAGCGCGTTGCTCTCCTGGCATGGAAGCGGCAGAAGCATAGCTGCAACGGAAAAAGGGTAGCGCACGTGACTGACGACCGGAATGGCAAAATCGCAACACGCGGGGCTATTGTTCCCGAGCGTGCCGATAGCAAGAGTGACAGTCACGTTTTATGCCTCAACGCGGTGATCCTAAAGCCTGCCATTTTAACAGCTATCTTATCCCTCAATTTTTCGCCGGCCACCCCCGCGTTGAAAAATGCCACGTGACTGGCACTCTCGCTATCGGCACGCTCGGGAAAAATAGCGCCAGGTGTCGCGATTTTGCCGCTCCGATTATTGGTCAGTTGTGCTACTCGTTTTCCGTTGCAGCCGTACTAGGCTAAGAATTTAGCGACGAAAGTGGAAATACTGAGGGCCTTGAAGGAGGGCGTCTCTCGACAAGTGACGGAAAGTTACGACGTCAAGAGAAGCAGTTTGGCCACGTACATGAAAATTGAGGCCGATATTCTACGGGCTTTCGAGAGCGAGAAGTTCAACGCGAAAAGAAAGCGGCCTTGGAAGGTGGTGCACCGTAAACTAGAAGAGGCCTTGCTGTGCTATATTGTCCGCGCACGGGATGCGTAGCTCCGACAGTGCGAGTGCGGTGGGGCACTCGACCGCGCTAAGGAAAGTTGCCGTCTCCGCCCAAGTGTCGTCCAGAAAGCAGGCGGTAATAACAGATTTCTTCTCAAAATAAAGGTATGTCACAGGGAAACGTTTTTGCGCTATTTTCTTTGCTTTTACTTTCGATATTTCGACTTTCGGATAATTCAGACATTTTTGCTGGTCCCATGAGATCCAAATTAACGAGGTTTCACTGTATGAGATAAAAAGCCACAAAAATAGCATCACCGCACAAAGCATGTCTTGGTTAATGCAATTCTATAACAATTTCTGATATATTCTTAAGAATTTTATGCTAACGTCCCGTAAAGAGGACCTAATTGAAATTATAAATTGCATATTGCAAATCACCACTGAGAAATACATCAGTATACTAAATTTCAACACAATAAATGCATAGTATTTATTGAATTGGACACGGGTGCTGCTGATGCAACACCCGTGTCCAATCCACGTCCCACAATTGCTTCTTCGGGCGACGTCAAAATTTCGGCGCCACGGCCTTGTTTCGGGGAGCCTTTGGCCCGATATGCAGACCACTGCGCCCCACTCACCGCCAGGGCATACATCTGGTACTTGAGGTCTAGCGGGCTGTAGCCCGGATGTAGCCTGTGCTTGTGGTGGTCCTGGGGCTCGCCGCCGGTGCCCGCTTCCTGGGTGCCGTCCAGAACGACCGAGTTGTGGCACGCGTCGTGCCGCACGTCGCCGTTGGACAGGCCCCTCGTCGTAGGTGGGCTCTCCTTCTGCTGAGCCGAGTGCCGGAGTTGGGCCACCTCCGGGCGGCCCCTGGCGGGACTAGAAGCGGACTGCCGCAGGAGCAGCCCGGGTTCGGGCATGCGCCGGACTAGAGGGGAGGCGGGGCGGGCGCCGGCCTTGGGACCGGCCGGCGACGACTGCCGCTTCCGACGCTGGAAGCTGAGGGCAGCCTTGCGGGGCACGGGGGATAGGTAGTCGGTGGGGTCGAAGTCCTTGAAGGGGAAGCGCACTATCTTCTGAGACTTGACCCACTTGCCGTTGAGCAGCTGGAACCGCTTCAGGTGGATAATCTGGGCGGGGAAGCGACAACTTGAAAAGGCTTGTCTGCTACGGAAAAAGGGTGCTCCGGGAGTCGGCTATATGCCCATTCACGCAGTACTGTTTAGGTTGCATTATGTTACGGGAGCTTCTGTGCTTCGCGTGAAGCGCAGCTCACGGAGTAGCTCTGCATGTACAAAGCACAAATGTTCCGGTGATAAGGAACATAACGTAAGGAAATGTGAGCAAATGCTCCCGTGTGAATGGGCCTTAAGGGCACAAGCGGAGACACCGCTAGATGCAAAGCTATGCTCACACCGCTTTTCTTGCACTAGAGATATGCAGCAGCCAGTGCCTTTGCTGTCTCAAAATAGTAGTTATTTTAAAGGCACACCCAGGTGCTTTTTCTAGAAGCTTGTTTTTGATGGCATATTGTTTGTTGGGTTGTCAATACAAAATGAACAGTTGTAGATGGCAAGACGTCAAGTCAACTCGCAGCAATGGAAATACACGGGCACCATTTTCTCTTAGGGGGGGGGGGGGGGGGGGGGGCTGCCATTCTTGGGTCACCACCTCCATGAAATTTGACCAACGAAAATAGTTAATTGCATGGAGATTCCGAACGTTACTATTACTGCTCTTTTTGGGCGCACTGTGCATATACATATATATATCTATATATATATGCCGTGTTCGCACAAATAAAACGCGTGTTTTTTTCTCTAAATTACATACTCAAAAAGGAACCTCCCGTTACATTTGTAATCGAGTTCTGCCACGAGGCGCGCGAGTCTGGAGAAAGCCATCCCTCAACCTCAATGCAGGAGATCGGTTGGGAAAAGAGGGGGGATATGGGAGGCTATTGGGGGGCCATGTGAAGGGGAAATAAAAAACATAAAAAGCATTTTTATCGCTTTTGTGTCTGTACAAAGCACGCCGCAGAAATGCCGCGTGCCACGCAGGCACCTGCCAATTCAAGCCAAGTCAAGCCAAGCCAAGTCAAGTCAACACAAGCCACACCAAGACCACCGACCGTGTTTACTAGTGATAAGGTGCCTAAAGCACGTCTTTGACTAGTCCAGTGATGTGATTTGCCTAAGCCATTTTGGAGCACCTCTTGGAGCAGCCAAAGCAGTGTTTTGGAGCAGCAAAAGTGAGCTTTGGAGCAGCCAGAACAGTGCTTTGGAGCAGCAAACGTGGCTTTTGGAGCAACCAAAACAGTGTTTCGGAGCAGCAAAAGTAGCTTTTAAAGCAAAAATTCTTTAAAAAAAAATTTTTGTTTTAAGTGCTGGACAAACGAAGGGCACTTTGTGCTGAGTTGTGACGGAACTCGCTTTTTAAGTTTTTACTGCTGAGACATCCCACAAGTGTACAGTGTTGTAGGCGTTGCCGAGCGATTCCGAAAAGAACGCTTGCCACCGTTTTACTGGGTCCCGACGTGCCAGATTTTCGTCAAAAGTAAGCAAACGTAAAACAATGAATTGCAAAAGTCCCGACTGGCGCCTCTGTCGTGCATTAATATTCACATGCACACGTGAGGGCAACATCAGCAGGCTTGCAGTGGTACGTGCTTCGTCGGGCAAGCGGAGACAACGGCTGTTCAATCGAAATCGGAACAATGCCACTCTGTCGACAACTGGTTCCCAAAATAGTATGCAAAATGTAACTGTCCAGCATACGACAAAACAACACTCCAGCGGCGCATGCTTGCCAGACCGGCAGGTGAGGTACAAGCTAAACACACAGGAGGAAAGAACCTGAGCGCATCGATGCAAGACATCGCGAGCCAGGGTCAAACATTTCTTGGAGCGCTTTGTGGAACGACTGAACTCGAGACAAACAAGCGCGCTTTGCGGGTTCAGCGTGCAGACACTGCCTTCTTTCCTTTAGCTCACTTCTCTTCACCGACTTCCTTTCGTGGCAGAATTTTTACGTACCGGAATCCCTCTCGAAAGAAAGCCCACCGAGAGAAACCTAGGTAATTATTATTTAGACAAGCGGTTTTTGAATGAAAAGGACATTTCAAGGAGTTTGAAAAACGCCCGTCGTGTTCAGAAATAGGTTGAATATGATCCACAATATCCGTAAATGATAATTGCACGTTTGTATTTTGAGCCTTGTGGCTGTATTTTTCGTTACAAACGGCCCACTCTGACAAGCGCTCGGAGAACAGCCAGCGGAGAGCACGTGACACCCAACGCAATCGTGACGTAGTTCGTCTCGGAACGAGCAAAGCTTCGGCGAGGCTGATGTTGAGAAGATGTCCTAACGGTTCCAGCCATCAAAGCGGCTGCTTTTGTACGAATTTTGAGTGACGGGTTAATCTTTTATAGTCTTGTAGAGGGACAATAGCAACTTCTGGGAGACACAAAGCATATTCTCGGGAGGAGGGGAGCTCCTCTTTCCCTTTTTTCTCGTGGTGGCCGGAGGCGAGACAGTTATCGTCACTACCTGGCAAGGTTCCTAGACGGGCATTACAAACGAGGCGTTAGCGACAACCACCAGGTGCACTTTGCTAATCGTTTAATTCATTTTGAAATTCCTTTTCGTGTCTTTTTCAACAAGAGCTTGATGTGTCTGATGTGATAGTGGTCCCTTGCACACGAATAGACTTAAGAGATAAGCGATATTTCGTAGTAGTATCCCTTTATAGAGGGGTTTTTGTAGTAGAGTATGATTTAAACAAGGACAGGAATGTCGATGAACACGTTTAGAAAGCACCTTATCTGCAGAGACGCGGGGACACAACACCCGACGTCGCGCGACCAGCGTTTCAGCTCAGAAAGGAACTCTCGTCGCGCAAAAACGTGGTTTTGTTTCACAGCATGTCGGCATGTCTGGCGCCCGGTACACTAGCGTCGGAGCGTTCGCACACGCCCACGTTTATCGTTGAAAAAGTTTAAAAAAGGCGGGAGACGAGATTCCCGAGACGACGAGGCGCGAGACGGCGGCCGAAACCACGCAAGACCGGATGGATGCAGTGTACTTTTTGTCGGGGGCCGTTTGCGCCACCTAGCTCACGCATGCTCAATTACGTTCTTAGTTTAGTTTCGGTTTTGAAAGTCGACCGAAATTGGTCCTTTGGCGCAGGCTTGGCGCAGATTACCCATATTTTGGCAAAATGTAGCATGATGTAGCAGGGTTAGCCCCTTGGCACAGTTTGGCGCAATTGGCGCAGCAATCACATCACTGCTAGTCTCAAGTCACTCGAAAATTAACCAATGAACAAACACTGCAGAGCACAGATGGTGTATCCTCCGAGTGCACACCATCACTTCTGCTGTTGCCCCATGTCACAAAAAACTTGGCAGTTCCGTCTGATGCACAGTACAGTCCCAGCGATAGCTGCGACATGTCACAGTAAAGTCGTTGGGCATCAATGTCTCAATAAAATAGACATCCGACTATTTTGTTCCAAACACTTTTGTTTCCTTTTTTGTTCTGGAGCATGTGAAAGCACATCTCCCAGCACAAGGTCTTGGCATTGACAGCGCAAAAACAGCATTTTGTAATCGGCCATTTTTTTCAGAGAGCGAGTGCAGAGAGCATAGGGTGCAATAAAAACCCGAACTATAAAGCAGGTTGTTAACGCTGTGGCGTAGCTGTGCGGAAACGTCTCCACTTCGCACGCAGCAGACCCAGGTCCAATTCCCGCAAGCAGCAGGCGATCTTTGAGCAGTGTTGACGACCGACACTTTATGCCCTACTACGCCAAATATACAACACCAACAACGACGACAACTACAACAACGGACATCATTTCCAGTGGTGGGAAGCGCCCATAACAGCTATCGCTGTAAAACAGACATTTCATTCTGTTTTAGCAACAGTTTCCTCGAACAATGAATGTGCCACAAAATCCTGGTGTGGTAGGCGCATCCCGAGACTGGCAACCTCCATACATTTTCCTCATCGAGACGTTTGTACGCTCGTCAAAGTTCTCGCACGTTCCCGGTTTACTAGGGCGATGGAAGCGGCAAATACTATGCTGCCACTCCTAAATTGTTGCACATCTGGCATCCCTCCGGCGATGAAACAAATTGCCCGTTCCTCGCAGTGTCCCGCCAATGAACCGAGGCGATAGCCGAGGCGCTGCACGCTCTGCTGCACGTAGACTATGTGCAATCGTTCTCCACCACTGTTCAGAATTTGACAAGGACGCAGAGGTTGCATTGTCACGCGATATCTCCGCTAAATTCAGTGGGCTACAATGTACACACACCGAATTCACTGCGAGACCTCGGTAGTAACGGCCGCAGAAGAAAGCCCGAAAGAATCCAAACACGAGAGAGAAGAGAGAGCCTGACCAGGATGGGAGGCAGCCTGTAGATCTGGAGCTTCTTGGTGGCCAGTTGGTGCTGCCTGCAACGGGAGCAGTAGTACTTCTCCCGGTCCCCCAGCTGCTCCTCCTTGGTGAAGGCCTCAAGGCAGTCGTGCACGCTGATCGGCTCCACCTTCTGCTGGCGCGTCCGCTCCACGCTTGGGTGGTCCACGTACACCTGCGCCCATTCGGAGAAGGAGGACCATTCGCATCTTCACTGCAGCTCGGACCTTAGGAGACCCGCACGTTCCGTAGAAATTATCACCAACTCCAGCGATAAAGTCAGTGCCACCAAAAGTAATAGTTTTGTGAGAATGTTTGGATGGCGGAAAGTTGATCAGCCTCAATGGGCGATTGGTGCCTCTGCTATAGATGAGAAATTCAGCCAGTGTAGTATCACTGCTAGCCTAGGGTCCTTAACGTGCACCAAGCGGTAGCGATACAACTGCGTGCCAGTACTACAATGCTCATCCAGATTGAGAACAGGCAAGGGTAAGGACTGAACGGAATTCTGCAGCGTGAGCTTGCGCTCCATTTGCTCCAAGCTACAATGTGCCAATGCAGTCACCACCAATTCCCTTCGGCTTCGCCAGAAAAATAGTACCCTCCGAGTAGGTACCTCCAATATGCCGATAGCAGTGCCAGTAGTACTGCCAAACACCGCAACATTTTATACAGTCATGTTTACCCGCACAACTATCCTTAATGACCTCCTGCAATAGCGAGCAGTAGGCAGCAAAAGGATAGCATTGCATTCAACACCAAGAACATTGTTTTATTTAGAATAGCAGCGGGACATTCTTCTTTGAAACTAAGACACAGGACCTAGGCCCCAGAGACATGCTTACCCTCTCCTGCGAGGCCTGGTACCTCAGGTGGAGTGCCGTCGGGTCCCAGTCAATGGACAGGTAGACGGTACTAAAGTTGAAGTCCGCATCATCGCACTCTATCTGGCAGCCACGACAGAACCTGCACGTACGCACACAAGAGGAGCACCCTGACCACTGGATTCAAATCAATACAGCTTTTACATATTGGAGAGCTGCAATACCTTAAAAGAGTGGTTACCAAATGGGCCTTGCATGACCGGAATGGCTCATGCCAGAGCAGGAATAATGACGGATGCACCAACAACTGAACAAAATGTGTTCTGTGGAAGTGCGGCTTGTGAAGTCAGCATAAACATATACAGGATCCCCTTCCCTGTCATGGCTTAAAGGGACACTTCATGGCTTAAAGGGTCATTGACATTGTCCCCCAAATTTTTTTTAATCTTTTGCCAGGTGATTTAGTATAGCGTCAGAAGACTACCCATTCAATATTTTGCTACAGAGTCGCATATATTTTTAATAGAGTCAAAAAGCACAACTGCTCGAACCCAAAACATGTGCACAGAGGCTCCGAGGAGAGAGTTGCCGGAAGCCACGTGGCTATCGCTCCCTACCCAGTTTTTTTCCGTCCTTCTGCTTCTCGGGTATGTAGCAGACGACGACAACGAGGACATTGCTTCAACCGTTTGTCGTGAGACTGCTTCGCACTTATAGTCGCCGACCGATTTTTCGGACTACAATAATTCGGACTCATTCAATATTTCGAAACTAAAGGAAGAATGGTGACCTACTCGATAGAAATAGTGCATATTCACGAACAACGTTTCAAACGGCTTGAAGTCCGAAAGGTACAATTTTTCGGAAAAAATCGTCGCGAGCAATCAGCGGGAAACACCATCGAGAAGCCGCCATTTTTTATTCTATCTTGGCAGCTCATAGATTGGCCTGGTTTTGCAGCACTACTTGAGTACTGCCAAATCCAACCACTAGGTGACGCTATGCTATGGCTTTCTTTTTTATATATATATATCAGCATTGTTATCATTATTGTTAACATTTTGCTTTGTTCATTCGCCATTCTGCAGTCGTGGACTTCAGCCTCTCATCTCGTCTCGGTGAATCATGTTTTTGGACCACACTGGCTTGGACCTCATGGTCCCATCCGTTTTTCCGCGCCGCGAAGCGTTGCTAAGAAAGTACTCAACTATAACGCTAAAAAAGAAGGCAGTGATTCTCAAGCTAATAGAAAGTAGCTGAACGCAAGCAGAGGCGTAACCTAAAGCAAGGAACTATTGACGGCTTTTTTAAGCCCGCTCAGACGTAATAAGTGTAAGTTTTTTAATCTGCTGATTTTTTGGACTGCTCTATTATTCGGTTGTTTTATCGGTCCCTGCAAAGTTTGAACATCGGTCGGCGACCATACATCCCTTCCCCTCGCAGTTCTGCGCTTGAAGATCAGTTGGCCGGTACCACGAACCACAGTTCCGAAGTATCGATACTATATCGTTTAGCTTGCGGCACGTCGCCATATTGAGAATGACTTGTACATCTACTTTCTTCGATCTGTACAATAATATTTTTCAATCAACGTTTCTGCAACTTCTCGGAAGCCGCAAAAAATGGGGTTCATATTCTTTTCTATTTGCTATTTGCTCTATTCTTTTCTATTTGTATAGATATCCCACGACTTTGAATATATTTGGTATGCATCAGTTTGAACGGCACGTGACCATGAAAAAGAGAGTGAGCGCGCCTAAACCGGCCAATTCTCAACCGGGAATTTTTGGGTGGAAAAAAAATATGGATTTGAGCCTTAAATTGTTTTCTGGGTAATTGGGCTCTCATAGGTCATGTTAAAATAAAAACATTGGCACGCATAAGTACCCTGTCAAAGTGTATCCCTTTAAAACAATGCGTATCAAACTTTGTCTAAACGGCCCGCATGGAAAGAAGCGTGTCATATACAATTAAAGGTAGCTTCCACGGTGAAACAATTTACCCAGAAAGGACACTTACTTGTACCAAGGACACCATGCGCACATGAAACCGTCCTTCTGCACCGCTTTCAGCGTAAAGGGATATTCATAACCCAAACTGTCATCACTGAAAAGAGAATAAAATGCCAATATTAAAAACAGCGTTACCTTCCTGACAGGAATTAAAACAGGTAGATATAATTCCCCATTAAAATGAATGATTCAGTTCCAGAGAGCACTTCCAGTCGCGTCGGGTCGCACAAAGCCCCCCAAGTATAGAGCGGGCTATTAAAGCTGTGACATAGTTCAGAGGTAGCGCCTCCGTTTCGCACGCAGCGGACCCAGGTTTGATTCTCGCGGCGGCGGGCAATCTTTATTAAGGATTTGGCAACATGGACGATGGACGCCCTACAATGACAACATCAACAACTACTACTGCAACTACAACATTCACAACGGACGTCATTCCCAGTGGTGGGAAGAGCCCTTAACAGCTAATGTTGTAAAAAAAAACTATTGTGCAACCCCTCTTTGCTTGCTGACCCCAACTAAAAAGATGCCAACCACAAAGGTTAACTTCATGATAGTGCTTAGCTTCAACACTATTGTTTTGCATATTTAATAGTGCTGTGCAAATATTTGAATTTTCAAAGTAATCCCTCGTTATAACGAAGTCAACGGGACGGCAAAAAAATTCTATATAAGCAGTAATTCGAAAAAGCCAACAGAGCAAAAAAAAAAAAGTGCCAGCAGCCTTTCAGGTGGATGGGAACACTGAGGAACACTCAAACCGTATATTTAATAAAACAAACTTTGGTTATGAGCAACCAGCCGCAGCTTCACCGAGTAAAAAAATAATTAAGTGGATTTTGCTGAGAATTTCATCCAGGCATCAGTTCTCCTCCAACTGCTCCAGGCACCGCAAAAACACTCCCCGCCGCTGCACTCCACTTTGTTTTGAAGCAGCCATAGGATGTTTCGTGTCTTCACAGTCGTCAGTGTTTCATTAAGTGCATTTCCGACACTTCGTGTTTACCCTGGCTGCACGCAAGGTTTACGATCGCAGCATCCGTGGCAGGAGCAACAACCGGAACGGGGAACGTCTGCATCAACAAGCGCAAGTGAATGAGTTATCCTCGGTCGGACATGTTTTCACACACTCCTGTAGAAACCGTTGCAGCTCTGGGAATTGTGCACCAACTCGGGAGACATGCTCGCGGAAAAAAAATCTGACGTGCGCAAAGCAGTTGGCGATCTTTCATCTCTGGGTCGTGGGAGCGCTTTCTCTAGCATGAGGAACTTCTCGAACTCGTGAACTCGTCCAACATGCCTTGCTTGTTCCGTAAAATGTTGAACAATGTCGAACAGCCAATGCCGGAATGTTGAATTCTTTGGCAATTCTAGGTTTGGACCAGCCACTTTTCTTAACCTCACAGACCTAAGCGACTTTCGGTAAACACTCCCACCCCCATACGACGCACGTGTGCGTGTAGCTTCTGGTACGCCGCAAGCACACCCGTGCAGGTGAGTGCGTTGGGGGCTACCGAAGGGATGATCTCCTTTGGACTCCACCGCTCCCTTGACCTGATTCCGACAAGAGTCGGGCAGCATTAACCGCAGGCGCCGTAAGTAGCGTCGGAACGCTGACGCTGCTACCTGCCCACGTCGGCGCATCGGAAGCAGTGCTTTGCCCTCCGTCACTCGTTTGTTCCGTTTACTTTTTACAGCGAAGCTGTTTATGGCTAGGGTTCCATGGATTTTTCATGTGCATCAACAGAAACTCGCAGCGGCCTGTATTCATCGTCGTTCCAAGCGCTTGCATGCCTAGTTTCCTTCTGCTCTCCTAGGGTGGCAGTCCTGTCACGTGTTTGCGCTAGAGCCCGCGCAAGTCAAACTCTAAATCAAGACCAACGCTGATCAAGATCTCAGCCCCAGGCTCGCACTGCTCGCACCAGATGCGTTTTTCGCCCCGCAACTTTCGTTGTCGTGGGGCGGAGAACGCATCACAACGAACCAGGTATCATGCTCCTAAATTGGACAACTTTAATGGAGCATACGCTAAATTCAAAAGGGACTTTCTGGACAGACAGTCTGGGTGTAGTTGTAGCGTGTGTGATCGGCTGTGGTTTGACAATGACTTGACCAACATCGGCAATACACAGCGGGATCCTGCAAAGCAGACTCGTGCACTGCAAGTACCGTCGGTGACTACTTGCATTTGATAGATGACCACCAATTAAGAAAATAAATGTGCGTGTACCTTTGTTCAAAATTCTGTGTCACGTCTGTGTCGTATGCTAAACAGCTTTGCTGGTCATCCACCTTCGCAGAGTGGAATGACTCATCATTTTCTGTTGTTTTCCCAGTTTTCCGTTTACCTCGGTAGAGAAGGAGGGAATGCAAAGGTCTCCGTGCGCCTCTGTGTAAGCTTGCATGCTTTCGGCACCTTGGCCTTCATAATAAGCATGGTCGGCCGTTGATACACTTTGAATAATCCGGTTCAAAATATATGCGTTTCGGTCGGGACCACATTGAACTTCGATAAGAGTGATGATTCGAAAAAAGTGATTTCGTTTTAACGAGGGATTACTGTACGTTTTGATCTCGCTAGATAAAGAATTTTCATACCTCGCCGCCCGTTAGCAGGCAGGATAAGTAAAAGACCTCCCTACCATCCCAATTCTGTCAGTGAACATAGCACAGGACGCGAACAGCCACTGCCAGATGTTGTATGTGATTTGCCACCGCTCCAATCCCAGCTTAATCAGAGGCAAAGAAAGGCATGAAACGTGCCAGTCTTGAGCGTGGTTGGGCATGGCAGCCTCCGCAGGAGGCAGGGGGGACACCAGTCGCGCCACCTGCGTCCACACCAGGCGGTACAGGTCCTGGCGGCTGGTGCCCTCGTGGCAGGGCAGCACCAGGGGCATCCCAAACAGCGTGGGACGCGTCTTTTGGGACGACAGGAAGTACACGTCCTGGCGCATCTGCGGGACACGGCAAGGCCGGATAAGCAGGTCGGCATCACTGGTTCATGAGGCTCTCCCGAGCAGAGATTCTCATAAAATTTTTGACAGCTTGATTAGGTCAAGTAATATTTTCTGGCACTTCAAGCTTGTCCTTGATTCAATACCTTTGCATTTCTGGTGGACCAGCCACAGCTCTACAAACATTTGTTGAAAAATTCTGCATTGCAGCGGACCTCGAAAATTAGTCTTCAGCGTCTGCTCCAAAAATTGGCAGTAGTCAATTTGCCTCTGATGCAAGCACTCAAGGACCTCTTAGCAGTCACACATGGTTCTACAAGATGGCAGCTGCATTTGAAACCACTCCTTACCTTTGAGAAATACTGATATAAACCTACTAAAAAGCTATGCTCTCCACTTCTCCCAGGTGGCTAAAGAGTTCAACAAACCAACAAGAATTACCCGTTCCAGACCAGAATCTAGCGACAGGCAATAACAAAACTACATACGATTCTCAACCATTTTGCAGAACTTTCACCATGACTACATAGACCAACGGAAGGCACCCCGTGTGCGATACAGCTTTTCCACGTAGTTGCAATATTGAATGGCAGAATCTCCGGTATGGGTGAAAACATAGTTTTGCCCTCGCCACGCAACTGGAGAAGTGCTCACATTTCAATTGCAACTGTCAATCCTCGTTTTGCCTCTTCTATATTCCTTTTACTTCTTCCACATTGCAATTTTATTTTTGTCACCCATACGGGATGCATGAACTATGTGAGTGGAGACAAGGGTAAAGAAAAGAGGTCTACTATAATGAAAAACTGCTCGACTCAGATGCGAGGAAAACCACCCACCATCTTCCGATGGTAAGCCACCACGAAGTTCCGCCGCGCCAGCTCGGACAGGTCGGCCGCCGAAGAGTTGCTGGTCAGGCTGGACGTCATGCCCGGCGAGATCTCGGCAAAGAGCCCCACGCCGTTCCACGAGACGGTGGGCACCACGTTCCTGGAGGACGTCGAGCCGGGCGTGTCGGGACGTTCAGGGACTCCTTCACTGCCCTGACCCTGGAGAGAGAAAGCAACGGCCGTTGGATTCCCTACCGACTGCATTCTTCGTGTTTGGGCCGCAAGACACAAAAACTGCCCGTCTCTTTGGTATATCCTGATGGTGCTCTCTGAATGCACGGCATATACGAGGCATTTGATTTTAATAGCAACAAATTCTTTTTAGAAAAAGGGTTGGGAGTTGGGCGAGTGCCGTCTTCACGATATATTTATCAGGCTCGGAGGACACTAGACAAGGGGATTATCGTCCCAGTCAAATAATAAATTAATCTAAAATCAGTTAACTTTTTAATGATTGGCTTCAGGGGTCACGTTCCAATTGCAGTATTGTCGGCAATTACAATTAGAGGCCAGGCAAGTTGAAATAATTTGTCAAAAATATAATGGTTTTTTAGATATTAGTCTATATATTGCAAAGTTTTTCAGCCCAATTTAGAAATTGCGCGTAAAAAGTGTGCTGCAAGCCCAGCCTGCAATGACGCTTAGAAGAGTGGCGTAGTCTCTTTGGTCACATCGTCATTCGTGTCGTTTGTGTAACGACCAAGGACGTGCTGCCGAGAGAAAGACGACGTTGAGACGACTGCCCCAGTCATTCTTCTAAGTGTCATTGTAGGCAGAGCTTGCAGCACGCTTTTTGCGCACAATTCTTAAATCGGGTTAAAAACATGAATATTTACCAATATCTAAAAAAACCACTACATTTTTGCAAATTACTTTAATTTGTCTGGCCTCTAATAGTAATTGCCGCCAATACTGCCATTGTGACGCGACCCCTAAAACAAACAGATGAAAAGTTAACAGATTTTAGTCCATCTGCCTACCTACTACCTCATCCCCTCGTCTAATGTCCTGAGCCTGATAAATACGTGGTGAAAATGGCACTTGTCTAACTTTCACCCCCTTTCATTGTTTATATCCGTTCGAATTAAAATTAAACACCCTGTATAGATCCTCCTTGAGGCCAGGTCACACGTGAGTGTCACGGGACATTGTGGTGTCACATGATTCAACGGTGTCACGCAACGACTGCTACACCGAAGCTGCTCTGTGAATGCCATCATTACAATGTTCACTTAAATCTTTTAAAACGCCGATGACGTCACGTGAGGTCAGGTCACATCATGGGATACGAGGACGTCCCGGTGTGAAATGATATCATGCTGTCATGCAATGTCACAGCACCATGTGATGTAATGGCGTCGCATGACAACTGTCGCACCGATGGCTTCACAACACCGCGACGTCATCGTGGTGAATTTTGTAAACCGCCGACGACATTACGTGAGCACCGTCGTGTCATCATCGAGGCCACATGCCATGAACACGAAAGCGATAAGAGTTGGCCCTGGAAATATTATGCATAAAATGCTCCGAAACTTTGCTGCTCAGTGCTCACTTGACGTCAAGTTTGCTGGTTTAATCTGGGTCACTAGCAGCTACAGCAGAACCTTGTCTGCAGTGACAGTTTATACATTTTGCTGGCTGTTATGTTCAGGAATACCAGTCCCGTTGACCTCCTTTAGGGATAAACAAGGTGCTTTTTTAAAAAGATGGAAAATATTCAAAACAAAAAGGACGCTAGAAATCCTCCAGAATAATGTCACCGACCATGGTGCACGCCAGGGCATGAATGTAGAGAAAGTCTCCAACTTTTATTTTAAGCTGGCGCATGTAGATTTGCAGCCCGTTGTTCCTAACGGCATAAGTTATTCTTCGAGTTATGACATTGCGAATTTCAGTAGCTGCGGCAGTGCGAAGACGAGACTAAGACAGCAAAGAGCACAAAACGCCTGAAAAACAACGGCCCCAAAGGCGGAGCAGTGTGAGGCACTGATCCAGCCTCGGGGGCGGTGTTCTTTAAAGAGCACCGCCGCCAAGGCCAAAGCACGACGGAAGGCAATGAGCGCACGTTGGAGGCAGGGCGTCTCGAAAAGACGCCTTGCTGTTCTCCTCCTGTCGGCGACTGTGGTAGGTCAAATTGGCACGACACAAATCGAGTTAGCAGAGCCAACACATGACCGTCCAAGTGAAAACACTACTGCTACTTCTACCTACTCTTTGCAAGGCACATGCCGTGCACCAGTCCAAACAGTGCCGGTGCATGTCGCATCTGCTATAGCACTGTGCGCCACTCCCCGTGTGTACCAGCGTGTGTGCGTGCCCCCTTGACTCAGATTGGACACGTGTCCTCTCTGAAGGACTACCAAACCTTCAGAGACTCCACTAATTCTTTCAACTTTGCTGCATAATAAGCGAACCAATCTCTTTCCTATACTCTGCATCAGAGGTAGGAAACAATGCTATGGAAGACATGGCAGCCAGCCCATGGTTTCTTAAATTGAACATTTTTGTAGCCATATCTACAAAATTCAAACCTTATGATTTAACCATGGTTGACTACTGAACCCATAAGGCAGCAACAATAGTTTTAAGAAACCGTTTTTACCAAGAACGATAATTGAATCAAATGGCCTTCCAAAAGAAACTGTTCCCAGCCCATCACCAGATGACTTCCTCAAAGCTTACTAATACAGTTTCTAGGTGTTCGTTATCGCCAATACTTTTGCACTGAAGCTTGCAACTTTTTTACCATATGTCCTGGCACATCTATAGCTGCTTGGGCCCAGGCAGGACAAGCAATATCGTCAGATGAATAAATAAATAAACCTAATTAGGCTTTCAAACCATTAAATAAAATCCATAAAAGAAATTTTAAAAAAAATTCCAAGGATATGAGTTCATGCGAAAGCATGAATGTCGTTCTTCTCCTCTCTTAGTTCGTCTGCGGCCGACGACCGAGCGCGCACTCTCGTAAAGTGGCTGTGCCACGCTGAGCCAGTGCCTCCTATATGAGTTACACTATGCCTGTCAGCTTCTCTCCAAGACGTGTCCAGGCCCGGTGCTTCACCTCACAACATGCTTGTACAGCTAGTTAGCACTGCCTGGCGGACGTTCGTTTTGTCTATTTCTCTAGCATGTTGTACTTTACCTCATTATTGAGGTTATATCATATATGTTTTTTTAACAACATGCCGAACACTATTCTGGATGTGACCGCTCTGATTCAAACGAGTTTTGCTGAGACAAAATACGAAACTACGAAACAAGCACGGCCAGGCTTTGCTTTTGCAGCGCGAACGTGGAGAACGCTTGGCCGCTTGACTGTCTGCTTTGGCGGCAGTCTGGGGCTTTGGCGGTCACCTTGAATCGCGGGCATATAAGTAGTTGGCGCCGGGTCCTGTGCGGTTGAAAAGGTAGGAAAATAAGAATTAATATTCCGTTGAAAACGCGAGCTGGTCCCGAGCTGTCAGTCAAAAACATTTAGATTTCTTGCAGTCGGTGCTGCAGGGGGGGGGGGGGGGGGGGGGGGGGGCGACATCATTGAACCTCCTACGGAAGAGATGGTTGGCTTCACTACACGGCAGGTTTGTACGCCTAGATGGCTCCGCCGCACGGCAACCACACATGCTATTTGTCCTCTCCCTTCCGCTTGCCAGTGCTCGGAGCTGACAGGCATAGTGTAACTGATACACGAGGCGCTGGCTGAGCCCAGCCGTACAGCCTCTCCGGAGTTTGCCCGTGGGGGCTCTGCGGCTAGGCCCGCACCTCTTACCGGCGGCCGGGCCGCTGCGTGCGCTGCACCGCCATGAAGAGGGCTTCTCTGGTGGCGTTCCTTGGAACTACGCCACGCGAGAGCCAATGGGAGCCTCGCTCCTTGAAACTATGACGTGCGCCAGCCAATGGGAGTTTATCCATCAGATTTCTGCTACAGACTACAAGCTTCGCTTTATCGGGACAAAGAAAGGTGCCGTTCGACACGGCTTCAAAAGTTGGTGACGTCGGTTCTCTCCATTTGACAGTTCATGGTTTCGCATTAATAAAGTGCAATCTGGGCAAATGCTGTCAACAAAGCAACTGGTGGAGGTACTTAACTGTATGGCCGCTGCCCCCTGTACGTCGACAAAAATAAAAGACCAAGTGACACATTGTATCCCAAAATAAAACTTCTCTTGGTAAACAGCATCCTCAGACTGCCAGATAAGATAGCCTACATGAGAAGACATTAATTCCATTTGACTTTGGAAGGCCTTCAGAAGACCATCCATCTGTTTATCCGAGACAATAAAAGTCAACTCAATTGGCGACTCCAGCAATATCGATGGCACCTAGTGGCTAAAACAGAAAGCTGCACCAACAGGTTCGATCGTCGGCCATCTCAAGTGAATCAGGTATTCACAACACCTGGCGTTCTTCTAAAGAAGTTGCGGAAGTAGGTTTGGAAACATGCAATGAAAATTGCCCTCATCTATGGTTCTAGTGCTCCGAGCAGGCAACCGTTTCTCGACACACAGTGCACAAAGCCTCTTTTTTGTCTGCACCTTTTCTCGTGAGACAAGAAGGCAAAGTCCATAATGGTCCCACTGCTTGCCGTGGAACTGTCAACCCCTTGAGGAAGGCAGCAACCGTGGATGCAGTGGACGAGTGCGATAGGTGGCCAAGCCCGAACGGCACACGTGGCATCTCGGGCAAGTGCACAGACTGCCGGACTGGGGAGCTCTTCCTCCTCACCGTCATTACCGCCAACACCCTTTCACAACACGGCCGTGCGTTCCCTCTCTGGGGCGGGCATCGATTCTATGAAAGTTCGACGCTTGGCGGGTAGGGGGTTTACTACAACCCTGGTGCCTAACTGGGGACGGTGTGGCACACACAGACACACAAGCAGGCACACACGGACAGGGACGCACGCACAGCCCGGCGGCAACTTACGACCCTCAAGAACCCACGTCCGAGGCTCGCGATGTACGGGGCGCACGGAGTGCCCCCGTGGGCCGCCAGGCGGCTGCAGCAGAAGAGGCCCGTCACCTGTGCGGGGGTCTCGCCTGCACCTCCTCCTCCCGTGCTGAGGTCCCCCAGACTTCGAGCCGTGGATGCGCCGTCCCCGGAAGGTACGCTACCGTTGGCCAGGGGCATCTTGGCAGGGTGAACGCCGTTGGCACCTGCGGGGGCGGTCGAGAGTTCAATGTCCGGTTAAACCCTTTCCTACTTGCCGGAGCTCTCCTCTTGTAATCTCCCTCGTGTCAATTCCTAGAAATGCCACATACTAGAGAGTTTTAGCAGATTGTTTTTTCGTCCCGATAATGACACCCGATAACGATATGACGCATGCCCAAGGCCACCGGAAGGGAGAGGGGGTATCATTATCGAGGCGAAGAAACGATCTGCTAAAACTCTCTACTATCGGGCACGAGTGAAATGCGAACAGCAGAATCCGTGGCTGTCGATGCACGCTGCACCCCCTGCATGCCCTAGAGAATTGGTAAGTCTGCGAGGGTGTGCGTCCTAGCTGAATGTGTTGGACCCCCGTTCAGCGTAGCCAGAGTTTCTGTGCTGCGCCGGGGGTGCGCAGGTATAGTCACCGAGAGAGTGATGACGGCAGAGCTTGTCTTTTGAACGCCTCCAAGCACGCGCTTTCTGCCTTCCGCCCTGCTATGGCTGCACATGAGCGCTCGTGGTGGACGAGACGCAGGGCGTTGTTGAAGGTGGGAAGCTCAGGGTGGAGGCCGTGAAACTGAAACTTCTCCTTGCTGTTCTCATCTTGTCAATGACTATGGATGGATGGAGCGATTCTAACGTCTGTGCCCTTTATAACAGGCAGTAGCTTGTGTTGCCTAGCCTAGACACCAAAAAGAACCAAAAGTATTATTCCTTCCCTAGCCTTTCTAATCCAATTTTCCTTCCCCTCAGCATTCTTATAACTATCACCAGGCGGTGTGGGATATTACCGGGATAACCTTTGGAGGATTGGGCTATAAATCCGTTAGAGCCACTGTTGCTTGCTGGGCTTGTGCTCTGCAAGGAAGGTATGCATTGTTGCAAAAGAAGAAATGTAGGAGGAAGAGCCATTTTTCCTGTGACTGCTATCTTTCTGCCAACTACAGTATAGACCACTTACAATGTAACCGCTTATAGTGCAGGACCGGGTATAACGCGGCTTTTTTAACCACCGGTTCACCTCCCATAGAACTCCATGTAATTACATACCACTTAAAATGCAGGCGCGCAAAGGGAAATACCGGTTATAGTGCGGTTTCTGAAACAGTCCGCTGAGCCGACCACGCCGACCGACGCAGCGAGCACACTTCCCTGTGCGACACTCGATAACCAAGATAACGGCGCTAGCTGCAAGCGGCACTCACGGGGCAAGGAGGTTGCTCGAAGAAGCGGGGAGAAGCGGAAGAGAGAAGCTTCAGTTGCCATAGCGACGGAGGGACGCACGCACGTGTCTTTCACGTGCGTGCGTCTCTCCGCTTCGTAGGAAACAACCGCAACGGCAGACCAATCGCAGGTCGAGGAGAAGTAGAAGCTGCCCCGCGCGCGTTGCATGCCGGTCGCGGGGCAGCTTCTTGCTTCTTCTATCCGGAAACATGACGTCGGTTGTGATCGTCGACGTAGACGGCGTGGTGGAAGCTCATCGTTCCGCGTAAAAGCGCTATCCTTGACCGTGAATTTTCGTTGTGTGTCGCTATGATAACCCAGCACCTTTCAGCAAACTATCGCTCCATAAAATCAATCCAAACCCACGTCTTGCAATATGTTGTTTTTTCGGTCATCACTCTTTTGTATCTCGCTTTTGTCTTGCTTTCTCGTCTCATTTTTTGATCTCACTTTTGCACATTACATTTATGTCTTTCGTTTTTACCAAGCTACCCACAACAAGAGAGTGCATCCGACCCAAAAAAGAAAGAGGCGACGAACAGGTCGGTGCCCGCACTCACAGGTGACCACCATCCTCTGGATCTGGGTGAGGGTCTGGGGCTCCCTGTGGGCCAGGTCCTCCTCGAAGACGGCGGCGTCGCCAGGCACCTCGTAGGCGAAGAGGCCGGCCCCGAGGGCCGTGGCTTGCACCCGCCGCTCGTCCGGCAGCAGGGCCCGCACCACGGCCCCGCACACCTCGGCCAGCAGCATGTGTGCAGGCGCCAGGCCGCACAGGGCCCCCAGGTGCCGCTTCACCGTTGCGTACCGCTCGTCCGGATTCAGCTGCAGTCCGTACCTGCGGCATGACGGAACACCTCCCCAGGTAAGCGAGTTGGAGGGAGGGGAGCTTGGACGTTCTTCGCATAAATTAGGCGAGACTAAAGGTCGGACTGCCGTCGCATGCGAGGAACCTCTTTGCGGCGCGTTCTCGTCGACGAGAAAGCAAATACGCCGTCGTCTCGATTGTCTCCAAGCGTGCACGAACCCACTGTCGGTAGCGCCATGTCGCGATCATTTGATCCGAAGGAAAAGGCCAGCACGAGAGGCGAGCTCGGATGCCGCTCGTATAAATCGAAGCTGGTTCAAATGTTTCCATTTGAACATGCCCGTCTGTTGCATTCCCTCATCACCGCTTACGACGGGGAGCAGAACCAGTGCCATCTATCTCGTAGCCCCGGATCTGCATATCGCAAGTCCGAAGGTTTTCGCGATCAAATTTATGCACTACCCGTGAGAAATGGCAGCTCATAACGTTGCCGGAATTTTTTCGAGTCCACAGTGAAAGAATGATGCGTAAAATATAGCGAAAATATTACGGAGATCGGAGGTGCTTCGGAGCTACCCAAAAGAAAGCGCCAGCAAGTCCCCTCGTTGTAAGCGGTCACGCAAGAATGCGACGCACTTGAGCATGCTTAAATGCAAATGTGCGAACCGGCCTCAACTCCTTGGGATGACACGAAACGCCACCGCAACGGGGGGCACCGGAAAATTCGGCGCCACGAGGGGACGTGGCGGGGGTCACCTGATGGGGGCGCTGCCGTCCAACCGCACGACGACCACCTCCACGTGTACGCAGCTCTCCATGGGCAGGGGCAGGGAGAGGAAGTTGAAGGGGTCGAAGCGCACGCTCGTGTGACTGCACACCTTGCAGGTCACCGTCGACTGCAGCTGGCCGTGGAACAGGTCCACCACCACAGACCGGTTGCGTAGGGCATGGTTCTCCCACGCCTCTCGCGCAACCTCGTCGTCCGGGCGCCCCGCGCTGTCCTTCAGCTCCACGTATGGCTTTTCCTGGACCCTGAGATCCGAGGCAGAGCATTGAGGACGTTCAATCTTTGAGCGTACGGCACATACCCCAAAGAATATCCGCAGCTTTTCGCCACGGTGTGCCAAGAATTGATGGCGACAGACGTTATATTACGGACTGACGCCCACTATTACACATACTTCCTTTTTGTTTATTCGACTGCATGCAACGCAGCCACGTGGTCACCGAAGAAGGTAGGAAAGGGGTACACTAGCTAGTGCCCCTGCCAAATACTCAATTGAGACAAATATCGTTACGAATGGTGGGTTGCTTTACTTCCAATGGTTCGCGCCAATCGAGCTCTATTGTGAGAAATCTTTAGCGGTGTCCCCCGCCATTTGTAGAAGGCACTGCCGCCTAGCAAGAACCAAGTGTGTGCGCTTTATCTGGTGTCGCGGGGTACTGCACGTACGAGTGCAGCTGGGAAGTCCCTACAACTTTCCCTGTAAAACTTAAAATATTTGTAACGGTAAGAAAGCACAAAACGACCAGGAGAACGAAAACAGACATGTACAAGCTTTAAAAAAAAAAAATATATATATATATATTTCTTTTTTTTTTTTGTTACAAAAATAAACAATGCATTGCCAAACTCTAGGGCTTTGCCCAAATGTTGTGTTGCTTGTTTGGACCAGAGGCCAAAGTTTCCAAACTGCTATCTTATTCCAAAGTTATAAGCGAGTTTCTGAAACTTTCAATGAAAAAATGGGACACGTTCCCTGCAGCCGACGCCATTCGTCCGTACTCGGGGGGGCTTTGTCTGTCGCCATTTTACCGTTAAAAGTTTCCAAAAACTTCTTATTAACAACAAGCTCCGAAACTTTGGCATCTGGTTCGAACCACTAGCACTACGTTTGGGAAAAGACTGAGTGTTTGGCGATGTGTAATCTGTTTTTAGCAAAATAAAAAAAACCACTAAAAATTTTTTTTCCAGGGTCACTCTGTACAGTGGCCCAAGTTTTTAATAATATCACGTGAGCATCAACTGCCGGGACGGCCAGCGCCGTGCCGCGGAGAGGTGCGGTGATACGGGAGGGATTAGGCACGTGCGCACAAAGCTCTTTCCGGTGCGAGCATCGTCTGCTAGGCTGTTCCGTTGACCGCACACAGCCCCTGCTCCGTAGCAAAGGAGCACAGGGTGCTGCTTCCCATATTCGTTTATCCAATGCCCCCACTTCCCTCTCTCACTCTCTCTCTGCTTCTCTTATCTGTTGGTAGAGCAAAAAGTCTGAAGAGCGAGCGCTGGTGTGATACTCGTCTTGCGCGGCAAGAATAGTGGCGCAATGACGCTAGTTTTACTCTCCGGTCTGGTTGTGTATTTTCATGTTTGAATTTACGACCGGTTGCTATTTTGCATGCCCGGAAAAAAAGCGAGTGATAAGCAATTCCTGTTCAGATCTTTGCTTAAAGGCAATTAGCTCTGCCAGCAGATAAGGATTAGGGATTGTGTGCGGTAAACGGAAGAGCCTAGCAGACGACGCTCCCACCGAAAAGATCTTTGTGCGCATGCGCCTAATCTCTCCCCTATTGCCGCATCTCTCCGCGGCACGGCACTGGCCAGCCCGGCGGTCGACGCTCACATGATAATATAAAAACTTGGGCCACTGTCATGCCCCCTTGAGGGAGTCCCTCACCTATTGAGATCTTCGTGTAGGCCATCCAAAAGGAATGCCAACAGCTCCTGAGAGTCGTGCTGCTGGAAGCCGTTGAACCGCGGGGCGTACTTGCCGATCGTCCACTGAAAGTTCAAGCAGCACATTGTGAGCGGTAGTTGCCGTGATACTCTTCGCCCGCTCCCACCGCGAGGATTGGACCCCCCCAACAAACCCTGAGTTTGAGTGGTGCCACGGTCTTCGAAGTACCGCTCCAGAGATCGTGCACCAAGTCTCCGTACCGCTTGGCAATGTGGCCTTTCATGCCCAAAGGATTCAACCTGGCAACAAAGAACGGAAAATGTAAGTACTGTGCATTAGCAAAATGCCCATCCTGAAGTGCACCAAATGACTGTGAAATGGTAGGGAAAAAAACTGTCTATCTCTGATATATCCCAAAGGTGTCCTAAATGCATAGCATGTTTAGGTAACTCCAATGCAATGGCGTCGCTTGACGTCACAATGTCAAGTCATGGTGTCACATGACGACTGTCACACTGATGGTGGTCGTCATGCGACCTTATCGCGTCATCAAGTCTACGTCCCAAGAGTGAACACGAAGCACTCAGAGCTGGCCCCATAAATGCCATGCACCTAAAAAGAAAGACATGGCCGCTTTTGCAAATTGCCGTGACCAGCTCACCTGTTCAGTTCATAAAGGTGCTTCTCGCCGATGAAGTATTGAGTGAGGGGCCGCGTATTGCTGACGCATTGCAGCGCGGCATTCATGAAACACGTGTTGCCCAGGTTGTTCAGCCCAGTGGCCCCTTTCTCCGTGGGGCCTGAAATTTTGCGGAGGTCACAAACTGTAACAATCTGCTTGTGCAAAACCCACCTAGACAGCATTGCCAATATAAAATGACAAGGCACATTTTCTAGGCTATTTGCCCATTGCAAACCTGTTAGTACCATTGTCTTGACACTTCAGGACATTTGGTACTGAAAAACACTTGTACAGCTGTCAGCTAGTGTAGTGTCAGCTAGTGTAGAAGGGCTCAGTGCTGTATTTGAAAAAAATCAAAACTTTCAAAACTGTACTCATTTCAGGGGCAGGACAGAAATATACTGTTGGTGAGAAAACAATCTATACATCACTGTGTGGCAACTGAAAAACCTAAAACATAAAATACTAAACACTTGTAGGTGTGCTTAAAAAATAATCCTGCAAAAATATCTCTTGAAACTAAAATTACTAACCCAGAACGACAGTTACAAGTCAATGTCATGTTGCGTGCTCACAATGAAAAGCCGCTAACCTTGGTTTTTTTGGTCGATCTTGGAATTAATTATGCAGGACATCTCCTCGGGCCACGTCTGGTCTTTGTTCCTTACTGTAAAATTTAAAAAAAGCAAACAGGCAAAAATCAGAAACTACAGCATCACTGTGCCGAACCCTGACCGACCCCATCTGTGCGAAACGTAACAGTTAGGCCATCACTCTCTAAAAGGTAGAATATTGACGCAAATACTTCCGAGGCCTCTTTAAAGTTCGTACAACATCTCTCTACTTGTCACCATTGGCTTTTGACCTGCATTACAACATTCCCCCTACAGCGCACACTCACGGCAGCTTTGCGCGGTGCTAGGTTAATGCAAAAGCAAGCCGAACTCACCTTCAATGAGAATTTGTTCACCGTCTTCTATGCCGAGTTGTTCTAAAGTGAGGCCCTCCTCTTCGAGCAAGGTCAAGTTGTTCTGATAAAAAAAAAAAAAAAAAAAAAAAAAAGATTAACGTTGGTTCATGAATTAATTAATCCCCAACCACAGGAAATAAGCTGGATTAGACATTCCGTAAAGTGCAACGAAGGTGCGATAGCGCTAACACGAAGTTTCTAACCGCTCACGCAGCCAGCATTTCTACGCAGTGGTGGGGGGTGGTTAGCACACCGCTGACACTCCCTTCCTCGTATGCACGTATGCACTTAGTTTGAGGTGACGCCGGACCAACGGCTAGGCTCAGGTAGCCAAAGCTCTATCGCCTTAAAAGGTGTTCCAAAGTAGCACGGCCAGCCGGGTTGGTTACATCGAGAGCGGGGGATGGCCGTACCTCGTCGTTGAGCTGCCAGAGGCGGCTGTCCTCCGGCCGCAGGCGAAGCCTGGTGCAGAGGAAGTCGAACACCTGGCGCAGGGTGGCCGCCCGGCTGAACGACGCCAGGTACGCCAGGTAGCGCTTGGGGGTCAGGCTCGGCTGGCCCGTCGCCACACTGCCCACTGTCGTACACCAATGCACAATCACTGATTCCTTAGTTTTGTGGCACCGCAAACAGCATCGAGATGCCTCTTCATTAAATGCGAAAAAGAGGTAAGTGCGGCAAAAACCGTGAGGTAGAAATCAGAAAGAGCCACCCGAAGAAACCTCAAGAGGGCAATACAATGGCCACCATCCCCTAGCACTTCAAGGGCTCAATTCTATGAGTGCAAAAAAGCATAGTAAACTCCAAATAAATAATGCGTGTCAAAACTTATTTTTGTATACTTAATAACAAAAGAAAAAAAAAACATAAAAGGCTTACATGGACGACCACAACCACAAAGAGTGTGGTCGTCCGCGAATCTCTTTTATGCTTTTATTCTGGCACATTTATACTTTAGACCCATGTTTTTGTAAATAAAAACCTTTTTCCAAACTCCGGTCTAAAAACATGCTTTTCGTCTAAGGCTCGTCAAATAATGAGGCACTAGAGAAAACCAGCCTTCTGCGTTTAGTCCCCAGTTCAAACTCTTTTTGCTCGCGTTCCGCTTGTTGAAAAGCAAGCAGGAAGGGCCTCAGCATGCACCTCATATCACTGTGCCGCAGCGTTCTTCTGCAGCATAAAGGCCGTCTGCTTTCATCGCCGTCACCATGGCAACGGACGCCGAACGAATGGAAGCACGCACGGTACTGCCGCTGCGTGAAGCCAGCAACAGCCAACGCCATTTTCCCAATGCCGTCTGCTAGACAAAGTTTAATAGTTTTGTAATGAGCAGCCGCAGACTGTCGCTGCGAGGCGGCGTGAACGCAGGGGGGGGGGGGGGGGGGGGGAAGGGAGATTAACATGCTCCCCGGTGATACACGCGCCGTGTGAAAGGTCGTTCCGCGTTCATTGCCATGATGACGCTGATGAAAACAGACAGCCTTTATGCTGCGGAAAAACACTGCCATGCTTTTTAATGGATGGAACACAAACAAAGGGAGTTTAAATTAAGGATTTAATGCAGAAGGCTGGTTTTGTCCAGCGACTTATAATTTCATGAGCCTTACACGAAAAGCATGTTTTTTTGGCCATCCTGCGCCATTTTTTTTATCTGTAACATGGGTCTAAAGTATCAAACTGCCCTAATTCTTTCGTTTTTAAAGGGGCCCTGCAACAACTTCTTGACTGGTTTTTAATTTGCACCGAACCTGAGCGCACTGAACGTAGTAACTTAAAGAAACTTTTCTTTTCTCAAATTTCGCTTTATTTTAAAAGTTATAGGCAAATTAGGATTACAAAAACAAGCTAAAAATAACCTCCTCCATGACGTCGTACGTCCTGGCTTGAACTAGAACTAGAGGAGGAGTAGTGAGCTCATTGAGCGCTCACGGCTGCCGCACTCCATGTCGACGGCTCAAGAGGACGCCACTAAAGCACGTGTTGAATATGCTGTATGAAGCGGGCGGCCAAGGCGGCTCACATTGCATTTGCTGCGCGGTTAAAGACTAATTTGGCATAACACTTCATTGGCCATCAACGACAGCAAACACGGGGTAAAGATCAGTTCAGAACGGGAGCCACTTCGCGCTGCCATACCGCCAAATGGCCAAATCGCCAGCCAAGCCCGCGCCAAAGCCTTCGGAACGCTCAGAACCGGTCGGATCCTCGAGCCGGTATACGACCTTAGCGCCGCCGCGTACCTCCGGGACATTTCTACGTTTGCCGTTCGTTGGAGCCTCATCCCACTAGTCCTTTCTAGTATGCACAGTTTTTTCTGCTGCTTGGTGGCAGGTTTGTCGATGGGTCTTTTCTTGTTTCCGCACTTTATAAACTGCATTTGTTTCTTTTCTGATCTAAAATACTGAACAAAAACTTTCATACATAATTGGAACGGTTCACAAAACTTATATTTTGTATCTCGACTAAAAAAAAAAAACTTTTAGCAGCTCTGACCAGTAGTAAGCCCAGGACAAAAGACGTCGCATATTGCGCGCTTTCGGCAAAGCGGGTCGCCCTCGTAGGTGGAGGAGGCTTCCGTGTCGTCCAGTTAAAATATGACTCACTGATATTTAGTTACTCTCTCCGTGCCCACTGGCTTGCCCGAACCCCAAGAGACGTGGAAACCACAAAAAAGGTAGACGGTCAAATATGATTCCAGGGCCCCTTTAAGTGTTCATTATAACAATGCGCCCAAATTAACTAGTTGTAACTTTTGCAAAGAGTTTATTTGCTGTAGTGGTATGAATAAGCAACTCAATCATGCAAGTTCCATATACATTTGTGCAAGCAAGAAAGAGATAGGGTTCATCCTTAACCTCCTGTAGCCATAACAGGAAGAGAGAACACTGCTTCAGGGATTCCCAAACTTTGCAATCTCAAGGAACCCCCATCTCTCTTGTCTGACAGCCGAGCAAGCCCTCCCAGACTCTGCATCAAAGCAATTAAGCAAACTAGTGCAGAAGCCTACCAACCACGTAAATAATGCATACAGTAGGACCTGTATGGCTCATAGTCACCATATTTTTTGGTCTACAAGTTGCACTTTCGCATAAAGGTTAGTTCACACAGTTGCAACTGCTGACGACCGGGGAGGCTTAAGGGAGAGGTTGGCATGGAACCTAAACTTTTTATTTTTTATTTTTAGAGCAATCTGTATGAAATTTTCAAGGTACATTCATAGTGAACAAAAGGTTAGGACACAAACGAGCTGGTGGTAGTAAAACGTTTAGACTAAAAACCCCCGAGACTGGGACGAGAAGAGACAAACAGACACAAAGTCTCAAACACAACTCAAATTTGTTATAATGTTAAAAAAAACAAAAAACTGTCTTTTGTTTCTTGTTGTATAAAGGAGGTAACTGTTTCTCAGTTCTATTGTAAAGATTGCTTTGTTGTGCTGCTTGTGGCACGGGATTCCCCACATTTCTGTCTCTCATCTGTAGTGTTTCGTGTAAGATCTGATGCCTATATAAGCCCTTTCGTTGTGAAATAAATATCAGCTGTGTTTGAGACTGTGTTTGTCTGTCCCCTCTCATCCCAGTCGCAAGGTTTTTAGTCAAATGTCTACATTCATAGCACATATATAAGAGCAACTGCTCGGTTTCACAAAGCTTTGCCCATCAGTTCTTAATTTACAACAAATTTTCAATATGGTTCACTAGCTTCCTTTATTTCAGGCCCGGAGAAATAGCAAAACATAGTGGGAATGAGACATTTATTACAAACGTTCCTGGATAGGCACCCCAGGGCATGACAGAACTCTTTTTATTAATTTCTTCACAGAAATATTTTTGCACAACACTGAAGTTCATAGTGTTGGTCATACCCTCATCCATCCAATTAAATTTGAGTATTTTAAATTCTCAACACAATTTTCTAAGAGAGGAAGCTTTCCATGCCCTCAGAAAGTTATTTAGGAACAGAATAAAAAAAACTGCACGAAAATTCGTTTAACAGTTCCCAAGATATCGCTGGGGTAAGTGCCAATGCCAGCGGAAAAATCCATTTTGAGAAAATGGCAGTTGAAAGTTGCACACACATTTTCAGCATCGAGCCAGTTTCATGACGGGGCGATTCTGCTTGCGATTCTCATTCTTGTGCAGCAAAGAGCTTGTGGACACAGTATGCATGCACATAAGTCACCATCCATGGCTTTTATTCATTTGTTTTCTCTCGAGCAAGTAATGTTGCAACCGAAAATCACGAAAATAACAAGGATTGCGCCACGTGAAGTGGCTTTACCTGCGGAGTAGCTGGAAGCATCCTTGCATGCTTTCTTTTAATGCGAAAGTATTAACTGTCTCATGAAGCGAGCTGACGCCATCAGTTTGAAGCGCGAAAACGGCACACAGTTTCCCCAATCCTTCAATTCCATTGGCTGGCGCGCGTCGACGGGGCTCCCATTGGACGCTGCGCTCGTCAGTTTCCACGACCGCTCACCCCATGGCGCTGCGTGTCCATCAGCGCGCCGTTGCTCCCCTAGGCACGGAGCGTCCAAGGTCAGCGTGCCCAGGGGAGCACACGCGCTGACCGGCGACGACAAGTATGCAGCAGACGAAAAAGGGAGAGGACGAGCGGCTTGCATACTTTCGCATTCACAACTCATAAGGAATGCTTAGGTGTACCTCAATCTTTTTTGTTCCTCGGTTGTCTTAAATTAGTTTCGACGGCTGATGGCATAGATAGAAAAATCTCAATCTGAAGTAGCAATGCGATAAGCGTCGGTATCCCACCGCACAGGGGGGGGTTGCCGATGCTGCTTCCGCTGGTCACCATGCAAAGAAGCTTGCATGAACCGCTTCCGTGCACTGAATGCGTGCACCGTCTCCTGATTCATTCCCTGCTTCTCTTGAGGCCATGAAACACGCTGGCAGAGTATGCGAAACTATTAAAACAATGGGCTGCAAACAATCGTAAAGATGGCGAAAAGCGAAGCGGAGTTGGGAAAGCGCAGGAACAAGCAGACGATGCAAGGCCGGCGTAGCCATGGCAACCGAAGGAGGACAAATGTCGCCCAATAGTAGTCACGCGCTCCCTTGAGCGGGCGCTTTGGCCAATCACCGCTTCGCAATCGCGAGGTGGGAAGACACTAACCATGCCAAAACTATGCTGAGGGCACTATTTTGAAGGACGGCAAAAAGAAAAAAAAGTCTGCTTCAAAACAAGACCAAGATGGCGGCCGTCTGGCAAGTTGAAAGAACAAGAAACGCTCCAAGTTCGACTCGATTCTGCATCTTTTATTTAGAAAAAATATTTTTTTTTTAACAGTAAATTACGTGCTGATAATTACGCAGGAGGTAGAGTATGGAATATACAATCCAAAAAAGTGGTTTACCAAAACACATTTTTTTCACAATTTTTTTTGGTTCTCAATTTTTGCGTTTCCCCTTGAAGACCGGCTGTGGCGTAGTTGTTTGTAGTCAAATGCAAGTGTGCGAACCAGCCTTTAGTCGCACCTTCCTATGGACAGCTGTTCTCAGAAAAAGGTTGGCACAGTCGCCGACCAATTTTTGGGACGCCAATTTTTCAGGCACGTTTGATGATTCAGACACCTCACATTTCGCCAAACCGTCAATGACCCCATAGAGTTAATGTATAACATTGATCGAAATTTCGGATGCCATAAAGCTGATTGCTCAATATTTCGGACAAAATTTATGCAATTTCCTCAGTTTACAGCCACTAAACAGCTGCCCTGGTAGCGCCACGAGCTTGGTCATCGCCATTTTGGTTGTTTTGATTTTGCCCTGTAGCCTCCATACCACGTCCTACGCAATAAACAAGCTGGGTTGAGGCTATATTCGGGTTTTACGGTTCTGCTACAGCCAACATGGCCGCCGTCTGCCCATTCTTATGGCTCTTCCAGTCGTTCTTGTGGTCCGTATTTTTCGAGTGCGACAGCGAGAAGAGCGGCCATCTGCTGTTCTTGTGGTCTTTAAGCGCGAAGGTTTTTAACGTGAAAGCATTAACTGTTCCATGGAGCGAGCCGACCTCATCAGGAGCGACAAACGGCAGATAAATTTCCAACGCTGCAATCTGCGGCATCCCAGCTTCGAAACCACGCATATAAAGCCACACAAAACGGCAGTGATATGAAGCCACTGTGCATCAGTGGTGCCACCCCATGGCGCTGCGTGCCCGCGCCGGAGCAGAAATGGCCAAGGTGCCGAGAGCACCAAAAGGATCAGAAGCAGCCGCGGCGCCGAGAGGATCAGAAGCAGCCTCGGTGCCGAAAGAATCAGAAGCGGCCGCGGCAAAAAAATGACATTCATGCTTTCGCATTCACAACTCATAAGAAGTGCTTAGGTGAACCTCGAGCCTTTTTGCCAATAGGCTTAGTATTGAAGCGAGCTTGGTGCACTAAACTTTGTCGACAAATAGTGCCAAATGGTGCCAACTTCAACTTTGCTGTATGTGGCAACGAAGCCGCCGACAAAGTGCAGCACTGTGATCAAACAGATCAACAAACAAGTAAAAAAGTGAACAATATAAAGTGGAAGTTGCACGAGAACCTAAAATTGACGTCAAGCAAGTGGAAAGTGGCCAATATGCAGCGGAATATGCACAAAAATTTGATATTTTGGCTGAAATCGATTTTTCGGATCGGTCGGTTATTTGCACAACTTCGGGGTCCCCTCCAAGTCCAAAATATTGGTCGGCGACTGTATATAAGTTGCACCCGTGTATAAGTCGCACCATTACACTTGCACGATCGATGCAACGAAACTGCATTGAAAAGCGCTCGTACGTCAATTATGATTGCAATATATACATAAGCGCGCGCAAGTTTCAATATTCTCGTCAACAAATTAAACGAGAAATAAAACCTTTGCAGCAAACCACTGCAGTTAAGATACATACTCATGGGAAAAATTGCAAAGTGTTGTACAGAAGACGCAACAGAAACTATAGAGGGAAAAAAAAGTTACTCATATACCATATTTATGCGATTCTAAGCACCCTACCCCCCTTATTTAGTCAAAATGGTAAAAAAAAAGTTTGCACGCGAATGTAAGCACCCCTTTTTCGAGCACAATTCAAAATCCGAGCGCGGCGCGCCGCTGTCGCTTTGTAGAAGGAGAGACCACGATCGCCAAGCTGTTAGCAACGTTGATCGCTGAAAATAATTTCCGATGTAACTGGATAGATGACAACACACGAATCGCGCGCTCGCGGCGAGAAGGCAAGCCGCGCAAGCAGGTGAGTTTGCTTGTTCTTTCTCCTTTTCTTTTCGAGGGTCGTCGGCTGCGTCGGTGTAGGGGAGACATCCTTGTTTCATTTCGGCGGCTTTTGATCAGTCTTCGATCAGTCTCACGTCAGCATGAGTGTGAAGAGAACTTCCCTATATGTTCAAGTTCAAGAGAACAGTGATCTCGTTTGCGAAGAACAGAAATCACAGCACTGCAGAGAATTTCGGCATGGACAGGTCCTGCGTGATTCGTTGGAGAAAGCAGCGGGAGCCGATTTTTAAGAATGCGTCGTGGTCAAGGTTTTCAAGAAGCGTTGTATAATGAACAGTTATAATGGATCTGAGGACGACCTCTTGTGGAACACGGAGAGCGTCCGAAGCAGCAGCAGCGCGGATGGATGCACCGAGGCGTCCTGCATGGTGTGCTGTGAGCTGTGCCGGCAAGTAGGGTGACAATCTCCCGTATTTGTTGTATCTTCTGTGTTCTATTTTACCTTTCATTTTACTTAAAATAAAGTAATATTTCTTTGCTGAAATTTTTTAACATTTAGTGTCCTTCGAATCTCCGCACCCTCCCCCACCCCCAAACGTAAAGCATTGCAAATTTGAAAAAAAGAAAAAAAAAGGGGGGTGGGGTGCTTAGAATCGAGTAAATATGGTACATTGAAAAATATGGTATGCCATCAGTGGGTTCCTTAGAACTGCTAAAATAGCACTCAAAACGGGAAAACACTTTACACGACTGCTATCGCACACCGATCCCCGGCAGGCAGACGAGGGTCTCACCGTAGGCCGACGCCACGCTGCCCACCACGGCCGTCCAGCTGCTGTTGGGGTGCCGGGGGGGCCCCGGCGGCGCCTGGTGCCGGTACAGGCGCAAGGTGATCGGGTAAAGCTCCAGTTCGGGGCTGGCGCCGGGCGTGGGGCGCACCACCTGCCGGGGCAGCGCGGGAGAGCCCCCGTACCACTGGAACAGGGCGCGCCACACCGCCTCCGGCACAGCCTCAAAGTCCCGCCCCTGGCACAGGGGCACCTGACGCTGGAGGCGGCCGCCCTCCCCCGTCAGCACCATCGCCTGCAACAAGCGCCAGAAAGACTCCATCGTTGGGACTCGTGCTTCGGTGCGTGGAACGTGGCGACAGAGAACGTTTAGGGGCGGTGCAACAATCTTAGGGTTTTGGCCAATTGTAGGAATGAGTTTTTGCAACCTATAAAATTAAAAACAGAAAATAATTTTTTTCTTCATGTTCTAGTTTATATCTAAAAAAAAATTAAATAAATTGAAGTTTGGGCTATCTCTCAGCTCTCAAACAGTCTTTCGAGTGAAGTTAGGGGGTACAACATGATTTTTCATAGAGTTCTGTTCTTAGGGCCCCAGCAGTTCCTCTGCGATTGTAGACTTTTCAAGAGTGCTTAGCATCGTCAAAGGTCGCGGCGAGCTATAGAGAAAAGACAGTTTGGATGAGGAGGGCAGCAGCGGAGACAGAATGCTTTGGTTGACTTCCATTACATGGTACCACGAGAACTTGTGTACTCCCCATGACACGACTCCGTGATTCCCACGACCGCGACTGCAGATCGGAAAATAACGAGTTTTTACCTTCATGATTTCCATATTTCGTGAGATGCCCTGCCCCACAAAGATAACCACCCCTATTTCTGGCATGCTTCATTTTTTGTCAAAAGCACCAAAAGATAGCCCACTTCTAGTCATTGCAAGGCCCTGGCCAATGGTGACCTCGACAGAAATGGTGTTACTTAGCCATGGAGGGAGATAAGCCAACATTGCTCACTGCGAGGGACAGTCGTCTTTAATTCATTTGCCCCTCCCTGCGATCACAAGCCTTTGCCAATCAAAAAATCTAAAAAAACTGTTTTTTTCAACTTTTCCTATTACACACCAAAAGTTAGCTTGCTCCTTATTTTCTCCCGATTTGCTTTCGATTTTGAGTGGGCTATCTCTTAAGATATATTACAATATGTGGCGGAATTCCAGTATTCCGGGAGAAAACGGCTCGTTTTTGTCTGATTTGTGCCAAGATAAACAATATACAATATACAAGCTGCTAACTCTTTGAACATGAAAATCGTTGCACTGTCCCTTGAACAAGCACCCAAAAATGATGTAAAGTAAAGACGAAAAGCAAGACCTCTCACCTTGACGGTATTGGGAACGATGAGGCCAGTGTTGTCTATGGAGGGCGGCCGCTGGGGAAATGCTGGCAGGAGTTTGCGCGACACGCTCGGGGACGGGTTCAAGGACGACGGCCGCGAAGACTCGGGGCACTGCTCCCATAGGCAAAACAAGACAGAGGGCAAGTGTTACATTTCCAGTTTCTTTTCAGTTTTCACTAAGAGATTGTTTCAATGTCATCAGCTAACTGCTGCATCCTATTCCTTTGCTCCTCTGCCTCTGGGTTCCTCCAAAAGTGGAGCAAAGGGACGCATATGAGTTCTTGAGAGTGACTTGAAGCGTGTAGATTCAAATTGGCACCTACTCAAAAATCTCCCATTAGACAGCCTTTACCTTATAAACATGCAGTCATAAAGCTCTATACTCCGTTTCACCTTACGTCCGGACGCAGTGGGTGCTACGAGCTATCCCAGCCAATCCTGCTCTGTGGACGTAGTCCGCAATTCGCTTTCCGCGCGTCGCTGTGCCCTCTCTCCAAGGTCACATTGGCCTCTGATGGCTCGTAACATTCGCTGCGCTCGGACGTAAGGTGAAACGGAGCATAGTCACAAAGCATGTTGCAACTCGGGTACAAACAACCTTAAAGTACTCTATTATCACGAGTAAATATTTCACAATTTTTGCGTACTGCGGGTTTGGGGAATGTATCGAGATTAAAAGCGGCGTGCTATGAAATTCGTAACCACAGGGTGAGGAGTTTGTGCGATCGATTTTTCGCAATATTTCTCAAATCACAAATGTCGCGAAAACCAAGTCTTCACGGAAATAAACCCGTTCACAGTACTCCACAGGTGCCCAAACAGGCCCGCCTGTGGATGGTGCTCGTGGGTGTGAAAAAAAAAAAAATATAAAACAAACAAACAGGTTGACGAGATCTCCGAGGCGACTCCAGTCCCCTTTGTGGTTTCCATTTCATAAGACAACCTCTTCAGCCATGTTCGGACAGAACCGAAAAACCACATTTTGACAATTGGAGAAAAACTCGCTTGTCAGTCGTGCCCTACTGCCGAAAGAAAATAGCTATGCCTAGCCCAGTGTGCCTAGATTTCAGGGTTTTGTACCGCTTGATTGGAGTCACGCGGTTCACGAGCACCTTCGCGGTACGAGCTGCGAGGAGTCCAAGGCGTCCATCGTCCGCAGGCGTCTCCGCCTTGCTCAGCCTCTCCGCCCCCGCCATTCTCCGCACCGCTACATTCGCCGGCAGATGGAGAATGACCGGGCACGTCTTTCGAATGCCCTGCCTCTAGCACGCACTCCATGCCTTTCACCGTGCTCTGGTTGCAAGCGCGTGCACTCGAGGTGCGCGAGACGTCGAAGCGTTGTCGAAGATGGGAATCTAACTCTAGAGGCTGGACAACCGAAGCTCTTCCCTGCCATCCTCACCTTGTCAGTAATTATGGGCAATGCAGGCATTCCCACACGCATTTAATTTGTGCAGGAGGCTTCCACCGTCGAATCACAAAAGCTCTTCATGGTTTGAGCCTCTCTTAAATCTAGGCTCTCTAGCCAGGCCCACCTGGAGGCTCGTGGAGGACGACCTGGGGCACTTGGGGGAGCCCGGCACGCTGGGGCAGTTGGCGGCCGACTGGGCGTCGAAGGGCACCACAAGGTCCAGGGTGTGGCCGTCCGAGGACAGGCTCGTCACGCTGGCCAGCACCACGCTTCCGTCGTCTGTGGCGGAGCGCGCCACGCTGGACTCGATCTTGCGCTGCAGCCGGCTCGTCACCTTCACTCCGCTCACCCCCGTGGGCACGCTCGAGGCCGTCGTCTGCACCTGCCAGGCAGAAAGAGCAGACGCCCCAAACTAAATCAACGGCTCAGGGACGTTCCATTCATAGCACTCTTTAGTGTTGGAGTGCTGAGAATTGGGCCAGTTTGTACTGGTTTATAACGAGGAACAAATGCACGTTTTTTGAGAATAAACCTTCGGTTGAGAATGAGTGCTCGTCCGCTGTACCTGTCTTCCTTGTGCCCCTGTTTTTTGTGCGTTCTGTTTTCCATTATAAAACACTCTTCAGAGAAGTTCTGCCCAACAGTTTCCTGATGCCTTCGCCTATTTGCACAGTAGCACCCAATGGTTTCCCAATACCTTGGCGTATTCGTGTAGTAGCGTCCAATGGTAAACTAGACTTGATTGTAAGATGTCAAAATAGAGGCTAGAAGGAAACAAATAACATGAATGGAGGAAGGCAAGTTTGCCTGTCCACCGTTTGTTTCTTGTTACCTTTTACTTCAAATCCTCAACTGTTTGTGGCTTCCCTACCTCTTTTACTCTTACTGTTCTGTCACATAGCATGCCAAATGTGTGGAGGTTCAGCACCTTCCCCATGGTGACTACCTTCAAATATATTCTAGGCGTACACATTAGATGGGTATAAAAAAGAAATTTAATTCTAGGCACTGTATGTATATACCGTATTTACTCGCACAATGAACGCACTCGCGTAATGAACGCACCCCCCAAGTCGGCCCTCAAAATTTCGACTTTTTTTTTCACTCGCGTAATAAACGCACCCCCCACTCTGACGTCAAAATTTTGACCCCCTCTTCCCACGCGCGCGAAATGAACGCACTTTTCTATCTTGGCGCAGCGAGGTCGCGAATGCATGGGCAGCACGGGGAAAAAAACGCCTTGCAAAAGGCGTTAAAAAAATTCGCGAGGATCCAACGGAAGCAAGAAAAAACATGGAGGAGCTTTTTTTTTTTTTTTTTTTTTTTTGCACAGCGCAGTCTGGACTTTGGGTTCGCGCGCTGCCGCGCGCAAGGAGGTAACAAAGAAAAGCGCCCTAAGCGAACGAAACAGCTTGGGAAAGGCGGCAAAAAGAAAAAAAGACCACGGAACTAAGAGAAAACAAAAACAGGAGCTTTTTTTTCTTCTTTCTTTTTTTTTTTTTTTTGCACTGCGCAGTTTGGTTACCGGGGGTTGCACGCCGCGCGCAAGGAGGTAAGAAAGAGGAGCGGAGAATCCCTCTAAGCAAACGAAACAGCTTGCGAAAGGCGGCAAAAAGAAACAAAAAAAAAAAAAAAAGCCCACGGAACTGAGAAACAAACAAAAGAAAAAGATTAGCTTTTTTTTTTTTTTTTTTTTGCACAGCGCAGTTTGGTTACGGGGGGTCGTGCGTCGCGCAAGGAGATAAGAAAGATAAGCGGAGAGCCCTCGCCTAAGCAAACAAAACAGCTTGCGAAAGGCAGAAAAAAAACAAAGCCAAAGAACTAAGAAAAAAAAAACAGGATTTTTTTTTTTTTTTGCACAGCTTAGTTTGGTTACCCGGTCGGGTGCCACGCCCAAAGAGATAAGAAGTTACTTCGATTTTTCAGGATAAAAGGTCTGTTCATTATGCGAGTAAATACATACCTACGCAAAAATTTTACTTCGCATAATAAACGCCCCCCTCAACTTTGCATCGATTTTTCGGAAAAAAAAAGTGCGTTCATTCTGCGAGTAAATAGGTACATACATATAAAAAGGCTCGAGGTACACCTAAGCACTTCTTACGAGTTGCGAATGCGAAAGCATGAATGTCGTTTCCCGCTTCCTTACTTTGTGTGCAGCATAGCGGGCGTCTGCGGCGGAGAGCGCATGTGGGGGGTGCGGGCTATACATGAGGAAAGGCTTATACACGAGTATAAACAGTTATTCAGTTCTCCAAAATAAATCTTAAGCGTCAAAATTGCACAAAAGCTAGTCAAACATCCTGGGCGAGATATGGATCCCAGAAAGTTCCAATGTCTAAAAGAGTTCCTCAATCGAGACAGAGCAAGAGTTTCATCTTTGGACTTGGGGATGGACGCCAACCGAAAGGCCCGCCTTACCCTCCGGTCCACATAGTCGTTCCAGGACTTCCACCAGTCCATGGAGATGAGGTAGAGCATCTGCCCCACTTGAAGGCCCCGCCGCTCCTCCCTCCTCAGCCATGTCCTGCACGGTACAACAGAAGGTTCAAAGAACTTCCCAGGGCAGTTCATAGACTAGTGTCAAAACAAATTGCAAGGAAATTGTGTTGCACATGTGAAACATTCTAGCATCACAAACATTTAACGATACTCTCAGTTTCCAGACGCCTACGCTCACAACACTCTTCATCAGATAGTTCAACACATACCATGTGTACACTTGATAGTTGCTCTTAGAATGAAGCGATATTACCACTTATCGGACCAATAAACCTGTCCATCTTCCAGAACCTTCCATACTCTCAAACTCCTCTCTCTCAGTGTGCACAGGCGGTCAAGCTCCTCCTTGCCTACCTCACCCCTCCTCGCCTACCCCTTCGATCACAAGACCTCCCCGTTAGCCAATCAGCGTCGAGCACCTCACTCTTCCTCTCTCACCCGTCAGCCAATCAGCGTCGAGCCTCGCGGCCAAGCTTTTATCCGGGCTTCACTTTTATCTGGGCTTCATGAAATGCCAAACACCCAGCTAAAGAATGTTTCACGTTAAAAGCAGCAGGACAGATAGCTGTGACTAGCCGATGGGTTCTCAAATTAGATTCTTGGGAACGTTCCCCAAAGTATTCTCATGGGTTCCCCAAACTCCCAGATTTCTTTGACCGTCCTCACCCCAAAGCAAAGCATTTTCTAACGAAGAATGTGTTATATGGCTGGCACCTAACCATATCTGCTTAGGTGGCAGCAATGGAAGTCAACAGGCAGACTGCCAGCCGAGCGCTGACGCAGCGCTCGTCTCCTCACTGATTGGACACCGGTGCCATCCAAACTTCTTTCTTAAGCAACTGTGTTGCTCCCGGCGGGAAAAAAATATCAGGTGCTCAGACATACAGCGGCACTCTGCTCCTGAAAACAAGCATGCTCCGGGTTCTCGGAGCATGCTCGTTCACACGCTTACCTTGCACAACACAGGGCCACTTCGTGCCGTCCAGTCTCCACATATGTATACAGTTTTTCCACACTGACACGTCACATTCCGTGTTACCACTGCCTTTGCCACGTTAGCACGGTAAAGGGGCGACCTTTCTTGCCAGTTTTAGAACCAATTTATCAAACCTGAGCCACCCACTGATGCATAACCATAAGCCAATCACTTCCTAGCATGTGCATTATTGTTGACAAAGTCTGCAGGCTTTAGCACTGCTTTTTGCATGAATGCCGAAAGTGGAAAGGGTTCCTTTGCTGCCACTTGAGGCAGATAAGGGGTCCTTGAGGTAAAAAAGTTTGATAACCTCTGGACTAGCACATGCATGGCATACTCGCACAAAGACAACTGGAGTTCTCCGCTTATCCTAAAAAAGAAAGAAGTCCCATGTCCCTTGGTAACTTTCACAACTACCAACCCAGCTTACTTTACCTCCACATAACCATTGCTGACAATCACACGATTCCCTCTGCCAACTGTGTGATAAAATCCCAGTACGCCATTGTTGGCAAAGTAGATAGATGGACAAAGACGACTGCATTTTTTTAGAGCTCTTGCACAACAGGCATAAACCATTTTCCGTTGGCAAAACGTTTGGCTGTTGCAGCTTTACAATGAAAAATGGATCCTATATGTATTTACCTGTACCTAATCAATTTCTAGGCGGAATTCTCTGGTCTTCCTCATTCCAAACAACTCATCACGAAAAGACTCAGTCATAACTTGTGGTAGCAATTTGTAGTACCAAAGGTGGAGAGGTTTAACTATAGAAGAATTAGCAAAATCTGATCGACATGAGATTTAAGGGTGTCCGAGTCTATGAAGATCTACTGTATAAATCGGAATATAGGTCGAATTTATTTTTAAAAATGGACCTGAAAAAGTTGACCCTCGTCTCATATAACGGACATTGGCAGAAAAACAAAAATAATCTCGCAACACTGGGTGGCTGAAGCCGCCATCCTGTTTTTCTTTGCAATCGCCTAGCACTCATCCACTCGTCCACTTGTAACGACTCACTTTCACTTGTGCTCCTTGTTTTGTTACATCTACCGTTGCCGCTCCCGGAGTGATAATGAGCGGAAGTAGAAGATAGATCACGGTAGACTTCAGGAAGGCAATCGCCTATGCAGAGATCCACGGGAATCTTGCAGCACAGCGAGAGTTTGATGTATCGGAGAAGAGCATACGCTACTGGTGAGGCCAGAGATAAGAACTGGCAGCGTGCAGCAAGGCAAAGGAAACTTCATTTCGTGGAAGGACAGCAGTGTGCCCCAAAATCGAAACAAGGGTGGCAAATTTCATTCGGAATCTGCACGCCAGATTGCAACCTGTGACGTTAGAGTGAATTTGTACGAAAGCCGTCGAGGTCGCTCGTGCCTCCGGGCTCTCGAGGGTGCAATCCAGAGGGACGTCATCGTCCCTTTGGATTGCGTTAGTGAACTCGTCGTCAGACGAAGGTTCTGAAGAATCTTAGTAACGCTGGTGCAATTCCTGTTTTATTCTGTGCGAAGCGATTAAATAAAAGTGCAGTGTTTTTTTGTCCTTGTTGCATTTTCTTGCCATAAAAACTTTTTTTTGCTTTTTGCAACTTGTGAATTAGGGGGTCGACCTATATTCCGATTCGATCTATATTCCAGTTTATACAGTAAATACCCACAAAGGGCCTTGCTTACCTTATTATCTCACCCTCTTCTTCCCTGGATGAGGGCCTCAGCCCGAACACAACATGGCACACCTGTCCGAAGAAAAGATGCTTCCAAGTCAGTCACTGATGCACAGCTCCACATTTTTGTTACGTCGGTATCACGCACGCGACGGCAATACATTATGTCGAGCGCTTGTAACACGACAACACATTCTCAAATTACCAATTGATATCACGACCGATGCCACGGAACTGTTGTGGCCATGCCAGTCTGTGTATTGCCGTATGTAATCATTGCCACTCCAGTAGATAGGGTTGTCGGATTGAGGCCACCAATGTAGCACCTCTCAAATAAAGGGTTCTGCCCAAAAATGTGTCCGTTGGTTACAACTGCTTTGATTGGCCAAATTTGTCTGTTCAAAAGCTCTAGAAGCCCCAATTGGGGAGGGGCAATTCACTGAGGGTCACGTGGTCAAGCAAACAAGCTCAAACTGTTCGATTTGTGTAGGGTTACCGAGGACAAATGTCACCCACCTGAAACATGAGGTTGAGTAGACTCAAGGTGAGGCTGTTCCCAACCGTCCAAACAAGGTACTCGTCTAGTGTAATGGTCCCGTCCTGGCAAGCGAGGCAAAAAAACAATGACAACAATGAAACCCTCCTCAAAAGCAACAAGCACGAGCTACGGTCGCCCGTTGGTTTCCGCTAAATGCGCTCCTAAATATTGAGCCACAAATAAAAGCACCCATTAGCGGGAAATTAGAAGGTGCATCACAGTTTGGTAACAAGCAGCAAACAAACATACTACAAACGGACAATTATTAAGTGCATAGAATAATGTGAATTTAGAGCATAAAAAGTACTAGATACAAAAATCAGGCAAACACAAAGATGTCACAAATATATCGATGTCTATGTGTGTTTTCGTTATCACCGGCTTTTATTCTCTCTCAATAAATTGTGTGTTTTCACATTCCTGTTGTGGCCCCAAATACACCAAGTTTCAAGCCCTCCTTTAGGGCCGTAAATATTATAAAAATTAAGCCGAATTTACTTCTGCTCGCAAAAACAATTTTGTAAATAAATATGCAGGCTGTGACAGGTCAAGAACCCGAGGCGAGAAAAAGGAAAACTGGGAAGGAGGAAACATGCATAATGCCAGAGATAGATGGATGTTTCCTCCTCTCCAGCATTTCATTTGCGTCCTCCTCCCCAGCCTTCCTTTCCCTCGCCCTGGGTTTTTGACCTGTCACCGTCCATAGTCACATGTAAATGGATGCAAGCAACATAGCTACATCACATACCGTAAGTAGAGCCAACTACAGTCGAACCCGGATATATTGAATCCAAAGGGGATTGTAAAATAGTTTGATACAGTTGAACCTCGATTTAACGAAACCGGATTTTACGAATTTCCCGATTGAACAAAAAAAGTCTGATTTCCCGCGCAGCCTATGCGCGAAAAATGTCTTTCTTGATTTTACGAAGTTCCCGATTTAACAAAATAATTAGCGGGTCCCGGTGATTTCCTTAAATCGAGGTTCAGCTGTATATCAATAATTCGATATACAAAAATATGTTAAATTAAGCTCAAGTTGAAATTTCCTGGCATCTCTGCTAATACCGAAGCTGGCGACAAACGGGAGCTTACCAAATAGAGCATCCAAGAGCCGCTAAATGCAGTAAACATAGTTGGCAGAGACCGCAAACACTGCCGCGCTTACACGCGCACCTGGCTGGGACCTCCACACGGCATTAACGACAAAGCACGAAAATAATAAAAAAAAATTAAAGAAAACCGGAAAAGCAAGATGCATAAAAAAGATCTCTTGATCCATAGAAAAAAGTGAAGCAAGCAACAAAAAAGAAAGCTCACTACATTCAAGCAACAAAAAAAGGCAAAAAAAAAAAAAATACAACAAAGCAATAACGGCAAAAGGAAGAGGTAAACAAAGATAAGTTGTTAAAAGTGTGATTGCACAACCGTTATTGTCGACACACTCAAATTGTCGAAGACTTTTCTGTTTTTTTTTTCCTTATTTTATTTTGAGGTAGGGAGTCACTCAGCATCAGCAGTGTTCGGTGAAAGGGCGCAGGCTACCATTCCCCGCTCTTCCTATATGCGTGCGGGTGCCCTTCCCCTTGCTTTTGCCATCCTCAACCTTCTTTTTTTTTTTTTTTGCAGCTAATTTTTTTTTACAACTGTTTTTTAGTTGCATATTTTTCAGCATGTATGCTGGCTTGACGGTCTGCCGGCCATGCAAGGCAAGCGATGTGCTCACCACCTGCACAATCGGATCGCGTGAAAAGCAACGGGCGGCCGTGCTTTGTTAGCTATATCGAGTGTCCCCACCATGGGAGTTCGATAAAAAAAAAAAAAACAACGCTCCTCCAGTATTACATCTGATATTCAAGGGGATGTTTGGACTGTTTGATATAAACAATAACTTGAAATACCCGAGTGTGATATAACCGAGCTCGACTGTAAAACGTACCTTATTGGAGTCGTGCTTGTCAAAAATGTCTTCCACTAGCCTGCTCACATCCAGTCTCACTGTAGGTAGCTGAACTTGAAAGAGCTGCAAGCATTACAAAGTTCACATGCATCAAATATTCATCAAAAGTCCAGACACAAAACAAAATAAACAAGAAACGCACTGCGACGAAAAAAAAAAAACATTTCGCACGATTACCTCATCGTTTGTGACCCTCTCTTCCTGCTGGAGCACCGTCAGAAGCGAGAGCATGTTTCTGACTTCTTCGTAGGACAGCATGCCGTCCATGTCTTGGTCGAACACCTTGAAACAGACTGGCCGGGAAGGGAACCCGCGCAACGTATCAACAAACTGGCCCGCCGCTACGTGTTTTAGAGAGTTCACGAAACAGATAACGTGGACATGCAAGTCGATGGTTGAAGGATACCTACACTTCTGCCTCTCAGTGAGGGGTCCCCTACAGCAGGCCGACACGCCGCACGCCATCTCCTTGAAGTCGATGTGGCTGTCCCTGTTCTCGTCGAAGGCATTGAAGATCCCTGGAAGGCAATATGAGCCGTATTACCAATGTCCCTGCCACAGTATCTGGTAAATTTTGGGCATGCAGTAGACTGTCCAGTATTTCAAACAAAAGGAATGCCAAGAAGCTGTGCTTCTGACTCTTTTTCGTTTCACTCCCGTCACAGATGCATTCGCCGTCAGTTCCACGAGCAATTATTAAAACAAAAAAAAAAGAAAAAACCGGATCGAAGAGCTCGGGAAAGAATCGAGCAGTTTTGAACAAAACCGACCTATTCTTAAACTTGCTAATAAGCTTCCTTTCTGACCACACGAGCTTCGGGATTATGGAAATATGTCGTCGCAACTTTTGGAAGGTGGAAAATTTATTTGGCATTTTTTCATAAAAATCTACTCCACACAAAAAAAGGGAAGAGGGGCAATATGTTACTGGGGTGAGGATAGGAGTCAAGGTGTTGCGCTGTATCGACACAATGCGGTGGCCGAAAAGAGTGGCTCACCCTGGCAGAGGGCGGCAGGCACGGGTGGCGAAATGAGTGGCCCCAGTGTCTCCAGGTCAAACTTGCCCGTCCTCGACTGAGTCTTGAGCTGCCAGTACCGCTTCTCCAGCTCTATGATGTCCGTCTCTTCCACTGCGTGGAGAAGGAAGCTGCTAAGCGCAAGCGGTGACTCCCATTTGTCCTCCCAACGTACGCTCACCCAGCTGGTTTAGGTGGGAAACTCATAATAAAAGCAAAGCTAGCACTCCAGCAGGAGTGGAATTCAATGCGAAGTTGGCATCTCTTGCAATTGCAGACCCCGGCTTTGACCCTACTGTTTCGCGTCCCTATGTTTCCTCCAAAGCACATGCTTGTTCTCTTTCCCCTTGCCTCCTACGCACTTTTCCACTAAGTAGGCGATCACACTCACCCAGCACCACCTAGGTAACGAGGTTCTAGTGCTAGATTTTTGTCGTCTGCCGGCGGTCAGTGCCGGTCACAGATTGGACAGGAGTGTGCCGCATTAGCATTTTGCTGGGACTAAAGTTCAATAAGTGAGAACAAGAGTTCCAGCTGAATGTTGACGCAGTACTCGTACGACACTCTTCTGTTACCTGGGTGCCTCGCAAGAAATGGCTAGGAGCCAGCCATTTAACACATTCTGCATTACAATTTGTAAATTTATTACTAAGTCAAGCTTCCTGCACTGCCTGCAGGTGGACTTTGAAGGGGCTTCAGACACTAGCCCTAGCCATTATCATATCTTAAAAGTGTTTAAAAATAATCATTGCATTTAGCGAGAGGATTGACCTCAGTTTTGCAAGAAACAAATTCTCTGTGAATGACAAGTCGATAAAATCTCATTACCCAGGACTAAGATTACTGGAAGCAACCCACAGACAAGAAAACATCAAGGGACAGCGAATTCTACATAGCCAAAATACTTAAATGCTTTGCCACTTTAGTATTACACCCCATGTGCAAGGCATGTATCCAACTGTGATTGGTTGAGAATGCTTCTGTCTCAAAAGGGAACTGCACAAGACAAAAAGGGAAAGAACTAAGCAGCTCTGTTCCCTAAGTTGGACCAAGCTGTCGAACAGAGAAACATTTCATGACGCTCTAAGCTTGGAAACCAGCCCCAAGACGCATACTGCGCTAATAAGCTCAGGTGGCACTCACGGTGTGTGACCCCGGCAAGTGTCTGGTAGAAGGTGGGTGTCTCGAGATCGTTGGACAAGGTCACCGAAGAGGGTTCACTAAGCAGCCACCGGGTGAGAGACGTGGCCTCGGGATGTTGCAGTAGCCACTCGTGGAACTCCTCAAATGTCACCTTTTCGCTCTGGGGCAGCAGGCAAAGTTGCATGTGCACAATAAGTGATGTCCTCAGATGTTACCAGCATTACTAGATCAACTCAGTAGCAAAACTGTCCATAGACACTGCTTCCCCGTGCATATCCCCCTCCCTCCCAAAGGTTTGTTTCCAGTCGTTCGAAGCGCCATGGTTTGGAAGACGGCTGTTGCGATAACGGCGGCTTATTTCATAGTACAAACGGGTTTTGAAGAACAGTGTCTAGATGACGCTTCAAACGACAGGTGGCTGCTTTGGGCGGGTGGAGGGGGAGGTCGATTTTCTGCAGGAGTTTAGCAACTGAGTTGATCTAGTAAGATCAAATGTTACCAAGTCCATCCTAAAAAAAGACTGCTGATGACATTCTTTCGATGCAGCCTTCAGATGACTTTCCAGAAATTTATTTAGTCTGCAGCAGCTCATTTGATAATTTTAGTTTCATTCCTTATTTTCTAATGAGACCTCAAAGCGAGCTCGCAGGAGCCCTAAATCGGCAGTGTATATGTTATAGTTGAGACTTTAAAATAAAAGTCACCTTGGCAAGTTCAGCTTTGCATGTTTTACATAGTCAGCTCTTTACCAAAGTTGCAAGAAGATGGAAGAGGTCCTCTGAATTGATATTTTGTAGCGTGAGCTACACTGGCCGAGGTTGAGCAGTTTAGCGTGGCTCGCATAGTGAACCGTGCTCCGTGCTACGCAAGCGCGAGGAGCAGTGACATCACACGGCGCACAGCTGGCGCGCCGGAGATGCCGCTGCCGTGCCAAAGCCACCGCCGCGCGCGCCTCGCCGGTCTGCACATTCCACAGAAGTGACGTCATAGCCGCTGCAGACGCACTGGCGCCGCCGCGTGCCCAGCTGTCCGCCTTCGTTGCACAGTAGTCAAGTCTGACGCTGCACCGGAGCCGCTTGATAGCGCTTCTTATTTTGTGCGCATCAGCTCGGCTATACCAGGGTATACCCTGGTATAGCCGAGCTAAGCCACCACAATCTTTTGTTCTAAAATGGCACAATATATATGCAAAAGCACTATATATTGCTGCTAAAATGCCCTAAAGTACACTTTTGACAGTGCAACTCAAGTAAATAAAAGTTACAAAAGTCAGCTGATTTCCCCATATTTTTATGTTGTCATCAACACTTGAACTTCAAAGACATTTTGTCACATTTAATACATACGACTTTATACTTTACACCACAAATAATTCATTATAGACATGGTTCTCAAGTGATATGGTTCCTCACAATGATGCACTTAAAAAGTTCAGAGTTCCACAACGACTTGATCAGTTGCAAAATGTTAAACTTGTAGGATATCTCTTTCTTCCCTTTGATTTCGCTACTTCTCTTGGTTACTAGGTGCTTACATAACACGGGTTTTTAAGACACCTGCTACAAGAAACCGTGGCAATTTCGGGCTAAGTCTGTTTGCTCCTCTTTGACTGAATATGCTGCAAGAGAATTATGATCCATAAAACCTTGGCTGCTCATAAACTATACTCGTTTTCACCTCAAGTACTGTAGTAAAAAAAAGTCCAACTCCTCACGTAGCATTACTAATTTCCACCTTTATGTGGATAATTAAGATATATGTAGGTGCATTTTAGATTAGATCTATGTTACCTTATCAAGACGTACACGCTTCAAACGCCAAGAGCATCGCTTCTTCCTCCGACAACCAAATCCTGCAAAAACTACTTTGCGCGGCGTATTAATAATGCGCAAAACTTCCTTTTTTCTTGAGGTGGAAATGTGTATAGTGAGACAATAAATACACCCATTTAGCCATATTGAGAACAATGTAGTCTAAGAAATTCCCAGATGCAACAATTTTAGCAGGGCTTGTAAACTGAAAAGAACCAAGCCTTGTGAATGATGGAGCTTAGATGCACTTTAGGTTCATAAATATTGTCGTGAATAAAAACAAACTTGATTAATAAAACTTAAAATGAATGTTTAATGTGGCAAACTTGCGCCGAAAAACAAAGTAACAAAGATTGTGCTTTGACGGCGACAGAGGGATGACTGACTCGAGTAGCCATACGAACCTCCTTTTGTAAGCACGTAGATATATCTAGCTTATGCTTGTTATAAGGGAAAAATAGTTTTATTTTCTGTATTATGTACCCCCTACAATAATACCCTCGTGGCGATGTAGGTACCACGTAAATAAATAAATAAAAAGTTTTCGAGCTCGAACAGACAACAAAATTCTTAAGTCATCTGGAACATTCAAGTCATGCAAACAGAAAAAAGATTAAAAAGGACGAACGCTGGTGGGGATTAAACCCCAGCCAGAAGCGTGGGAGTTGAGCACGCTGCTGAATCAGCTATTTTCATGCAGCAATATGATCTCCACTCGATCACCGAAGGTAAAGCCTTTGTGCTGATCTCATTATAACAGGCAAAATTGTCATCCATTCAATTGGCCCCAACATTTGCTAGGCTTGTACCACAGATCCTGATACTTGGTGCCTTGCACGGCACACAAGGAAACAAATTTGTAGGGGTGTGAGAGAGCCCATATCGACCTTTGCTTCACTGCTGCAGAGGACTGAACTGGCTGGCACAGAGTGAAGCATTTTAACATAACACAAAATAAAAAATAAAAAAAATTGTAGATCCCATTTACTTCACAAGACGATGGAGGACCAAGGAAGCTGTTATCTTTACAACAAGTATACGACATCTATACGATTTACATATGATTGCAATGAAGACACCTACACGACTTCACTATTTGTCTTTTTTCCGACTGAGCCCAAGTCTCTATATCAGCATCCCGGAAGCGAAAGAAAAAGTTCTTGGCTGAGATAAGTCGGTGACCGTAGATGATAACAAGGGATCAAGACCTTACTATCTAATAATGCCAAGGAAGGCTGACGCACGCAGGTTGCAGGTTGCCCCCTCTTTTTATTTGTACTTGCCACGACCAGACAGAACAAGGGAGCGCCGTTTAAACGGGAGTTTTTTTGTTAACATCCATGGACATTTTTTTCCAGATCCTAGCACATAACAGCTTTGCTGTAAAAAATATTGGTTGATAATAGTGGATAAGCGAGAGCCTACCAATGCAATGGCTGGACGTCCAGTCATGATTGGTGGAAATTATTCAACTACACTTGACAAGGAAGTACTATCAAGATCAATATGAGAATTTGTAGTTGGGTAACTAAGTCTATCAAGATCAATACAACTGTGAGCACCGCTCCCTGTGGCCTGCGGTACATTCAGTGCCCTCTGCCGAACGCTCCATAAAGCTTAGATGCAAGGGGAATTGAGACAAGTTGACTCCTACGCTCTTTGCACCACCCTTCACATCTGGGCTGTCTGCATGCACTGATCGTGGCCTCCACAATTTGTCGTATGCGCGTAAACTGACGTGCATGATAATAACTCGAAGCGATGGCCACACTCGCTGCGGGAAAGTTTGTCATTTATTTATTTTGTTATGTTACTTTTTTGGTAGTAGGGAGCGAAAGACTGCCTACGCTTGCACCATGCTAACTCCTTGCATGTGCAGATTTGCAGTTTCCTGCTATTGCGAAAGACACGCAAAGTAAATAATAGGCAGTTTTAGTAGCCTGTTTCGATACTTCCAATAACTGTATGATGCATGTACAAAGGCGTCGGCGGAGCGTCGGATATTTTTATCAGAATTATGAGAATAAATTACTAAAACTCGCAAATAAAAAAAGTTACCCTACACAAATATTTATTTAAGCAGTTATTACTACAGCACACTGCTAGCGGAAAATGCTTTTGGTAATTGGTCAACAATTTCATGGTTCCACTGACCATTCTTTGCTAGCAGACGATCCGAAAGTGCAGAGTGGTGCAACGATCCCTAAAGATATGTCTCGTCTGCAAAACGCCTTTATACTTTACGCAGCAATTGACAGGTGGCACTGATAGTGCCGCAAGCCACTTGGAGCGGTATTCACTCTAATATTGATCATGATAGTGCATATGTATACCCAAATTAGTCAAAGCTGCAATAACAAACCATTCTATTAAGCTGAGAAAAAAGAGCAAGTTGATAAAAAAAAAGACATCTTTCTTTATGCGAGCAATTCACAGCATGCCCCTTAAGACTGAGACAGTTACCCAAATGCCTGCTTGAACATAAAGCAGGGTAGTAGAATGTCCTATGACCTCAAATCTCTCAGAAAGAAAGAACACCTAAAAAAATCATCAGCCATTCCAATCTGTGTAGGTGGATCACCACCGAAGCTGTTAGCACACGACACAGACGAGGGACCGGAGGAAACTAGACGCGCGACGGAACCGCCACCCAGCGAAAAGACACACGCGACGGGACCGCCACCCCGGGACAGCAAAAGGAGAGGAAACTAGGCACACAAGCGCTTGAAACAAAGACAAAGAGAGGGCGGTGCGAGCATAGACATGGACGACGCGGGTTGCACAGCAGAAAATCTTTGAGAAACCTTTGTTGTCTACCTGAGAGTTTACTGATCTTGAGAATGGTGCCTTTTGATAACTAATCTACTGAATAGACCTATTGCTAAATTACCCTAACATCAAGGAGAATGCAGGAAATGGTGTTCCATGCGCCGCACGTGCCGGTGTCTGCAGCAGTAACTGTCCTAAAGCAAAAGCCTAAAACAAATGGCATTTTGCATGAGCGTTCGTCAACGCTTTATTTTGGTTATTTACTTTGAATCTTTTATACAGGTAAGGTGTGCACGTGCGGTGCCAGCATCTGCAGCAGTACCTGTTCTAAAGCAAAAGCCCAAAACAAATGGCATCTTGCATGAGCGTTTGTCAATGCTTTATTTTGGTTATTCACTTTGAATCTTTTATATGGGGAAGGCATGTGCGCGCAGCGGTGCGAGCGTAAAGCTTTTAGTCACTGCATACGAAAAATCCACGGAACCCTAGCCATAAACAGCTTCGCTCTAAAAGGACTACAGGAGCAACTGCTCACCTTAGGACTCTCCCCCATTTCTTTCCTTGCCCCTTCTTTCAAAAAGCGTGCGAGATAAATGATCCTAGACGACAGACGCTGGGCTCAAAGGAAAGAACGGGGGCTCACCTCGATGAAGCAGTCGGCCACCGCTTCTGGAATGTAACCGCCGTCGCAGGCAAGGACAAGCTTGATCATGTCGTTCTTGTAGATGTGTGTGCCTCCTTCGTTTGCGTACAGGTTGAAAATGACTGCCACACCAGCAATGCCAGGGCAAACCAGGATGAACAAGAAGGGAGAACAAACCAATGCCATCAGATAAGCTTGACAAAGACAAAATGATTCAGAATGACACAAAAAAAGGCTCACATCATCACAGCTCTCAATGTTTTTAACCTTCTAAATCAGGAAGGATTCGTGTGGAAGTGGCAGTAGTTGCCTTAGCCGCAAACAGAAATGTCTCCACTTCAAGGATCTGCCTCGGTGGCTCAGGGCTGACAAACACTGGTACAGCCTTGAACATGAAGAGACTACTAAACTATGTTTCTGAGGGAAGAACCTTGCTACCTCTAAGCATCAATCTTTTAGCATCACTTTATGGTGCCTCAACCACCGAACTGAAACATTCACACTTCCAGGACCTGTCTTAGGAACGGCTTAGGGTTGGCATACACTGGTACAGCCTTGAACATGAAGAGACTACTCAACTATGTTTTTGAGGGAAGAACCTTGCTACCTCTAAGCATCAATCTTTTAGCATCACTTTATGGTGCCTCAACCACCGAACTGAAACATTCACACTTCCAGAACCTGTCTTAGGAACGGCTTAGGGTTGACATGCACTGGTAAAGGCTTGAACATGAAGAGACTACTCAACTATGTTTTTGAGGGAAGAACCTTGCTACCTCTAAGCATCAATCTTTTAGCATCACTTTATGGTGCCTCAACCACTGAACTGAAACATTCACACTTCCAGAACCTGTCTTAGGAACGGCTTAGGGTTGACATACACTGGTACAGCCTTGAACATGAAGAGACTACTCAACTATGTTTTTGAGGGAAGAACCTTGCTACCTCTAAGCATCAATCTTTTAGCATCACTTTATGGTGCCTCAACCACCGAACTGAAACATTCACACTTCCAGGACCTGTCTTAGGAACGGCTTAGGGTTGACATACACTGGTACAGCCCGAAAAATGAAGTGACTACTGAACTGCGTTTTTGAGGGAAGGACCTTGCTAGATCTAAGCATCTACCTTTTAGCTTCATTCTATAGAACCATTATTAAGGAGGAGCTTAAATTGTAGTGACTATTAATACGTAACAAAGTTAGTGTTGTGCGAATATTCAAATTTGTCGAAGTGTTAATTGCAGTGGGTTAGCCCCGTGGAGCGTGCTTCTTACCAAGCACCGGTGCACTGCAGAGAAGCAACACCCGTGAAGCCAAAGTCAAAGTAAAATTTGGGGGTTTTATGTACCAAACCAACGACGGGCATCTGGCACGCCCCAGCGGAGGACTGAGGATTAATTTCGACCACCTGGGAATCTTTTGACGTGCAGCCGAAAGCTCAGTTACACGGCGTCTTCTACGCAATAAGCCTCCACCAGATTGCGGGCACCTCGGCCGAGATTCGAACCCGCCACATGGGGACCCGTAGGCCGACGCTCTCGCCTCGGAGCCACCGAGGCGGCAACACCCGTGAAGCTTGCTTCCCCGAGTGTTGCTTCTCCGCAGTGCACCGGAGCATGGTAAGAAGCGGGATAAACGGGGCTAAACCACTGCGGTCAACACTGAAAAGTACAAATATTCCAGTCCCGTGCTCGGAAGGAAGGCACACTTCCAAAGCAAGATGGAGCATGCACGCCTAGTGTAGTTAGAAAAAAATAAAAACTTTGTGATTGTTGATATCTACACAAAGGTGAAAAGGTGAACTGTGGCTATTATGCAAGAGTATATGTTATGCAGGGATGTCCTGGCAACCTGCATTCATAATTCCTTTCTTTCATTTTCTCAAATTTGAGATTTAAGAAAGGATATTTCTACTGTAGATAGCAACATTTATAAATCCACTCAATTAGGTATAGCTAGGCATCTCTGTATGTTTAACTTTATGTTAAATGAATCATTAACTTCTCATCCCAATGTAGGCATTGAACTTTTAGAGGCCACAGTTCATAAATATAGTTAAATTTAACTTAAATTAGAAATGGACAAGTGGAAGCTTGGGAACAACCCTCGCAAGTCCAGCTGGGTTTTCGTTTAAGCATGGTACAGTACTAAAAGGCTCGAAAAAACTACTCAATTTTCAATATGAAAATACTTGTACAAAACCACTATCCGCTTCGAATCACTTCGAACTCAAAATCTGCTATTTGCACCTGCCCAGACAAAATGACTCAGCAATGCTGTGAAGAAAAAGTGAAGAGGGCAGTGTGCTCACATCTTATCCGCTCCTCCCGGGTGCCTCGCGTCAGCAGCACCAGGCCGCAGAGGAGGTCCTTGAAATTGATGCCCTTGCTTGTGCCACCACATGCCTGGAAGATGTGCTGCATACCAAGTTCCCCACAAAAGGTCACAAAAGGGCCTGCCATCGGCTGAAGATGTCAGACCCATCACAATGTATCATCTTTACTGACCTTGGAAAGCAACTGCAGCCTCCAAGTTTTCATTCAAAAAATGTTTTAAACAGTTTGCTAACTTAAAGTAATGCTTAGATGTGAGTTTAATCTCCACAACAAAGCATGGAATAACTTCAGTTTTTGTTTCTGCATGATAGCTTTTGCAGAAAATAACAAAAGATTGACTGACCAATGCTAATAAAATTTAAAACAAGATTGAGACAGAGTAAACATGGAAGGTCGGTGCCTCAACTAACACAATCCTTCGAGCCAAAAAAAAACAACTGGAGTCACTAAACAATTCAACCACATGCAAAAAAACAAGGTACATTGGTCAAGTGGGCACGTCACACCCCCCCACCCACAGGTGTAAACGTGACAAAACATGATGGAACAACAGTCACAATACGACATGCACAGATTGGGGTGTTTCCAGAGTTGTGGAAAGAGTACCTCAGCTAGCTTGAGTGGCACAAATTCTCCAAGCACCTCCTTGATGAATGCCTGCCTGGTGATGATGCCACTCAGATTCGAGGCCCGCTTGAAGGCATCCCTCAGCCGCCTCAGTTCAGATTCCGTCACTGCGTATGACAAAACGCGGAGGAATGGTAACAAACCTTAAAGGGACACTGACAGGGTATTTATGCTTGCCAATGTTTTTATTTGTACATGATACATGAGAGCCCAACTACCCAGAACACAATTTGCAGCTCGACATTCATTTTCTTCCTGCCTGAAAATTGCCTAACGAGAACTGGCCGGTTTGAGTCACGCTTACTCTCTTTTCCATAGTCACATGCCGTTTTCTAAGGTTTAGACACAACCACCAAATATAATCAAAGTCACTGGTCATCGAAGGCACACACTCAATATCAAAAATAGAAAAAGAAACATGATACTCAATTTTTATTACTAAAAAAAGAACTACAAATACGTTGATTGAAAAAAAAAAAAAAAAAAAGAAAGTTGCACAGCCACGTCACTTCCGGCAACGCTCTCCTCCTCTATATTTCTTCTTCCTCCCCAGACCAGTTTTGATTTCGGTTTCGAGCAGTTGCATGTTTTTACTTTATTAAAAATATATGCGACGTAGCAAAATATTGATTGGGTAGTCCTCTGACACACTTATTAAATGCCTGGCAAAAAATTAAAAAAAAAAAAAAAAAAAATTTGGGGGGCTGTTAGTGTCTCTCTAACCAGAGGTGTTACCACAACATTTCAATGATGCGAGAGAAAGAAGCAGAGAAGTGGCGGGGCACTAGACCGTAACAGTTTATTGACACATGGAGTGCTGACTATAAGTAAAAGTTTCTGCTGCCGAAATTGCTTTTCGTCCCGAGATGTACGGTAAGCTGCATGCTACATTCCCGGTCCCTTCTCTCGTACCAGGGCCACATTAAAGTTTAACAAGAGCGAATTAACTTTTTTTTTAGACACCACCCCCAATCTCAATAAAGGTTAGGGTAAAAGAACTCCACACTAACGACAATACATAAATAGAGACAACCAGAGTGAATTCAGCACAGCTAACTAAAATTAACAGATATAAAAATTTATATATAACCACCAGATCACCTCTTATTCAATAAATTGAGTCAAGAAAGTCTTGTTGGCTGTGTTCAAAAATATTGTTGCGGTTACCCCCCCTTTTTTTTTTCTCTTCATCTTTCCTAGTCTCAGGTTTCAGTGCGTGTAACTTCAACCAGCTCACCTGTTTATTCATCTTTTCGTCAGTGCCATCTAGATTTGGTAATTTTATCGATAAACTATGAAGTCCTGAAATAACTCGTGCTTTCCAAAGCAGCATTTTATATATTATAGAGAAGTCCTTGCTAAATCCATCACATAGTGATTAACACTGAGGGCACTGAATGTTCATGCACTCAGTAAGGATTATTAGTTTTGAAGCGACCACCTTAACCATGACTTTTATAGCAACATCTAAGGCACAAAAAGTTAGGGTGCAAACAAGCTGGTGAAGGTTTAACATTTTGGACAAAACCCCGAGACCTTGTGTTGTGTTGTCCTTTTTCCCCCCAGTCTCGGGGTTTTGTCCAAAATCTAAGGCACAACTGCAAAATCTCTTGGCCACAGTTTAAAGCAAATGCTGCAATCAGCTCACCTAGAACAAACCAGCTATTTAGCAAACCCGACCGATAGTGAAGTTTGTTCGAATAAATTTCCATCCACACTGATGTAGCAGTGGTACGTCTCTAGGCAATACGATAACATTAAAGCATATCAAACCCTACATTACAATGGCACAAAGCCATAAGAACTCACAAAACCTCCAAGGTAAACCAAAGGCATTGTTCTTCTCATCTCAAGCAAAACCTTAACAAAAAAAAAGTCTCCCTTTTGCTGCGCTAGCGTAACAAAGGCAGAGGTGGCTAAGGGTTTGCACAGGCCGATATCTAGAGGCCCGTCCCAGCCCAGCCCGCTGTCTCTTGGGCTCGAACACGCCCACAGCCCTCAATCTATTTCCGACAGCCAACGAGGCCCAGCCTGACATGGCGCTAATTTTCAAGGGCCCGCTGAGGCCTGCTCCATTTTAGCCCTGTATGAATGGCCAACAAATTGCACCGCATGGCAGCTTGCTTGTCACTGCTACACATATGTTCATTACGGTAACCGATTGTCAATGCTGTAAGCACCTTTTTTTATTTTTTTGCTGCTATTATTAGTTGGACCAACCTGCGGGCCTCGGCAGCATGTTTTATTATACTTTTCTGCGACCAAACCCGTGCGGAAAGGCATAAAGAAAAAAATGACAAGAGCAGCAGTAAACAAAACCGTGTGTCAAAGTTGAAAAAGAGTAAAAACGTTGCGATGAGTTGGGACCTATAAGGCAAACGAAGTTCTAAATTGCCCACTCACAATTCATACAACAAAAAAAATATTATTTATACTGCCGTTTTTGCGGTGGTCTGCGAGAAATTGTTTAGGAAAAGCACTCCTTCCCATATTCTGGATGCATGCACTCGTATGTACATATGGTTTACGTCAGCGAGGGCGCACATTGTGTAGGTGGGTATGTGCACGTGTTGATGGGGCCAAGCGATGGTACGATGGCGGCACCGCCGGTGGTGAAAAGGAACGCCGCCGCTATGCTCTGGAAGAGCATTCGCTGCACACATACAAAACCGTACAAACACACATACAAGCACACACACGTTTTCAGCATATGGGTCTCCCCCACTGAGGTCACTCTCCCAACCCCCCAAACAAACTGCCAAAAAACATTACTGCCATAAAAAAAATAAGCGATGGCCGGCTTGGTTTGCTTTGGCCCGCCTTGCAGACTTGAATGCAAGGCCCGTACCTGGCCCAGTCCCTTCGTGAATGTAGCCGTGAAGCCCGAGCCCAGCCCGCTGGCCGGGCCAGCCCGTGGCCTGCGGGCTGGCCTGTGCCCATGCAAATTTCTAGTGGTGACACAGAATGCGATGTGTTAGTGAAGAACTGTGTACACATGTGAAGACTGGGTGGCACGAAGTGACCCTGTATCGTGTAAGGTAAACGCGTGAGCACTCCGTGAATGTCCTACTTGTGGAAGCCACCCATCGGCAGCGGTTGCAGTGTAAATTCAAATTTCTCAGAGCCTGTTGGAGTGTGAGACGCAGCAGACAGAGCGCGCGGAAAACAGAACAATTGGAAGATAGCAGCGCCAAGCAGAGCCCTGGTGCAAGCTCGCAGCGAAAGAGAACCAAACACTAGCAGCTAAGAGAGTGTCTGCGTTCTTTTCTGACGCTCTCGCTTGCGCTCTTTCTCTAGGGAATCCCGGAGCACGCTCGTTTCACAAAGCAGAGCGCTGCTATATGTCCGAACACATTGTTTTACCCTCGCCGGGAGTTACACGAAGCCACTCGAGGGGTAGTTTTGGCTGGCACTGGTGTCCAATCAGTGAAGAAATAAGCACTGCATTAAGCGTTCAAATGGCAGTCGGCCTTTCGACTTTCGTTGCTGACACCTAACCGGATATGGTTAGGTGTCAGCCATATAACACATTCTGTGTTAACAGACAGACACAAAAAAAGGATTCTATTTTGCTAGCGCAAACGAGACTGAGCAAGCAGACACCAATGCCGGCAAGTCGTCCGGCAGTGGCTCCTCCGAGTGAAAAAAGGGGAGGGAAGCTGAAGAGAGATGGAGGAAGTGTTATTGTTCCATAAAAGTGGGATGATTTCCTCCTGGTGTCCTTCCTACATTTTCCTCGTTTCTTTCGCCCCTTTCACGTCGGTGGCAACCCCGCCTTCTCGCACCACGTGCCGTGCTTGCGGAAAGACACAACCCGCCCCCTGTGTCGCAGATTCTCAGGCTCTAGCAGCAAGTCTCAGTTTCACCATCCTCAACATCTTCACGCTAGTGTGTCATGAAAGGCAATAACATCTCCATTAAAACCGAATTAGGAGCGACTCGAGATAATCTGGGAAAAGTTAGGTTTCACGCAGCTTCTCAACAATGGTCGTACTATGCATATGCAAAAGTATGATGAAAGAAACTACCATCCAATCCCTAAATGTGAGAGGGCCCAGAACGTTTCAATACCCAGAGGCAACAGATCGTTCAGCGTTTAAAGAAGGTAATCACCCACCGATCTCTAGACAATTGTACAGTTGCATCGGTGTTTTAAATGCATCGATATGTACATATTGACGTGCATGTGTATCTATGTAAATGCAAGGGGGCCCAACGTTTTGAAACCAACTTCTTCAGAGGGGACTGTGACCGTTGAGGAGGGGCTTCCTCAATGGTCCCTTTCTTTTATTTTTCTACTCACTTGCTTTTATCCTAATTTCAACCCGACCTGACTGACTTCTGTCAAATATGCTTTTGTTTTAAGCATTTACAAAAGCGCCCGAGGTACACATTTTAACACTGCTTGAGTGTGCCGTTTACACGAGGTAAAAAATGCCTGCCATCTACAGTGATTATTTACCAGAAGGTTGCGAGGTCCCTTTTATGTAAGACATGAAACTACAAAATTACTATAGCTCAATACCACAGTCACGCTAATACCGGACAGTTCCTTCACACAGGGAAGGGTATGCTACATTACAAGGTTGTGCATGTGAAATTACACAGTTGAAATTGCACATTAAGTCGGGACTCCTCTGAAATCTCAGATGGGTCTCAGGATGAGAAACGGTTCAGGTCAAATGTTGCATAAGAAAATAATATGATTATAATGCAACATTTTAGTAAACGCTATTCACTGGCTTTCATAGCCCACAACCCGACATTGTCCACACCAGTACCGGTTGCCAGTCAGGGTCAGCATGCTACAAACCAAGTAAAAAAAGAATGCTATGGGTCGTGGGCAGAAATTTTAATGAGGTCTTTGAACAGGCTCGTATGCTCGTTCAAGGCCCTGGCCTTGCTGCAAGTCGAGCCTTGTTACAAATAAACTACAACGAGCCTGCCTCTGCCTGGCTTTCATTGTTTGTTTATTTATTTTATTATCCACAGGGCCAGGAGCATTCAGAGATTAGTAGGTTATAAAAAAAATAAAATACACAGCGATAAACAAGTAGCACGAAATCTTCAGAACAATTATTGTGGCCAATTACGACTATAAAGGTTAATCACGGCACTCCTGAAACTGTAACTAATAGCAACTTTAGACAGGTGTGGGAAAGTCAGAGTTGTTGCTAATAAAAGCATAAAATGCATTAGTACTGACTGTTTCCGACTTCTAGATTGAACTTTCCTAATCATGGTTCTGAGTCATTTAACTGTGGGCTGCCTGGATATATGTCACATATCCAGGCTGTGTAAACTATCATGCTCTATATTTAATAGGCTTCAAAGCCCGAGGCTTTTCAATGCTCTAAGCCAAAGCCTGAAGCTCAAGTTCCTGCAACTGCTACAAACGTAGAAAGTTCTATAATTGTCATATTTTACTTGAATTATCCCATCACAAGATACATCTGTGCTAAGGTTTCCAATTGAACAATAAACTATCCACTGTACCAAGTTCAACGCACCAGTCGAAAGATTTCTGAATGACAGAACAAGTGTTTCTTTCTCTGTATCTCTTTCCTTGTGGGATGACATAACGGTGTCAGTAATAGAAAACCATAGCACCGTCACTATTCAGTTTTACAAAGCGAAGTTCGCTCATCCTATCTCTCGACGAGAAGTTGCGTCTTTATTTACAATCCGATAAACAAAACGGTCGTACAATTCAGATAACGCCACTGAGGGTTCTATCTTTTCAGAGATACTCCTCAGGAATGGAGAAACAGGCGATAATAATGACCTGTAAAAAAAGCCACAGAAATATCGGCACAACGCACGAAGCGTTTTTTTTTTTTTTTTTTTTTTTTTTTAACGCATCGCTTGATGAATCAATGAACTACGTTATGTGTTTATCGCGACGTTCGAAAGGCTGCGATTGCGAACACATTTAAATAAAGTAAAAAAAATTAGTTCGATTTTAATTAGACCCGTTCAAGATAAAATCTCCCACACAAATGCATGAATCAGCGACTGTTGCGCAGTTTTCCAGCATCGTCAACATATCGCAAGGAGCTCACGCGAACGATCGCCACCACCACTTGTTTTTATGAATATTTTCCGGCTCTTGACATACTCCCCCCAGCGTCCAGAAGTGTAGCCGAGGAACGGAGATAGCCTTCAATTTATTAAGCAGAAAAAGCGTGACCTCCCGACGCATAAGCCCCGAACAACTCCGATTAGATTAAAACGCTCGAGCAAGAAACTGAATGGAGATTTTTACCGGAGCTGGGGGTAAACACTTGCAACACACGACCGTGTAACCTTCCTCTGTTTACCCACGCCCGGTAGCTTTCGAGTCGATCGGGTATATACACACGTTGACGAAGTACTCTACTCATAATAAAGAAAAAATAAATTCGCTTTTATTTCAGCAGTATCCACAAGTGACGAGGACATTTCGTGAGCGGAAAGCATTAGGCTTAGCGGCCATCCCACTGTCGGAAAGCCAATTTGTAAATTGACGGGCCCTTACCTCTTTTGGAGGCATCCTCATTCGTGATTGAGCAGGGCTTGGAATCTCTGGCCCCCATGGCACCCCTGTGCTTCACGGTAACCGCATAACCACGCTTCGGACAGTCATTTCTACGAGAAGAATGCACAGACACTACACTTCCAGCCCAAAAAGCTAGCCATGCTGGTTGGTCACATGACTAAACACACGAGTGTTTAGTCAGGTGAACTTGAGTTTCGAAGAATGCCCATAGATGCCGCAAGTTACTGTCCATCTACTCAATGGTTGGTATCTTGTTTCGGTTTCGTTTCTAAAGGTTAAAAATATATATTGTTTGCATGTTAAAAAGTCCCTGAAAATAAAAAAAAAATTTTTTTAAACACTTTATTTGGGACACGCGTGGGTAGCGCCATTTTGAGAGCGAGAGAGAAAAGGGGAAAGGGCTACCGGCGCTTTCCCCCTTTCTGATTGTGTAGATAGAGTGGAAGTCCCGGATGAGAGGCTTGGCCGGTGCTGGGCGTCTGCAGTGCCCCAACTTCGTTCGCGCTTTCTTCTACGTTTCAAACTCCCAAACTTAATTAGAGTCATGGTCTTTGATGGCGACAGTCCCCCGGTCATCGGGACACCATTGCTGGGTGATAGGGTGCACGAATAACGACAGAAAGCGTTGAGTACTGTCCGAGGACCTATGTAGCTTGCATGGAATCCGGCAAAGCAAGTACGGCTGGAATGTTTTTAAGCTCCATTGCGTTCCGCATGACTGGAAATGATGAACCATTTATACATTTTTGCTTGCAATGGGCCTACTTCAACGTAGCCGCTTTTAGTTGTAATCAACAAGTTATACACGAAACGGGAACCTCAATTAACTTTGTAAACGCCCGGAGCTGCTACATATCGTCTTGCTCTGCTGTTTTTATCTTCGTGTCCCTGTTCTTATATTTCCTTGTGAATGAACGACGAAGACGCTCCAGATGTACTTTTATCGAACCGCAGAAAGCCTCGAAGCAGCCACGAATTATCTTACTATTTGATGCAATATTGTGGGTACTCACCTCCAATTTCTATAGCTTGCACGTTCGCTGCCGCTGTTCCCCCCGTCGCCACACTGGCGGATGCCATGACTCAAACAAAGAAACGTGCATACTGGGCTGGAAAACACAGATCGCAACACACGAGACGTTCCCTGCGGCGACTATCAAGCGCCTCAAAGCGCCTTAGTCAACGGAAACAACCCACCAGCGGCACTCCAAGGACGCTTTTGCCGGCTCCCTGGTATCGCGCAAAAGATCGCGATTAAAACAAAAAAAAAAAAAAGAAAACCAGTAGAAATGCGTTTTCAACAATTTCCAGACACACCCGGGGGAGGAAATGAGCCTTCAACTAAGTGTTGTAGATGATAAAATCGAGTCAGTCACCACCGCAAATTATCACTATAAAGATAAATTCAGTTACAAAATTTTACCAGCTGAAACAGCAGTTATCATGAGAAAACTAGCACGCACATTGCGAGCATACCCCATGTTCATCGGCGGTACAGCGTTTGGTGCGTGCTCCATTCACGAAATGTTCCGAGCGAAGTCGAGAGGATGGCGTTGAGGAAACGCCTTTTCGGTTTACGGACGCAATCCACTGCCGCCGGAGACAGGGCTCATGTGGAAAGCGATGGAGTTCAAAGACATTGCAGCCGCTCTCGCGTTGCCGGGTTCCTTGCAAGCTACATATGTCCTCGGACAGTATTCTATGCTTTCTGTTTTTATTCGTGCACCCTATGACTCAGCAATGGTGTCCCGATGACCGGGGGACTGTTGCCATCGAAGCCTCTGGCTCTAACTAAGTTTGCGAGTTTAAAACAGAAAAGAAAGCGCGACCGAAGTTCGGGCACAGCAGACACCCAACACCGGCGAAGCCTCTCATCCGGGACTTTCACTCTTTCTACACAATCAGAAAGGGGGAAAGTGCCGGTAGCCCTTTCCCCTTTTCTCTCTCGCTCTCTTTCAGTAAAACGGTCTATATACACCTTTCCAAAAAACGCTCCTAGGCCGCCGCCATGTTGCTGATGATGATGCGGCTGGTGCGACTCTCGCGCTCTCCATCAGCTAGAAATTTTCTGCCACTCTCTTGGACTGTGAAGACCCGCTCTGCGCGGTTCTCTACCTACGTTTTTGCAGTTTTGCATTCAACGTTTTCTGGGCCCTCTTGAAAATTTCCACTTAATTTTTTTTTATGCGTGCTGCGTATAATCCGTAGTTGTCCGGGTTGGGGTGGGAAATGGGTCAGTCACGTTCGTTTCTATGCCTTGGTGCTGTTGTAAAAAAAGGAAGCTCTCCCCAAACAAAGTCATCTTGGATTCCGTCCGATTGTCAAGATGTGACTGTCGTTGACTGTGATTGTGTTATTTGAGATCTTTCTCAAATAAATTATTTTCAGATAACGCAGCATCGTGTGGCAATACAATAATGTTTGAATGTTAACACTTGCTAAATTGAATGCCCATGACCCGTCCATCGGTAAACATGTTATTTGTGAGCGTGAAAAATGTATGCCTTTCGGCTATCTTCTGTTGTAAATTATTTTCGACAGCTAAGCACTTGTCGTTTGAATTTCGGCGAATCGCGCAGCGCCATCAAAACTTGTCGAAAAAAAACAAAAAAAAAACACTACAACTATACATTCCAGTCGCATTCGTTTTGTTGTGCACGTACAGAACAAAAATGGTTTATAAATTTTTTATTGCTTTCATTTTTTTTTTTCAAATGTGGTACAATGCTTTTTCAGTGATTTCGGGAAAACACATGCACCATGAAACACAAAATACAGCGGGAAAAGACGAGAATTTAGCCGCCAGCAGTGTTTGAAACTGCGACTACGAAGGCTGCGCCTATCGAAATCACAGTCCACTCGGTTAAGGCCCGTTCACACTCTTGCGACCGACTAAGACAGAGAGAGACCAGACCGATTTTTAAGCCTCTTGCGATCTCTTAGCACCAGCTCCGCTGCAGCGCATCCGGTCCTAAAAAGTCGCAAAAGGCTTAAAAACCGGTCTGGTCTCTCTCGGTCGCAAGAGTGTGAACGGCGCTTTAGGGTTAGCAGGGACACCGGTGAGAGTCTAGCCTCAAACCCAGTCACTGGGCTCGGAGACGGTTTGCTGCCCCTGGGGTAGAGTGTTTCTTGGAAAGGTGTATTGCTCTGAGTAAAATTTAGTTTTGGACACGCGTGTCCCAACCAAACTGTTTACAAAAAAAGAAAAAGGTTGACAATTGACATACACTTTACGCTTTCCACTTTTGCCCACCTCCTTCGTTTCTGTATCCTCTCAATTTTTTACCTTGCCCGCCCCAACTTGGTGACTTGGCTCTCCTCGCAGCTTAGGAGAGGGGAACACTAAGAGGATTATCTTCCCTGCAGAAACCCGAGGTTGTCCGTCGGCCTTAGGTTCATAGCAACAGTACTGAAATATTTGAACTAGTCACTTTCACTGTCAACTCCAGAATCTGTGAAGTTCAACCAAATATTATATTCATAGTAACAATATAGCTAAAGAATGAGGGCAATCATTACTAAATACCAAGAATGTCCCAATACTGGTGCAGTCCCATGGAGGGAAAACTATCACACCATTTCTTCACCATGTCGTTTCTTTGCCCGTTTCGTCTACCTGCAACCTCACATTATGTACTAATGATTAATTGTAGGAGGCACAAAAACAATAATGTAGAAATTTCAAACCAGGGGAAACCCGTAAGGTTTTATCTTACCTCGATGTGAATATCCCTCAGCGCACACTGTGAAATCTGCAGATGGATTTGAAGGAACCCGAATAAGCTCCACACTCATGCTTTTGTTATGTATGCCCGCACATAAAGATACTAAAAAAAAGAAAGTGCTAGGAAAACCAGTTTAAATTTACAAGGAATTTGCTGCAAGACACAAGTAAGAAGAAGAAACACCCCAGAATTTTGATGCAAACATTTATTCCATCCACTCGAGTAATCTTTTTATTCAGAGCAAGTACTGCTAAAATATAACAAGACTAGAAGCATACAAGGCACCGACACACACACACACACACACATTGCTCCCGCCAGTTCGATTCTCCACATGCTCATGCCCAATAAGCAGTATGAGCAAAATACGAAATACTCATTGGAGCATACATTTTCCCAAACAGGTGTTCTGCAGAGAAAAAGTCCTCAGCACGACTGGAGGCGGATAAAAAGGGGTTTTCTATCGATGCCCATTTCACTCAGCCTGCAGAATCGTAAAAAAGATGGGCTTAGCATATCATGCTCCGTCAATTATCTCAAATCGGAGTTGTGGGCTTCAAAGATATTATGCACATCAGACTGGTTAAACGTGAGCAACTATGAAGTAAAAATTTAATAAACAAAGACAAAAAAAAACAAAAAACACAATCATGCGACTATTTGTCCGCAGAGGTATCAAAATTTCACGCCCTATGTACAAAAACGTATAAAATGCGGACCCACTTTTGGAGAGCATCCCGAGCTTTTCGCGCATGATACTAATCGGCCCACTATCTACGATGGTGGCATAATATGTTCCATGCGATGACTTCGAACATGACTTACAGAATGAAAAGAAGGTACATGTACATTATTTACAATAAGTCAAGAAAACACTTAGCTTAGGATTTCTGGCTTTGACTGAACAGAGAACTGACCATAAAAGAAGGTTTATCTCAAGATATAGCCAGGAAGAAATGTCTTTTTACATAACAACACTAAATAAAAAAAAAAAAAACGAAAAAAAAAAAAAAAACACGACAACATTGGTAGTGGAAGAAACAAGAGGACAACCAAGCATGATAGGGATATTTGTGCTGCACCAGCAAAAACTAGTTTCCAGAAAGAAAACAAAAAGAAACAGAACAAAATTTAACTGTAACACATGCTTGAGCATCTGCCAAGTTACAAGGGAACATTTCAAGGGAACAAAGTAAAGTGCAACCCGACCATATTATATATGGAACCTAATCCCAATGAAAAAAATCTTAAGCATTGTGCCCTTTTTTTACAAATACAAGCTGCAAGATTTAAAAAAAAAAAAAGATTTCGAGCAAAGAGGCAAATTCTTGAACACATGATAGCTCCTAAGAGCAGTTGGCATACAACCACTCTCCTCCTTTTACAAACATACTGCCTCTTCTGAACACGCCACATTTGGCACGAGCACATGCAAGTATCATCAGAAGGCATTAGTGTTTGACATCCCAAATTTTAGGCAACTTATGTAAACTATGACTAGATTTTATTGCGCAATAAATTTACTATAACCCCCCATCTGTTTGCGGCTTATGGGGAGTGTTGCTGGTTGTATATGGTTGTATAGTAGTTTGGTATCCGTGCCACTAAACCATCCCTAAATCCAGATCTAACATCATAAACAAGAGCTGGTAGTTTATAAAACCAACACAGACCTTTCATCCTTTGATGTCACAAAAGGCTGCCAGGCCTTTGAATATTTTGCAGAAAGATCTCTAAAACAAACTGAGATGTACAGTATGCCCCCTCTCCCTTCCCCCCTCCCCCCCCCCCCAAAAAAAAAACACAGGAAAAACAGCTGTAGTGTTGATGCACTCTCATTAAAAACCATCAGAACTTGCAAAACATTAAGAACCAAATTTTTCTAGCCAATCCAAGGTGTCTCAGACCAAAGCATCAATGTGAACGGTTATCTCTCTTGGCAGACAAGCACAGGACAGGCAGAAGGTGCCACAGTTTGAGAAAACAAAAGCAAACAATTAAAAGAAATGGCACCATTGGAACTTAAAACAGAGGACACCTCTGAAGCAACCGGGGGACTTGCAAGATTGTCAGAAGCTCAAATAAAAACAAGGTATTATACACTCAGCATTCGTAAGGCATTGCAGAAAGCACTCTTGAAGACACTATGTCCTTTAGTATACATGCTAAACAGATGAGCATACATATAACCAACAAAGATACACTTTTAGCGCTCACTCAATATGTACAAGATGCACTGAATTCGGGCAAAACCAAAATATATTTCAATTTTTCTATCATGCCGATTTTTACTGCGCATGGGAAATGCAGTAATAAAACTGCTAGAGAAATGTTTTGTACCAAGCAGGAAGACAACAAAGAATACAACAGAGAAAATGTTTTTTCCTCCTTTTAGTTTTTTTTAATGTTAAGGTTGGTTCAGACATTTGCACCGGGGCAACTGTGACTAATAACAGCTTCACAAAGCCACTTCTTGCACTGCTCGCCATGTACAATAAAGAAAATGGTTGCCTAGGACTCTAGGTGACTCTGCCGTTGCTGCCGTTTCAGTCACCCTGGATGCAACTGATGCAACTGCCTGGACCAGGCATTAGATACCTGCTCAAACCCTTCAGTAAAGAACCATCGACACACGCAAGATTATATTTGCGATACAACAGCTTGTTATCTGTGTGCCGACTGTACAATACTGCGACTATGCAAAACGGGTGCTACACAGAAGCCAACGCAGTGTTTGACAATGACATTTTCTTGACGCCCCACTCCAAAAAATAAAAAAGACAACAGACGTGTTGGAAGAAGTTATAAAACAAACAAAAAGTGCAAACCCTTTAAAACTCTTCCAAGTTTTGTTCATAAAGGGAACAAAACTATGATCTGTACAATGCAGGCATGTCATATGCAGCTTAAAAAAGACAGTTCTAGCACACTCGCAGGTAAAAATGTGGTTGAGCTTTGAAAAGAAGCAAGGCACAGTCAGACCCTCACACACCGCAGGAGACAGAGTCTGAGCTCCACTGCTGAGCTTGCCTTGAACGACTGCGCATCGGTCTAGCGTTGAGAGAAACGTGCCACGCAACTCCCCGTGGCAAGATTCAGACCATGGCCTGCGAGATCATACTTCAATTCGGCCGACAACAAAGCTCCGACGTGACGGCCGTAAAATACCAAGCTTACCCTTGCACTTGTGAGACCATGCCCCGTCTTCCTCCCTCCCATTCCCTTCAATATAAAATTTAGCCAAAGTTCACAACTTTTGCAAGGGAACTAGCTGATGGTGCTCGTGTCAAGGAATTGAACAGACTTAAACATGTTAAACGTCTCAGCTCGGTGCAAGGTATTTTACGGAGCACGCTAAGACGGGACGTTAGACTTTGTCAACGTATGCAGGGGTTGCGATGCCATTGTCACAAGCGCTTGCAGAAGAGGAGAGAGGTGAAGGTTACGAGGCAACAGGGTCCCAGGCACAGATGATCGCCGACTCGATGGCGGGCGTGCGAGAGGCGTCCTGCTACCTGTCCTTCTGATGCTCAGAGGAGAATTTGAAACTGAATGTGAGAGGGAAAAAGATAAGGGTGATATGAGGAAAAGGCTTCTAGAGAACGCTGTCAGAAACTCGAGTTTGCAGATGGACTTACGGCTTCAAAGCCTCTACTGTGGAGGGGAAACTCGTCAATGTTGCACAACAGCTAACTTGAGTCTTCAACAGATATTAGCTCAGGCAACTGGTGGGCGTAAACAAAGACGGATGCGGAGAAGGGGACATGGACAGGCGCTCCTCCGTGTCCCATTTTTCGCGTCCATCACTGTTTGCACTTACAATTTTCTGAGCATCATGCACCAACTAGCCCGACAACAAATCTCGTTAAACATATATAGGGTAACTGAAATAACCAGGCTCAGTCTAGAACCGGCTGCAAAACTCTGCACCTGCAATAGCAATCTAAACTTTTTGTCAAAGGCGTATTTCATAGGTCGGTTTTTTCATGTAAAATTTCAAAGCGTAGCTCCCTTTCCGTAAAATATAAGGCCAAAAATCTTGCCAGGGTCAACGGCGGATGGCGACACAGACGACAAAGTCAAGTGACGGGGCGCATTTGGTGCAAGTATTGATAGATGACGCTACCTCCTTATCGAGATGGCTCGCGACGACCCTGGTCTACTAAAATGAACATACAGTCTAAGCTCATTATAACAGACCTGGTTAAAACAGACATTTGTATATAACATACCGATCTGTGAAGTTCGGTTGGTCTTCCTCAATGTACCACTGACTCAACTTCATATCTGCATACAACATACTCCTTTTACAACAGACCGAAACCTTGGTTAAAATCAAGGTCTGTTATAACGAGCTTAGACTGTAATCTTTTCGTAATGTGCCAGAACTTGAAGCAAAAATAAAAAGTGGTGGCATAACAATGGCGCTTTTGCTGCCAACAAATTTTGTCTGTGTGTCGTCTGCTTTATTTCGCTGGCCGGCTACACCTTCCGACGCTGCTTCCGACGCCCTCTATCAATATGTGCGCCAAACGTGTCTCGCCACTGGACTTGGTCATCTGCGTCGCCGTCCGCCATTGACCCTGGCAAGTTTTTTGGCTCCATTTTTTACAGGAAGAAAGCAAAGCTTTGTAATTTTACAAAATAAAACCGACCAGTGAAATGTACCTTTTACGAAAAGTTTAGATGGCTACATGCAGGCGCCAATTTTAACGGCACGTTTTAGATCGAGTCTGGTTTTTTCAGTCACCCTATACATCGGGAACTGGTACCGTATTTACACGATTGTAGGTCAACACATTTAGAAATGTTTTGAAAATCTGAACTGCGGGGTCGATTTATAATTAAGACCAAAGCATTCCACCGCCAACAAAGCCAAAACAGCCGCGATATCAGGAACACCTCAGTTCACCACAGGTTCTTTAACAATTACCTATTTTTTTTATCTGTGCAAACGGATATCACCCTTCCCTTGTCAGCACTAAATGCATGGAATGCACTGTAGCAAATGGTGCGCAGGACTTGGTCCCAAGGAACTGGCAACAGTTGATGTAAAAGCCATGATCGTCAAGCTGAACTGTAACGGCTGCTGAAACAGCTTCCCTTGCTAGTTTCTGATTGCGCAGTTGCGCATTCTTTGTTTGAACTGTTCATATGACACTGTGTGACCGTGCTGGAGGGTGCCTCACCACGTTTCTCTGTATATTACAGCGAAGCTGTTAAGGGCAAGTTCTCCCACTATTGCGTCCGCAGACAAGCGGCATGTCGACACAAAACTCAAACCAGTTCACCATCATCCTACGTCCTCGTCTCACCTACCAATCGTGCGCGTCCCGTGTCCCATGACCACGAGATTGCACTAGCGCTTTTATCAGTTGCCCTTTGGACTCATGATGGGTCGGCCATGTGCCGTTCGTTCGGAGGAAAAAGAGCAAGAGTGCAAGAAGCAGTGACGTGCGCAGCAGCGCGAATGGCCGCGCTAACACCACAAAGCTGCTATCGCCTCGAGTTCCACTGCGTCGAGTGGTTCCGAATCCCTTGCAAAAGAAGAGCAGATTGCTCGCTTGGAACACCGCCAAGAAGAGAAGCGGCGATGTGACTGGCGCCGGCGAGCCAACGCCACGGACGCGATTGTGCCACGGAAGCCAAGCGCAAGCGCAAGGCCCAGTGACGACAGGACGCCCCGCTGGCTGAACAGATTTTTTAAATACTTCAATCCCACCATAGTACAGCTTCGCTGGTCTTCCATCTTCATCAGAGTGGAAAGGCTGAAAGTATTTTTTGATATGTGTGGTCCGGGCGGTTTAGGGTTTTGGCGCCCACATATGGCCATTCTTCATGCGAAAGCAACTGACAACTGTGCTGCTGAATGCAAGTTCGACGTGTTGGTGTCGGAGCGGGTGGTGCGCCAATGGCGTCTGCAACAGCACAAAATCTAACTGTGACGACAAACAAAGAAGTTTTGACAGGCCAAAATTTGGATGCTTTCTGAAGTTCAGGCTTGCAACACACGTCGCAAAAATGCGCAATCCAGTGTCACTGAATACTCTAGCACAGGGGTAGGCAACCGGCAGCCCCTGGGCCACATCTGGCCCGTGGTGCGATATTATACGGCTCCCGGCACGCCACCAAAAATGAACCTCCCCCCATTTCCCCAAACACAAGCACAAGGGCTATGTTTAGTTGCAAACCCGGTATAACCGTCCGCATTAACTCTGAACAAGTTCCTGAGATCTTCTCGATAGAACTTGCTGATCAGCTGATCCCCAAGCAGGCAATAAGCTGAAGAGTACATTTGTAGCAAACGACTTTGTTAAGTTTTCCACTGGCCTCTCTGAATTAAAGTTTTCAAATCTATGAAACCTTGCAGCAGCCTTGATCGAAGCATTCGCTACAGCACGTATATACCTGCGAAGATATTTTTTCAAGATGAGACTGTGAAGTTAAATGTGGTTCTTGCGAATGACAGATAAGCACCTCCAAAATGTTTTATGACTCTCGGTTAAGAGTTCAAACGTGAATGTTTGTATCTTGGCAAGCAACATTGAACACCCAAACTTTTACTGAGGAGGAGACCCAATCGATCTTGTCACATGTGCCTGAATTAAAATAACATCTTCGCATATAGCTTTTAATCTGAGTTTTTTTTTTAATGCGAAAGCATTGGGCGCGTTACGTTCGTGCTCCGGAGCGCAAGAGTTTGGCGCTCCTTTCACTAAACGGACAGGAGTGCCACAAGAGACTGACTGACACTCGAGCGTGCTCTTCGTGCACCGAGAATTTCTCGGAGCGCGAGTGACTTCTTCGCGCTCTGTGACGTCGCGTAAACAAACAAGATGGCTGCGCTGCTGTTGAGACCGCTGCCCCTTTTCAGTTGATTAGTGCTTAATCCAGCAGGTAAAAACAATTTGATTTGAAAGCCAAGACAGCAATTAGAGTTCCGAAAAAGGTTTGTTCGTGCATCTCGCCTGCAAAAGAAATTCATCTATCAAACGGTAGCATGCCGATAGCACAGCGACAGAAAAGTTGTGATGAAAAGACAGTCAGACCGCTGCCCTGCTTAGAATGCTTAGCCCAGCCGCAGCGAATAAAGATACTTAGATTGGAAAGCTAAAACTCCAGTTAGCTCTGCAGAAAAGGTTTGTTCATGCATACCGCCTAAAAACGAATTGACGTGCTATCGAACGACGGTGTGCCGGTATCGGCGTAGCTTCCGTCTCGCTGCGAGACGGAACCGACGGAACCAGGGAATCTCTGACAGATTTTAGGGTTTCCTACGTCGACGAGCGGGTTCAAGAATGTTGTCTTTAATTTAAACCGGAACAGCATGCATCATCAATAAAGAGATCGGCCAAGGTAACCTTCCACATATGTACACGAAGCAAATCTTCAAACCTTTCAAGAATATTAAAACGTTCGTAGAAACTTTATAACGTCGCCGTCTGTTTTGCTTTACACTCTGCCGCTCCACACGGGCCTAATTATTTATCTTCAAAATATTTTCGGCTTCTGCCACCCGTATCCACGGTCGGAAGGAGCTCGTGTGGCCTCTCGATGGTTTCTGGCCGTGTTCCAAAACTTACTCGATCTAACTCTAGGTTAAAGGTAGTTATCGAAAACCAACCCGCATCCAGCGTTTCTCTATTTTTGTTGTCACGTGACATCTCTGACATAATCCGCCAGGGTAAATCAAATTAATTCGAGGCAGGTTTGGAAAGCAGCCTTGGTGTGTTGTGCTCCTGTAAAATGCGTCGTTTAGTTGCTGCGCTTGAATTATGAAACTTGGAGCGTCGAAGTAGGAGTAAAGGAGCGCCGACTTAACGCGCCCACTAACTGTCTCATGGAGCGAGCTGACACCACCAGTTTGAAGCACGAAAACGGCTCCTAGTTTCCACCGCAATCCCAATAGGAGCGATTTGCCTTCGGTTCCATAGGCTGGCACACGTCGACGGGGCTCCCATTGGCCGCTGCGCCATGGTGTGATGATATGAACACGTCATAGAAGAAAAGGAAGACAACATCCCAGATGTGACGGCTCAGGCAAGCTCATGCAGTGCAGTTTTGGGGTTGGACACAGAAGGAACGAACACATCTCAATGCCGTGGGCCCCAGCAGCCAAGTAATGTCCCGGACGGACGTCTAAGGCTCGTGGGGGCGCCAACCAGGCTTGCCGGGGAACTACCGCCGGCACCAAACATCGAGCCCTCACCATCTGGAAAACGCCTTGGGCATCCGAGGTTCCGAAAACACCAGAAGTGCAGCGGTGAGTGAGCAGAACACCCCAGACTTGACTTGGTGTATGTATTTTTCATGGCTACAATAACATTATTATTCCAATTCTTTTCAAACAATATATTTTTCCTCACATCCACCGTGTCGGAATCCCGAATCCATACTTCTTACCATCACACATGGCATTCGAGATCTCGAAGCGCGCGTGCGCTAGTACGCAGCAGACGACAGAGGGAGAGGACGAGCGGCTTGCATACTTTCGCATTTACAACTCACAAGAAATGCTTAGGTGTACCTGAAGCTTTTTATCTTCCATTTTTAAAAGTGAACCCCCCCCCCCCCCCTCCAATATCCATATCACTGTCTCGCCCGCTCCGTCTTCACTTTGCAGCGATTTGACCCACTGCAACAAAAGGTTGCCGACTCCTGCTCTAGCCCGATCGGTCCCTGCCCGTGATGTGCGATGCAATCAGCGAGCAAACGTCAAAGATGTGGGACGCTGTTCATGAGGTGCACGGGATTTGGTTAGATGACGACGTGCTTGGGGGACATAACAGTGATGACGGGAACAGCAACAGTGAGGACGATTCATAATTTAGCAATTAATAAAAAGTCGGGGCTCCAATCCACGCTGCGAAGGGGGTTGGCCAGTGAAGCTGCGGTATCACCTGCAACGATTGCCCACTGCACTATAGAAAATGATTGACAAAAGAAAAGTAAATGCACTGTACCAAAACTTTTTATATAAAGGGCGTTTCACGTAAGAGTGACAACAATTCCTAGAGGTAGTGTATTTGAGGTAAAAGGATAATTTTCTGGAACCACATTACTCGTGGCGGTAGACGTCAGGAAATGTGCGATACTTACTACCGTATTTACTCGCATAATGAACGCATGCAAAAGCATTAACTGTCCCATGAAGCAAGCCGACGTCATCAGCTTTGAGCGCCAAACGGCACCTTAAATCCTTGCTCCAAGTGAAGCCAGCTCTTAACTATGAAACCACGCAAAAAGCCTAGACGACGGCACCTAGTTTTCCTGATTCCAAAGGAGTGGAGTAAAGCTGATGGATTTCGTCTTCAGTCTCATTGGCTGGCACGTGTCGACAAGGCTCCTATTGGCCGCTGCGCGTCACTTTCAAACGACCGCCACCCCATGGCGCTGCCTGTCCGCGCCGCGAGCGCACCGGTAACACGAAGCGTCCAAGGTCAGGGTGGCAAGGAGAGCTGGGAGAGCGAGTGATTGGCCGACGCAGAAGAATGACAAGCATGCTTTTGCATTCACAACTCATAAGAAGTGCTTAGGTGTACCTCAAGCCTTTTTTTCCAGAAAAATTTACACATATTTGGGGGGGGGGGCATTCATTACACGGGGTTAAACTTTTTCATTTACACACTTCGTGCAAATGTCATATTAGATGCTAATATGAAACGGCAAGGTGCTGTGGCACGTCTCCACTGATGGAGGCACAGCTGGTCGGGGGCGCGCCAGAGTAACCATGCTTTGTTAATTGCGAACCTTTTCAGGGCGCTTTCGACGTGCCTTTTAACGAATGAAAGTCGAGGAAAGTCCTAAAGTGTCGTGGGAGGTGCTGCTGCCGGAGGTTGTGGTAGCCAGGAAAGTCCCACAGCATGTGCTCTATTGCTAGTATCTGGCAGTGCACTCAGGTATATACTGCGACTACGCGTATAAGAACTCGTACGAAGTCCAACCACCCACCGCCAAGGCCTGCTGGCACGGATCAAGTTTCATTCACGGAGACGGCTGTTACCAGGGGCTACCAGACACTCTCACAATATGACGCAGCATGCACCTCGCTGCGCCGTTCTGTTACGAATTAAATAAACGCATTTACCCAGGGTATGTAAAATTAGGCCCCACCACCTTCACGATTTCACTGTCCGAAAGTGGACCACAGACGACGACGTCTTTGTCGACACAGGGTGTCTAGCAAATTATTATTTTGAAATTCCCTGACTTTTCCAGGTTTTCCCTGACCACTGTAGAGGCGGTTAAATATATGACCATTACAACACAAGGCATTGAGCATCAAGCACTGTGAGGATCGTTTTGCACGGGCTTAATCCAACTTGCACATTCCAAAATATTCGGGTTCCTCCAGTCCCGATTAAACGAGCACTTTCTTGCCGCTGACATCATCAATGAGGAGGCCACTTTCGGAAACATGATGAAAACATGACGCTCAACCGCACACGTCAAGTAGCCAGATGCACACTTTCGGATACTTTCGGCTTGGATTGGATTGGGATTTGCGACTTTCCCATTTGTTACTAAATCTAGTAGCTTTAATTGGATCTAACTAGTGTCGCACCCTCAATCCAATCCAATTCAATCCAAGGCTTGGACTGGATTTGTCGGCTGTTCCCTTTGCATCGGGCAGCACACATTACATCGGGTGAGCAGAGCTCGCGCTTCGCTCTAAGCAGAATTTGTTGCCTATTTTTCTGCCCCTAAGTCCTCATGTCTTTGCTCAGGGCACTCAATGGCGTTTCCGGTTCATTTTCTCTGACTGGGCTCGCTTTTTGACAATATCCCTGACAATTCCCTGATTTTTCCCGGTAATTAAAATTTCCCTGACAATTCTCGATTTTCCCGGTTGCTAGACACCCTGTTGACATCAATGCATCCAATAGGCGAAGAATGTCCGGGGCTGGGCAATTCCTCGACCCAAGCTTCGTCAAGTGTGCGCGCCGCTCGGTTTTACGGTTGATCACTTCTGCAACTACAGCAACTAGCACTTGTGGCCATTACGAGAGTGGCTTAGCTTGACTTCGCCTGACCGCTTGGCGGTAAAAGAAAATTGGCTTGGTGGCTAACTAAACTGGACGTAAATCGAGACTCGCGGAGCCGAAAATTGGAGGTGCGTTATTATGCAAGAGAAAAATAAAAAGTAAAAATATTGGTACCTATTGTGGGGGTGCATTCATTATGCGAGTAAATATCATAATTAGTTTGCTAATTAACTAAAAGTTACTAATTAGCTTTTTAATTAGTGAAAATAGACATAAGGTTCCAATTAGAAACTTGCTGACAGTCATCAAGACCTCCTAAATCAGTCCTTTTCACAAAGGTTTTGAGTGCATGAGAAGCATAGTGGTGCACTAAAGTTACCACTCGTGGAGCAGGTACAAGCCTGACGGTCGCGGTAAGGCGCCTGCGCGATTTTTCAGTCTCTTATGAGAGCCCCAGCCTTGTACCTGCTCCACGAGTGGTAACTTTAGCACGCTACCACGCTTCTCACGTGCTCAAAGTCTTTCTGAAAATGACTGATTTAGTCGTTTTCTATGACGCTCAGGAAGTTTCTAATTGGAACCATATGTCCATTTTCACTAATTAAAAAGTTTATTTGTAATTTTTAGTTAATTAGCAAATTAGTAAGTATCGCACATTTCCTGACGTCCGTCACTACGAGCAATGCGGTCCCCAGAAAATTATCCTTTTACCTAGGGATGGGCGAATATTCGGTTATTACGAATAACCAATCGAATTCTGCTCTATTCGGCATTCGCTTCGAATCGAATTTAAGTATTCGACAATATTGATATATTCACCAATATCGAATTATTCGGCAATATCGAATTATTCGACAATATAGAATTATCCCACCTTTCTAAATACAGTCAAACCCGACTATCGAACCCGTTTACATCGTATTATTCCTTATATCGAACAATTTTTGTGCACAGTAATGTTACAGTGATAATATATAGCAAAAACTATGGTTGCATCGAACAAAAATAGCAGCCGCTACCGATATATCGAACTGCCAAGAGCGCCGTTTTGCTCTGCGAGCTGGCTTTCCCCCAACGCGAGTGGCTGCACTGGGGGAAAGCCAGCTTGCATAGCACACTGGCTTTTTTTTTTTTTTTTTTTTTTTTTTTTTCCGGGCGGTTGCGTCGATTGCTCGGAAGGAAAGAAAATATATCTTTTGAGAGCAGAGGAAAAAAACGGTCTACTACAATTCCCTATTTTTTCTTCCAAATTGACGCGAACGCCCAGAGAGAGAACAAAAAAAGCCAGCTTGCTTTGCTAGTTGGCTTCCCCCAACGCCGCCACATGTTTTAGGGGAAAGCCAACTTGCAGAGCAAAACGGCGCTCTGCAGGGAGAAGGTGCTCCCGTTGGACGTGCTCCGTGCTCTCGGTATAGTTCGGAGCTAATGCGCGAATATAGAAGGCAGCGGCCTCAGCATTTTGGGGTCCGTCAATAGCGTAGAAAAATGTCGTTATCGCCGATGCAATGAAGAAAATGCAGCAGAAGATGCAAGACTACTTCATTGTGTAATATTTCAACAGAAAGTGGATTTTTGAGAGTCAAATTCATTAAAACTTCTATATCGAATTACCCGCTATATCGAACTGATAGACGTTTTTTTGCGAGTTCGATATAGACAGGTTTCACTTCCTCTGGCTTGGATTTACGGCCAGTTGGCGCAAGCTTCCGACCGTTTCGACCCTTTCATGCTACCGAACTCAATACACTTGAAATTAACAATTACAGTATATCTAATACCAAATAAGAGTAATATAAAACTATAGTTTAAACATATCTTGTGGTATTTTTGCTTGTACTATTCAAACTATTCGATTCAAAATTATTCGACCAAAATCACTATTCGCTTCGAATTCGACTCGGACCCAAAATCGTCTATTCGCCCATGCCTACTTTTACCTCGAATACACCGATTTTAAGAATTTTTGTCACTCTTACGTGAAACACCCTGCATGAAAGGCTAGTGACGTCACTCCCCACGTCGCGAGCTGCAAAAGTAATCTTTACCAGGAAACATATGCGGTGAGCGCTATGTGCTCCGCACTGTTATAGTGCCTTATCAATTACATGGTTCAGATGCTTGTTTCGTGCTTGTTCTTTATTGAAATGAATGCTGTGTTGTATGTTGTACGCATGATATGAATCGCTGAAGGTTCCGTCCCACGGAGCAAGCCGACTTGATCAGCTTTGAAACTGTGCCAAACGGCGCCTTCCCCTGTCCCAATGTCGTCTGTAGCAGAAATCTGATGGATAGGCTCCCATTGGCTGGCGCGCATCATCAAGGGAAGAGGCTCCGATTGGCTCTCGTGCGGCGTAGTTCCAAAACATGCCACCACAGAAGCCCTCTCCATGGCGGCGCAGCGCACGCAGCACCCCGACCGCCGGTAAGAGGGAGTGGTCGCCCGCAGAGCTGGCAGAGCCCGCCCAGGCAAACTCCGGAGATGCTACACGGCCGACCTCTGTGCATCGCGGCCACTTCACGAGTGTGCACTCGGCCGTCGGCCGGCGAAACGCGGCTGTCCACGCCACTACGCCGCAGACAAACTAAGGGAGAGGAAGAACGACATTCATACTTTCGCATTCACAACTCATAAGAAGTGCTTAGGGGTCCTCAAATTTTTTTTTTCCAGGAGAACATTGACACGAAAAGATCCGACCTACGAGTTATTTACAGCTTCGCTGTAAAATGTTCGCCGTGGAATGCACCCTAAACTACTATTTTTTATTTTTTTTCTGCTAACATGCAATGTGGGGAGTCGACCTACAATCGTGTAAATACAATAATTATGTCAATGCGCGCTGCTCCAGCACCCATTCTTACAGAAACTAGCAGGGGATTTGAACCGGCCATGTTCGGGTGTGCAGCACGATTTTTTTTTCCACATGCTATCAAGCTCTTATGCATTGGCAGGTACAGGCACTATTTCCAGATCTGTCTTAGAGATACCCTAAAACACTCTCCAGAGAAATATGCAATATAGTATGAATTCATTATGTAAAAAATACATTCAACATAGGACTAGGAGGAAGCAGAGAAAAAGTATGAAAACCTCGCGTAACAGGCCCGGAAGGGCAGAGTCTCATTGGGCGAGCATTTAATCAACTTCGCTAGTAGGCATTGCAGAAATGTCCTTTTGGCAACTCCACACTGGGGACAAGAAAGCGCCACAGAAGTTGCCAACAAGGCACTTTGGTTCCATCCCCATGTAGGGTTGCTTTACATTTCCTTGGCAGTACTACATTACAGAGCTATGGTTCTGAGCAATAGTAGCTGCAGCAATCATGCTGTTAGGCATGTCTATATGTGTATATACTCCCAGGTACTTGTAACACGTCGTACACAGAATGCACTAAAGTCTTACCGTGGCACGAGTTCTTTCTTGGTAACCGCTTGCGTGGCTTCTTCGGGCAGTCGACTTGGGTCGGACAAGATGTTTGTGGTGGTGCTCAGGTACCTCAGAGAGTCCAGCACACCTGCAGTTTCAAGGGAAACTAAATCAAGTACTAGTGCTGATAGGCCGTATTATGCTGAATGCCAACCGATGCATCAACCTTTAGAACCTACTTACACTGTCTAGTACATTTCGTTTTAGAGCAACCACAATTCAAGAGCGAAAAGTCCTACTCTGCTATGGCACCGACTGATACGTGAATGAACTTGGGTACCGTCTACAACAGGTTATAAAACAACCCCAATTCAAGAACCAAAGAAATCTATAGTTTGTTATGGTTGATGTTCGTTTTTAATTGGAGGAGATAAAAAAAAAGGAGGGGGGGGGGTGACGTGACATGGATAACTTCTTCACTGCCTATGTATTGGTCTCGCTGGCATTAGATGGGAAGATTTACTAAAATTAACAAAAATGTGAAAACACGACAAGAATGCAAAAACTGATCCATGAATAACTCAAGACCTGTTGCCTTTATGCAACTTTGAAGTGTAATAGCAACATGACTCATCTAACCATTCATTCAAAATTAATTAAATGACTAGCTAATTATTCAACATACCGTGATGATCATTCCCCATAGGCTCATAAACACACAGTGAAGACATCATCAATGCAACAATGTAACGGTCCCCCCTTCCCTTTTTCCCATGCCTTTATAAAAAATTCTGTTTAAATAAAAAAGCTCCCAAAAAAAAAAGGCCGCATCTCCACGTGGTGAAAGATGTTGTTTGGGGCAAAGCTCTGGTGGTGCTGATGATACTGATTTTATTGTTCATAGGTAGTGCTGATGGTGCTGATTTTTTTTTATTGCTCATAGGTAGTGCTGAGTTCCAGGTTGCGTTTTGACTTCATTATTACTGCTTTATGGTCGGTGAAATGCAGAGCCAGTGGTTCTTCTAGCGGATCAGCTCGGATCCGCTAGAAGCCGTGGGAACACATCTCCACCGCTTAAGTCAATGGTCTATGTCAGAAAGAGAATCTGTGGTATGGAACGTGGTTAAATACGTATTTGAGCATTTGACCGCAGTGCCCTCTCGCCTATAAACGTTGAGCGAATGCAAGCAAAGTTTAACGCGATTATATACGCATTTGACTGCAGCACCCTCTCCTGTATAGACGTTGAGCGGCTACATGCAACGTTGGAGTGTAGCGTAGTGGTTAAGGTGTCTGCCTCGTAAGCAAGCGGTCCTGAGTTCGAACCCCCATGCGGGCGTACATTGTTTTTTTTTAAAAGTGGGCTGATCCCAGAGGCAGTGCAATCGATGTGAGCACGGACGCCGGACGGACAAGGCTAGACCCTCCCGCTGCTCCTCTTCGAAACGTACGACACGGGTGCAACCCATGTGGAGTCTGAAGCCCAACTGATAAGGACAGTGGCACGATCTTTGGCAGGTGGCTGCAGAAGAGCGCGCGGCATTGCGCAATGTCAGGGGCGGAGAGATGCCGCGTGTAGGGAAGGCGCACGCGCGCGGCGCCGGCGTCTGCAGCATTAACTGTTCTAAATCAAAACCCTAAAACAAAGGGCATCTTGCAAGCACGTTTGTCAACGCTTTATTTTGGTTACTTCGAATATTTTATACGGGGAAGGCGAGCATGTGCTGCGCCAGCATCTGCAGCCGTAACTGTTCTAAAGCAAAAGCCTAAAACAAATGGCACCTGGCACGCATGCTTGTCCACGCTTTATTTTGGTTATTTACTTTGAATCTTTTAAATGCGGAAGGCGCACGCGTGCGGCGCCGACATCTGCAGCTTTAACTGTACAAAACTTAGTCTACGCCCGGTCTGACCCTGGAGATGATCTGCCAGAACCTAGCTTCGCTGTAAAAAGTCAATATACAAGAATTGTTCTACCATAATCCAGTGTGCAACATATTCAAATGCAGATTCATAGCAATATTTCCCAACAGTAGACCATCATCAACATTATTTCAGCTTGACAGAGGTGGGTACTTTTGAAAAATTATGTGTAGCTCCCCAGGTCCTGTTTTCCCTCGACTTTTCACACTGTACCTACATGCATTTTCTGCGGGCTATACTATTTGATTTCAGTTTGCTACTCTTGGGGGAAAAGCTTCGATTGTTGTATATCTAATCAGCTGTACAGTACCGTATTTACATGATTGTAAGTCGACTCGATTGTAAATCAACTCAACCCCGCCCCCCCCCCCCCCCAATTGCACATCAGCAAAAAGAAAACATTTAGATGCGCATTTTACTGCGAACACGTGAGAACGGCAAAGTATCTGTTTCGAAAGCCCAGCCTCCAACACGCGATCGATGCCTTCTGGCGTGCTTTGGTGCGCGCACGCAAGGTGCATGAAGGCGTTATTGAAACTAGGAAGTTCATGCTGGACAACTGAAGCTGCTCCCTCTTGTTCTCAGCCCGTTCGCGACTAGACTATGACTCGTCCACACTGACGATGTCAGTCCCGTCATCATCACTGCTACGTTCTCGAAACACGTCGGCGTCGTCCAACGAAATCTCCCACTTTGCAAATGACCGCATCTTCCGCGCTTGCTCGGCAATCGCGTTGCACGTCACAAGTAGGGTCCGACTGCACACTTTAGCAGCGTACGTTGCAAGCCTTTGGCCCGCGGAAGCCTCTTCATTTGCCGTCACACTTTAAAGGGGGGTGCAATGATTTCTGGACTTCGGTCAAACATTTGTGGATGTTGCCCTTTGACCCTTCTAAAGTAAAAAAATAGAAAACAGATTTCGCCTGCGTGCCCTGGTTGTTGTGCAAAAAAAAGATAAATAGTGGCATTTAATGATTAATTTTTGATTAATGATTTCACCAAGATCATTAATTGGCAGTGCACTGAAAAAATGTTGTTTTCATTGTGTTGGTAACGCATTCGACGTTCAAATCAAACGTTTACTGTCGGCGGGTTATAGTTTAGATTTTATTGTTTCTAGTGCAAGTAGACTGCTTGTACGCGCGTCGGTGACCGCTAGAGGGTTCAATGTAGAATCTTTGCTGTGATTCCTTATCTTCATTGTTTTTCTCATAGCCTAAAAGCCTTGGGTGCGAAATTTAACGTTAATGTGGTTTTTAGGACAGACTTCCGTTTAGACAGGCTTACTCCGTTTGCCTTCAGACGTGAGGGATGTTGCGGGAAAAAACACAGAGATCCCTCAGTCTCCTGTGTCGCAGAGGTGGTCTACAAGATCCCCTTTGACTGCGGATTGTGTTATGTTGGTCAGACGGGGCGTTGCTTGAATGACCGACTTGCAGAGCATAAAAGGTGTGTAAAGAATTTGGCGCAGAATTCTGAATTGGTTAATCATGTTAGTTCTTGTAATTTTTGTTCCCATCTTTGGGATGAAACTTCCGTTCTGTGTAATGAAAAAGAATTGTTTAGAAGGCTAATTAAGGAGACTTTGTGCATTCACGAGCGGGGGAATTGTGTGAGCCAGCTGTCCTTGGTTATCAGTGATCGATTGAAAGAGTTTTTGCTTGTATGAGGGGAGCTTTGTAAACCTTGAGAAGGGGGGGGGGGGTGGGGAACCGGGAAGCGTTTGCTTGGAGTAGGAAATGGGGACTAGGCTTTATCGGTTTGGAGGTTACCATGTTTTCGTGACCGTGGGGTTGTTGTTGTTTGGGTGGTCGGCTCCCTTTCCGAAGGTTGTTGGAGCCGGGGAGTGGTTCAGGCTGTCTGGGGTGAACGCGTTGGCCGTCTTGTTTTTTGCTTTTGAGTTATTTTTTGCCCTTTCTCCTTTCCTTTTGTGTGAAAGTCTATTTATTGGTATGCTCATATCAATACAATTCAGCTGCATTTGAGATTTTGTTGTTTTCATTCGTTTTTTCATCGTTTCCCATCTCAGGGTTTACAAGATGTCGGTATTTATATTTTGATAAGCAAGTCATTAGTACATTGTAAAAATAAGAACCAAAGAAACCCGAAATCTGCAACGCAAAAGTTTTTTGAAATGACCTGGTTACTCCTACAGAAGTAACCTGGTTGCCGCAAGCACGCGTCATGCTTGCGGCGACTGCAAATGCAACCCGCAAGTCGTACCAACTGGGAGCCGCCATTCTGGTGTTTAGTGCAAAGTGAGAGCAGTTGGCGATCGTTAGGATGCGAAAACGCAACTTCATGACCTTTAGTTGCGGTGTCCAGAAGCTCGGGCAACATTGGTTAGCCCCGTCCAAATATTTTAATATTTCCGGATTACTGAAAAAGGTGTCTTGCGATTTCAGGTAAAGCGTAAGATAACTGTCACCCAAGATTTTAAAGGGACCATGACATGAATTTAAATGTAGCGGGCTGGTATTTCTTGTTTTCTTTCCCCTGAAAGCACTTCCGCCTTTTCACTGCGACGCATCCGAAGTGCCCAAGCACATCGGCTGAACCCAGCTCGCGCATTAAACACGGGCACCGCGTCTCCCGGACGTATGCGCTCGTCAACGACGGATCCGTCGACAAATATTTGGGTTTGCGCTCGTGGCCAACGAGTCCCATAATGGCACTTATCGTTCACTCGCGAAGGAAAAGTTCCATGGTGTGCTTAAAAAGCATGGTGAAAGCTCGGAGTCATCGGTTCCGGTGAAATGCTACGTGAAGACCACGTGATTTCTCCTTTCGCTTTTGAGTTGAGGAGGAAAGCTAAGGAGGAAGAAGTTGAGAAATCATTTCATGGTCCCTTTAAGCGCCAAGATGACCGAAGTATCGTGACTCTAAAGGATAGCTCGTTCAGTGGTTCAAGCCCGGTCTTTGCAGCAGGTAGCCCCGGGTACGGGGCTGCGTGCCTCACCTGGCCTGAGGGCCCGGAGGGAGCAATTCTGCTCCACCCATACGAGGACCGTCTTGCACATCTCGTCCAGCCCAGCCTTGGACACCGTCTGGTTGTACGACTCCAGCAGGGGCTCCAGCAGCAGGCTGAACTGTTGCGGCAGACTTGGTCAAGGAAAGCCGTCTCTGCTCGCCAACCGTTGTCTTATCGCTATACGACGACAGGATTTCAATTTGAAATCTTAAAATCGTTCGAGAAATAAGGTTTTACAAAAATCACGAGTTTGACAAATTGGTCGAACACCGTATGCCATCACAAATATTTCAACTATGCAAGAAGTGAAAGCTTCGACATCGGGCAACGTCACAACTCGAGCGACTCCCAGGGCTGGAAGACCCAACGCGCACGTGGAGTGTCGAGGCTAAGAGTAAGGACGTTTCGTCTTACAAGCTCTCGCAGCCTCGTAACGACCGTGTAGACACTTGGATGCGTCTGGCTTTTTGCCGGATGGCAAATGCTGGCTTCACATATCTGAGAGAATTTGTGGCACTGATCAAGCTCTTCCTGAAGCTTACATTTTGCCAAAACAAAAAGTTAGAAACGTCTACCGCCACTACTAATACAGTCGAACCTGTTTATAGTGAACCTGAATACTTTGAATTATTGTCTCTACCAAACACCCAAATATTTAGAACAAAAAAATCCCGTTAAAAACTACCTTTTTAACAGACAATCTATTGGCTATATCGAATTAATGAACAAGTCTTCAGCAAGAAAGTCGTAGACGTAGAAAAATGTTTGAACAGCAGTAGAGGCTTTAATACACGACGTTTCGGGAAGAGACTTCCCTTCTTCAAGTGTGCAGAAAATACAGTTGCAAAGCGCTTTTAGAGAGACCAAGGGAGAGGAGGAGCATTGGAAAAAGCGAAAGAAAAAAGTCATATGTATAATAGTACAAGTAAAAACACTTGAGCATGAAAAAACTACATTCCAACAAAACACATATAAAAAAGAAAAAAGAGAGAAGTGGTAGTTTTAAGGGTAACATGGTCGCGGCACTCGTTAGCGAAACCAAGAAAATACATCACTGGCAACGGCCTCCGTCACGTTAGAGTTAGAGCTGCAGATCCAGAAAAATAACAACATACAGGGGTCAAGTCGAGTGAGCCCAAGCCAGTATAACGCTGAAGCAAACAAAGGTCATAAATAAGCCCGAAGTGTGTGTAAACGGACACCAGAAATGTCACACGTGGGTGGCACCGCTCAACAGAATACCAAGAAATACTCCTTAGAACGCCTCCACTCAATCTCCCACCTCCCCGCAAAAAAAAAAAAAAAAAAAAAAAAAAAAAAAAAACACCGGAAAGAGGAGGGAAGTTAGCGGGCGACGTCCCCACATCCCAATGTTTCTAGCTCTCCCCTCAAAGAGCTTTAGCTCTCCCCCGCTCTCCTCCGCGATGGGGGAGGTGGTTTGCCTGTAGTATACTAAAAACTAAAAACCTACAAGAGCCTATATAAGTTTCCTTTTGAAATGTTCATACCAAGTGGGGTTAGTGTTTTAAATTTAGATATATTTATTTATTTATTTATTTATTTACAATACTGTGAACCTTACGGTCAACACAGGAGAGAAAAATAAGTTGTACAAGCCAAGCAAAATGCATTCACACTCAAGTGAGCACTTATGCACATGCAGTGGTGCGTCACACCCTGCACATCTGAAGATGTATTCCGCACACATACATTATTCAGTTAAAAATTCGCGCAATGATAATTCAAATGACTTGAGATTAGAGCAGCTGACGACTTCGTTTGGCAGAGCGTTCCACTCTACTATTGTCCTACAAAAGAAAGAATACTTAAATACATCATTTTTGTATTGATACGGAGCAATCGCCCTGACGTTGCTAGTCCTTTGGGAACGAGACGTTGAAGGCCGCAAGTAAAGCTGCGGATCTAGCTTTGTCATTCCAGTCGTTATGAAAAAGAGTTCTTTTAACCTTGATATTTTCCGTCGCTTTGCCAGCGAGTCAAGCTGCGCCTCTTGTCTCATTGAAGAAACAGATTCTGTACGTTTATATCTGGAGAAGATAAATCGAAGAGCCAGATTTTGTATTCTTTCAATTTGTGATTCGTGGCATTTTCTATACGGGTCCCATACAGTGCATGCATATTCTAACAATGGGCGAACATAACACATGTACACAAGTTGTCGAACATCACTATTGGCATGCCTAAGTTGTCTTCTGAGGAATAATAACTTTTTGTAGGCCTTTGAACAAACGTAATCTACATGACTGTTCCATCGCATGGTAGAACTAAAAATAACACCTAAATATTTAAATTCGTCCACCTTTCGCAGTTGCACGCCACCTATGTTATAGGAATATTCTAAAATGTTTCGTTTGTTTGTAATGCTGCAGAATACTGTTTTATCAAAGTTAATTACCATACCCCACCTTTCACACCACAAGTAAAGTTTTTCTAGAGAGGCATTAAGCAAGTCTTGGTCTTCGACTGTACGCACTTTTGAAAACAACATGCAGTCATCCGCAAATAGCTTTACCTGGACAGCTGGCGGCATATCATCTGCAATATCATTTATATACAGTAAAAACAAAAGTGGACCTAATACCGACCCTTGTGGCACACCTGAAAACACTGCAAGGCGGGTAGAGCATGCATCATTGCAGTAGACATACTGTGTTCTGTTAGTTAGGTAAGACCGGACCCACGACACTATATTGCTGTTTAGACCCACAAGGTGAAGCTTTTCAATTAATTTGTTATGAGGCACGCGGTCGAACGCTTTTGAAAAATCCATGAACACGACGTCAACCTGACCCCGCTCATTTACAACAGATGAGAACTCATGCGCACACTCAATTAATTGTGTGACCGTCGATAGACCCCGTCTAAAACCGTGCTGATGTTTGTATATTAAGTTGTTTTCTTCTAAGTACTGAGTGACATGATTTGAAATAATGTGTTCCAGCAGTTTGCAGCAAGTCGACGTTAATGATATAGGACGGTAATTTTGGACTGTCATTTTGTTTCCAGATTTGTGAATGGGTATAATTTTACCACACAACCAGTCTGCTGGCAATTTGGATTGTTGGAGAGAGGCTTGAAATATTATGAAAAGATATCGGGACACCCACTCAGCATATCTTTTCAGAAACGCATTTGAAATGTCGTCTGGCCCCGACGCCTTTTTTACATCAATATTCAAAAGCAAATTAAGTATACCACTTTCCGAAACAACCAAATCTGACATACAAGGTTCATCAGAGCTGCTGACGTGGTCTACCGGCGGGTCACTCGAGACTGTAAAGACTGACTGAAAATACGTGTTAAATTCCTCTGCCACTTTAATGGGACATGATACAACCTCATCGCTTACCATCACTTCTGTTATTACTTCTTTTTTCGACGAGAAAAACCGCCAGAATTTTTGCGGAGATTCCAGCAAGAAACGAGAGAGCACATTGCCACAGTAATTTTCCCTAGCTTGGGAAATAAGATTCTTCAATTGTCGCCCCAAATTTGCAATGTCTGAGGAATTTTGTTTTGCTTTCCTTTTGCGCTTGATCTCTCGCTTTATTTGCAAAATTTCTCTTGTTACCCATGGGTGATGTCGTTGTGCTCTCACGCCCCTTGTCGGAACAAAGTGATATGTACAGTAGGAAACAATACTCTTAAATGTTTTCCATAATTCGGTAACATCACTTAACTGACTAAAATGGTCAAAATGTTCATCTAAATAATCGAGGATGGACACATCATCAGCATTTTGAAAATCTCTGACAGTATGTTCGTGACGAGCATTATCGGCAGCTGTTTTATGTAGTTCTAAGTCAAGAAACACCATTTTATGATCTGACACTCCGTCGAGCACATGTGCTTTATCCGCTTCCACTATGTTGCTAACAAAAAGTAAGTCCAGAATCGATTGGCTCGTATCTGTTACTCTTGTCGGGCTGTCCACTAACTGTTGAAGATTAAAACTGAGTGCTATATCTAACAAAAGCTCGGAGGACGCGATTTCATTTTTACCTGGTTTTTGCTTTGCCCAATCAATATCAGCAAGATTGAAGTCTCCAGTCAAAATAATTTTAGTTTTGTCATTGAAGCGCAACGCCATGTAATCATACAATTCTTCTAAAAACCTCGGGGCGGTGTTTGGTGGCCTATATACAGCACCAACAACAAACACGTTGCCGTGAACTTTAACCTTACACCATAACACCTCCCCGTTGACAACGCAATCTAAAGGTACCAGGTCCACCGAACTTTTTGCGATAATAGCCACGCCGCCGCCCCTTAACCCTCGGTCTTTCCTAATCATTCTGTAACAAGGCGGAATAACTTCATTATCACCAATACCACTGTGAAGCCATGTTTCCGTGATGACGATCACGTGGGGGTCATGAGTTAGCAAGATTGTTTCCAAATCATCTACTTTATTCACAATACTTTGCGCATTGAAGGAAAGAAGTCGAAATGTCTTTCGATGGGGTTTCCCGGAGTGTGCTTGACGTCATTTTACACTTTTTTGTCGAGTTGGTCGATTTCTTTCTTTGCATATTTGCCCCACATTATCATCCCATTCGAAAACTTGGCCTCCTATCTTAATCTTATCGTGAATCAAGAAGACAGTTTCCCCGTTATCGCGATTGGGTTTACTGGTTTCCCACAACTGTTTGCGCTTTTGAATAGTCTGCCAAGAATAATCGTGTTCTAACGTTATTTTAGTCCCTTTCAAACACCTTCGCTTTTTTAGCACGTTTTCCTTTTCTGCGTAGTCAAGAAATTTAACTACAACTGGGCGGTTTTTGTTTGTTTTTCGCCCCACGCGATGTACACGCTCGACTGTATTAACATGAATTCCAAGTTTTTCTTCAAACACATCACCAAGTACTTTCGACCGCAATGAGTCATTTGTTTCCCCTTGAGCCTCTGGAAGACCGAAAACCATGAGGTTGTTACGGCGGTTCCGATCTTCTAAGTCGACGATTTTTTTTTGGCATTCCTTTAAGTCATCATCGATTGCCTTAACATGTTTTTCAATGCTTATGATTTGAACTTTTTGTTCTTTCATTTCTTGAACTGTTGCTTCAATTTGATTTACTTTTTTTGTTAGACCTTCAAATTTGTGTTCAAATTGCTTTTGGTTATTTTTTATTTGACTTAGATCTCTCATAATCACGTTTTGTGTGTCCAGAATCGCCTTCACCATCTCTTCCATTGTAGGGTTACCACCCCCTTGGCCGTCATCAGGTCCCGGATTCGATTCAATGTCACCGCTTAACAATAAATCACGAGTGACACAAATGCACTCAATAAATAAGGTTAAGCACATCCGGGGGCAAGGCAGCAGGAAAAGGAAAGTATTGCTTGATCGTTTACAATGCAATGAGTGACAATTACTCACCTGCGTGAAGAAGATCAGAGGATTAGACATAGTGCACACATGAGTGTGCACTATGTCTAAATAAATAAATTATATGTCTATATAAAAGGACTCTTTATTTTTGCGCGTAATATCATTTTTGAAACTGCTTTCCACGATGATAATTTTTAGGTGCGTATGAATGTCGTGGTCGTCGGAGTTAAAGTGTTTAGCTACTGGTGTTTGTCCTTTATTTACAATATCAGACTTATGGCCATAAAATCGCTCTTTCATCGAATTTTTAGTTTCTCCCACGTATTGCTTCTTACACAGCGTGCAGTTAATAATATATATCACGTCAGGAGTTTTGCAGTCGATATGCTGTTTAATATTTACGTAGAAATCTGATGCGTAGCTCGAAATTTTATCAGCGGTCGAAACGAACGGGCAAAGTTGGCAAGGAGTGTTGAGGCAAGGACCACAACCACCGCATGAATTGGGTTTTTTTATATACGAGGGACATAACATCCTCCCAAGATTCCGATGCTTACGAAATGTGACAAATGGTGATTCGGGAAATATTTTTTTAAGTTTATCGTCGGCATGTAGGATGTTTAAATGGCGTTTCAATATGGAATTCAGGCTTGATAGGTTCGAATAGTAGTTTATAACCAACGGAACCCTTGTTTCGTTGGAGTGAAGCTGTCGTGTGGATTCAAGGAGTGTGCTACGCTCCAGAGCGGATGCCTTTCTTGTGGCGTCGTCGAGAATAGAAGCAGGATATTTTCTTTTGAATAGTGTATTCTTCAAGGACGTTACGTTTTCCTTAAAGTTCGATTCTTCAGAACAGATTCTACGCAACCGGAGGAATTGGCTGTAAGGAATATTATTTTTTTTACATTTCGGGTGGTAGCTATCATAGCGTAGAACCTGACGTTTGTCTGTAGGCTTTCTGTACAACTCCGTTATCAAATGGCTTCCCATCTTTTTAACGTTAACGTCGAGAAAGTTCATAGAGTTTGCTGAGTAATTACAGGTAAATTTAATTGTACGGTGGCAACCGTTGAGGTAACTTAGAAAAGAGAGGAGTGCATCTTCAGTGTCGTTCCAAATGATAAATATATCGTCAATATACCGAAGATATATGGCGGGAATCTTAGCGTAAGTCCACACAAAGGTCTCCTCAAACTTGCCCATAAAAATATTAGCGTAATTTGGGGACATTCTCGACCCCATGGCCGCGCCTTGAATTTGCAAATAATGATCATCATCAAACATACAGCTTCTCTTTCGTCGAGCCTCAGGCAGCAGCTCAGCCGCAAGAACGATATTGTTTGCGGTGGAAACGGCGCTAACTACCTAAACAAGGACTAAGGGAGAGGACAGAGGGGACTGATCGAGCGGACACTAACCAGCCCAACTTTCATTCTCTCAAATTAGTTTGGATCTCTCGGGACGCAGACCCAACAGCAAAAGCAGTAAAACTGTGCTGGAGATGAGGTAATCGTGAAATGCTCACAGTGAGGCATTACATGTAACGCTAAGCAGTCTCTATAGTCGCTGACAGGTTTCTGCCTTCAGCACATGCTCGCTGCCTCCCACCAGACTTTGGCTGCACGTGCAACGGAGTGTTATCGAAGGCAGAAAGCATGCGCTCAATGTAGGGCGTCTACTGGATTCTTAACCCGTCATCGATTATATGCACGTACGCTGCTCGAGAGCCGACATCCAAGGATACGATCCAGAACTTCCAGTTCTGTAGTGTCCTCGTGCGCACGTAGTCGTCAAAGTTTTCCCTCAGGTGGTTTGCTCTCTGGCACGGCAGTGGCACTCCTGTTGCCGGCAGCTGGTTTTGGTAAAGGCTGCAAGAGGGAGGAGTCGGCGAGAGATGCAATCGGACAGCAGACAGTCAAAAATGAGCAAACGCACATCAATCACACATCTGTGGTCCGTCGCGGCATTCAGAAAAGTTAAAAAGATATTCTTTTTCTGAGGTAGTTTTTCTACGGAGCAATTGTGGTGTACATGACCCATGACAAAGTTGCCCTAAAACACAATCTGCATTAATATTGTGGAGATTCAGAGTACTGTCAGTGTTTGACACGAAGATGAAATCAAACACCGTGTTATCTGAAGCGATAAGCAAAAGGTCTGAAAAATTGCACAGGCCTACTGTAATGATCCGGCAGTGTAGAAAACTCTGAGCTTACTGGTTTCAGTATCGAAAAAGTGAAATATACACTTTAAGTGCAATGTTGGCACAAATTTCTCCCATTTTGGTAAAATGTAGCAAGACGTTGCGGGGTAAGTACTTTGGTACAGTTGGGCAGAAATGATGAAGCAATCACATCACTGTGTGTGTGTCTATTTTTCTTGGTCCCTTAAAGTTGCAGTAAGGTTGCAGTTGTATTTCAATCTTCTTTATTATGACAACATCGAGAATGTACAGAAGCCCAGACTGAGGTGTACAGTTGCCAACCGATTTTTCGGAAGCCGATAATTCAAACCCGTTCGATACTTTGGACCTAAAGAAGGAACCGTGACCTCCCTGATAGAAAGAGTGCATATTCACGACCGATGTTTTGCACAGCTTGATGTCCGAAAGTTAAATTTTTCGGACAAAATCATTGCGAGCGATCAGCGGAAAACTCCACCGAGATGCCACCATTTTAGATTCTATGTTGGATGCACATGTATTGGCTTGGTTTGACAGCGCTCCTAAGTACTGCTAAGTCCTACCGCTAGGTGATGCTATGCTACGGATTTTTCTCTCTCGGTTTGCGTCATTATCGTTATCATTGTTACCATTTTGCTTTGTTCATTCACCGTTCTGCAGTCGTGGACTTGTGCCTCTCATCTTGTTTCGGCGAATTGTGTTTCGAGACTACGCTGGCTCGGACATCATGGCTACATCTGCTCTTCTACCACTTTGAAGTGTCGCTGATAGCTGATTCACACGACAGACCAAATCGCAATTTTCATGCACGAACCATGTACCACGTGACCGGCACGTCACCGATTCTTGCGATCTGCACCTCGTCCGCGGACGCGCGGACTGATAAAGCCGAGCGCCTATTCACTTGCGGATTCTTGGTGGGAGACTGACTTGAAAAGCAGTCTTGCAACGGTACAATGTTTTCTTGGCTTTTTGTTTTTGGACGATTAAAACTAAAATGGCATATTGCTGTGTTTCGTGCGTTCACTGGTTCATTTTGCCATGTGATTCTTGGTTCTATGCATGAAAGAAACTGCAGAAAGTTTGACTGGCTGACACGACGCGGGTTCCAGTACTCCTCCAGGTCCATTTAAAGAAGCTCCTGTCAAAATTCATCTAGCACGCCGCGAAAATTCTTGCATATCCAATCAGGCTTTCACCGCGCAAGGCCTTTCTTTTGGCTGAGGTGTACTTGAGCGTTGTGCACGAGCGCAGAGTGCGTGAAAGCATCTCCAAACGCCCCTCCGCAAACCCAGAACTTTGTCGCTTCTCCGCCGAACCCTTCTCGAGCAGAACCATGTCTGTGTCATTGTCATGTCTTGCAGGGGTGGAACTCATGAAATGTACTTAAGAGCAGCCACGGGAGCAGCTGAAACAGCTGTTTTGGAGCAGGTTGGGAGCAGCTAAAACTACATTCTGGAGCAGGCTAGGAGCAGCTCAGATCAGTTTGCATTGCACTTCAGCTTGTATCTTAGACAAGCACGAAAGCAATTTCAATTGTGCTTAGCAGCAGAGATGAACATGAGCGGTTAGGGACCTAGGTAGAGGGGATAACAGTGTAATATATGCGAAAACTTGAATCTTTGTGAGCCTTAATGAGAATCAAACAGCAACTACTCTATGTTTCTGAAGATAGCGTCCTTGATATTTTCTGAGTGGCCTTCAGACGCTCAAGATGCAAACCAGCTCGGCTTATCGCACAACCCACACGTGCTCGACATAGTAATTATACGTGCGAACCACGTGACGTGCGTAAACAATGGACGTGCAGTTGCACGGAGGGACAGGGCAACAAATTTCGAGTTTATCCTATTGTGCAACTCGATATCGAAGCAGCAGACTACGATTAACGAAGTTATCGTATTTGAAGCGATAAGCAGGAGCAAGGTTGAAGTACGCCGAGCAGATAAGTAGAGCTGCTGACCGGCAAGCTTTCGAATCGGACCGCGTTTCAGTTCTATCAAATCAAGATTTATCTTGCAAGAATGCGGTTCCAACTCCTAACGATGAAGCACTAAAAGGAATATTTTGCTCATTTGCTTTCGACTAAGTGACGTCCGGATCCCGGGCCGCAGAGCCTCATGCAATCTGACGCTTAACGACTCGACCTCACCTCGGCCTACTTGCCCTACCGCTTATGGTTGAAGAGTAACAGTCCAGTCGCAGGTGATGTAGCGCTTAGAATCCGAGTTTTTTCGCGCGCTTCCGACTCGGGATAGACAAGGGGAATAAACAGAACAAGGGATTGCAAGGCCGACCAGGCTAAACGCCCTCATTGTTGACAATCGAGTCGATAAAAACCGAAACCAAGACAAAATAAAACGTTTGTTTGGCGCACGTTTTGCGATTTGGCGCATAATGGCGCGAGGTATTGGCTGTGGCGCAGTTTCTGCAACATGGCGCAGGATGGCGCAGACACATGCGCCTGGCGCAAAATGGCGCAAATGGCGCAGCCGTTCCACCCCTGGTCTTGGGTAAGTAAGACTAGTGGCACTTCACGCGAAGCCTATCATGGCATTTTGCCTCGTTCCATACGTAACAGCGGCGTACATTCTTTATCACGATAGCAAATATTGATTTCTCTCTTGGACAACGGTGCCACGGTATGATGTTGGAGTTTTGCAGCACTGTGGGGTGGCGAACAGGTTTGGTCCTGTCCTCGCTGGCGTCTGCTCGTTGTCTACCTCGTGTGGATGTGCTTGGGAGACGGACAAACCGCGGACATGTCGTCACATGATCCATCCGTCTGCGGATCAGTCCGTCGTGTGAATAGACGATAAGAAGCACGGAAAGTACTCGACCAGAACGCTAGAAAAGGCAGCGATTCTCAAGCTATTAGAAAGTGGCCGAACGCAAGCGGAGGCATAATCTGAAGCAAGGCACTACTGACGGCATTTTTAAGCCCGGTTAGTCGGAATAAGGGAAAGCTTTCTAATATGCTGATTTTTCAAACAGTTCTCCTATTCGGACGTTTTTTCAGTCCCTGCAAAGTCCGAAAAATCGGTCGGCGACTGTAGGTGAAGAAGCAGATGTTTGCCTTCCACATTCATCCAAAGCAATCTCTCGGGTAACAAAAAATATGGTTTTGCTTATCCTTTAAAATACAATTCTGAATTAAAATTGGGGATTGTTCCTTGTTTGCCTTAACTTGAGTGAAACAGGAGCCCCTACCTTATTGCCTGGTTGAAACTCTCTATCTGCTTCTTGAGCATCTCAGCTTCCTCTTGCTGCTGTTGTCGTTCATTCTTCAGTGTGCGTATGTACTCTCCGGCTGGTATAAAAAAAAGTCCCAAATCAGTATGTTCATACAAAAGACGAAACTGAGTAAACACCCACACAGACACGAGAATAGTGGTGACATATAAAGAAAGCAAAAAAAGATCACCTTGCTGAAGCATCTGGGCCTTGCTCACTTTAGAGTCTGGATTCTGACTCAGCGACGGCAGCAAATGCCGAAGAGACTCGAACCCATTCTGGAAGACGGAGCAAGGTAATGAGTGATGCAGGTGTACACAAGAAACAAACACGCTGGGCACAACATTACGCACGTGGAATTAATTCCAGCCCTCATATGGAGCGAGACAGCGTTCCAGATTTCGGATCGAATTAATGCCCCTAGGTGCTGCAACTGCCCGCGGAACCTCGCTGTCCGACACCCTCGGCTCACATTCCAACGTACCGGAGAGCCAACTCCAGCCTCGCGGATTTAAAGAAAACACTAGAACAAACACAAGCATGGGGAGAGGGTCCTGAAAAATGGCTCCTCAATTTCCAGTAAAGTATATAAGGAAGGCAATAAGGACGGTTATCATAACGTTTGCGGGCAAGACGTGCACGTAGACTTCTGTAGATGTCAGGCTTGGTTTAGCATTATACTATTCCCAGCTCGCACCGAGCACCCCCATTGGCGGGACAATGATCCAAGCGACGACCGTTGTCCGACCCTGGTTAGGTAGCTTCAAGTTTCCGTCCGAATGCAAGCCGTCCAGGTGTCAAATTCAAATGGTGAAATTCTGAACTGTGCAGATTCCATAAAGAGAACGCTCCTCGCGATCTGTGCAGAAGCGCCTCGTGTGAACAAACAAAGTGTCCTACCAGCCCTACCTTGATGTTGAAACGACGTTTCTGCTCGGCATTGATGTGGCACACCCTTCGGTGCTCCTTGTACTGGACGCGCTCCTCGTCCGACTTGGGCCGGAACGGCTTGGCAGAAGCCCCTGAGGCTGAGGCGGCCTGCGGGCGCCAAAGACAGGGGTGTTTACAGACATTGCAAGCAGAGTGTGCCATCCCCAACAACTGTTCCCACGAGTTACCGCATTCTCATCTAAAGGCTGGTTCGGCGACAATGCTCGACATGGGACGCTGATTGCGAAAGATACCGAAACCGATGGCCGAGTACATACTAAAAATTTACTCATATTTCTTATGCCATCCAGGTATATGAAAACTTAAAAAATGCCAAATCCCTCACTTTGCTCTCATGTTCGCTGCCAGACATATTAGTAAGTGTGAACGTTAGATGTTCACACTCATACTGTTCAAGGGTGCACCAGAAAAGTTGCGTAGAAATGAGTGTACAATCTGCCCCGAGCCATAACGAGTTTAGTTTTGCACGCTGCAATTTCTCTCGAAAATTAAATACTGGAATGGTGGCAGCAGCAATATCCAAAGCTGATGCTACAGTTTGGCAATGTTCAACGAAATCGACTTTTTTTTGCGGGCTTGGCCCAGTCAAGGAAAGCAATCTGCAAAGAAGTCTGTTTGAAAATTGCAAAGCAGGGGCTCTTGTGGCTGGAAAATGCAGCAGTCAGAATGAATATTTGCTTTGGCCTACACAATGTCTGGTTTATATCGTCCAACATTTACCAAATAATATTTCATCTAACCGAGAGTCACGTGAACTGGACTGGAGTGTTTGAATCGGGAGAATTTTGAATAATAAAAATATGATGAAGGCCAAGAGCCAAGGCTGGCACTAGACTGTTGCACAGGCTAAGGATAATCAAGCCTTCACAATCGAATCTTGGTAACCAGCAGCTTTTAGGTACTATTGTATTTACACGAACGTAGGTCGACCCTTTTTTCAATTTTTGAAAATCTGAAGTCGGGGGGTCGACTTATAATCGAACCAAAGCATTCCACCACCGGCAAAAACGAAACAACCGCGATATCATGAACACCTCAGTTTGTTACGAGTTCAGCCGGCTGTACCTCTGGCATTACACCATTCTGTGCGTTCACTTTACAGATTAATTACTTTTTTACTTGCACGAACGAGTATTATTGATAGCGATTCGCAAATTAACCCGAATATATGGCGGTGAACAGCGCACGGCGCGCCCGACTCCTGGGGAGTGGTGGCACTTGTTGCAAGAGCCACTCCGGAGGCTGCTGGAACGGCCTCACGGCTCATTCACCCCGCGGCTTCTCGCTTCTCTTCGCAGTTTTTCGCACGATTCACGGTAGCACATCGTTTGATCGCGTGACGAGATCATGCTGGGGCGCTAACTACCTTTTTTTGTATTGACACGCGTGATCCGGGCAGTTTAGGTTTTCGGTGCTCGTTCATGGCCATTCTTCACTCAGAAGCAACCAACAACTGCGCTGTTGGACGCAAGGACGCAACTTCGACCCGTCGGAGCAGGTGATGCTCCAGTGGTGTCTGCAGTGGCGCGGGATCTTAAACTGTGACGGCAAACAACGAGGCTTCCGTAGGCCATAGTATGGTTCCGGATTTGTAAGTCGAGCTTGCAACGTACACCCCAAAAGTGTGCAATCGTTCCCTACCCGTGACGTCCAACGCGATCGCCGAGCAAGCGCAGAAGATGCGGTTGACCGTGTCATTTGCGAAGTGCGAGACTTTGTTGGACGATGCCGCCGCCAAGCTTCGAGAACGTAGCAGTGATGACGACGAGACTGACATCACCAGTGCGGACGAGTCGTAGTCTAGTCCTGGACGGAGTGGGGAACGACGAATGTGAGCAGCAGTTGACCCCCCTTCACCGTGATCTTCCTAGTTTCGATAACGCCAGGGCATCTTATGCACCTCGCACGTGCATGCGCAGCCAAAGCACACCAGAAGGCATCGATCGCGCGTTGCAGGCTCGGCTTTGGAAGCAGAAATTTGCCGTCCTCCCGTGCTCGCAGTAAAATGTGCATCTAAAGATTTTTTTTTTTTAGCTGATGTGCAATCTGAGGGGGTTGACTTACAACCGTGTAAATATGGTATAATGAAGTTGAGCATGAGGAGCCTTTAATGCACTTGAAAAACATCTGCACTCACAGGAGCATCAGCAGTCTTAGCTTGGGGTACCACTGTACTTGGAAGGGCTGAAACCAACACGAGGCATCACATGTAAAACATTCATGAAAATAAATTATCATCGCCAACAACGGCCTAAAGATTCAGGGTCTTGATGTTTTGAAACCGATATGGTTTCTTATTCACAGGTTGACTATTCCCAAATGAGGAGCAGCAGCTTCATTTTTTTTCTTCCAACTTCAACCCGACCGGATGGACTTCCGTCCAATAGGTTTACGTTCAAATGTAAAACATTTGGATGCCACTGAAGATACACAAGAAATTTCTAAACTTCCGAAAAGTCAGCACGCAGCGCCAGCACCTCCATGCTTTGTGTGCTGCATTCTGACTTTTCGCTAAATTACCCGGGCACCAAGGCAAAAAAATGATGGATCTGATATAAAATTAATTCTTCGGAGATGCCTAGTTATACCTAATTGTGGGGATTTATAAATATTTTTTCTATATGCAAATATTCCTATCAAATTTAAGGGAAAAAATAGATAATCACGAATGATGAACGCAGGTTGTCAGGACATCTCTGCCTAAAATAAAGTCTTGCCTAAGAGCCACGGTTTAATTTTTAAAATTTTATAGTAGTGTAGATATAAACATTCACAAAGTTTCCGTTTCTTTTTAAATACAGCAGGTGCACAAGTGCACAATCCCGCCTTGAAAGTGTGCTTTCCTCCCAAGCCCGCGACAGCAAACATTGCGGCGGGTTAGCCCCATTGAGCGCGTTTCTTACTGAGCACCAGTCAACCACGGAGAAGCAGTACCCACGGAGGCAAGCTCCGCAGGTTTAATCACACAACCCTACATGCTTTTGCAATAGTTACAAAAGATGTTCCCCTGGTTGCCACCCACAAGGCGAACATGTCTTTGCAGTCTCTAAATACTCCGGCAAAAGATTAAGAAACTTGTGGGGGAAAAATATCAGCCAAGGTGCCATCGACGGGAAAGTTCAATCTTGCGATTGACTGAAAGCCCCATCGATGCAACAATGGCTGCTCAATCCCTTCTCTTTGCAGGGGCCAGAGTGCAATTTAAAGTTATGCTCAGGAAACTTGTAAGCACAAACAAAGAGGCACAAAGAAGGCCACACAGACAAGCACTCTTGAATGTCACCTTCTTTGTTTTCATCTCTGTTTGCGCTTATAAGTTTCCTGAGCATCATGTACCAACTAGCCCAACAACTAGACTCATTAAATTTAGAATTAGTGACTTGTCTCTGCACCAACAATCCCCTTTTTAGCACTCTAAGTAGGGTAGGTCCAGCTTTCTCTGAGAACAAGCAGAGGGAAAGGAAACATTATCGAGGCAAAACTCTTTCCTCGTTTGATACTCTGCTTACTAAACCGATTTCCTTTATGCGTCTCTAAGTGGAGGTAACGAACTGGATCTGCGGCCAGACCGGAGGTAACGAACTGGATCTGCGGCCAGACCGCAAACAAGCAATTGAAAAGCTCTTGGTTTTGCTAAAAAGCCCAGGAACAAGTGAAGAGACCACACCGCTCAAAATTACTGGGGCCTAAACACGAGCAGGAGAGACATCAAGACATCTCACATGAGTTGAGCTGCTTGGAAGGCAGTATGGGCACGGGGGGAGGGATGATGGCGGCTGAGCCAACTATCAGGTTGCGAGGCAGGCTGTTTGTACTTGAAATCTGGAAAATGAAATTGAATCAGGGCTGAGTGCAATCGGTCACACAGGAGAGAAGACCTCATGTCATAACCACACACCATGTCAGCCGGGTGTACTTTAAAGATCACATTCGACTTGATAAAATATTCTCGAAGCTTTGGCAATGTGCGAGGCATAAATTAACTGCAAAGGCTATCATTGCATGTGCACAGACTCTCGCAGTAAAGGCTTGCAACTGAGCTGATTGCCTGACTTGCTCAAAGAGGACCACCGCAAGACATTGCTAATAGTATTCCTTTAGGTTCGGGAAATGCAGTATTTAATTGTGCTGAGAGTGCCCGATGGAAGGCACCTTTTTTAGTTACATAAAAGTGCAGAATATGGGGAAAATTGCAAATGCAAAACAGCGTGAAAATGTTGCACTAAATTTAAAAAAAAATTAATTTCTCCATAGAAAGTTTGCATCCACACTTTAAACTGAAGCAATTGTTAGCTGTTTGTGTTTGTAACTCGTCTTTTTTACAGACATCAAAACCATCATCAATAACAAAAACTGTTATGTAAAAAAAAAAAGTATATCCCTAGTTTGAGAAAGATGGTATGCATTTGGCTTTCATACTAACTTGCTGAAGAGTTGTTTCAAGTGCAAGAAATTTGTACTTGCCATTGCTACTTCAAGTTCTCAAGTGGTGACAATAACAAGTAAAGTACTACAAGAAGTTCGAGAATGAAACAGCAACACTGTCGAGACCGGTTATAACGAAGTCAATGAGAATCGAAAATCGCTTCACTATATCTGCTATTTCGTTATAACCGACTTCGGTTTTAACGAAGTGCAACAGGGAATGGGAAATTGTAATCGCTTCGCTGTAGCCGCTATTTCGTTATAACTGACTTCGTTATAACTGGTCTCGACAGTAAAAATAAAAATTATGAAAGTGGCAGCGTAGAATCCTGAGACAACAGCCGACAGTACTCCATACAGTCCCTTATAAATGGCAACCATTTCATGTGATACCACTCTTTATGGAGTTGGGGGAGCAATTTTCCAGCAATAAATGCGGAACAGGTAAGATCCCTATAAAATGCGCCACGTGCGCAATCGAAGTATGCGTTACGTACATGTCTGAGCGACCGCCTCCACGCCGACTCGCCGACGCTAATTCGTGCTGCACATAGACGTGAAATATATTTATCTGTTTCATTATTACTGAGCTGTCTCCACGTCGTTGTTGTTATTTGTTTAGTCAAAACTGAGCCGTCGATGCCACCGTCGCGAATACTTAATCGACTTTGTGCCGCCACCCGCAAAATATTGCAACTCACATGTTATTATGCTGAACCATTGCCAATGAACTGGTAATCGTTACATGAAATTGCGGTTCTGTTTCGGTTCAGGTTCAATATCGAACGATTGATTTCGGTTACAGCTTTGTTCCGGTTCAGTTAAAAATAACAGTTTTGCTTCAAGTTTCGGTTCGGGCTCAATTCGACACCCGGGTCAAAAGCTGTATTTTAATCGCTCATGATTACAACAGCCGCTTCGTCGCGTCTCGCGGTGCCAGGAACGGCATCTTGTTTGTCTACAACTATTCAGTTTCGGTTGCTTCACCGAGGGCGCGCCATTTTCATCCTGGAAGGAGCATAAGCCAGTGAGACAATGAAGCCGTCAGTCACCTCCAGTGCAATGATGCTGTTTCAAGAGCCACATACCATGCACTAGCGAATTGCGCAATCAGCTTGTAGGCCCTAGATGAAAATCAACACAGCTCACATAAGCACAAAGCCCATTCCATTCCGGGCAAAAAGGGATTCAATTCCATTCCCATTCCATCCGGGGTAATTCCATTCCCATTCCATTCCCCCCAGCAATGCTGCCATTCCATTCCCATTCCATCCGGGGTCGTGAAAGTGCGGAATGATTCCGGAATCATTCCAACTCCGGTGTGGCAACTCCGCAACACTGGTTGAAAGACTTGTGAAACATTGAAAGTACAGTAAAACCTCGTTATAACAAAATGGGATATAACAAACTAATGGATATAACAAAACAGTCATAATTCCCCTTGCTTGCTAATAGGGAAGAAATGGACATTGGCTATAACAAACTAATGGTTATAAAGAAATAATTACGACCGCTCCTTCAACTTTGTTATAACGAGGTTTTACTGTATTTTAACCAAAAATTATTTTGTTTGAAAACACTTTTTGCCAATGATGGCTACTATAAAGGCTGAACTCCATGGAGTGAATTATGCAACAAATAACTGACGAAATTTGCCCGACGGCACGCTTGCTTTGCACGCGACGTAGCAGTCAATGTGCTGATGCCACACGCAGAGCAAAAGCCGTCAAGCAAAATTGATTGATTCTTCGCAGCATATCTGCCTTATGAAGTTCAGCCTTAAAGCCACCATATTTTTTAATTCCCTTTCCGTTTAATTACGAAACCGAAGGCCAAAGACTTTACTGTCAAGAGTCATAAGAATGATTTCTTTGAAGACAAACCTCTATATAGGGCACCTGTAAATAGTCTTCTCTGAACAGCAGGCAACCACCACTGTTAAATATTTGTAAACCAAGTAGTACTAAAATGTGTTTCAAAACAAAACAAACACTTAGTAAAATCCATGCCTTGTTGCTTAGGCAATAAAAAAGACAACGTTGAGAGCAAACTGCGTACAAAGAAATGCCAAAGCTTTGGAAGGCCTTAAGCATGTCAATTTCTACAAATAGAAGGTCGTAAAAGGATGGTGTTAGAAGTAGGACGCAACAGAGGGAAACTAAAACTTGGGAGGCTTCCAGAGATGGTCATGACCCCCGGTTCCCCAAAAACACCGAGACTAGAGCCCCTGATAAGCTACGCCTCAAAGTAATGACATTTCAGCCACATTGGTGCTTAAAATTGTTTCAGCTATTTGAAGCTTGACCTCAAATCGCGGGAAACGGCTTTCCATCTTCCGGACATGTTGAAACGGTTTGTGACAGAGCGAAACATCAGCTGGGCTTCCCGATACCAAATCTGAGGCCGAGAGTCGCAGTTTGGAATCATAACGATTACCGTTTGCGCCCTTCTGCACCAAGCACCAAAATGCTGGCACCCACAAGAGAATCGGGGAAAGGACTGGCAATACTCTAAAGCTTAGCAATTGCGTGGTGGCTCTAGGCTCCGCAGCCCCTCTCCAATCCTACAGGGACCAGTCGGGACATCAGTCTCTTTGGTCGACGCGTATGGTTTTGGGGCAAACGGCGCCACTCACCGTGGACAGGGTGACGGGAGATATGACGAAGGTCTGCTGCGCTACGGCCGGCAGTGACGGGGCCACCGAGTTGATGATGGTCACAGTGGCCGGCGTGGACAGTGCCGACGAGTTGGTGCTGGCAATGCTTCCGTTCTGGGCGTCCCAGGAAAATGTGTTGCCTTTCGGAAGAGACAGAGCGGGCGAGAGAGGAAGCGGGTCAAGACCTTTGACTCCTTCGTGAGAAATCATAAACGAGAACGACGAGCGGGTGACCGATGAAATTTGCGATTGTATCCTTGCCGAGCGGCTACGTAAAATGAAAAAACGGTACTCCGAGCGAGCCTGTTTGATCAGCTAAACGGTGGAGCGTGACCCTCTATAGTCGCTTACAGGGTGACATCTGACCTCCGGTACATGCTCGGTGCCTTTCGAGGTGCTTTGGCCGTAAGTGCATGCTCGAAGCCCAAGAGACGCCAAAGCTACATTCAAGGTAGGAAGTCCACGCTGGAAACGGGACACCTGAAAGATCTCCCTGCTGTTCCCATCCTGTCAGTGACCAGAGCAGCCCTTACAGGTCCACAGTGACCTTCTAATGAAGAACAATGACTTCTCAGCACTTAATACTCCTCTCTCCACTTTCCACTGAGATGAAGCAGTGGCAAGATTTTGAGCTGTTACCGTTCACTGCATGTGCAGGCATTATGTGAAATTTGTTCCCAAGGGTCGCAACTTCAAATAGACTCCCATGTCATCCAACAGAGTAATAGAAACCCTACAACTCCAGTAAAAAAAAAAAAAATCTTTGGAAATTTATTTAAAGACGGTGTTATTCGGGTGAAAATGACAGATCAAAGGCTCCCGTTGCTCACCCGAGGTGAGCAGCTGGGTGAGCACGGCGCTCTGCTGCAAGGGTGGCGACGCGGAGCTCGAGGGCGACACCGGCAGCTTAGGGCTAAGCACCTGCGGCGGAGGTGGAGAGTTTCCCCAGGGCAGGTGGCCCAGAGACACCGCCTGCTTGGCTACCGCCCCGGTACTCGGGTGGTGCTTGGAGCCGCTCTGCGGCGAAGACATGCTGCGAGACCTGATGCGGTTCTTGGGCTGGGCACGGCAAGCAGAGAGAATCGGGAAGGGGAGAAATGTGGTTAGAAGTAGGTCCGAAAGAACCACTTGCTTCCAGAGTCACGTGCGGCGCAAGAAAGAAGACGACATTACAGTTAACGATGAGCACCGATGCCAGGAGAGAACTCATCTGCTTTCTCCGTTTTTGCCACATGGCTAAAAAGCTGGGTTGCCGACTTTGCCGCAGTTTGTTTGCTCCACGTCACGCGTTGCAAGCGTGCGCTTTCTCTTTACTCATGCTGTCTAAAAGCACCGAAGTGGTGGTTTTGTGCATGATGTAAGTGTTATAATGGGTGGAGAAATTCTTAAAACAAACTTTTGCCACAATCATCCAAATGCAGTACCTTTAAATAAAATAAGCAACTGCCTTTCTAGGGACATGAATCTAGTTGACCCGATTGATATTACTCTGCGAGCGGTGACAAATTCACCTCTAAGCACGGTAAAGAAAATGGGCCTTTACCTGGCTAAATGTCTAAAAACTACACTCGGTGTCAACTATTTTTTGCCTCATTGCTAAGGCTAGCTTAGCTTCCAGTGCTGTAGACCCACACTGCTGCGACAGCATGTCTTCGTCTTGCGTACCATTCACACGCGCTCTCGTGCAGAGATGATGTCAAGCAAAGCCACATGCTCGTGCAAATAGCTTTCACGGCATTAGAATAGTGTGGAAGCTACGCTAGGCTTTGCAAAATAGTTGATGCTGAGTGTAGTACAACCCACGGCACAATGCAAGTCCTATAGTCACCGACAAGGCGAGAATGACAGGGGGGTTCTTAAATTCTCCCGCCTCCAGCTTGATCTTCCTGCATTAAACGACACTTCGACGTCTCCATGCTTTCCACCGTGTTTTGGCTATGCACGTGAGTAGCCAAAGCACGGCAGAAAGCATGGAGTGCATGCTGGAGGTGGGGCGTTCAAAAGACACTGTGTCGTTCTCATCCTGTCAGTGACTACAATGCACCACGCTTCGGATCTGGGCATAGTAAAAGCTCGTTAATTTGAACCGCAATGGGAAGCCGCCTCAGTTCGAATTAACGGAAGTTTGAACTAACGAAAGTGAAGAACAATAGTACACTCACTGCGATTTAGAAGCAGTAGGGCATGTCAGCAATTTAATGCTTCAAAAAGTCCGTGATCGTAGTCTGCCTTTTTTCTTTGAAGCGACAGGTAGCACTTTTTGCTCTAACGAGCGAATGTGGCGGAAGGCCTCCTTTCCGCCTTCTTCAAAACTGAAGAAGAGACGGGCGGCATTCAATCCAACCATGACCTCTGCAGCGGAGAGCCGCACTGGTGCTTCGTCTTCCTCCTTCTCCTCCTCGTTACTGGCAGCGACAAGTTCAGCGCTTCTGACCTCAGAAATGATGTCCTCATCCGTCAGAGCACCACACACCACTGCACTCGCATCCACGTCGACATAGTCCGCAAAGGAGACGTCGTCCAAAACGTCCGCGATGGGAGTGGTGATGCCATCTTCGAGTGCAGGTGGCTGATTTCCTCCTTGCAGAGCTTACGCGCCGAAGCCGCAGTGGCGATAGCAATTTGCTATCGTAACCGCAGTTACTTGCTCCCGAGCACGCACAAGCATATGTAGCGCACTTAGGAGTGTCACCTGATACAGTAAAACCTCGTTATAACAAAGTTGAAGGAGCGGTCGTAATTATTTCGTTATAACCATTAGTTTGTTATAGCCAATGTCCATTTCTTCCCAATATTAGCAAGCAAGGGGAATTATGGTTGCTTTGTTATATCCATTAGTTTGTTATATCCCATTTTGTTATAACAAGGTTTTACTGTAGATGTTACACAAAATAATTCGCTCCAACAAATGGCGCCGGTAAAATGATTTTAAATCATCCTTGATGATACCCTGGTCCATTGGCTGCAGCACCGCTGTTGTTTTAGGTGGAAGGAAGGCTAGCTCAATGGCCTTCGTCTCAACTTCGACCTTATGAGCCGAACAGTTGTCAACAAGAAGCAGGACTTTCCGGCCACAACGCTCCAACTTTTTGTCCATCTTCGCTAGCCACTGCCCGAACAGTTCCCCCGTCATCCATGCCTTTTTGTTGGCCGCATAGTCCACTGGGAGCGATCGGATGTTCTTGAAGCAACGAGGACTTTCTGATTTGCTGATGACCAAAAGCGGCAGTGTTTCTGTCCCTTTCATGTTCGCTGCAACCAATAGTTATCCTCTCTTTGCTTCTTTTCCCTCCAGTGCACTTGTCGCCTTTATATATAAGTGTTTTGGCAGGCAGCAATCTAAAAAAAAAAAGCAGTCTCGTCCGCAATAAATATGCCCTGCGGCCTTGCAGCACCTTGGAGCGCCAAGCTTCACACGTTTCAACGTTTACGGCCTTTGCTTCTCCCGACACAGCACGGAAAACAAGATCATAACGCTCGCGGAATCGGTGTAGCCACCCATCAGAAGCAGCAAAGTTGTCGTAAACTAGCTGCTGGGCGAAGTCTGCTGCCAACGCCAGTATAACAGGGCTGCTCAGTGGAATATCCTGTGCACGCATGTCCTTAATCCAAAGCAGAAGCGCTTTCTCGAGGTCGGGATACTTTGCGGGCCGCATCCTCTTCCTTTTGTTGGCAACTTCTGCTGCCAAGGCGTCTTCTATACACCAACTCATGTTTACAAACAAACCGGAGCGCCCTTAGCACCCCTAGCGGACGCCACCGGCGACGCGCATGCGCGATGGGGGTGTGAGCAAGAAGCTCGCCGTCGCCTATAAACAAACCATTGAAACGCAATGTTGTCGGCGTCGGTGTGAGTCCCCGCGCTCTTTTTCGCGTCGGAATTGTTGATTCTACGTCCTCCTAACGATGTCTGACTACTTGAGCGGCGTCAGCGAAATTAACGAGGCTCGTTACACCGCAAATCTTCGCGTAAATAATCTGACATGCGGCGATTCATTCCGCGTGGACGCCGCAGAATGGACGATTCACATGATGAGATTTCGCTCGCAATTTTCAGTAGCGACGTCGCTCGGACTGCAAAAGCGTGAACCGTAGCTGAGATGGTTGACGTCCATACTGAAAATCGCAAGCAGAATCTAACCAAGTGAATCAGGCGTGACAAGTCAGTGATGGCCACTGGTAACAATGATCAACATCTTCTTGTATCTACTGTTTACGTCGAGCCTGCTTACCAACCTTCAAACTTAAGTCTTTTGAGGCCTGCACTTACTTCTTATCGCAAGTACCGGGCCCACGTTTGGTCTACGGGCCGGTGTGCTCTAAAAGAGCAGACGACAAGCAGAAACGTTTGAAAGAGCAGACGACAGTTCGAACGATCGGGCGACCGTTTGAACTTGAAGACGCACTGAACATAGTCTGCAGGTTGTCCGTACAACTTGACGGTTTTCCGGCATTCATTTTAGAACAAAACAAATAAGTCTGATGGCCAGAAGTATCCGTGAATTCAACCCAAAATGCTTCCCGCCCAAGCAGTCGTGGTCCGACGGCGTCTGGTTTTCCCTTTTCACAGCACATATCCACGTTCTCGGACGAACCGAGCGCATGAAAACTGACCTTCAAACCTTTCTCGAACCTTTTGGTACAGCCCCAGTCGTAGCATTTTGACAAAAAGGCAGGTTTTTGTCTGGTTCCTTTCAAAGCAACGCAGGAATACACGTCTTAGATGGGCGCTTCCGCCCACAGCCCCGGACCGGAAGTGCGTCCGACGCGCCACCACCGCGCCATGACGTAACAGAGATGAGTTCGTGTATAGCCCTCTTATTCTTTATGTAAGTAGATAGCGTGCTTTTCGGTATTGAATGCTTCTTAGCAATTTCTTGCTTAGACAAGAGTCCGGCGTCCACTTTCCGCAGGATCTCACTCTTATCTTGCAGTGTTTTGGTGCAGTATTTGCCGTGGGCACACGCCATCTTCAAGTCGCAGCTCTGGGTCCGGCGCCCCACCACCGATGTCCGCCGAAACGAACTTTAGCCGAGGCTTAACAACACCACAAAGAATCGCAACAGCCGGTAATTCCAAAGCTGAAAACAGACAAGCACACCCAACGGAGACTGCCGAGACAGACGTCGAACATACATTGCGAAGGTGGCAAAGGCCCCGATTCGTCGGTTCTTGATTGCAAGCGCAGATGCGACGCACTTGATTCACTGTGTTTTGGTGCTTGCCGCGCTATATGCCGCTCAACAACAGCAGCTACACGATAAGATTTGCAAAGTCTCCGAGATCGGCGCAGGCAAGGAGTCTCGGAGATCACGTGCACATAGCACGGAGAGGAGGCAGCCGTCGCTGCCTTCTGGCCGCCTCTGCGCCAATTGGATTTTTCCCGATTTTGCCTTCTCTCGCCGTTCTCTCCGTTTCTGAGGCGACGCAGCCTCGTGTGCAGGCAGTGGGTGCGTTTCTCTGGCCGTGTACCAGGCGCAAAGCCGCCGGTGTGGTGGCGCGTAGTTCGAATTATCCATGGCGGAACCTACTCGCGTTCGAATTAACGGGCTTTTTTATACATATACTTCCAGGGAGCTTGGCAGGACCAAATCGTACAGTTTGAATTATTCATAAATTCAAATTACTGAAGTTCGAATTAACGAGCTTTCAAATTACTGAAGTTTGAATTAACGAGCTTTCACCGATAAAAAATGAAAGATGTTTACAAACTTCTGCATTGCGAAATTCAAGTGCAGCTCTTGAGGAGGAGGAGGGGAGGGTAAGACCCTCCTAGTCCTCCGTACCCCCTTCCCCTCCTCCTCCTACCTCCCTCACCTCATCCCAACCTCCTCCTCTTCCGCACCCTCCCCTCCTCCCAGTTTCCCCGTTAAATTTAGCTGGAAAATTGACGCCACGTGACCTTAGTTTTATTTTTAAATTTAGCGGGGTAACTGAATGCGCAGTGTTGCATTATGGGACGTTACAGACCTACACACCAATTCAGTTTCTTCGCTAAATTTAGAGGGCAACTGAATTGGTCTATAGGTCTAAAACCCGGGAACGAGCGCCTAAGAGCTGTGCTCTAAAACACTGACGAGCGACGTCCCAGTCCCAATCTTGCTTTATGGTAGAGGTACAGGTATGGGCAGCTACGCCGACTCACCACAACCACTTTGGGCATGGCAAAGCTGACACTCTTGCCACCCGTGCCCGGCAGCGGCACCTGGTCCGCCGGCGCAAACGCCGCCGCCACGTGGGCCGCCATGGCTGCACCAAACTGCACCAGGTCGCTGCCCTCCTGGCCTCCCGTGTACGAGTGGCGCTTGGCGGCCGAGCCCGCCCCATTGGGAGAGGCCTTCTCCTTCTCTCTGACACCCAACATGGCCGCCACGGCAGCCTGCTGCAGCCCATTGGAGGGCGACTGCCGCTGGACTCCCGCAGAGGGGAGCTGCTGGAAGATCGGCTGCTCCACAGCGGGCGTGGTCGTCACTCCGAGGGCCATGCTCTGGAACGCTCCGACGTTTGGCAGCGACCTCTGCTTCAGGGGCGGGGGCCGCCCGGACTTGTGCAGGTACTGCGGTGTGGCTGGAGCGGACGGAGCAAAGCTGTGCGCTGGTGACTGCCTGGGTGCGGCCGGAGCCAGCTGGAAACGTCAGACGGCGCTTGTTGTGGTCAAAACAGTCTCGAGATAAGATAGAGCAACTAAATAAGCTACACTTCAGAATAAGGACAGTTCAGCCTCCTTGGTGTTTAAATCACTGTCGCCAGCCATCTGCATCTCAGCATTAAAGGCAACGTATAATGGCACAAATGCCATTGTGAATTTCCTTGCGCATCCAATGTTCTTGTAACGTGTGCTATGAAGCAAAAATCTTGGCAGATTGCTTCAATTTCAGAATTAAAAAAAATTTAAAAGAAATCTTAGTTTTTTTGTTGTTTTTTGGTGAAAAAGGAAGACCAGCAAAGCTGTACTTTGATTAAAATGAAGTAATGGCTGGCTGCAAGGTGGCAAGCCAGAGTGGAAAGGCTGGAAAGGCTGACGCCATCTATGAGCGACGGCAGAAACCAGACAACAGGCAAGCCGGTAATCTGGTTGCTGTTGTCGCTGATAGATAGGGTTCTGCATTTTCGGTTTTTATTTTTTTCAAAATTTCGCATACTTTTTTCGGTGTTTATTTTAAAATTAAATTTTTGTTTTTTTTTTGTTTTTCTTTTTGGTGTCTATTTATTCCCAAAAACGTTTACCGTTTTATTGAGGTGAATATGACAGAAACACCATCGACACCATATCAGATGATCCTTTTAGCTTTGATATTTGTGATCAATCAAAGAATAACGGCACATATACATATGTGGTCTTCTCTACAGCTACCGTCAGGACATACCTCAAAATCGCGGAATTCGCAGGCATAATCTTCAGCGTGCTTCTTTTTGCCTCCCATTCTGATGACGTGACCGTCTGAGGTAATGAACATACAAATCCCAACAAAATGGCAAAAAAAAAAAAATCTTTGTATTTATCTTTTTAATTACAGGGAAGTTTGAGAGAGGGTGTTAAGAAAGGTATTAACGGCTTTCCTCGATGTCCTCTGAAGTGCATGAAGCAAAAAACCTTATACTAGCCCACATCCAAACTTTTTTTTTTTTTTAGGTCCGGGAACTTGACACGCTAATCCCGATCACAGAAAGGACACAATGTCTTGCGAAGGCCAATCCAAGGCCTCTTTTGTTGCATGTAGAACCTCGGAAGAGGGCAATCACGAAGACGTCACACAATGTCGAACCTTGCAAAGTCCCCTCTCTCTCTCTCTCTCCCTCTTCCCCCACCCACCTCGATGCGGCCCTAAAAAACTGATTTTTTTCAATTAAAACAATTTCCGAAAATGCATTCGGCATACTTTTATCGTTTTTTATTGGTTTAAACCGAAAACTCCGAATCCTACTTTTAGATAGTGGTAGCTGTCCGAAGTTTTGTGTCAACATTTGTTTCCTGCGGACACTATACTGGGGAAACTAGCCCTTAACAGCTCCGCTGTAAAAAGCAATGGCAAAGCAAATGATATGAAAAACTGGTTTGTGACACCTACCCTAACTTGCTGAAGAAGCTGCTGAGGAGGAGCCACTTGCTGCGGCTGCTGCTGTTGCTGCTGAACAGGAGAGATGGCAGTGGGGGCCCGAGCCGACTGCAGGAAGTCCAGATTGTACTTCTTGAGGGCCTCCTCGGGCGTCGCTGAAGACGACGGCTGCTGCTGGGTGGCCACCGATGCCACGAACTGGTCCACATTATTTATGACTATACTTGACTGGAGAGGCTGCAGGGACGCATTGAAAACTTGCTGTTGCTGAAGCTCTTGATGTTGCTGCTGGAGGCGTCGCTGTCGCTGATGTTCTTGCTGTTGTTGTTGTTGTTCTTTTTGTTGCTGTTGTTGTTGCTGGTGTTGTTGTTGTTGCTGCAGCTGTTGCTGCTGCTGCTGTTGTTGTTGTTGTTGTTGTTGCTGCTGTTGTTGTTGATGTTGTAGCTGGTGCTGTCGCTGTTGTTGCTGCTGATGTTGCTGATTCTGCACAACTATCTGCCCATTGTACAACAATGACTGTCTCTGCTGCTGCACCGGGTATGCCTGAAGCTGCAAGAAAAACAAAATTGCAGGCTCATGATAGTTGTAGCCATTAGCCCGCCTGAAAGCAGGGTCAGTGCTTAATAAGACTACTACGGCATAGCACACTAGCATATCACTTTTGAACAATGCTAGCTGTAATCAAAAAGACTGCATAAATAGCTACTACACTCCGTTTCACGATAGCTTGGCGAACTGTGGAGGCACGGCCCCTCCAACCCAATAAGAGCATCGGAGCGAGGCACGTGACGCTGCGCCACGGGAGCATGTGTGTCAATGCACCAAGGAACCAGCTGTCATCTGCTTGTAAAGAGTCTTCTGCTGTGTAACCAAGAAAGCTGTGAAAACGTCCACAACCGCCACATTGCCGTCCACTAGTATAGCGAGCTCTTCGGGAACTCTTCATGAGACAACCATACGCTCAATTTATGCAACAATCTGTGGCGGGTGCCAATGCCACGGCAATATTTTGAGTGGAAGCAGTCGATTGCATGGCTGCGATCGCCAACGGCCACGGCGCTACAAGGAGAAAAAATCGGCAGCAGACACAAATGTAGCGTCACTTTTTCGTTTAAATACAATGGAAACTCATAAATTCGTCAATATTTATTCCTTATTTCTTATACAGTCTCGATAGAAATAGAATTGAGTAAGTTCAATTGCTGTTAAAAAAAAAAAGAAACCTAGAACTACATTGTCGTGGACAGCACCGTTGCTGTGGCAGTAACGAGGTCTCCGTGGCCTTAACCATGGGGTGGTGACCGCAGGAGAAGCAGCCTCCACAGTTTGCCAAGTTATCATGGAACGGAGTATAGATCAGAAGTAGTCCCAATATCCTCGAGGGGTGTTTTACATTTCCTGCACAGTCCATTATAACCTGATTATGTCAATAACATTTCTTATTACCCATAATTGCATTGAGCACACGGTTGTTAGTAAACAAAGCACTGACCTGAGAAGCAGCCGACAGGTCGGGCGTCTCTTCTGCAAGGGTAGGGAGCCTTGAGTTGAGAAACTCTGGGAACGAGAAAGAATATGCAAGGCTGATGGAACTCTACATCCTGCTCCGAATGTCCAGCAATATGCAGAGGAAGTCGTGAAAGGTCACCCTTGTGATCACTCCCCCTACCTGGTGATATTTACAGAAATGCACTGGCTTAGAAGGGGGAGGAATCGTATGTTTTCTTTTTTAATTTTCAGGCTAGGTGGCTTAAGCTACCGCCTGTTACGAAGTACACAACCGTTATTATTCATCCATCAATCCAGGATTGTGCTACCTGACAGTGGCTCCAGCGTGTCCATGAAGTCATCGAGAGCTGGCTGCAGCTGGACAAGTCCAGGCTGGATTAAGTCAGCAATGCCCGCTCTTGATGCTGCAAACCGAAAAGCAACCTTTGACACTGAGGATCTTCCAGTGTTTACACCTGAAGTCGGCAACATAAAGTTAAGCATCAAATTGCCTGCATGTTTCAGATTGCCTACATGTTTCGACTGCCCACATGTTTCGAACTGCCCACAGGTTTCAAACTGCCCACAAGTTTCGAACTGCCCAAACTACTATTTAGTTATGGTGGCCACACCCATTCTGAGAAGGCCCTCGCAGTGATGCGTCACAATAAGGAGTAAAGAAAATTCAATCAAAATACAACAAAAAATTGCATTGGAATTATGAAGAGCAGCAAGGCCTTTTCGTCTTTCTACCACAAGCTTCCTCCTAACTTTCTCCCTACGAATGATGATGCAACTCAATACTTCATTTCAGCTTAATTCATTAAAGGCAGGAGCACACGCATGACTCCTTTACGACTGGAGAGGTAAGAACTTCCAGCCTTTCGACTCTGGTGAAGAAGGAAGAGCAGCGGAGCTGTAGCTTCTCTTCTCGGCGGTGGCTTTCCAGGCGAGCGATCTGTACTTCTTGTGCAAGCGAATCTGAAGCGCTCGACACAATGGAACTTTAGGCGATAGCGGCTTCGCGGTGGTTCCAGAACCCTTCGCGTTGCTGCACACATCGCCGCTCGTTTCGCTCCCGCTCTTCTTCCTCCGAAGAGAGGTTGTTGCCATCTATGAACGATGGCGGCAACCAGTTGTCTGGTTGCCACCATCGCTCACTGATGGCAGTAGCTGTCCAGAGTTCGGTGTCATCATTTCTAATCCGGTGGACACGATCCTGGGGAAACTAGCCTTTAACAGCACCGCTCTAAAAAACGGTTTCAAACCTTTTGCTACTACTTAGGACTGCTGTGCAGACAGTCATAAGCAGTCACAAGAGACTTAAAAACTGGCGTTTATCTCTACAGTTGTAAGCAGTCGCAAGCATGGGAACCAGTCCTAACTTAACCCGCACTAGAATATTCCTACTTATACAAAATATCTCAAAAATATGTTGCCAAGTAGAAGAAAGTGAAAAATGTGGGCAACATCCTTCTACTAACATGTCCGAGAGACCAGTTTCCTGGTAGTATTTTAATATCCCTTCCCGTTGTAAACGCTTCAGAATCATAACCACCTAAATGGAATTCATAGTGCAGACTCCTCCACACACCCTTCATTTCCTTCCACAAGGCAAGCTGGTGAAAGGAAGCTACATAATTTTGGAAGTGTTTCTGATGCCAAACTGATATAGCACAGAGAGGCCATGCTTTCCCCGACACAGCAAAACGAGGCTTGCTCCAATATAATAATATATTGGCCCCCTCTCATTTTTGCTCCATTTCAACTAGCCAGTTCCTCACTTCAGACATTTCAGTCAGTGTCACATCCCTTACAGCTGCTTCAAGACAAGTTTTACTATGCTTTCACAGCACGTCCCACCAAATAGACCCTTTTCAAAAGCGCACGCCATCTAGCACGGTAACTGCCGTGCCAATTTTTTGAGTCCTCCGTATCTGGGCAAATACTCCCAAGCATGCATTGGACACGAGGGTAGCGCTGGCATTTGGCAAGAACTCAGGCACAATTGTATGCCTCGTGCCCCTAAAAAAACGGCGACAGCCAACGTCGCTTGACGAGGTTTTGAAGAGGGTCCATTTGCCAAAAAGAATTTCTTGAGCAGTTGCGGCCACCACCGGCCAACCGTTGGTGGCGCACCTATCTCTCGGGGGTTCGGAAAGTCGAAGGGCTGGTTGAGGCTGTTGAACAGGCTCTCCGAGAGGTCCATGAAGAAGTCTTCGTCCATGGGCGCCCCGTGGGAGAGCCAGCGCATGTCCAGGTCGGCCGGCGCCTGCTCCAACAGATGTGGGGCGAGGCACGTGAGGCCGGACACTCTGTCACGCGGACGCCACCTCAAACACACACGCGGTGCGACCCCCTTGCGGTTGCCCAGTCTACTGGGGAGGAGATCCAACGGTCGCACCCCTAGTGGCCAAGTCGAGAACTAAGCTCACGGGGACAGCAGCACAAATTATTCGTTTGCGATTTTGATGCAGCACTTGGTCGATCTAGCCAAACTCTGCATCGGCATTAAGCTGGAGCTTGTGTTCAGTTGGGGAACAGCTGATAGAACACAAGTATTGGGCGAAAGCTGACACAGTACTCGTGCCCAATCTTGATAAAGAAAGAGGACATAAAGAATCCAGCCTAGAAGCTTTGTGTTCAGTAAACATTGAGCTCTGTGGAAAACAAGCTGGACAAAGCACCCTATATAGTTCAATAGAATATAACAACATAATAAATTATATAGTCAAATATGTGCCTGTCCTCGCAAATACATAGAGCAGCTAGAGGTACACTTAAGCAGTGGCAGGGTAGGGTTACGAGGGGAGAAGGGCTGTCAGAAATGCCTCCCTTGAGCTGCTGAACTTGACGTATTAACGTAACAGAAAAGAGTGGGGATCCTTTTCCTAGTGTGAGATCTGTGTAATAGAGCTTAAACCCCTCCTCTCGTTTCTCGGTATGTGCTTCCATCTGTACCATACATTTCATGGGCAGTTTTCGTCACATTTTAGGGCAAAGCTCCTTAGGGTCTAGCCTTGTCCGTCCGGCATCCGTGCTCACATCGATTGCCATCCCATCTGTCTTCTTAAAAAAAAAAGAAAGAATATTTGCGCAGTCGAATGGATTCGAACCTGTGCGGGGAGAACCCCAATGGATTTCTGTTCCATCGCCTTAACCACTCGGCCACGACTGCGGGACGAGTAGGGGGCTCTGAGATGTGGTAGTAACTCAAGAGCTGGGGATGTCATGGATGAAACGTTGCATGTAGCCGCTCAACGTCTATACAGGAGAGGGTGCTGCATTTCACCGACCATAAGGCTGTAATAATGAAGTCGAAACGCAATCTAGAGCTCAGCACTACCTATGAGCAATAAAAAAAAATCAGCACCATCAACACTACCTATGAACAAAATCAGTAACATCAGCACCACCAGAGCTACGCCCCAATCAACATCATTCACCACGTGGAGATGCGGTCATTTTTTTCGCTGGGCTGAAACTACTACTATTGTGTCGAAATCTGCTCTTGTGTGTTGAATTTGCTTGGGACGCAACACCTGGCAGTCGGTGCTAATGGATGTGCATGAGTAGGATATGATGGAGACCGAATAACGAATTTAGGTTAACTGTGTTCTGCAATGCACTTTACTATTTGATAGATTTCATTCTAAAATTGAGCAGCAACCGACTTCCTGACAAAAACACATTTTAACTCTTAACAATGCTGACCAAACTAAGGCTAGACATTAACATTTGCCCTTCTCAACGAAATGCATCCTTGGGAATTTATGCTGGGTGACACTTCCTTTGAACGGGCTACCTACCTGAATTATGTTTTCATGTGTACAGTTTCGCCTGTATATCAGTTTCTACGTGACGAGCAAACAATATGAATTATGTTTTCATGTGTACAGTTTCGCCTGTATATCAGTTTCTACGTGACGAGCAAACAACATGGCTAGGACTGTCTAGAATGACGACAACCATATTGCCCTCAATTCCATTTTATGTACTAGAAAAATATTTTAAAATTGTCATAAAGTCATTTGAAGACTTGTACCATTGTCACTGCCACATTGTTAGAAAAAGTTTTGCATATCTGTGTCCAAGAAATAAACCTAATCTATAGCAGATGCACTAATGCTTCAAACCCACTTTAGAATGTCTGCAAAAATAGGCTTCTCAACGTATCATGCTCGGATTTATTAGAGAAGTGTGGCTATGTGGTGGAAGCTTGAAGTGAAAATATAGACCAGGGGTGGCCAAGCTGCGGCTCTTTGCGTGTTAAAGTGCGGCTCGCGGCTCCCTCCACTAACCACCCCCCCCCCCCACACACACACACACACACGCCTCCCCTATGTCACACTCGAGCACTTCCCCAGAAAGAGAAATGGAACGCATTTTAAATCGAGACAGGTAGCGGTTTGGTAGTCTTGTGCTACTGCTACCTATACAGTTGTACTGCTTTTGACTCGGATAGATTGAAAATAGTTCGAATTTCGTTTATTGCTGTAAACAAAAGTCTCCCCCCCCCCCCCCTTTTCTGCCATTCCCCTTCCATGCGGCTCTTGGAAGTTTCGTGGCTTTGTTTGCGGCTCTTAGGCCGGGACAGCCTGGCCACCCCTGATATAGATGGATAAACTTACGTGCCTCAATCAAAAAAAAAAAAAAAAAAAAAAAAAAAAAAAAAACTATTTTGAGCAATTTGCGGTAGCATTCGCAGACAGCGTTATGACCGTGCTCGCCCAGTTTTATGTGCTGCTGACAGATCAAGCAACGTGAGACACGAGAGTATGCGAAGTCTCGACCGATCATCTCCGTACCAGATATCGGGAGCCATGAGAGATTTTAATCCCTGTGTTCCTTTGCAGTTTGCCCTTTTAATGATGAATAAATTATAGCACTTTCAAAAATTGTACATTAGGAAGACAGCACCGGCGTGGTGAAAACTTTCGAAGATCGTCTGCTAATGCGCCCGCAACACTTCCAACATCTGTTGGTGGCACATACAACTCGGTGAGCACAATCATGACACCGTTTGCAAATGCTCCTGTAGATTACCCAAAACAGATTTTTTTTTCTTTACTTTTTGAACAAGGCACATTCATTTATTGCTATTTTCACTCCAAGCTTCCACTTCCTTACTGCACCCCCTAGCAAATCGCAGCACAGTACATTGAGATACAGATATTTGCGAACTATCTAAAGTGGGTTCAAAGCCTATAGTGCTACATGCTGCAGTGAGCACACCTTTAAGTAATTCCTAAATTTTCACTAGAATATCTTCTTCACAAGTTTCTTGATACAGACCCACCTCTGATTATTTATTGGCTAGGCATGTTTTACACTGAACAAGTTAAGCTAGAAACAAGCTTGTGCAAATTACACAGGCTGGACCTGAGACCGAGATAAACATAAAAGAAAAGTTTCATTTCTGCAGTCTTCTTTTCATGTAGATTTCCCCATAAATTTTGAATACAACGCAGATATACTTTTGAGATCAGTAAAAGCCCGAGCCCTAAGAGATTCGGAGCATGCAATTACAAAATAAAAACACACACAAAAAAAACTGTAGCACGACTGAACAGGAAGTTAGAGCACAAAGGCCTCCAACTCACGGCGATCGAGTCATCCCCAGTCTTGCAGTACGAGTTCTTCTTGCAGAAGTACAACCTCCACTTTTTGTATTCGGCAGTGATGTTGCTGACCTTGCGCTTCCAATACTTGCCCTCCATAACAATGGCCTGCAAGAGAAAAGCAGCAAATATCCCAATCTTAAAACATGACACTGCACTCGAGTTTTAGTTTTCTCTTGGCATTGTCGGCATTCCACCTGGAATGCCGACAACAGGGATTAAATTTTCTAGGCAAGGTAGCCGAATGAATCCCATTTCCCTGCTGTTCAAATGAATACAAATTAATTCTAACCGTCACTAACAAGCTGCACACAATAGTTACTGATAAGCAGCTGGCTAAAGTACCTACACATCTTCATACATAATTTCAAAAATATTCCTAAAAGCATACAACTTAGAAGTCACGGGGTTAGCAATGACCCACAATTAAACCTTTGAACTACCACACAGCGTAGTTCGAGTGTTACCTACCTTTAAAAACTTCACAACTGTGCAATCTCTTAAGTGAAAAGATTGTACATACAACACTTGCTATGAATCTGTGCTAACCCCAATCACATGTTTCCTGCTGTATTTAGACTTTCAGATGCTTGTCTTTCATTCAAACACAATCACTTCATGGTGCCACACAAGCATGGTAGCCAAACCATCCCTGTATTGCAACAGATTGCTTAACGAGCCGCCCTCACAACGACGATGCTCGTTTCTCCCTCATGACAAAAAGAAAAAAAGTAAAAGTGGACACAAATAGAAGCCTTTGACAAGAGAAGGACAAGATAGCGTCTCTAGGTCAGAAAACAAAGGCGGTGTGCCTTGTGCCCTTTGTGCCTTACGCAAGGCACCTCCTTGCTGGCTTGCTAGATCTGCGCATCTTGGCACCGTGAGAAAAAAAAGCGGCATAGCAGGCTGAGGAGGAAGGGGGAGTATGCCAAGGGGCTATCGACTGGCCGGGAAGAGATAATGGGGCCGGCCTCCTTCAGATTATGCACTCGTAAGCCTCGCTATCTGGGCGTGCGGCCGTAAACTTGGGAATCGTGGGAGGGAGAGAGAGGGACAAACTTCTTCCAGGGTGTCAAAATATTGTGAGTCAAACAGATCAATAAAAAGGAAATCAGACTTAGAGCGAGACTGTGACGTGCAGCAAGCTCATCGTGAAACAGAGAAAGACTGCACACAGAGAAGAATAGGCCCCATTTTTCTGGAGGTATTCATAGGTGTGGGGAAACGAGAAATTTATTAACAGATTGCGGTTGGCTTCGAAAACCCAGCATGCTAAAGGAGTTCAAACAAGGAAGGTCTTGTTGTCATTGTCTCATTTTTATTAACTTTCTAAAGCCTTCCTTGGATTAGGTTTCGTGTTTCAAAGCAATTATGCGTAATACTTTGTGTTCCATTCAGTGCGAAGGCTTCCTACAGGTGCATCCCATCCTCTCAAATCAAATGTAGAGGAAAATGACTGGTTTGAATGGGCAACCTTAGTGTCGTCGCATCCTCGTTACACGTGACACTGCAGGCTGAAATAAGCACATTTCGGCTAAGAAAATAAGTATATTTCCTTAGCCAAAATAAGCATACTGCTTTTACTATCAATAATGGTCTTTGCAGCACAAAGCATTTAGTTGTTGCACGGACTGTTTATTGACTTAATTATTTATTTATGCGACATACTAAAGGCCCCAAAAGAGCCACAATAGGAGCAGAGTACCATCACAAACAGTATGAGCGGGAACGCCTGAGTGTGTGGCTTTCGATGCATGCCGAGCTGCTTTGAGGCTGATAAAACTATGGAGTGGAGAGGGGGCTGCGAGAGTGTACGCTTACTCCGAAGTGTAATGGTAGCAGTATGAATCCCTTTTATAGGAAAGTCTATACCACACAAATACATCAAACAAACCGCAGCTAGCACCAAGAAACCTTTGAAGAGCCTCAAGCAAAACATACATTATTCTATGTGACATACCTTGCACTCTGCAGCATCTTTTGATTGCCAACTTTAAAAGGAAGGAATGCTACACCTGCTAGACATATGCGGCTTTCGGACTGCACACAAAATTGATCGGAATATTGTTTTAATAGGAGAAATAACAAAAACAACCGCATCTCCACGTGGTGAATAATGTTGATTGGGGCGAAGCTCTGGTGTGCTTGTCTGCGTAGACGCTGAGCCGCAACATGCCGAGCCTTTCGTTCGTTTTCATCCATGTCACGCTGCGGTCAAATGCTCAAATGCGTATATAACCACGTTCCATACCACACATTCTCTTTCTGACATGGATGAAAACGAACGAAAGGCTCGGCATGCTGCGGCTCACCGTCTACGCAGACAAGCACCACCAGAGCTTCGCCCCAATCAACATCATTCACCATGTGGAGACAGAGGTCGGCATTTGAGGTCGCCCTCACTCACCCTCACCCTCACAGCCACACTCACCTAAGCCCCTCACTCACCCTCACCCTCACAGCTACACTCACGTTCAGCCCCTCACTCACCCTCACCCTCACACTCACCTTCAGCCCTTCACTCACCCTCACTGAACCTCGCGGCCCTCACGCACTCACCGCCCTCACGCCCTTCACGGCCCTCACGCCCCTCACCGCCCTCATGGCCTTCACGCCCCTCACTCACTCATGGCCCTCACGCCACTCACCGCCCTCACGCCACTCACCGCCCTCACGCCACTCACGGCCCTCACGGCCCTTACGGCCCTCACCGCCCTCACGGCCCTCACGCACTCATAGCCCTCACGCCACTCACCGCCCTCACGGCCCTCACGGCCCTCACGCCACTCACCGTTCTCACGCCACTCACCGCCCTCACGCCACTCACGCACTCATGGCCCTCATGCCACTCAGGCCAGCTTCAGATGGGGCAATTTCGGCCAGAAACTTTACGTCGCAACACCAGCAACACGCGCCGCCCGCGATCACGCAGCAACCAATTGCTGCAATTTGCCATCATCATCATAAAATTTCATTTTTCTTGCACTATTTAGACACAATTACGCGCTATAAACATGTTTTTATGCATTTAAATCCCATTAAGAATACTAATGCCCCTTTCTGAAACAGTTTACTTCTAAAAAACGACCGATTTCAAACGAGAACCAAGTCTTTCGGTGTCATCATCACCGGCACGAGGTATCACGTGAAAATTTTGCGTCCCTGATTAGATGCAGCCGCTTCAAACGTATTTGAATTGCTCCGAGTTGCTTGCTTATTTCGAGCGGGACCCGATCTCAGCAATTCGTGTCGATCTAGGGAAAGCTAGAGAACAACCCGCCATTAACACCAAAATTGCTGAGGAAGATGCTCGATCTGAAGGGGGCCTCACGCACTCACCGCCCTCATGGCCCTCACACCACCTCATGCACTCTTCACCCTCATGGCCCTCACGCCTCTCATGCCACTCACAGCCCTCACGCCACTCATGGCCCTCACACCCCTCACGCACTCATGGCCCTCATACCCCTTACCGCCCTCACCGCCCTCACGGCCCTCACGCACTCATGGCCCTCATACCCCTTACCGCCCTCACCGCCCTCATGGCCCTCACGGCCCTCACAGCGCTCACGGCCCTCACGGCCCTCACGGCCCTCACGGCCCTCACAGCCCTCACAGCCCTCACGGCCCTCACTCACCCTCACACTCATGAATTTTCCTGGTTCAGAAACTCACTCACCCTCACCTCACCTGTGAAGATGAGGGTGAGTGAGGGTGAGTGAGGGCCCTCATGAGTGAGGTTTGCCGAGGTATGTGTGGAGATGAGTTTTTTTTTTTGTTTTTTTTTTTGCACTACACGAGCATGGGAGCACGTGATCACGTGAGCGCGTAAGCTCACGAGAAGGAGCACGTGCACACGACGGCGGACGGGCATACGGACATGGCTAGCCCCTAAGGTTGTGCTGCAAGGTTACCTGGTGGAGAATTATTATTAACACCTATAGAGAAAAAAAAACTCGGTCACCACTGATGAAACAGCAAAACAGATTTAGACTTAGTTCGACGTGAGCGTGTAGGTGAAGTTAAATAAAAACAGAAAGAATAAACATCGGGACGGACAGAACAGCACCTCTTCAAGGGGTGTTTTTCTGTCCGTCCCTATGTTAATTCTTTCTGTTTTTATTAAGATTTAGGCTGCTTCTTGACCAAGAAAAGGAAAGAGCAAAGGAAGTTGATATATACATTATTTTTGGCTGTCACACAATGTGCCCCAGAAAAGTTGTGTCAGAGAGTGTTCATAGGTAGAAGACATGTAGCTTTAAAGATAAAGTTAATCCATATCAAAACAGCAAACGAGACGGATGCATCCTGGCACAAAAACCAGAGCAAAAAAATTCAGCGGACCTCCAAGAAAGAGCTTACCTCCGGTTTGTTGTGGGCATCTCCTTCAAGGGGTGATGCAAACTGGCAGACATATGGACTTCTTCGGGCAACAACTGGAGCAGAAGAATAATGATAAACAGATTAAATTAGAATGCTAAAAAGTAATATTTTCATATTTGAAGGACTCTTGTTTGTTTCCCGCTCGGAACCCAGAGTTACAGGATAAAGCAGGACGCAAGAGTGATGTTTAAAGATTGGATTCTGCTTGTAACTGTTTTGATAATAGTGGAGACTGGAGATACAGAGACCTTCGACAGAAGTCAGAGTCACCTAGCGACACTCTCAAAATCTCCAAGATTTTCCCTCTAAAGACAACGACACAGTTCACATTAATATGGACCCTGTTATTATGGATGCCCCACCATATCGAGAACAATGTTTGGGGACAAACTGGGTAAATAAACACATTTTTGTCTCTTTATTATGGACAAGTTATATAATGGGCGGTTTTGTGGGGAACGGAGCTGTCTACATTGATGAGATACCGCTTAAGGAAAACAAGATCACCTTGTGAATTAAGCACCCTTGACTTTGCAAATCAAAGACAACATACAAGGATCACCTTATTAGAATATCGTCATCGTCATAATATATTTATTAGAGACCTGCATAATAAATTTTCCCCCTTTCTGTTTTATGCTTTTGAAGACGTTCACTTTTGCTGGTATGGACAAAAGTGAAATACTAATGCCACCATTACAGAGTCAGGTTTGGTTCTAGACAGGCTTGATAGAGGGCCAATTAAAAAAGGTCTGTAGCTCTAGTTTTGCACACACCACCAGTCAATCTCTGGAAATATTTAAAAAAGGCACAATATAAGTTCTAAAGCATTTTAAAACATGCTAACCCCAATCCACATAAATGTCTGTACTACTTCTTTCTGCAAAGGCCCTGGAGAGTTTCACGGGTCCAGTAAAAACAAATTTCAAGAGTACCTTTAAGACTGCTTACATGTAGGAAAGCGAAAGAGTTATAGTCCCGCGGGAGAAATGTTTTCGAGTAATGTTTCTACACATATTAAAGTTGAGGACGACATATAGGACGACGCTCTAAAGACCGACGCCAGGTACAGCGTCTAGGACAACATCCAGGACGACCACTAGGACGAGAACGAGGACGAGGACAACCTCAAGGACGACCTTTAGGACAACGTCGAGAACGATGCCTAGATGATGACGTTTAAGATGACCTCTAGGACGACGTCAAGAACGACGTCTAGGGCAACCTCTAGGATGAACTCAAGGACGCCGCCAAGAACGACACCTAGAGGACGACCTCAAAAACGACGCCTTGAGGACGACGTCTGGGACAACCTGTAGAACAACCTCAAGACCTCAAGGGCGACGCCAAGGATGACATCATCCTTGAGCATACGATTGAGCGGCACAGGCTTGATGACACATTTTTACGGCCATCTTTTGGGCACAACGATACCTCTTTTTTGTGCAATGGGGCAAGTAAGGCTTTCACCTTAATAAAAATCTAATAGTATTTATTGTGGCAAAACATTCCAATATTACTTGCTGCCGTTTCGAAAATTTGAATGTGACACCACCACAGCTTTTACTAACCCTCTAATGCCTTTTACTTTTAGATGCACCACCAAAAAAGAAAAAGAAAAATATTTGTCATGAGCATAAACTAATTTGTCCCTATAGAGTACTTCCTTGCTAAGTCAATGACTGGTCTACCTTGTCATATCAAAAAAGTTAATCTCTGTAAAACAAAAATTTCAATTCAAAAACTGACAAAAACTAGTGTCACTTTTTAAGGCAAGATGAGCCCTGGGACTATGCAAATGCACAATTTTGTTTGTTAATTTGCACTCTTCCCTTTCTCTGAATTGTCACAGGAAGTTGTCCACGGGTATATGGTAAAGTCCACCATTGTGAGAAACAGCACGGAAAGGCAGAGATAGCCCAGAAGCTATTTTTGTAAGCCTCTAGTGATAAAAGCCCTTGAAACGGCTACTCACATTGCATGTGCCATGCCCGCCAGATAATGTTGTTCAGCCGGATCTTGTCTTTCAGCCTCAGCTTCAGCCCTTTGAATGTCTTCCACTTGGGGGAGGTCAGCTTCCCACTTTGCAAGAGAAAGAAAAGGAAGCAATGTTTTTTTTCGGTAGACCTACTAAGCCTGCTCCCAACCCCCACCCGAGTTTTCGACCGGTTTAAAAGCCATGTTATATGTTGGTGCTCCAAATCTTTATGCACCTAAGGCAAATACAGTGATCCACAGAAACTGACAAACACCTCTTTAAGGGGGGACAAGAATCTTTGGAGGCCCAAAATTCCTAAAACTTAATTCTTTTGAAAACAGCAATGTTGACGGTTGACCTCTTCAGCTGTTATTTTTTTTAATCTACCAGGTTTCTAATTTCGTGGACGAATATTTGAGCTATAAATCATTTTATAATGTCTATGCAGGCTGAGCGTGCATCGAAGTTGACTCTAACACACCGTTTTCACGAAACACAATTTTTGGACTTGTTGAAAATATTCAGGATAAATATCTTAGCATCTAGAGCAGATAGAAATATAGCTTTTCCTGAAACATGTAGCTAAATCTGTGAAGCCTACAATGTTGAGAGCAGACTTCTTAATATAGGTTTAAGAATTTTTTCAATTGATCTTTTGTTTCATTTAGCGACACATTGAGCACTGAACTTTAATATGTGACGAAATCACTAATAGGTTAATCTTAAAAGTGCTTCCAGCATTGCATTTTCTACACTTCGTAGTATCTAGCCATGTGTTAAAGAGTATATTTTGTTGGGTACTTTTTTTCCTATTGTTCCTCCAAACACAGGCGAGTTTTAATTATCTTGAGGACAATTCTACTGACTCGAAAAATTACCAAATATTTGAAATCAGCACTAAAAGCTGAGTAAGCTTGTGCAGTTTCATTGGGTTTGGTCATAAAAGCTCCAAGACCAGTGCCCCTTCTTAACATTCGGCAAAATACAAGAAAGCATACTGGACTTTGAATGGAATGGACAACCCAATCTGATGATGTTATTATTTTTCCCCTATCAAATGGTCTAGCTACCCATAAATGCCAGGACACAATGATTTGACATCTACTTCAACAGGAACATGCTATGGGAGGTGGATGATCATCTTCTTCGTCACAATGTTGTCCCATAAAACTACATGCTAGCCCATGATGATGTTTGTGATCAGCTCTCCGAGATCGATGGACTTTTGTTCCAAGGAGAAAGGATTGTCGTTCCTTCTAGCTTGCACAACCACGTCATCGAGATTGGCCATGAGACTCATCAAGGGATAACAAGGACCACGAGCCTCATCAAGGAGCTCTACTGTTGGCCTCACATCAATCAGCACATCAAACAATTCGTCCAGAATTGTACAGTTTGTCAGGCGACAGACAAGCCTGCCAAGGCGTCCCCTGCACCCCAGCAGCCTGTCGAGTTTCCCTCTCGTCCATGAATGAGGTTGGGAATGGACATCATTGGCCATTTCGAACGTGCTCCACATAACAAACTTTTTTTATAGCTTTGATTGACTACCACAGCAAGTGACCGGAGATGGCTGCGGTCCAGAGCGTAACAACTGCTTCGGTGATTGATTTCCTGTGGTCCATCTTCGCCCGGGAGGGATTTCCGGAAGAAAAAACCACGGACAATGGTCCACAGTTTACCTCAAGGGAGTTTGCAGAGTTCTCGAGAACTCATGGAATAAGGCATGTGAAGTCGTCCCTCTACCACCCTCAGGCGAAATGGGCAGGTAGAAAGATGTAACCGCATTCCGAAGTCAATCTTTCAGCTAGCTTTGGTACAACATCGCCGTCTAAATGATGCCGTCGTTGAGTATTTGGATGTCTACCCGCATATTTGGGTAGTAATTCAATTATAGTAATTGAATTACTGTAATTTAATTACTTTTCCTGGTAATTCGTAATTGTAATAATTACTTTTGGCTAAAAGAAATTGTAATTATAATTTAATTACTTTCTAGCATCAGTAATTGCTAAACTTCAGGCACAACTACAATTACTTTCGCAAGATTTTGTGGCGGCGGCGCTTTTTCCCCCTGGCCACGGAGACAATAGTACAGCCAAAGCGAGTGGAGAGAGTGTGTCCCAACCTGCTCAAAAGGAGGGAAAGAAGGAATGGGAAAGAGAGGCTGGGATAGAACGGAATGAAGGATTTTGTAGACTGTAAAACGATTTAATGAAGAATTTGAGAAATAATTTGATAAATGAGGGCTACATTCGCGTCCGTTTTCGTTCCTGTCGCAGTTGAATCTGACTCTTTGTCTCGTTCGCTTCCTGTTGCTCCTGTTTCTAGGGGTTTTTCTTATTTCTCATTCCCACACGGCGGCATCGGGGGTCGAAGTCGAGCTGGTTGGCTCCGATCACATCATCCGGTCGAGGCGGGGAGGTTCGAGGTTCTCCTTACGCGTCTCCGCCGCTAGCATATTCGCTTACATATTTCAGTCAAGTTTGGGGACTTTTTTGTTCATGAAATTATTCTCTTTTCTTTATGAGTTTTTCACGTCCTTCTCCTCTATCTCGTATGTTGGTACCACTAACAGTAAGTCGTGCTACTCTAACATCGAGGCGAAGAAGCAAAGAAGCAGCAGGTCTCATCAACACGACTCACCCTGCCTTATTTCCAACTGTTGTTGCTACACTGCTCTTCCTTCTCCCAATCCTCGTCTATCTTTTTGTATAAATCTTCATTATTTAGTGTTCGCTCTACCTAACCCTTTCAACCGTTTGTCAGCCTGATTGGACGAGATTCCAAAACTTACAAACCGCGGCTTGACTGTAGGGAGCTAGGTTTTACATTTGTTGTTCGTTGAATGCTTTTTTTTTTTTTTATAGAGGGCTTGGCTTGCACTTTGTTTTTACACCTCTATCGTGACCCTCCACGCGTTGTCCTCTCGTCCTGGCCTGTGGAACCGTCCCAAGGCGCGCAGTGCTGCTTTGCATTGAGAACCAGCTACAGTCTTATCTACAATGGAAAAGGAAAGGCTGCCGGGGTTTTGTTAAGAAAAATTCTTTAAACAGATTACCAGCAATGTAAAAAATATAATCGTGAGGTGCAAACTCTCCGCACCCTCTCTGAAAACAAATTCAACAAACCGAAAGGCTACCTCCAATTTGCGGAAACATTTGCAGGTAGGCAACTTTTTTGTCACTTTCAATATTACTTACAGTTATAGAAAAATAATATTAATGGCTCGTCTATATCTTCCAGCTGAAACACGCTCAAGTAACTCATAAAATCGAGGCGTCCAAGAGGCCGCAGTTTTGGATTAATTCGCGGATTTTAACGTTAGTAACGCGGTGGGGTCGCAATATAGATTCCAATGTGTTTACATTTTACCGGAATTGCTCGCAGGACTTATTTTTCACGAATTGTAGGCGATTCGCGAAATTTGCGAAAATAAAGTCGTTTTCAGTGTATCATTACCTTTTCGAGGTTGTTCTTGCCATGCTAAATTCAAATCGGTCTTCTTTATGAGACGCATAACATCGATACAATCATTGCTATCCTAATGATTAGCTACATGACGATCCTAAATTTATTATCTATCTCAGGAGCTTTTTGGGTGTTACCTTGCACTGAATTAACCCAGAATCCCTGGCAATAGAGGCGCTGCTATTGTGACACTAGTTTTGTGGAAGCGACCACAGTTCGCGTGCTACGGTTACCCACATCCGGCATGTTACAAGTCCACAGACAGGGAGAGGCAGCGAATCATCGTGGCTGAAATGTTTTCGTAAGTTGTAGTATTCTTTAAATGTTTGACGTCGTTTACAAGTTTCTCTTATTAGCCATTTTTACGTGAGTTTAATGATACCAGTACTGTCGCATATTTGTTTCCTTGTATTATTTTTTTAAGTTTATTTTTGTTGGTTTGACTTGGATACCATTTGCATAAGCTCTAAGCAGATTCACCTCGTACCTGTGAATTTTGTCGCCATTTATTTTTCATTTTTCGAGAATATAAGAACGCAGGAGTTCATTACTCCAAAATATGAAGTTCTATAATCCATTTAACAAATTTCATAAAAGAAAAGTACAATGCGTGACATTTATACAGCGGCCATATAACTTGTTTACAGTTATACGGTCAAAGGTGGGTAACTCTCAGAAATAAGTAATTGTAAAGTAACTGCATTACTTTTAAAAAGTAATTTGTAATTGTAATGAACTACTTTCGCATAGTAGTAATTGTAATTGTAGTTAAACTACATTGGGAGCTAAGTAATTGTAATTAAATTACATTTTGAAAGTAATTTACCCATGTATGGACTCTACCGTAACACTTGTCATGCTGTTATAAAAGAAACTCCTGCGTTCCTTTTGCACGGTTGAAATCATTGTACACGCCTGCATTTCACAAATCGAGCAACTCCCGAACCTTGTCATCATAGAAACACAGTTCAACAATAGCTCCCTACGTTGGTCAAGAGCTACCAGAAGAAGATGAAAAGGTATTCCGACTCATGGCGTACCGTGAAACAACCATCTTTTGCCCCTGGACACACAGCGAAGGTCTTTAAGCCAAGACACAAAGGAAAACTTCAAATGACGTACTCATCGCCACAAAGAATTTACCATCAAGTTCGTCCAGCAACGTAAAGGTTGGACGACGGAACAACTTGGAACACAGCAAAATTAACACATACTTTGTTGCATCCTCAAAAGGCCAGGTCGTCGTGGTCTAAAGAAGACGAGCTGTTTCCTGTGGTTCCTACAGCAATTCCAGTAAACATTCCTGGATTACTTCCAACTGCTGTACCTGAGCCTGCAGTAACAGGTTCCCAAAGACCGACCTCCATGGTACAGGATCCTCCCGGTCCCGAGCATGCTGCTCCAGGTGACTGAGAACCAAGTACAAAGGATTCTCCTGGGCCAGAGTCAGTCCTGTGTAAAGTTCCCCAGGACATCTCCGAGGCCGCAACTCTTATGGTCTCACCTCCCTTCACTCCGGCATCGAGTCACACGGAGACAGCAATTTCTGATGTGTCGCTATTACCCCGCAGTTCGGCATCAAGCTACGTGGAGGTGACGTCCGAGGCTTTTCTTCAGCTTGGTCAGCCACAGACAAGCCGACAATCTATGCCTCAGCCAGGATTTTCTCGACAAGGCTCTGCTACTCCAGTGCTTCAGCGTCGCCCAACCCAAACCAAGCAGTTTCCAGAACGTTTTTAAAGATTATGTTTTGACGCATCAAACTATTTTGGCAATGGACAACGAATTATGACAGTGCTTGATGAACTGAATTTTTTCTTTATTATGTATGTTGAAAGCGATCTGTTGGTCCACCGTTGTATTTTGTGATTGTGATCGGTATGTAGTTCTTTCCTCTCTAAAAGGGGTTTGTGCTTTTTTAGCAGCTCTTAGGCACCTAATTCCAGCTTGAGCGGCGTCGCCGTTGCCATCGCCATCGGCGTAACTGTGAGGTCACGTGACACCCCCCCCCCGAGGTCACGTGACCTCAGGAGGGGATATGAGCCACCCATCCTTTGCATGGGATATGAGATAAAGAAAAAGATGAAGCAGTCTTGTTCCAAGCCCAACTGAGAAAGACGTCGTTTCCTTCACCGGCAGGTCCCAGCTTGGGACTATGCATGACGCACGCGAGGCAGCCCAGGCACGTAAGTCCTCATCATCAGACGAGGCGGCCACGAACAGCCCAGGTCTCCTAAATACAACAGCTTTCAACTGTCCTTGGGGTGCTTTTCTCATTTTCAACTAAGTCGTTCAAGATGGCGAGTATGGTGTGTGCTGGCTGGCTGACCTTGAATGTGAATATACTGTACTTCAGTAATGTTTATGAGTGCTTGTATGACCACGTGATTTGCAGAGTGGTGTTTGTTATAAGGAAGTAAAGATCACAAAACTGAATTAAGAATAGTTTTGAATCTGCTGCCTTTGTTTCTGTAGCACAGCTGTATCAGGAGCAATTCATAGCAGACATGGCGAGCAGTGGGACAATCCATATCACTTTATCTTTTTCTACTTGCGCTGACATAACTCGATATGTCCCTCGCCCCCTCCCACCTTCTTAACCAAGATTCACAAGACCAAGCATATGAACATAGGGAACCTGATTAAAGTTTTTGTCATATACCAGATGGCATGATGATCTCAACCATACCGAAGTGAGAACAAGAATGCTGGTGCACTGTTGATGCCACAGCGTTGCACAAGTTTCAGCAGCAGATGAATTAGTGGGTGCTGCTGCTGCGCTCACTGCATTCTGCTGTGTTGCCACACACTAAGTTGATACTTCAGTAGTTTTGTTGAAGTCTTCGTTGCCCTACGACCTGTCATGAGCACCAAAGCCTTGGGGGGTTGCGAGAAGATGCTGCCCATTTCTCTGGAAGTTACAACCATCTTGTGTGATCTTTTAAGATCATGACACAACCAAGTTCTCGTCTCTAGGTAACGCTGTCCAGCCGTCACTGTATCATTCGCGATGAATGCCTTCATGTTGCATAGACGGTAGGCCACTGCCTTTTTTCTGTTCATGTTTTGTGAGATTTTAGTGGTGCCTGGTTGTAAAATCAGGTATCCGGGAATGAACCAGACGACCCATCAAAAGCTCATTAGGCAACTTTCCTCCTTCTAATGGCGAGGATTTGTAGATGAGCACATCAAGGTAGAAATCTTCCATTTGCATGATTGGTTTTTAGTTATTCGGCCACGCGACTGGATTGTGGAAATCCTGGACTTGTACATGGAAGTGAACACTCTGAATTCTCACGATACCAACTGTGGTTCGTTATCTGAGCACACACATCCAAAGGAATTCCGTGCCTAGCGGATATACTTGAAAATTTGCTGACCACAATGCTCAGATCTGTGTCTGATAGTTGTACCTCTGGCAAACTTGAACAGGCATCATAAACCAAGAGGTATGATTTTCCAGGATATGGGCAGAGGCCTATTCCTACCCATTTCCATGGCTGCATCAAAAGTTTTTTTGACTGCCGATAAGAACAGTGTTTGCACGACTCGCAAACCCGATCATGTCTTGCACTTCACTCCAAACCAAAACATCTAAGTCCTTGCTTTGTCTTTACATTTGGCAATGCCAAGGTGTCCTTTGGTTTGTGCACTCTCGTAAGCATCTCTTTCTGGAGAGACTTTGAGATAACAACCTTTGATCCTTTAGGGGTGCTACTTACTATGGTCAGTTCTGTAGAAAAAGGTTTGAAAAGTGGCTCAATTTGCTCATGTGTTTCTAGTGCACATCCTATTTCGTGTAATTGTTGGTAATTTCAAGTTACAGAAACCTAACGATCAAATGTCTGCTTACTCTTCATTCTCGTCAGCTGCAGTTCTCTCTATCAGTGTTCTTGAAAGTGTGCCTGCCAGGAACATACTGGAACTTATAGTCGTACTTGATGGGGCAAATGAATCAAATTTTGTGGAGCGACTGAGAAAACATTGAAGTCTTGGCGGCATGAGTCCTATAATAAGTGACAGGCTAAATGGGCACTCAAGTGGATTCTGAGATTGTCTATTTACGGTGATAACTCAATCTTTGGGCTCTAAGCATCCTAAAAAAAAAAGAAATTACACTCATGGACGGTCGATTTTTCTATTGAAAATCTAATAGAAGATCATGATGCGCCCCTCTTTCTGCACCCTGGAGCAGACACCAAGGGGTGCCGTCGGACGGTGTCTTCAAACAATAATTGCCGTATTACGTCTCCTATGCCCAAAGATCCAACATTTTTGTAGAAATATAATGTACAACGTGCCTAAGAAGAGCAATAATAGTAATGTGCAGAATCTACATGCATTTTACTGTAAACGACTTAATTTTCGCGAATTTCACGAATCACCTACAATTTGCGAAATATAGGTCCCGCAAACAATTCCTGTAAAATGTAAACGCATTGGAATCTATATTGAGATCCCACTGCGTCGCGAAAATTAGAACCCACGAATTATTCCAAAACTTCAGCTTTGACCTAAACCGCGAAATATTGAGCCCACGAAAAATAAGCCATTTACGGTATTCTAAATTGTCAAATTTTAGGAGGTGGTGGGGACCCAAGGATGGCCTCCCAAAGGAAAAATAGTGCCCGTGTCTTTTTATTTATGTGAGTTTACTAAGAAATCTTGCAAAATAGAACTGGCCATTTTTATTGACTAAAGCCCAATAAACAATATGCCATCAAAAACAAGCTTCTACAAAGAGCACTTAAAGGGGCACTGACACATCAAAATCATATTTTTTTTATTATCCGAAACGATTGAAAACGATGCTGGGACATTACCCTCAAAATTTGAAATTTGGGAATTCAGTATTTGTGAAGTAAAAAAACAATTTCCAAATGCCGAATTCGAAGTTCCCGCGCGATCGGCGCCGGTGCCTTGACGCCAAATATTGCGGAGTCCACTTTCTTTCACCACTCCCTGCTGTTGCCATGGCGACCCAAAGCAAGGAGGAAAGGAGCGAGCGCCGGCGTTGGTGGTGGTGGGGGGGGGGGGCGGACCGGTTTTGAGCGGTGCCGCCTGTTTTCCGTTGGAGGATACAAATCCAGGAGACGGCACCACAACAAACTCCCGATTTTCGGTATTTCAAAAAGAAGGGCCGTAGTGTGTTCGCAATTGCGTTAAAAAACATGTTTTAGGATTGCCGTCATTAAATGTTATAAAAATGTCGTCTACAAAGCTTCTAAATTTCATGATTCTTGACGTCACGAATCAAAAGAAGGGAGGAGGCGAGAGAATCAAACGGCAAAAATAAAAAGGCGCGCGCGCGCGCGTAAAAATTTTTTTTCGCAATGCGTTTTTTTTTGCGTGTCTATGACTGCAACTTGCATCGTTTTAGACAATAAATATAAATACGACCTTTGGGCTGTCAGTGCCCCTTTAAGATTTCAGAGGAAATCCCTCTCACCTCTCTCCACCTTAGCAAAGTGAACGCTGGAAAGGAGGTTGCCTCCTCTCCAGTGTTCGCTCTGCTGAAGTAGAAAGAGGCGGGAGGAGTTCCCCTGAACTCTTAACCTGTCACTATGGGTCCTTTTCTGAAACTGATATTAGTGGTTTGTGTTCCATTTCTATGATCACTTTTTACAAATAAACCCATAAGAACTTTCACAGATGAAGGTGTTTCCGATCGCTTCTGTTTCAATCTATGAGCATGTTGTCTCACTGTCTGTAAGCACTCTCGAGGCATGAGCAACTGGACGTCATTTGGTTTCATGCTGTTGAAATAAAGCTGCACTCAAGCTATACTTTCAAGAGCCGGTAGACACCTTTGTTGCGAGGGATTGGTGGAAGAAAGCCAGCACCAGTGCAGCAGTGAGTGGCGCTTTGATTTCTATGCATCAGGAACGACGCAGTCCTGGGGAGCAGAGAGACGATCCACATCACTTGATCTTTTCCTAGTATATGTCTTCTGCCAGCATAACCTGACACAATGACTTCTGATGGTAATTTCTTTAGTACTATTTTTTAATGCAGATGACGCCAAGTTGAACAGATGTCTTTTCTTACAACTAAAAATGATGAATTTTTTTTTTGTTGTTGTTGAGTGCAGGAAAATGCATGGGCAGGCACGGTAAGTAGAGTTATGAACCTGCTTGAGCTGGTTCATGCTTGGTGGAATGGGTAACCAAACCAGTATTTTGCACGAATGACTGAATTGAACCAAAACAAAATACAAAGATATTGAACCAGAGCCCGAACTGAGCCAAAATAAAAATTTATTTGACAGCCTGCTTTAATAAAACATAATGGGTAGTGAGTGACATATTTTAAATAGACAATGCCATAAAGTGGCAAGAAAAATACATATATTACTCGTCAGCTATTTAGTATTACACTTAGCTTATTAGCAAAGGAATAATGCATTTCAAGTAACAGCGTTATGAGCGATTCATTACTTCCAGCGTTGCTACATTGTCTTGGAGTGAGCTTGCCAGCCATTTTTGCGCCGATTCCGGCAAACCCTTCCAAAAGTGTAGAGCCATCAGCGCTCATCAACCTTGTAAGCAGAGAAGTTAACAAGCATCATTTGTGTATATGTGGTGAGTATACCTCATTCTGTATTTTTTCCCATGGACGTTGGACGGAGCTCAAAACTAATGCGCCAGATAAGCGAGTAAAAAAAAAATTGATACGCTTACAGCTGCTGCTGGTATTAGGTTTTGGTGAGATTCGATGTCCCTCATTAAACAAGCGCAGTTTCTGCACATGTATTCTTGGAGTGAGCATGCCAACTGTTTATGCTGCAAATCCTGGTAATATGTGCAAATCTGCAGGGCTAACCATACAAGCAAGTGAAGATGCCAAGTTCATGTTGGCACGATGTGCAAGTGTCAAATTTATGTCTCAATTTTTTTTTTTTTTTTACGGCAACGAGACGGAACTTATTACAAACGTGCCAAACAAGCGTGAGCAAAAAGCGGCATGATTACAGCTGCTGCTGATCCGTTTCGATCGGCGACACTTTTGCAGTTGTCCAACGATTCCGTCAAACAACTGCAAAGTACGATAGCTGTGCGTTGCTTGATGCAAAATATTAGATTTTACGGTGCTGAATATTTCCGAGTTATGCTTATCTTGTCGGTAGACGTGAGGTCCCCTAACGATTGAATGTAAAGTGTGCACCCACAGACTGTGTCCCTCCGAATCGAATGAAAATGTTGCCTATTGGATGGGATTATGTATCACACATACTCTGCCATAACTCCACAGACCCTTAGAAATGAAAGCACCAGGCATAAAAAGATCCAAGTGTATTTACGCTATCGCATAACGTGTGTCACACCAACAGCAGCTCAACGCTCGCGTGATTCGCCGTCACTGTGGCATCATTGTCGTTTTTGCACCTCCTCCTGGAACATATCTGAGGATTTTCACACCTTTTTTGCTTCCGCTCTCAATTCCACTCTCGCGCCCAATTCATATTTCCTTCTACAACGAGGCTCCCTAGTGCGCTGTTAACTGAAAGTCATGTCCTTAGGACCTGCTGCAAACTTTCCGAGGTCTAGCCTTGGCGTGCAGGTTTGTCTGCTTAGATGGTCATGCGCATGTGCCGGCACAACGAGGTAGGTTTCAGCTACAGCCACTGTCAAAGTGAGAACAGTCTCTCTTCAAACGCATGGCCTCCAGCATGTGCTCGTTGCTTATGAAAGCATACTCTGGCTGTGTGTGCGTGCTCAAAGCAGTGGGAGGTTCCCACCAGCAGCTGTTGCAGCATATACTGTAAAACCCTTAATGTACACGAGCCCTTAATTTTTGCGAATATCGCAAATTGAAAAATTTGCGAAACTTAAAGGCACGCGAAAATTTCTGTCTTCAAGAATTTCAATGCAGGTATCTGGAATTCGCGAACTTTAGTGGCCGCGATATGTCCTCTGTGGCCAATTCGCGAAAAATATGGGCCCCGAAAATGAAGGGTTTTGCAGTAATAATAGAACAAAAAAAAATACAGAATGTGGTTCGCGACATTCGGACGCACAACCTCTTTACCTGCCCAGAAATGACGCCAGAATGCCACCATTCTAACCACTACTCCGTTAAATATTTTGTTGCATTCATTTCTAATAGCAAACATTCTTACTGATCGCTTACTGCAACCTTTCCATCCTTCTTTCATCTCCCCATCCTCGTCCCTAACTGAGTGCAGCCAACCGAAGCAGGCCACCTTGGTTTGCCACTCTGTTTTCTCCTCCTGCTCTTGTCTTCTTTGTTTCTGCGAGCTGAGGGTATGGTTGCTGCTACTGTCACACACAAACATTTTTTTAGTCGTATTCATCACAAAATTACTTCAGAGGAGGAAATAAACATGCAGGAGTCACAAAGTAAAGCCTCAAGATTCAAAACCAAGACTTTACAAAGGAAACTAGTAAATTATTATATGACCCAGAAGATTCAAGTGGGTCCACGCAATAGACCTTATTCATTATTAGCGCATACTATCGAGCTTCTGCGCCATCTTTGCAGCTTCCCCACAGTCTTTGATCTGCTTATAGTGTCCTGCGCGCTGGTCCCTACGCTGTTGTTTACTCGGACAGCAGCAGTGGCGCTAGATACATCAAAATAAATTATATTAGCAAGCCTGGATCAGGCAGTTGCATTGGTTGTGTTCAGAATGACCGAAACAACGCCAACGACATAGTAAATCGGAAAAGTGTTTGCCACACACAAAGTAACAAGCAATGCAAGAGGTAGCCCTGTGAAACAAACATGAGCCAAGAGTTTTCCTGGTGTCTTTGTCGCTGCTGTCCTTTTGGTTGGTGTGGACGCTACCGACACAAATGTGTGAATCAGAATTTACCATCTATTAAAAGAGTGGTGGGCAGTGCCACATATCAAGAGGATTTGGCAGAGTCCACGGTAGAAGCAGACAGCGTGGGCTTTGCCATTTTGCAACTTAGATAAGAGCAGCCAAACACAATTATTTAAAAATTCGCTATTGAAAAGAAGAGTGATCCGTGTATTTACTTTGGTTGGTTTCCTATTTCCCTGTTGGTTGCACAGTGAGACACAGCAGTTGTACGGCATCACTTGCAGAGTGGCACTCTTCCCGTGGCCACAAACGTTGGTCGCCATGTTTGAGGCTACGGAAGGAGGTTGGCACAACTTCCAACAGATGGCAAGCAAATCTGAATAAGGTCTATTCAAAATGCTCCTTCACAATAACGCTCGTCTAGCCAACATGGCAGTCCTTAATGCCAATGTCTTCCGCTTTTGGATAAAGGGCCGTTCACACACTTGCAATCCTTTAGAACCGGGTGCCTTCAAACCTCTTAACATCTCTTACAACAAGGGGACACACTGGCGCCATCTATTGGGTAGCATTGTAAACTTGGCGGTCCGGCATATTTTCTATTTCTCTCGCGCATTATCTTTTCTTTCTTGGCTCGAAAAACTTTTGTCAACGTTATAAATGAGCCTTTCTCATAGGTATTACGCACATTTGACCTCGGAAATTCCGCAAAACCTTCACTTTTGTGAAATGTAGTTCCAGGGTGAACGCATAGATGGCGCCAGAGTGCCAGTGTCTCTCTCGTCCTAAGAAATTTTAAGAGGTTCCAACAGATCTCGTGTCTCTCGGTTGTACTCAATTGCAAGAGTGTGAACAAGCCTTAAGTGCTTGTATCGGTCACAGTACCCTCAACTGCCACCGTTGCTTTTTCTTCATAGCACGATCAGATCAAGACGGGCAAATTCTTTGTTTACAGCAACAGATTTTTGACATCCAACCAAGGTGCAGATGGTTTTGCTTTCTAAAAACAGGCTCATATGCTTGCACGGTCCCGACAGGCCCTGTGTGCAAGCATAAACAATCACACTAGCAGCACTGTTGCAAATATGCATAGGCACCCTGTTAGAAGTGCACACGCTAAAACTAAATGCATTCAGTGAGAAACATCCGTGCACGTGTAATGTTGCCACTGGCAGTAGCCACGTCACGGCAAGTGCATCTGTGGTCTTTATTGACAACCACCAAGATGGCAACTATGACCGCCCCATTCTTAGTGGTGGCGTTGGACTTCTGGGAAATCGACGAGGAGGGCAACAAGAGAGGCGACGAAGGCGCCGACAGCACTGTGGGCAGGGGCCCGCGGCCCATACCAATGGTAGAATAGACAAAAAGAAGAGTGGACTACTGGAGGAAGAAAAAAACAGATAAATTTGGCTAGATCCAGTACGCTGGGATCCCCCAATACAAGGGGGTTAGCCGCATATCCAAATCCAAAGCAAAAGACTAAGAATGGGGCGATTACAATTTCGACCAGCCTAGGAAGAGTGAAGGGAAATTATTCAGAAAAAATTGAATAACGTACAACTTAAACAGCGGGGGGCAGGATGGACAGAGGAAAGTTGAAACTTGAAACTTCTTCCTGCGTGGCTCTGGCCCTAAGTCTCAACCCTCTCTCCCAGTGGGCCCAATGCTAAGGTAACGCCAATTAGGTTTGACTAGAGGAAAATTGCCGACTCCCTTGCCAAGGGGAAGAGGTGGGGCGTGATGTTTTTAGTCTTTGTGCCTGATCCTCCGAAGGTCATCCTGATGATATTCCACATGACCTGGTAATAGTTACAAAATTGCAGAGTTGCAGAGGGGAAGCAAATTGGCTTAGAAGGCCTAAGGGAGGAATCATGCTTCTGGTTTTTGGTTTCTAGGTTAGGTGGCACAAGCTACCGCCCATTATAAAGGGTACAGCTATCAGCATCCATCCATCCATACACCCAGCGTAACATCCCATGCAAGGCTTTGATACACGGAAGAGACTGTGCATGCTGTTTAGGACTTGCAGGAATTAAAAATAAAAATTGTCTATCACCCCAGGCCTCTTCCATCGTCTCCAACAAAGTTGGATCAATAGGAGGCCTGTTGCTGCCATGGTATCTCCAACCATGACTTGGCACTTTAAAAAACGACTCTCGCAAACGAGCGCTGTAACTGACAAAGACAACACAGAATAAAGCAGTCATAAGATGGAGCTTCCCCAAGTCGACACATTAGCGATGGCCAGGGATTCGGAAGTTCCAGGAAGCACGTTAAACCCCCGCCATCAGTCCAATTTTGTGCCGATCGTGCACATCGCAGGAGACAGCCAAGGGGACTAATCAAGGGGTCAAACTTCTTAAGCGCGATGACAATAGACAGCGCCAAATTATCTCCGCCCTCCTTATCTCGGAGCGGCTCCGCGTTTTATTATCAAAGGCGTCATCTTCCGCGACGACGAGCGTGCTCGCGGCACGATGTCAACGCAAAAGAAACGGCGCAGCTGCGTAACCCCATAACGACAAAAGAATCCAGCGAGTTTACATAAATATTCCGCTCCGTACTTTTCCACCTCATCGAAGACGCCGAGAAAACGGAACGAGGGAGAGAGATCGCGAGCCTCCCAGGCAAAATGTGACCGTATTAAAGAGAAAAATTACGAGAACGATTAGCTGGAGAACAATCTACGTTCTAGATCAGCGGGTCACGATAAATTGAGATGATGTGCGGAGGAACCTGCGTGAGACACAAACAAAAGTCTACTCCTAAAAAAAACAAAGAAGTTATATTTAAATGTTTACACGATGGAATGCGTCTCATTTTTCGGGGGTATTAGTCACTAGACGAGGCAACCGGCTGGTGAAATAAAAACGGGACATTTCACCGATGTATCGGGATATGGTTGATTCAACAGCTGCGTTCAAGACTGTCTTCGTCGTTTCGTTGTATCAGACTCAGGCGTACGATTATTTCCATGTGCACCGAGACGAAGTGACTGCTAGTGAACGGAGTGACTAGGCGTGATCGTTTACCTGTATGCCAAAGTCATGCACTCGAAGAGTTTGGTCAGCGAACCGTCGATCGCGATCGGACACGGATGCTTGTTGGCCAACTTGTCCACATCCATGATGCAGTCCGTCTCGAAGTCCAGCTCCTCGCTGGTTTCGTCCAGGGGTGTCGTCAGGAGGTTTGGCGCGTCAGCGGCGCCGTCGGTTTCGCTGGCGCGCGCCACTTCGTCAGTCGCGTCGGCATCGTCGATGTCCGATACCATGAAGTGTCCGCTGTGAATGATCTCGGCGGGGGGCTTGCGGGAGAGCCTCGCCAGTTCGTCCGCTTCAAGGGACATGGTCCCGCAGTTCAACTGCATACTGCTCGCCGTCATCACTCGTTGCTAGTGAAGGAGTACGGGGTGAACGAACGCGATCGTTCGGCACTGCACATATTTAGCTTTCCAGCTGGCGCGTACGCCGCTAGCACTACGCGCCATACTTGTTTTTGTGTTTCGCTTCGTCGTCGCTGGGGGGCACTCTTCCGTTTCCCGAAAATTTTGGTAACAATTTGTTTTAAATTATGTAGTGTTCGTCAAGCAGAAAGTTGTTTACGGTTGTTTATTTGTGATTTTTGATCATAAAGAAGCTTGCGTGCAGCTTCACCGAAAGGAAAACGTTCAGAGGACGTTCGAAGGGTTCAGTTTCAGTTCTTTTTTGGTCGGTGGTTCTCTCGGTTCTGTCGTTTTTGATTTGCTATCTGTGCTTGAGCAATTCCCAAGAGAGTAATCATAAGAAGAAAAAAAAGTCAGTTTTCTAAATATTCGCTTTTTCACACTATCACTTTTATTTGTCAACTTGTCACCATCTTTGGTTGCTTTGGTTTAGTCAACGTAAACTGCGTAAACGACAACAACATTGAGCCACACAACACAAGAAGCGATTTGTATTTTTTTTTTCTTCAGTTTCTTAATTTGATTTTAATTGTTGAGTGCGCGAAGTGGTTGCTTTAAAAGAACGTTCTTCAGTCTCACTGCCACTGTTCCGAACCTATTCATCGACGATCCACTCTTTCCATGCGAACGTGACATAAAAACTGTAAAAACCTAGTAGAAGAGAGCGACAGGTTCTCGCAGGATTCTTTTCCGTTTCGCTAGTAGGAAAGGCTTCGGACAGCAGCAATTCATCATGCCCAAGTAACAAAAGCCAAGAGCCAGTCGTTATGACGTCCTTAGGTGCTTTAGAGGCTTTGGAGAACGCATGTTCGAGGAAAGCAGTCTACGATACGCTGAGCAAAATCCGTCGTGTGAGTATTTCACCTCCGCGCGTATGTTTGATTTGTGTGGCGTCAGCTGGAATGTTAGCGCGGGAACTGGACTCGCTGTCAAAGCGGCTACAAAGGGCGCCACAGCTGATCTCATTGGCTTTTCGTCTTCCGTCACTAGGAACTGGAGGAGCTGAGAACAAAGTGTGGGCACGTAGATAACAAGGACAAACTGAGGCGATTGAAGGAACGATGCGAGAGGCAGATGGAAGAAATTGCACATTTGAAAGAGTTGCAACAGGTAAGTGCGAGCTGCAGTCATAAGTGTAAAACGAGCGTGTTAGTAACAGTATCTACTATGAGGTGGATACATGAGAATTGTTGTCCGTCCCCTTTTCTGTGTTGCGTTCCTAACAGTCGTAACCTTTCGTTTGTCTAAATGACCTGCACCGACGGTGTTTTGTCTTCCGTTCAGGGGGCCTACTGACCTCGAGCGTCCTCTCTGTTCAATTTTATTTGTGTTCAGTGGCGTCACTAGGGTCAGCGGCATCCGGGGCGGTCGCCCACCGCGACCTCGCCTTTCTCTACCCTGCGCACACTCTCTACTCTACCCCTGAGCACTGCCAATCCCCCCCCCCCCCCCCCCCCCCCTTCCCTCCCTCCCACCCTTCTATTAAGGCTACTGTTTGTGTTACAGAGATAATATAAGCGGCACTTTCAGGGCAGCAGCATTTGTGCAGTCGGATGCGTTTTGCTGCTGCTGGCATGGCGGGTGCTTGGCTGTTGTGTGGGGCAATTGCCAAGCAGTTAAGAACTGTCAGCTATACAAAATGAATCTACCATTTCTAAGTAGGAGGTTCTGGTATGAAAATGCTTGATCACATGCTCGAACGAGTGCAGGCACTCCTTTGGCCAAACAAGGTAGATTCTGTTGCGTCCATTGAGCTGCAATGTTTCTTGTGTGCCTGTTGTCACTTCATCTTAAAGGAGCTTCCTCCCTCTCTTTCCTAATGGCACTTATTGTTTCATCCTGAGAATCCTCAAACTTAGTTTTCCACCAGGCGGCACCAGTTATTTTGAAAATGGTTGATTGCTAAGGTGCACAATGTGTAAACCAACATACCCTTAAATGCAAAATTTCGTTTGCACAAACATACAAAACTGTGGCCCTTTGTCAAATTAATTAAATACAAAGCCCCCATATATACCAAAGTTTACATATGTATTTTTTATTTGGTAGTTGTAGCAACAAGTATTTAGTAATCAAGAATGCTTTTACCTGAGATGGATTGCAACTTGCACCATCACAACAACCGGTGCACAGCTCAACCATCCTGAAACCCCCGTGGTGGGTTTCGGTTTCAGACTGGTGGCAGCAGATAACATCCGTTTGCTCTCCAGATGCCTAGTGCCTGTTTAGTGCAGTTTTGTAAAATTTCGGTTGAAAGCATAATTTATTACTTAATAAACCTTCTCCATCTTGGGGACTTTTTGTAATATAATTATCATCATCAACTATCAAGCTTCAACATGTTTGATAATTCACGAAGGTGTTCTTTCCTGTTTGAGGCTAGAATGAAAATGTTAACGACAAAGGCATACAGGGCTAAATTTCAAGAGATGTGTGCCATATTCCACATTCTGTGCCATGTGCCATAGTGAGAGCGAGACACTAGAACATGTGGCTTTGAAATGCACCGGACTTTGTCATGCCCTTCTGGGAAGGTAACAGGCATGGCGGATTCTCTGGGTTTCGTTAATGAGGATGGAAGAACAGAGGATCGAAAAAGGGATTACAGTCACAAAGAGGAAGTTAGAAGATTGGTGAAAAAGGTCTAGGGAACAGTGATATTTCCCGCAATCGGTATGTTAGATGTTCTAATGAGGCACGGAATAGGGAAGGAATGTAAATGTTTCTAGGCTAGGCGGCACTAGGTACTGTCTGTTACAAAGGCTCAATATCATCCATCCATCCATCCAGCTAATGGTGTTGCATATAATCATTAATTGCCACAGGAATCGGAGGAGCGGATAAAGCTGCTTACCAGCCTCCTCTGCGTGCAAGCCGACGGGTCGGGGGATGCAACCCTTGATTTGCCCAAAGAGCACTCTGGTCAACATTGGAGCACACAGGTAAAAGCTAGAGCCATCCTGTTTATGGTGTAAGCATCTGGCATGTGTAAGCTTCTTTAGTTACACAGTTCGAGCTAGAAGACTTTGGGGAAAATATGTCCCTTTAGGGGTTGTCAGATGACTACAGTGCTCAAATGAGAATCTTGTATCGAGTTTGTTTGACTGCAGTTGTCCCTACGCATGCTCAGTTACAGATGTCGGCAAGTTTGTCTCTGCCAGACCCCTGCAAGTTCCTCTGCTTTCAGTTTGTTTCTGTGTCAACACTCGCATGCACTGAGAGAATTGGAAGTGCACCAGAAAGGAGACCTGTCGTGGCATTGCTCGGGTTGCCCATGCAGTGATGTGATTGCTGCACCAATTGTGCCAAACTGCACCAAGGGGTTAACCCTGATACATCCTGCTACATTTTGCCCAAATATGGGTAATCTGCGCCAAGCCTGCGCCAAAGGATCAATTTTGGTCGCATTTCAAAAGCGAAACTAAACTGAGTACCGCAATTGAGCATAGTGGTTTTTCCTGCCGCCTCCCGCGCTCTCGTCGTCTCGCATTGCGCCTATTTAAAATTTTTGTACCGATAGACGCATGCGTGTGCGTACGCTCAGACGCTAGCGTGCCGGGCACCAGCCATGCCGTCATGTTGTGAAACGAAACCACGTTTTTGCGCGGCGGGAGTTACTTTGTGAGCTGAAGCACCCGCTCCTGAAAGCAACGGCCGTGGGAAATCTATTATTGGTCCCTGCGTGGCTGCATGACATTGGGTGCTGCTGTCCCCACATCGCTGCAGGTATGGTGCTTTTTAAACTGAAACGTAAGGACCGCCGCAAGGTCATGAACATTCCTGTTCTTGTTTAAATCATACGCTACTACAAAAATACCTCCTTAACTGAAAGACTGATGTGTCGAAGTATTGATTACCCAGGTTTCTCTCGGTGGGCTTTCTTTTGAGAGGGACCCCGGAACGTGAAAAGTCTGCCGCGAAAGAAACTTGGTGAAGAGATGTGAGCTAAAACAAAGAAGGCAATGTCAGCACGCTGAACCCGCACAGTGCGCTTGTTTGTGTCGAGTTCAATCGTTGCACAAAGCGCTCCAAGAACTTTTTAACCCTGACTCGCGATGTCTTTCATCGATGCGCTCAGGTTCTTTTTTTCTGTGTGTTTAGCTTTTACCTCGCCTGCCGGCCTGGCAAGCTTGCGCCGCTGGACTGTTTTTTGTCGTATGCTGGACCGTTACTTTTTGCATACAATTTTGGAAACAGTTGGCGATGGAGCGGAGTGGCATAGTTTTGATTTCGATCGAACTGCCGTCTCCGCTCGTGCGACGAAGCACGTACAACTGCAAGCTGCCAAAGTTGCCCTCACGTGCATGCGAACATGATTGTACGACAGAGGGGCCAGCCGGGACGCTTGCAATTCATTGCCTTACGTTTGCTTGCTTTTGACGAAAGTCTGGCACGTTGCGGGAACCAGTAAAACGGTGGCAAGCGGTTTTTCGGAATCGCTCGGCAACGTAATCAGCACTGTACATTTGTGGGATGTCTCAATGTCTCTTTGGAGACATTGAAAGTGGACATTCATTACTAGCCGAAGGCAAAGCTAGGCTTGCAGCAGCCTTGCAGAAAGTTTCGAAAATCAAAAGGAAAAGTACACGCTAGTCGTACTGCACCTCTTTTTTTTTTTTGTGTGCAGTTTCGCATATCACTGCAGTAGTTATGTGTTTCATCAGTCAGAGAGTGCTTCCAATTTATTATATTATACTGGGTGATTCAAAGAGTGGCCAGGCTCTTTAAATCGACCACAAAATCCGGTTTCTTAACCTATCGCGCAACGACTTTGTGCAGCGTTGCCCACAGATGGTGCATTTTTTTTTGTAAAATTAGCAAAGAGCAAACTTACCTGTGGAAAAAGTAGAGAAAGAAAAAGGCTTAGCTCCTATGGAAACGCAGCGAAACCACCGGTCTTCAAACAATATGGCGCCGTTTCGCACGGGAGACAAGAGATGGCGCAAGCGGTCGCGATGCCGATTGCTGCCAACGAATGAGCATACAGTGCCAAAAGCCGGCGTCTTTAGCAGACAATATTTTCCAGTCAAAAGTGGCGCGCGTTCTGCAGGTGGCGACAGAACCAGACTCGGTAACAAAAAGGAACTGCAAAGCAGACGACATCAGTACCCCGAAAAAAACAGTCAAAATATCCTGAAAAACCATTTTTTAATCGATTATGTGTCCATTCAATATGTTTTATTGGTAAGGACGATAAAATAATGCATTGGCAACTAATACAGAAATGCTCGCGCAATTTTTGAGTCGAAAAGATTGTCTGCTGAAGACGCCGGCTCTCGGCGCTGTACGCTCCTTCGTTGGCGGCAGTTGGCGTCACGACCGCCTGCGCCATCTCTTGTCTCCCATGCGAAACGGCGCCGTATTGTTTGAAGATCGGTGGCTTCGCTACGTTTCCATAGGAGCTAAGCCTTTTTCTTTCTTTACTTTTTTCTCAGGTCAGTACGCTCTTTGCAAATTTCACAAAAAAGAAATGCACCATCTGTGGGCAACGCTGCACAAAGTCATAGCGCGATAGGTTAAGAAACCAAATTTAGCGGTCAATTTAAAGAGCCAGGCCGCTCCTTGAATCACCCAGTCTAACTAGTCAACCTTATGCATTGATATTTACTACTAAGCTGGTCATTTTCAAATACATTTAATATGTGCAGTTTGAGTCTTAGTTGTCTATAATAATAATAATGCTAAGAGGAAGAAAACGACGGGCTGTCTCGGCGCCACGGGCACGAGCGAGGGGCTCGCCCCGGTGGCGGTCAGTTTGGAATTAAAAAGCCAAACCACAAACGGACGCCTCCTTGCTTGGTCCCAGAACGACGCAACATACTTGGTGGAGGTGCAGGGTACCTCGTGTCCCAATCGCTGCGATCTCGGTTGTCGTATCGGTTTTCGTTGAGGTCATATGAAACTGGCCGTCGTGACGCGTAGACAAGTCGAGATGTGTCCCACTGGCGACGGTTACAGTAGCGTGCAACATGTCCCTGGATGCCACAATAGAAACAAATAGGGCGCCGAGTGGGTTGTAGATACTGCTGGTGCCAACCGCGATCCCCGTCGTTGTTACGCTGAGTAGGATATCTTGGCTGCTCGACAGGCTGATTGAAAGAATTCTGGTGGTAGCGAGTCGCCATTGACTTGCTCGGTCCGTTTCCTAAATCGTTCTCAGGCAACCGCTGGGTGATTGTCGCAATCGACCATTTCTCGCGGTACGCTGAAACTTGCCCTTTGCCTCAAGGTACAATCAGAGAAATTGCCACGTTTCTTCTTTCTCGGGTCATTTTACGGCATGGCCCACCTCGCCAGCTGATCAGCGATCGTGGTCGTGCTTTCCTCTCTCAGGTTCTTCAAGATCTTTTGCATGTTTTAGGCACTGTGCACATGCCTACGACTGCGTACCACCCTCAAACAAATGGCATGGTCGAACGATTCAATTATACACTTGCAGATATGCTGTCTATGTATGTCCAGGCCGACCAACGCAACTGGGACGCAGTGCTCCCATTTGTAACGTACGCTTATAACACTGCAGTTCACGACACACACAGCTATTCTCCTTTTTTTTCTTCTTTATAACCGTTTCCCAGTATCCCAGCTAGACACACTTTTTCCTTCCCGCTACAATGTCACCCAGCTCTCCCCCAACGTTGCAGAGATGATCTGTCGAGCGGAGGAAGCACGCCAACTTACACGTGAACATACCCGCGCCTCGCAGCAAAGGCAATCCCTGCAGTACAACGCCACCCATCGGCCTGCAAGGTAATCTGCCGGCGACTTAGTTTGGATTTGGCTGCCAACTAGACAACTAAGCAAACCAACCAAGCTGCTTCATCGATATGCTCCCGCAACCCCTCCATGATCGCCGTCGAACCTCAACAGACATTGTTCACGTCAGCCGCATCAAACCGTACCATCCCCCATCCCCCTCAATGCCTGCACCTTTCGGTGGGGACGACCTACGCTTCTCCCCGGGAAATTTCTACGAGGAAGAAGACGACGGGCTGTCTCGGCGCCACGGGCACGAGCGAGGGGCTCGCGCCGGTGGCGGTCAGTTTGGAATTAAAAAGCCAAACCACAAACGGACGCCTCCTTGCTTGGTCCCAGAACAACGCAGCAATAATAATGTTTTATTTTTCATAGCGGGTACATATATATGTATCATTTAACTGAAGCATTGCAAAATGTATCATGTAATTGGCATTTCAGTTAAACTGTTGAAAGACTCCCGGTTGGTCTAACTTGATTATAATTTGTTTCTTGCGGCGAGCAAAGGGGCCACTTTTTGCTGCTCCAATACACTGTTTTGACTGCTCCAAAGGTCACGTTTACTGCTCCAATACACTGTTTGGGCTGCTCCAAAGGCCACTTTGGCTGCTCCAACACACTGTTGCGGCTGCTCCGAAAGGTGCTCCAAAACGGCTTACGCCACTCACATCACTGCCCTAGTCGTAAACTTCCGAGAAAGGAAATCAAAATCAAAAGTGTTGAACCGCACAGATCAGGATGAATCTGTTGCAGCATTGCTCTAGGAACAGTGCTACTCAAGTTAATCTCCTCTGGCTGCAAAGGAATTAAGGAACACTGAAAGCTGAGATGCCCAATTTGGCACCTGTCCTTGTTTGGGTATTTTCTTTGTGAAAATTGACATTGAAAAGCGACTGGAACCAGCATGTAACCCCAATCACTAAAATTAGCTGGCGATTTTTCTCAAACTAGATTTAGAGGATTTTGTCGACGCAACCTCCGGTATCCTTGCGTGCGTTCTACTTACGAGAATTTTGCCAGGCATGACCAAAACAGGTTGCAAAGTTTTTCACCATCTGTTGTCAGACTAAACCTCTGCTAAAGCCTCAAAGAGGTTACAGTATCAAATATATAATAATAAAAAGCCTCTTCACTCATGTCAAAGAAAGTTTAAAAAAAAAATATGTTGTACCTGGGGTTTGTGCTTTCTCACATCTAATTTCTTGACCTTGGTTCAAATGTAGTGCTTGAAATGTGCCTCCAACTGGTGTGCTTATCGTGTCCTTATTTGTGGTCCCTCGATTTCTACCCGATGGCATTACACGTGTGTCATGCCGTTGCCATTCAGGATTCTTAGTAGAGCGCAGGTTTGTGTATTTCGCATTGGAAATTTGGGAAGGAGGTATAAATGATTTCTTGCCGTGATCCTGGTGCTAGCATAGCAGCGGTGGTGTAGGCAGCAGACGCTTTTTTTAGCTGCAGCCTGTTCTGCAGCCAGATGGTCGAGGGAAACTGACGAGGACAAGAAATGGGATGCTGTGACGATGGCAGCCCTCACTTTTGCTCGCCCCTTTTTGCCAGCATTTCTACGACCACCCACCGTGATTGCGACGTCGGACGGCGCGACGCGCCGGCTCGTGCAAAGTTACTTGTTGCTACTTCGGGCCCACCTTCGACGTATGGGGGCTGTTGGGTGGTAAGCACACCAGTCGAAGGCGTGTGGCTCAGGCAGGCAGACAGACTAACTAAGAGAGCTAAGTTTGTTTGTACAGAATGAGGTTCCCACATTGACTTGGGCATTGGTCTGTTCCTCAGAACGTGGACGAGCTGCTGGAACGACTCTGGGCCTCGGAGAAGCGTGCCAGGGAAATGGAAAGCTGTGTCAACAGGCTGAACCTTCAGCTCACAAAGAAGGTGCTTGAGCTGAACGAACTGCAGCTCCAGTATTCTGAACAGGCAAAGGTAACTGCCTTCTTTTTTTTATCATTAGATGAGGGGGCACGGTAAAGATCAGTTAAGCTGAAGGTTGTCGGTGTTTTTCTTACCTAAAAACTCTGCTTTGTCAAGCCCACTCTGTGGCTCGCTACATTCGCAGCTGTGTCCGATAACTGCCTTAAGGTTCTCATGGGGGGGGGGGGGGGGGATAAGCAGCAACACAGCAAGTTTGTGAAAGACGTGTTTATTGACTCGATACGCCAACACGCTTTGCTCTCGTTAAAGTCTGCAGTGTCGACGCTGCCTCAATGCAATGGGATCACAGGTCGGACATTGCTCTGCTAAAATGGTCAGATTCACAGGAAGGGGGAGGGCCACAGAAAGAATGCAGGGCACTACGCAGCAAAGCCTCTCCTGGCAAGCTTTCCCAGCTAGTGTTTTGGGCCAGTTATGTAACCTGTGGAAACGGATGCATCCCTAACTAGCTAGGCCTAGTTAGGGATACAAGGAACACAAGGCTTCTACAAGGCTGATTATATTGGCTGTTCCACCTCGTTGGGTGTGAATTAATAAGATGAGGGTACCACGGCGTAGAGTGTCGCAGCAAACTATTGGTAATGCTGTGTGTATCGGTTGTCTCTTTGTATGTGCCCATGTTGAAACGAAAGTTTAGTCCAGGAACTAGTAATCATAATACATTATAGTCGGTTACAAGTCAAGAAGGTAGCGGCAAAAGCCCCTCAAAGGGAATCTTGTATTCCTCCGCCACCAATCGCATCCCGTTGTTTCCGTGACGTCACGACCTGCCTGAACCAATCTTGTTCTGGCAAATGAATATTTTCAACATGGCTGCCGGGCAGATTTTCTACGACTCGAGTATCTTGCAGCAATTATTCTGTTTTTAATGCGGTTTTTCACTTACCCGAGCATACGTCGCTAAGTCGTAACCGCGTCCACTTTTATTCGCAATAGGTTCTGCGCGACAGCGTGAGAATCCAGCGATAGCATTGCCATCGAAAATTTCGGTGCGGGAGTAAGGCCTAGCATCGTACATACGTCGAACGCCATCTGCTTCTGTGCCTCGGGTTGCGCCTCAACATCGTGAAGGCATCGGCTTTTCTTCGCTGTGGTTTCCGTGGAGCGACGTTAAAATGCAGCGGTCACCAAACTCTTCTTTATAAGTGTAGTGGGCTGTGCGGGAGGGGCATAAGTGAACCGCGAACACAGTAAGTGTCTTTACCCAATTTCGACCGTACCTTTGCTGGCGTTAATAAATAGTCTGTCTACTGAAATGACGCTTTCGAAGCAGTATGCATTCATCTGTGAAACGTGGCGTCCTTGTCAAGTTTCCGCGTCGCAATCGGCTGCACGGTAATCTATGAGTGCGATAGTACCACCCGCGGGTACACCCTCGTTCGCAATAATGAGCTGTTACATACAGGTGGCACACAAATGATAAAGCCAGTGATGCGTATGTTACAAACATTTAATTGATATTGTTTTGGACGTTAAGAGGCTGATGTCTTCTTTTGGAAGAAATACCAGAGAATTTGAGGGAAGCAGATTCGGTTCTCTCAAATGCTTCCGAACATTCTGCTTGCTCTCGAGGCGCTGTCAGTCGTATGTTTATGCTTCGAAACCCGGGTACGTGACGCCTGTACCGCCACTCGCTTTGCGTCGCGGCCTGAGGTATTACCGGTAAACACGCACCAATTTTTCCAATTTACTTAAGAAGGAAAATGTGTCCACAATACTGGATCGCAGCGTTGGTTTAATAATTTGTAAAAGATGAAAAATGTGGTCAATAAAAATTGATTGTAAGGGCAGTTTCCTGCTTCATGAATTGTGGCTTTCTTATATGCGAAATATTTGTTTAAATCAAGAATTGAAAACATACCGAATACTCTTGATCTTGGTCCGAATGCAGGTGGCAGAATGATTTGTCTTTATAACAATAAAATCAACAATGTTTGAATCAAGCAACAGCTCAAACCGCCTAATTGCATTTCTGATGTATGTTTATCTCTGGATCATACCAGGCCGTAGCCGCGAACGAGCTCTTCAGAATCTGCCATCGTCTTTCTGGTCTACCTTGGCAAAGACAGACTCGTGTAAAAACATTGAGCTTCTTGGAGGCAACCTTGCAGTCCTCATTGTCAGAGCCTCCATGGAACCATTGGAAAGAAGGGTCCCTGTCGTTTCATCGACACGTTTCATCAACTTTTTACGACTCGTTTCAATGATACTGCCACACTGTGCTGTGAAGTTTCATCGACACAAAAATTTCACGCTGTAGGAACATTTTGTTGTGCGTTTATCACTGAAGCACATATTAAACTATCCGACCGACCCAGTTCACGACTATTTGCGGTTACAGTCTCCAGCAGTTCATTACAAAAATGTGGACCCACCCAGCCCACCCGTACATGCCGCTTCGCAGCAGCGTGTAAGGGTGGTCCTACCCCCTGCATGTACCCGTACCCTTGCTCACCAACTAAGCAGCGCACCCCTAACCAAACCAAGATCTTGTCGACGAAACATAGCAAGATATGTCGATGAGCGAGTGTCGATGAAACAATCTGTTGATAAAGCGTCGCAGCGTTGAAACAAACTGTCGGTGAAATGTCATTTGATGAAATGAGTGGCAGCGAAAAAAAAGCCTGTTCCCGAGCCGTGTTACTTAAACACTATCGCAGGCATCATTTTTAGATACTCATTGCCAGAACAAATGCACTCTAAACGAAGAAGAAAATGAATTTCGCGCCCCTCTGCTGTTAAAGTTCACGACCCGGAATTGGATAAGGGGCCATAAGGCAAATTTGATATGGTTCTGGACTGGACAAGACAACCTTTCGGTACTTCACAACTCTGCCCTTGGCAACAAGTCTGGCTGCAATCTGTACATTGTGGTTCTTATCAGCTTTGAAAACGTTAGATTTAATCCTGTACATTGCACTAGTCCGGGAGGCTCAAAACTGAGGTCTCTATGGAAGACCGCTTCACTTCACAGCGTTTCTGAAGACGGACAATATCAAGCTTGAGCTAGGCCCAGTTACTGGCATTGGCATTCCCCAGATCTCCGTCCTCTCACCAATCCTTCATCAATGTTGTAGCCGACGTTTTCTCATGTCAAGCAATTAGTGCCGTTTTTACCATATATTTCAAGCGAGTACAATGGCGCCTCTTAAATTCAGGAAATCTATGCTGCACTACTTCAGACCGCACTTCGGCGCACAGGGCAGCCTGCTCCTCATCCACCACGAGGTGTTGGCCAACTCGCCAAAGTGCGACCCAAGAGTCATAATGGCCGTCGACTTCAAGGGAACTTTCGACGCGTCTACTCAGCTTCGAAACGAAGCACTAGCACTCGCATTTTGCTCTCCACTGTGCTAACACAAGGTATTGTTATTCCCAGGGTGGCCTCAGTCGTGTGGATGGCCACAGACGTCCTGTTTATGTTTTGAAACGAGATCATTAGCAGTTAGAGTTAGCTGCACACAGTGCTGACAGACGTTATTGTTATTCTCAGAGTGGCCTCGGTCGTGTGGATGGCCACCGACGTCCAGTTTATGCTTCGAAACAGGTCATTGGCAGTTAGAGTTAGCTGCCAGCAGCGCTGATGCACGTTATTGTTATTCTCAGAGTGGCCTCGGTCGTGTGGATAGCCACTGACGTCCAGTTTATGCTTCGAAACAGGTCATTGGCAGTTAGAGTTAGCTGCCCGCAGCGCTGATGCACGTTATTGTTATTCTCAGAGTGGCCTCGGACGTGTGGATGGCCACTGACGTCCAGTTTATGCTTCGAAACAGGTCACTGGCAGTTAGAGTTAGCTGCCCGCAGCGCTGATGCACGTTATTGTTATTCTCAGAGTGGCCTCGGACGTGTGGATAGCCACTGACGTCCAGTTTATGCTTCGAAACAGGTCATTGGCAGTTAGAGTTAGCTGCCCGCAGCGCTGATGCACGTTATTGTTATTCTCAGAGTGGCCTCGGACGTGTGGATGGCCACTGGCGTCCAGTTTATGCTTCGAAACAGGTCACTAGCAGTTAGAGTTAGCTGCCCGCAGCGCTGATGCACGTTATTGTTATTCTCAGAGTGGCCTTGGACGTGTGGATGGCCACTGACGTCCAGTTTATGCTTCGAAACAGGTCACTGGCAGGTAGGGTTAGCTGCCCGCAGCGCTGGTGCACGTTATTGTTATTCTCAGAGTGGCCTCAGTCGTGTGGATGGCCACTGACGTCCAGTTTATGCTTCGAAACAGGTCACTGGCAGTTAGAGTTAGCTGCCCGCAGCGCTGATGCACGTTATTGTTATTCTCAGAGTGGCCTCGGTCGTGTGGATGGCCACTGACGTCCATTTTATGCTTCGAAACAGGTCATTGGCAGTTAGAGTTAGCTGCCCGCAGCGCTGATGCACGTTATTGTTATTCTCAGAGTGGCCTCGGACGTGTGGATGGCCACCGACGTCCAGTTTATGCTTCGAAACAGGTCATTAGCAGTTAGAGTTAGCTGCCCGCAGCGCTGATGCACGTCATTGTTATTCTCAGAGTGGCCTCGGTCGTGTGAATGGCCACTGACGTCCAGTTTATGCTTCGAAACAGGTCATTGGCAGTTAGAGTTAGCTCCCCGCAGCGCTGGTGCACGTTATTGTTATTCTCAGAGTGGCCTCGGTCATGTGAATGGCCACTGACGTCCAGTTTATGCTTCGAACAGGTCATTGGCATTAAGAGTTAGCTTCCCACTGTGCTGACTCACATTATTGTTGTTTTCAGAGGGGCCTCGGTCATGTGAATGACCATAGGCGTTCCCTTTAGACTTAGAAACAGAGTACTGGTACTGCGATTTCGCTCTCCACTGTGCTAACACACGGCTTTGTTATTCCCAGAAGCCTCAGTCATGTAAATGGCCACAGACGTCCCATTTATGCTTTAAAGCAGAGCACTGTCAGTGATATGTTGTGTCGTTTTTCTTAGACAAAAAAGAGCTTATTTGCAATCAAAATTCCATTTGCTGCGTAGCAAAGATCTTTAGACAGCGGGAAGGGTCAATATGGCATCTGATGTCTTTGCCGTAGATGGGCTGCAAACTTTTGTTTTCGTGAAGTTGAAATTTATACTGGTGATTTATGTCACAGTGCAATGTATAGACCAGCTTAGACATTATCGCAACAAAAATAAAAAGTTTGTCTGGTGGCTGCATATCGAAATGCTATTCGGCAACGCGCAGAGAAGCATGACAACATGAGACACGGGAGGTTAGTGGTGGTCAAGAACAACAATCCGATCTTAAAGCAAATAAGTGGTCCTTAAAAGGACCGTTTTGTGTTCCGAGATGTTCCACGCTTTCTCCATAATGGTGGCCTTAAGCTTCGTCAAGGGGCTCGACACCAGACAGGTCACTCTCGGATGGGGTGTCCTCTCCATCCAGCTGGATGACGATGGGCTGGATGTGGGCACTTGTGGCACCGCCTCGTCGGAACGTTGCTTCAATGTCAATAACGTGCCTGACAGCATTAATCCAGTTGTCAGTGGTGACCTTGTCAACTTCTTCGTTGAGGAGTCTCCCCACGTCGACAATCTTGAACGTCGTGTTTCGGGCAGCAACGCCGTTCTTGATCTGCGCCCATATCAGTTCAATGGGGTTGAACTCGCAGTGATACGGTGGGAGCCTGACCACAGTGCAGCCAGCTGTCTCGGCAGCAGTGTCCACACGATACTTTACGTGCTGTGGCTTCACCAAGGCCACAATGTCGAGCAGCTGCTTCTTCACCATCTTGGGGTCCCATGAAATTTTCTTAGACGTCAGCCACTGTCGGATGTCGTCCTTCCGGGAACTCGTCGTCGGCACTGCTTCCAACCGCCGTGAATGGTAAGAAGCGTTGTCCATGACGATAACGCTTCCTGTCGGCAGTTTGTCGAGGACACCGTCGAACCACTTCTCGAAGCGGGCGCCATCCATCTCCTCGTGGTAATCACCGGTTTTTTGTCCACGGAACACGTCCAGGCAGCCGTCGACGAAGCCTTCATCGCTGCCGATGTGGGTGACAATAAGACGCTGGCCCTTCCCCGATGGCTGCTTGAGGCCAGTCGAGAGACCACGCATGAAGGCGTCGTGAGACGAGGCCACTGTCGTGTCTACCCACACCTTTGAGACAGTGTGCCCTGCCGTCACCCACGTCTCGTCCAAGTAGAAGATCTTCCGACCATCTTGTCGGTGACGTGCGATCTCATGCAGGTACTTCTGCTGCCAGGCGACTATGTCCTCTCGTTCAATCAACCGGGAGTTTCGCTCCCTCTTGTCATGCTCGAATCCGATGTCGTGGAGAAGGCGACGCACAGTCCAAGCCTTCAACGAGGGAAGTTCAGTGCTCGCGCAGAATTCGGCCGTTATCTTCTTGACCGTGGGGACCTCGTTCCGTCGAAAGAAACGGTGGACGCACGATCTTAGCGCGCACAACGTGAACTCGCCGTACCTGACTTTGCGCCGCCTCTTGCCTTCACTTGCTGGGCGCTTCCGAGAAGGTGTCACAACTTGTCCCTCGGTTTCTTTCGCCTGCTTCCTAATCTCGAGGATGGTGCGTACACCAACGCCAAGCAGCTTGCTGACTTTGATGCAGGACTCCTCCACAGTGAGGCCGGGCTGGCCGGGCTTGGCGGGCGGTTCGTGTCGCACCTGAACGTACGCGTTCATTATCAGCTGCCGTGCAGCTCGGTTGAGGACATCGCCACTCTTATGCTTCTTGTAGAGGCGCCTTGGCGTAGGCGGTGAGGCTGCACCAGACTCTCTTGACGAAGAAGAATCGGAGGAATCGCATTCCGCTGTCTCCACGTTGGGATTCATAACGGAAAACGGCGACTTCGGTATGGTGTAACTTCGGCATTGTTAAAACGCGAATCGCAGGAACTTTGAAAACCCGAAACGCAGGTTTTTTTTAACAAACGCAGAAAATACACGGAATGTACCTAATTCGAGTAGGAAAGTTATCAAGCTAAAACCAACAACCATATATGCATTACTTATAAAAGTTACAATTTTTGTTGCACTGAAGCCTTCTTTTTACGTCAACCTTCCGGAGCGAGTAATTTGCCTCGGCTAGGTGGCGCAAGCTGCCGCCCGCTACAAGGTCTGTCTGTAGTCAATATCCATCCATTGAAGTAGAAGGGGCGTTTTCAGCGAACTATCTTCTCGACTGCGGAGGCGTCTGAAGCAAGCGCATCACGCTTATGGGGAGGGGCTTCTACTACCTTCTTAACTTGTAACCGACTATAGTGATCGTGTGCACTTATTGAGAGACCTTTTGACAGTCAAAATTCTTTCTTTGAGAAAGGGTCCTGAGAAAATGATCTCCCTCGTCTTTCTCTACAGCATAGGTTCTCAAAGGGGGGTCCGCGGACCCTTTGGGTTCCACGAAGGCATTCTAGGGGTCCGCGAGGCTCTGCCTAATCAGTGGAGCCCTGCAATAAAAGTTGTCTTTTTTCAGGTCGAGATAAAATGTTTCAGTTTTCGGGGCAGTTTTCTCGTGTGTATATCAATAAGAGAGGTCTACTTCGGGGGAAGGGGGGGGGGGGAGGAGGAGGAGGAGGAGGAGGAGGAGGAGGAGGAGGAGGAGGAGGAGGAGGAGGAGGAGGAGGAGGAGGGAGGGAGGGAGGGAGGGAGGGAGGGAGGGAGGGGGGGGGGGGTGTTTGGGAAACCGACTGTTGTTGGGGCGTACTTAGGTGCCCATGTCAAAGTTGGGAATCAAGGCGACATTAAAGCGCAAAACACAGGTACGACGAAACCGTCTGATCCGACGTGGGACTGCCGGAATGATCTTCGGGTGCGAGGTTTTTCGCAGCACCGGAGAGCGTTGAAAACCCTCGCCTCGGACCGTCGTATCGCCTGATCGGACGGTTTCGTCGTACATATGTTTCGCGCTTAAAGGGGCACTGACACCCCAAAGGTCGTATTATTTTTTATTGTCTAAAACGATGCAAGTTATAGTCATAGACATGCAAAAAAAAAAAATGCATTGCGAAAAAATATTTTCCTGCGCGCGTGCCTGTTTTTTTATTTTTGCCGTTTATATTTTCCGCACTCACCTCCTTGCTTCTTTTGATCGGTAACGTCAAAAATCAGGAAATTTCGAAGCTTTTTGGCGACATTTCTTTTTACATTTAATAACGGCAATCGTAAAACATGTTTTTTAACGCAATTGCAAACGCACTACGGCCCCTCTTTTTGAAATACCAAAAATCAGATTTCGGTGTGATGTCGCTTCCTGGATTTGTATCCTCTCTTGGAAAACTTGGTGGCGCTCGAGCAGAGGCTTATCGGCGAGTCGGGGAACAAACCGGTTTTTTCCTGTGCCAGTGCCCTTCTATCCCGCCTGGTCACCTCCTCCTCGCTTCGGGTCGCGGTGGCAACGGAGGTCCCAAAGAGAGTCAAGTCGCAGGAGACCGCAAAATTTGACTCACTGCACTGGCGCGGATCACGCGGGAACTTCAAATTCGGCATTTGGAAATTGTTTTTTTTAATTCAGAAATACTGAATTCCCAAGTTTCGAAGTTTGAGGGTAATGTCCCGGCATCGTTTCCAGTAGTTTCGGATAATAAAAAAAAAAAATATGATTTTGATGTGTCAGTGCCCTTTTAACCGCGTTAGATTTACTTGCACTTTCTGCACCGGTGCAGGAGGTGCAACTAAATCGAACGCAGCTATTGGTGCCGGGCAGCACCTGTTACCACCATCTTCGTTTGTATAAACACGCTTGTCTCCTTTCTCCTTCCTCGCACTTTACTCTCCCCCCCCTTCCCGACTTCCTTCATTGAAGAGTTGGTAACCCTATGTGGTTTGCACCGTCATATCAGGAATGATAAGAGTAATGTTATCGTAATCAAATGTTAGAGAAACTAAAGTTTTAAGTGAGGCGGACAATGAAAATAAACGAGCTGGTGCCACTTGTATCAGGGAATGGCAGCAGTCTTGGGAAGAGACGCTTTATTCCCTGCCAGCACCATCGCTTTCATTATTAGGCGGTGGTAATATCAGTTTCATATGCTGCTCGCACATTATATTTAACAATTGAGTGCACCGTACACCGTTATGCGCACATCTATCGCTGTGGTTGTGCTGGAAGCATTTGATAGAAAGTCGCAGGTATTCCAAATGGAAGGCCCCATCGTAATAAAAAAAACGCCAACATCCTAAAAGTGATTTTATTTTTTTTTTATCATTGCAAATAATTGGAAGTGATCAATAGACATGCTCGAAGTTTGAAGCTAGAAAACTGCATACTAGGTGCAAAGAAACAAAATTATTTCACAAGCCGGATTTGAAGCTCTTACGTGAGTCATGAATGTGCAAAATGTCTTAAAAAGATTTTTTTTATTGCAAATGAAAACTATGCATCATTGAGTGCCCAATCTCCACACAAACATAATGCCAGCGGTTCGGACCAGGAGTCAATGTTTCACGGCTTGCCGTCATCAGATAAAAAAGTTTCAAGCAATTTTCTGAAATTTTCGATGGGAAAGTGGTGGCCGACAAAGCTCACAAATGCATGGAAATGAATGGTGTCAGCTACCGGTATAGGGCCACATTTTTTTTATTGAAAGTTAAAAAAAAATTACTAACAACTTTTGAATAAAATAATGGTTATTTCTGAAACTTTGGCATCTGGTTAGGACTTCCAGCACCGTGTTTTGGTAGAGACTGCGCATTCGACGACGCAAGGTATTTTTGTGGCAAAAAAAAAACTACATTTTTTGGGGGGGTTCACGATTGTGATGTGGTTCACTCCTTGCTTTTCTGTTTTCTTGGAGGACTTTAAATCGGAAGTGTCATTTCTCATTAATCAGTGGGATTGCACGCCTGCCAGCCACGCACCTCATTCGCTTCGCACGTACCATTTGTCCTTTTATTGCGTGCAGACGATGCTTCACTTTTCAGTTAGAGTTTCTTGGTATGAATCATCTATCTATATTTGAGCATTTGGCTGCTGTCAAATATCTAAAAAAATGTCCAGTAGGCATTAATCAGATCGGACATGAATTGAATATAAACCCTATTTTATTGGTAATATCTTGAATTTCGGGTACTCGCACACCCCTAGCTAATTTAGGAGTGTTAAAAGAATTCAGCTCGAAATGCTCTTTTCTTGTTTCTTCCCGGAGAAACAAGAGTAGGACTGCGCAATTGATCAATTAACCTTCCGATTAAACAATGAATGCTTTAATCTTTTTAAATCTTTTTAACTTGGTAATTGGTTGAAGTTAGGCGGACCAATACATGGTATAAAGAGAACACTTTCTTATATGTTTCTTTACTGTAGTGCTGTTGAAGTATTTGTACAAGTAAAAGAAAAGCCAGGTCGACATTATTTGAACAGTCTCTTGCTCGTCAAGTTCTATCCTCAGTTGAAAATACAGTAAAACCTCGTTATAACAAAGTTCAAGGAGCGGTCGTAATTATTTCGTTATAACCATTCGTTTGTTATAGCCAATGTCAATTTCTTCCCACCATTAACAAGCAAGGGGAAATATGCTTGCTTTGTTATATCCATTAGTTTGTTATATCCCATTTTGTTATAACGAGGTTTTACTGTATACATTGCACTGTTTGTCAGAGTAAAATAACCTTTCAGTGGCAAAAATTTGTAGCTCTCTTTTGTTAGGCAGTGAAGTAGTGCAACCGATGAATCAGTTAAAAGCTGATAATTAATTGGGTTTAAATGTTCGACGTCCAGCCGTAAGCAAGAACCTTGAAACAGTCTATTTTCCTTCTGAGCCATGGGGAGTGCCGAGATAAAGTGCCGATTTTATGCAGCTTGACGAGGAAAACAATGGGACAAATGTAATTTTAGAAAGCCCTAATGACGCTTTGCAACTATTTTATTTCGATAAAAATGTCCCTTATCTATTGAAGAATGCAAATTTATTTAGACTTTATCCAGGCAATTGGACACACTGGCATTCCAAAGGCACGGTTGCCTTTTATTTTCAGTGATGGGTTAAGAATGCAGTGCATAGCTCACCCACGGGGCGCAGAACACCTGCTTGCAGTCCCCCTGCTGTCAAAAAAATAGTGTGTCAGCTCCGCGACATGGCAACAAATGGCAAGAGCTTGGGGGAGGCGACTTTGGGCTCAGGTTCAAGCGGAGTAAGCGAAGCTTGCTGCTAATCGAGCAGGAGGCATCATAGCAAGTCAGCAATAGTGTTTGCACTAGTTCACAATGCAAAGAATAGGGCTAAAAGATTTTCTATTTTGAGCAGGACACGATTGTAACTTCGTCCCACGAAACCTTCATGTGTGGCAGTATTAGAACAAGGCAATAGGTAGTTACCTGCCTTAGAATGCAGCTGATCGCAACAATGCTTTACGAGGGTAGCATGTTCTGCATATGAATGCTGCTGTGAAGGCATAATTTCAATAGGCACTTCTCAAGTTATTGATGAGTAGAGGAGTAGGTGGGAGCCCAATGAGGCAGCACAGTAGTGGCATCATTTGAGCATCTCATGCAGTGTACCACATTTGATAGAGGTGACGGCAGTATTTGAACATCGACCCATGGAAACCACCGTGAAGGAACGCTTATACCACTGTGATATTTCCGACATAACGTGAATCGAGCGCAAGCAGAAAACAAACGAAAAGTAACCATCGGCGCTGGCAAAGCGTGTTGACCAGTCTCGGTAGCCGCTAGACCTATTGGCACCACCAGGCACACAGCCAGGACTGTTTCGGGGGGGGGGGGGGGGGGGGGGGGGGGGAGGAGAGGAGAGGAGAGGAGAGGAGAGGAGAGGAGAGGAGGAGGAGGAGGAGGAGGAGGAGGGAGGGGGGAGGGGGGAAAGGAGGGAGGGAGGGGCGGCCATTTTTGACAAAGTGCTGTATGAGGGGGAGGGGGGAGAGGAGGTCCCAGCAAAATGAAAGATTTCAGGGGGGGGGCCCGGGCCCCATGGGCCCCCCCCCCCCCCCCTGGCTACGTGCCTGGGCACCACCAAGCGGGCACGTTGAACACTTCGATGGCAACGCAACCGTTGCAGATACAGCCACAGCTTTATAACATAAACCTGGGAAAGTACAAAGCAAAAAAATTCCTGCCAGAATGCGCCACTTTTCAGCATCGCCTCGCCAACAGTGTGCGCTGCCTTATTGAAAAATTATTGCTCGTAAAGCTGTGACGTCGGTAACGTCAGGGAAACGAGTGGAAGCTATTGGCTGCTGTAGTGATGCGATTCCCTTTGAGGGGCGTCTGGCGCTGAATTTCTAACCTGTCGTCGACTATAGCCACAACTTGGTGTAAAAAAAATAGATTCACTTAGTGGGGTTGTGTTTTACTATGGGGGGGGAGGGGGTGACTAAGTGAATTGACTGCAGATTAAAATAAATTATCCTGCTCGCTTGCCTTTTTTATTTTTGCTGCATTGAAAGGTTTTGCTGTTAAAGCAGTAATGTTAATTTGTTGGGCATTACTTGCAGCTTTCCTAGGGAACCTGATATCTTTAATGGTGCAGCATCTTGGCATTGCACCAAGCCTCGATGAATATAAAATTTTAGTGGATCGACTTCATAGCCAAGCTTTCTTGAGTGTTTAATGTGCTTTCTTTATGAATTCTGAATTTATTGGCAATTTTCTTATCTTTTAAGAAAATGATGGACATGTCAAGGGAGAGCTACGAAGCGGTCCACAGCTCGTCGAACCTTTCCTCCAGGCAGACGTGGGACAACTCTGAAGTGTCTTACGGCTTTGAGGCTTTCTGAGTCTGGCATTGGGGTAGATCTTGTACATACAAGGTTTGGGAAAAGCATAAAAAAATCAAAATGACAGAGCCTCCCAGTGTTAGTTGAAGGGTTACTCTATAAAGCTAATAGGAAAGCCATTTGCATCTATAATTGGTATCAACTATCTTGTAGTACGTTGTCAAGGCCAGTGCAGTTTTCACAGTGTTGCTGCCCCACCCTGCACAGCTGCAAAAGCATTCGACTGTCGTGCGCCTCATCCATGCTCGCCGTCATGTGAAGGAGACGCATTAGAGCACTGCCAAAGCTATACTAGCATTGACAGCGTAGCACAAAGTAGTTCAGACGGAGAATTGAATACTTTTATAACCTCAGGAAGAATGTTGACTTACAAGTGCGATGCAACTGATCAAAGATTTTGTCTTACTTATGATCGATGGGCAGTTCAATCTCTTCCGCATTCATTTTTGGCATAGTAGCATTCTGCAGTTATTGAGAGGCTTGGTGTGATTGGGTATATATTTTATCTCTTGCCTTAAACATGGGCTTCATTTTAAGGCTGCTTCTAGTGTGCCAACTGAAGCCCTACATCTTGCAGATGTAACCATAGTCATGGCCATGTTCTTGCTATATGCACAAAGCCAGTCAGTGTCTAAGACTTCATAATGTCATCTGATAAGTCTATGGCACATTTTGTATTAGGGTGCATGGTACAGCAAAATTGCCACTTGTTTTTCAAGCTGAAAAAAATGTTTACCATACTCGTTTCTACCTCAAGAGAAAAGAAAGTTCTGCGCATTGTTCATACGCCGCCCGAGGTAGTTCTTACAAGTTTTGGTTGTCGGAGGAAGATGTGATGCTTTTGGCATTCCAATTGTGTATGTGCTGATAATATATGTCTAACCTAAAATGTGCCTACATATGTCTTATTTCTCTACATAAAGAGGGGAATTAGTAATGCTCTGCAAGGAGCCAGACTTTTTTTTACTATAGCACTTGAGGTGAAAACGGGTATAGTTGCTTCTTTAGTTTTCAACTCCTACCGAAATATGTCTGCATCTTGCGTGGTAATAGATGGTAAGGGCCAGTTTGTTTATTGATGCAAATGTTTATTTTTTTGGTAAAGTGTGAACTATTTTTATAATGGTCATTACATTTCATAGTTCTTTAATATATCTTACAGTAAAATAAATGGTCATTGAGGCTCTTTGCCCGAAGCTGCAACTGGGATCATTAAAATCTAGTGATTCATTTAATGTTATGATTAAAAATGTGGGACTGCAGCCCACATGAGCGGTACTGTATCATAATTTCTTCCTCACCTGTAATTTGTGCCCACAAGTAAATTATGAGTTTTAGTGTTGTAACTACAAATACTGTTGCCGGGCATTTGTTAAACCGAAAGAAGGTGTCATACATCTACTCTAGCCTACAAACTCCTAGGTGACTGCATTGTTGTGATGGCACCTGGCTTTAATACACATTCACCTTGGTAGCCTCAACTGCAGTCTTAGTATTTTGTACATGCAAGCTTTGTTACCCTTTGGATCACTTGTTGCCCAACTGTTATTGTTATTTGAAGTGTCACCACATCTTTGGTGCATGGCAAAGACTCTTCAGCAGCTGGTTTTAATACAAATATGGCTAATGCAAATGTGGGACATGGCCAGTAAACTTCATAAGTGGTCCTGGATGTTTCAGCATGTGCTCAGGCGGGCTGATAATTTTCTAAAAGATTCCTGTTGAGTGCATTTTTCTTTAGCATCCTAAATATATAGGATTTTTTGTGCTGTGCTTTGACAATTGTATATGTCCATGAATTTGTTTTCTCTATTATTAACTTGGAACTGCAGCCTGCGATTGCATTTAAGGTAGTCAATAGGTTGCTTCTGAAAAGGCTAAAGTCTCTGTACTGCCAGTTTTTACAGTACCATGTGACATTATGACACTGGCATATTTCTATTCAAGAAACAGATAAAAAGGTCCACATGTTTGGGAATTGTTGGCCTAGTAGCTTCAGAGCAGTTACTTTTCTCTTACATTCCTAACTTTGAAATATTTTATTTTTAAGTTTGCTATAGTTTTGCTATGATGATTGTTAGAGTTTGAAGTCTTGTCGTGGTTACTCTTGTCAGAAGGTCAGGAATATATACTTTTGCTTGGACATTTTTAATAAAAACTTTACTTTAATAAAAGTCAATTACAAACATGTTCTGGTGTTGTGTATTACTGTGATGTGAAGGTATGAAGCAGTTTTAAGCAAGAATGGACATCATAAAGTGCAGTCATTCATAACAAAATTCTTGAGTGAATGTTTCAAGAGAAACTGAGTATTTGACATGCCCCTGGCTAATTCCATGCTCAGGTCAGAACTGAATGGAATGCCCTTCACAGCTGGGATCCATTCATTTTATTTTAAATCGGGTATACCACTTGTAGGCAGCTAATGTGTTTCCCATGCCTTACCACACTACACATTTCTTGGCAGGGTTCATCTCCTCATTGTTTCCGCACTGGAATGCTTTGGAGAACTCCACCATGTTTTCAACAGCCACATTGCAGCGGTACTCCTCCAGGGAATGGGAGTCTGAGTTCATAATCATCTTGACAGCTTTTGGATTGGTGTCTGCACACCACTTGTAGGCACTGCTGATGAAAAAAAGCTGGTCAGGTGTAAACTCCTCCAGACCTTCAAGGGGAATGTTTTCCTCTTTGCCCCCTGGGTGCTCGTCAACGTGCAGGCGGTACGCATGAAAGGATTGTCTCAGGCCACCGTTGTCTGCAATGTTTTCGGAGAGTGTTTGCTTGCCGTTGAGGTGGCGTTTGCTGTGGGGCTCGTAGATGCTGTTGTACTGCAGGACAAAGCAGTAGTTCTTGAGGACAAAGTTACTCTTGGTTTCCCTAGTCCACCAGTTTCTCAAGTTCCCATTGTCATCGAAGTGGCTTCCCAATGTATCGAAAGCGTGGCTGATCTCGTGCCCTATGATGGCCCCTATACTTCCATAGTTCATTGCAGGGGGCAGCCCATAGGAGTAGAAGGGATAGTTTAGGATGGCTGCTGGTATCGTGATGCTGTTAGTTGAGTGTTCATAGAAAGCGTTCAGTGTTGCGGGACTGAATGTCCAGTACTCCTCATCTCTTGTGTTGGTTTGACGAAGTATTGACAGTGATCGGAACGTATAGACTTCTTTGAGCTCCATCAAAATCTTGACGTATGGGCCGTCGATGTTGGGAATGTCTGCATGCGATTCATCAAGCTCGGTCATATTTTTTATCCAGTCGGGGTAGGCAACATGAGAAATGATCCGTTGCACTTTAGCCATTGCTCGAGTCCTTGTCTGGTCGTCCATCCAAGAATTGAGCCTGAGAGCATATGCAAATGCAAGCTTGATGTGGTCAACGACCACTTTGGCATCATCTTTTATGTAGTCTGGTGTATAGGACTGCACAAAAATTGCCCCGTATGGCATTGGAAGGTAATCCTCCACATCTTTCCTGCACAGCTTCTCCTTGTCTACATTTGCGAAATCCATGCCAAGTTCTTTGCCATAATTGCTGACAGCTTCCCTGATTTCTTTAGATGACAGGGGCCCTAAGAGAAAGGCAATTGACCAGCCAATGAAGTCTTGAAACATACGCACTGTATTGTTTTGCTGAATGAGGCTAGTGACGAGCCACAAGTATCCCGGGCTCATGACAATCACATCATTTGTCTCTTTGACCTGCACATTTTCTGGGAGGTATCGGTTGAGTGTGCTGAGCCAGCGCTTGGAACTAACTTGTGGTGTCAAATTCTCTAGGTGCTGTATCTGGTATTTCTTGGGGGGCCACGCGTCCGTCCTCCCTAGCACGTCAAAATGGAAGTGCTTGACAGAGGCAAGCACTATAGGTGCCATAACCACATTCTCGGCGAGCGTCTTGTAATTTGTCTGGTTGCCTCCCAAGATGGTGGCAATTTTTTGGACCATCTTCATAAAAATCAGGTCTTGCGTGTCATTCTTGGTCGCGTTCCCACTCTGGACCTCGTGGAAACCCACTTCCAGGTTCTCCATGGTGTTGAAGACCAGCACGTTTGACCTAGTGTCCTCTGGGTCCGGGATCACCGACACGCTGAATAAGCTTGGAATGGACCATCGCAGAGATAACTGAATAATGATCTCGAACAGATCCACTGGACTCTTGCTGTCCACCGTTGGCCAAGGCATGTGGAGGTAGCCTAGAAGCTCCTTGAGCACTTTCATAGAGGCTGACGAGTCTCCCTGCTCATAGTTTTCTAGGCACTTCTTGTACATTAAAGCTGCCTTCTCTAGTGCACTTTGCTTTCTGCCGGTGATGGGCACGTCATTGAGAGCCTTTTTGATGACGTTGTCCAATTCCCTACCCACTAACGAGAAGGGGCTGCTGCGCACTTCGTTACGGCGCACCGGGTGCTTTCGTCTCCAACCGTCGCACACGAAATTGTAAAAGTTCTTGCACGGGTCCACACTCCGATTCAGTGACCGGGCTATGCTCTTGGCCACTTCCTTGCAGACTTGGCTACGGCACACCACGTTTTTGGGGTCGTTCCTCGCAGAGCGGTTGCTCTGGTAAGACGCCACGTAGCCGCCCACATATGCCGTGCACGCCACTATCATTCCCGCGGCCAGGAAGAGGACGTAGGTGGAGCTGACGCATAACCGGCAGTCCTTGTTCAGGTGCCAACCGCTGTGCTGGGTCTGGCAGCTGCGGTGGTGTTGGCCAAGCTGGCGTTGGTTGAGCCTGCGCTGTTCTTCAAAGGGTTCATCCTCGGGTGCTTCGTCAGGGTGTGGTGTGTCTCCGGTGTTCCCAGTCACAGAGCTTGCTGCATGACAACCACACACATTCATAATTTAGATGAAGTGATCCTTCACAAGAACGAAGGCAGCGCATGGAAGATTCCGCTAGGTTTTCAAGCAGATTTCTTTTTAGCTATTCTGTTTTTCCTTGTGGTTCACCGTTAAAGAATACTTATATTTAATCCTTACGTTAACACCTTTCCTAGCATACTTTTGCACTAGGTTTCCTCACATTTACAACCAGAGTATTTAATGTGCGTTTAGTTATATCACACCAAGATTGTGCCAATAACTCTTGAGGAGTGGGAGGTTTACACAAAAACCATTACCTATGAGAAGGTACAGGGTGTTCCCTAGAAAAAAAGAACCGTGTTTTTCAGCCCGGGTAAAGAAACTGCGTCTCAGAAAGCTGAAACTCTGTGAGAATGTGACTGGCGGTTGGGATAGAATGCAAGAGTTTGAGAACATGACGTTACCTGGATCAAAAGATAATTGAGGAAAACAAAATTTCTATATGCACTGATATTGCTAAATATTGTCAGAACGAATCGGCATTGTGGACGCTTGTGGGATTTACGTTAGTGAAACACTTGTCAGCAAGAAAGAGCATACTGTTTTTTTTCTTGCTAAGCCTTTTTTTTTTTAGAGCGCAGCTCTTAGGCGCTCGTTTCCGGCTTGAGCGGCGTCGGCGTAACCGCGCATTATGGGAACTGTCCCATAATGCACCCTGAGGTCACGTGACCCCCTCCCCCGAGGAGATTCAAGATTGAGGGGAGGAGGAGGGGTCTACCCTCCCCTCAGTACCCTTCCATCCTCCTCAACAGCTGTGCTCTAATTCGGCGTTACAGGGAGTCTGAAATAGATACTACAATCTCGGTTCTTGTTTTGTTAATATTAGACTTGGTGGACATCGGCGCATAGAGAAATTTTGTTTTTCTCAATAATCCTTTGATCCAGGTAACATCATGTTCTCAAACTTTTGCGTTCTATCCCAACTGCTAGCGTCAAATTTTCACAGAGTATGAGCTAGCTTTCTGCAATGCATAATTTACTTCCCCAAGCAGAAAAAAAATGTTTTTTTTTTGTTTTTTTTTAGGAACGCCCTGTAATTAAAGTCTGAGGCTGAGGACTTTTCCAACTTCATCAAAATTATAAAAAAGGATCTTGATAGGCTGTGCATAGTATGTAGATAGCCTAAGTGTCTCGTGAGGTACACGACCGCAATCATTTACAATACGCACTAAAACAAATGTACACCCTTAAAATCAGCTTGTCCCAGGGCTAACACCATGCGCCTCGTAGATAAGAAAGCTTAAGCCCTTTCCTGGGTCACTAAAGAAAATCACCTCAGGCCAGAGATTGGATACGACGTCAGCGTTCGGCTGGAACTCGTGTCCAATCTATGCGAACACGAATCCATGCCTAGCGCTGACGCCGTATCCAGAGCCGTTTGTACTGAGAGAGTTTGGCCAATGGGTGGAGCTTGTTGCCCGCTAGAACCAGCGGATTTCGAGATAACACAAAATAACATTACTTCTTTGTCTTGTTCATTCCTGAGAAATAGCATAGAGTTCCAATGAGTCGGAGTCACAAAATGGCGGACGGAAGTAGTCATCCCCCGGTTGTCAGACTATGCTGCTGTGGTTGCCAGGCCGTCAGAATCTCCCTAAGAAGGCCAAACTCAGTATAAACGGCTCTGGCCGTATCCAATCTGGCCTGTGGCGGCCTTCTTTGGTGACGCAGGAAAATTCAGCACTTGTGCTTTCTTATCTAAGAGGTGTTGCTGACACCCTAAGGGAGTTGTAACAACGCCCTTATAATGTCGATGAACACTGAAAAGATGCTTCACTGGCGACATTTTTTTAGCAGGATTAATGGGTCAGGCTTGGCGGGAGGGGGGGGGGGGGGGGTGCTTTGCAAAGAGATGCAACCTTATGAACGGGTCTGACGTCACGGACGAGATAAATGCCATTTCTCCGAGAACAACGTATTTTTTTCACACACAAAAATAAGCCTGGCGTATGGCCTTTCAATAAAAAAAAAAATATATGGACCTTGAAAAATGTGTGTGTGTGTGTGTACAACGGGGGGGGGGGGGGGTAAAAGCACACACGGTTCCATGGCGAATCTGGAGCGATACAGCTGCTCCATGACAGTGGTCTCAAATACTTCACTAGAAAGAATATATTCCATAGCGCTCATTTGCATTAGACGGCGCGCCTACAGCACAAGCGCAGCTAGTGGCGTGGGCATCGCATCCCGCGTCCGAGAGGGTACTTCGTCGCGCGGTCACGCGGCGCCGAGGGCGAGGGCTGCTGCGCGACGCACCGCGATACCGCGGGTTCACCGAGAAACCCGAGAAAGCAGAGATGGCTGTCTCGACTGGCGCTCGGAACGCCCTCGGAGATAGATGACAGCAGTCATTCCTCCATATTGAAAAGAAAACCCCGAGGCTGCGAGGCATCCAGCCTTTCCAACGACGCAAAGCATGTCCGCGCCAAGACCATTGCATTTTCGCGGAGCGAGATACATTTCCCTTGTAAATTATTTGACGCCGAGTTCACATAGAAAGCAGAGACTGCGGTCTCGACTGACGCTCGAGAGACCCACGAAGATAAAGCGGTGTTCACATCCCGGCGCACGCACCACGCGACGAAAACGTTGGGCTTCTGCGATGCGGCGCATGCATGATGTCAGCTACGCGGGGGAGGGAGGGAGGAATTCTCGGGCGGCACAAGCAATCCTGGTTTGGTGGCGGATCAGTATGTTTTCGAGAGTTTGTTTTCAATAATATTTTGTCGTTAAACTATTTGGTAAATTCGTCTGCGGTGGTGTCAAGTGTGGAAACCTCTAAATTGGGTTGTGCACGCTGGTATCCCTCCCCGCGGCACCTCACGTCGAAGTGAACAACGAAGCTGAGGAGGAAATTGCGTCCGCTGTCGACGTCATGGACATCCCCCCGCGGATTTCTCCCCCACCCTTCCCAGGTCAAAGGGGAGGAAGTGGCCGAGTGGGCTAACGCGGCTCAGCTCGGAGCGTGGAGCGAAAGCTTCCGCTGGGAAGTTGGAACCTCCTGGGCTCGATCCCCGCCGCCCCCGCCCGTTTCGATCTGGATGAGTTTCGTACCCGCACGTGTTCGTGTGATCACTACTGTGTGATGCACGTTAAAAAACCCAGGTTAGCGGTTGTACTGCACTGGCTAAATTTCTCATCTACAGCTAAGACACCAACTAGGAGTCCCCCATCGAAATCGTTAGTTGTTTCAAAACACTTGGAGTGTTTTTCAGTGAGACAATGAGCTGGGATAATCATATAAACTATATCGTTCCAAAGCTTGCTCGGGTAGTTGGAATCGTAAATCGCTACCGATCTGTTTTACCAACAAACATTAAATTGTTGCTCTATAAATCACTATTTTATTCCCATTTAGTTTGGGGCACATCCACAATGACTAATATAGAAAAACTGTTTTTGCTGCAGAAAAAAATATTGAGAGGAATATGTAATGTGCCACATGACTTTCATTCTGCCGATTTATTTAAGACTTGTAAAATAATTAACATTTCTAAATTATATCAGTACAGACTCGCTACAAGTTTTAAAAGTGAAAATAAAAGGGGATTGTGTTTTCTGGAAAGACTTGCGTCGTTAAGGCAAATTTGCCCACATTATTCCACCCGCAACGCAGAGAAATGGAGGATGGTCACTCAACGAACAAATTATGGCTATCAAATGTTAAATTTCACACTCCCACATTTACTAAATAGTTTTAGCATTGATGATATTGACTTTAATAGTTTAACTTTCAAAGACCTGCGCTTATATTTTTGTACGTGATTTTTGTTTTCATTCTATGTTTTGTACTTGGGTGAACCTTGGTTTGTAGAAATGTCAACCGTAGATGTGCAACGGTTTCACTATATACTTTGCATTTTTTGTATTTTTTTTTTCGCCTGCTTGCTGCTGACCAATGTAAGGGGCCCGAGGACCAGTCAAGCTGCCTACTGCAGCTTTTTTCCTTTGGGCCCCCCATCATTTGATGGAAATAAAGTTATTATTATTATTATCATTATTATTATTATTATTATTCCGTTGTGGCGCATCTCCATCAAGGCTGTATAAACATAAAGAGCAAACTATTTTTTTTCCCCAGATCAAAGAAGAAAGCACCCGAGGCTGCGGCGCATTCAGCCATTCCAACTACGCAAAACCTGTCCGCGCCAAGGCAATCGACACCACCCAGAACCAAAGCCTGTGCACTTAATTTCGACATCATCAGAGCGAGATTGAGCGCAGACATTTTGGACAGGAGTGCTCAATCAGCATTCGGCTGGCAGTCGTGTCCAGTTAACACGTCAAACAAGGGACGCACGGGCTCGAGCACGGTATCCCCCTCTGTACTCACAAGCTCGGGCTAGAGCACGGTAGCCTCCTCTGTACTCACAAAGCCCGGCAGTTCGATGACGGAGCCATCCCGTACGAAAATGTCAGATCTGACGCTTCCAGTTCGGATCCGCGGGGTTCTAAACTTGCAGACAGTTCCGATCCGCGCGATTCTGGGTGTAACCAGTCGGATCCAGTGATACGCAACGCACTGGAATCGCACGGTGATCGGTGGATCCGATCCGCTCCTGTTTTTCCAGTAGGGTCTGCTCCCAGCCAGCGAGCGCGCTCGTGCGCGACTGGAGGAGGGGAGGGGGGGGGGGGGGGGGGGGGGTTCGACGGGGAATGTCCGCGGTCTCTCGCAGGTCACGTGTTAGGGACAGGCGCATCCGCTATGCAGGCGCTGCGAGCGGGCGTTCTCCGCGCGCGCGCCTGGCTCTGTCTCTGTTGCAAAGTTGTTTCTTTTTCGCTCTCGTCGGACTGTCGGTTGGCGCTCGCCCGGCGGCGACGTTCGCGCTACGGGCGCACGGATACTGATGCGCCCATCGTTTCCCTGGATGGATACCCACTGACCTTGGCTTTGAATCTTTATATGGACTGTTCCATTAGGCTCATAGCAGAGAGGGTAAAAAGAGAAAAAAAAAATGCCCTCCCACTCTCGCCCGTATGTCGTCTGCTCCGCCGAGTGGGCAGTACCTAGCATCCGGCTGGCGTACAAATTCTGTTTAAAATCACGTCATTTTGGGAAGTTCAAGCGCGGATGCGCAGATTTTGGTATGCCAGTTATCGTGTATTACTGTGCTAGATAAAAAAGACTAACACAGTCCAATTGCGCTGTTATCTGCGTGCAAATAAAAAAAGAGGGAAACTGTGTCAGACTGGCCGGTCTCTCCGGCGAAAAGTGAATCCGGTGGCTGTACCTTTTTTACTATACAAAGTTCGTACTGGTGTAGGCCTTTAGCGACCATGAGTGGTTGTCTGAAATAATAAATAAAAACGTGCTCTCCTGCCGCAATACACGCAGTAGTTTAGGGTAGCACTGCCGGCTGATATGTCAGTTGAGCATTTACCGAAGTAGAACAACAGAGAGCTCTAGGCTGATTTTGGAGTAGCCTTAACTATTCTAAGAACGCGAACCGCTTCACAACGGCAGCCACGAGCGAGAGTTCGATGTTGCGTACAGCCCGCCGATACAGCCCAAAGATGGAGAATGGCAACCTCCCGTTTTGTCGTCTGGTAGCGGAGTCGGGCGCGTGCCTTCTCTTTCGTTTTACCCCGCCGAACCCGCTGAATTTCCCAGATGTATGGAGAGGGCGCTGCTGTCGAACAAAATGGAGCCGCCCAGAGCGCTAAATGGAATCGTTTATAGTGTGAAACTGAATACCGTGTTTGTGCGTGCTGTGTGTGTGTTCCGTGCTCCGTGTTTGGTGACGACGCCTGGACGACCATGTGCGCCGCCGGAATTTCCGCTGCGCTGACCACTGGACTCTACAAAAGTATTTCGCGCTATGCCCTTAGCCGTTACAAGCGAGATCGTCGCGATTTCAGACCCAGTCCGCCTGGGTCTGAGATCGCGACGATCTCGGTTGTAACGGCTAAGGGCATAGCACAAAATTCTTTTGTCGTTGAGGCCAGGGGTGAGCGCAGCGGGAAATCCGGCGGTGCACCGCCTAGGTCTAAAATTGGGGCTGGAAATGCGCGGTTCCAGGCTGGATACAAACTGGTGCCCCAATTTTGGGTCAAGGCGGAACCGGCAGTTTTCATCCCGGCCTGTATCTGACATTTTCGTACAGGATAGGGCGCCCGGTCGCAGATTTGGAGCGCATGGACCTGGTAGCACAGAGCATTTCTCGGGGAGTCTGGTATTGAGCGCACAGCTTTTGCAGCGGTGAGGACCCAAAACATGGTTTTCATATCCGACGAGAAAAGAAGCGGTAGCCTGAGGAACGCGAGAAGCACTAGCGGACATTCGATCCCTCGGCGTCTCGCCGCGGCGGGGCGCCCGTTACATGACTTGTCTGCCGCTGTATCTTTTCACTTTTGGCGGCCGCGTCACGTGACGATCTGCCAGGCTTTGTCAGTATAAAGGAGGCTATGGTCTATGTTGAGTTTGCATCATGCGAATTTGATTACGGTCTATCGGAGAAGAGGTCGTTCACAGGCTTTGACTATTCTAGGGTGGTGTTTGCTAAGACCACTGGATTCTCGCAGAATGGATGTATTCCTCAAGTAAATTATATATTTGAATCCAGGTTCACCTAGAAAGCAGAGACGGCTTTCTCGACAGGCGCTCGAGATGCCCACAGGGGAAAATGGCGGCGGCATCCACCCCTCCCAATTCAAAAGAGAAAACCCCGAGACCGCGGCGCATCCAGCCGTTCCAACTACGCAGAACCTGTCTGCGTAAACACGATTTTCTAGGGGTCACTTGTATTCCCCATGGCAAGTATTAGGTGGTCTCTCCGCGGGTTGGAGGCAAAGTACTGCCGCTCACCGTCAGGTAACTTGGCCGGCTTCCACTCGGCGCAGTGTGCGCTGGTGCCGCAGCTCCGGGACGCCTCCGACGTCGGGTCCTGCGCTGACATGAAACCCGGAGCCGCGAACCCTCGTGCGCACAACGTCCATTCCTCGTCTTCCTCGTCGGCGTGGGCCTGCGTACTAAACCTGCCTCTTTTTTCTCGTCCATGCCTCGTCTTCCTCGTCGGCGGTCGCCTCTCCTGCGACCGCATTCGCACCCTGGCTTTCTTCGGCGCCATGTTAGGCCCGTGTATAGATAAAGGACAAACAGGAAGTTTTAGAATAGCGCACGCTAAAGCTTTGCGTACGCCAAGAATAGCGTCGTCGTCACTGCGCATGTGCCGAACGCTAATCACGTTCTGTGCCTGGCGTGCGCTATTTTTGCGTACGCTACTTCTCGGAAATGGCGTGCGTACGCAAAGAGTCTGCTCTCCTCCAAGGAGGATTCGTGATAAGAAGTTGGCTAAAGCCAACGTTTGCTCTAGCAAGACGAGTACAGTTAAAAAATGGCGGTTCACAGAAAGACCTATGCGCCGGTCAGAAATCGCCGGCGGCGGCGCGCGGGAGAACACGGAACGATAAAAATAACGCACAAGACAACAAGTCTCAAACACAGCTTTTATACCCGTTTTCACGTCAAGAACTCTAGTAAAAAGAGTCCGACTCCTGGCGAACCATTTCTAATTTCCACCTTTATGTGGAGAATTAAGATATATGTAGCTGGATTCTACTATATATATTACCAAGACGTACACGTTCCAGCGCCAAAATCATAATTTTTTTCTCCGACAACCAAACCTCGTAAGACTTTGTGTGGCGTATATCTTTGTTTCATGTATGTGCTCTCCCCCTCTGTAATGCCTTCGGGTTCTGAGGGCACTTTTATAAATAAGTTGTTGTTGTTGAAAAACTTTATTGAGTTGAAAGATTTAGGAAAGGGAAGGGGAGAAAGGGGAAGAAAAAGGAGAGAGTGGTTGTGTGCCCCTATTCCGGGGCTCCAATTGCGGAGTGAACTCGGAGTGCTCGGGCCACGAGCAGCCTCTGCTCGCTAGCCGTCGCGTACTTGAGTCCCGCTTCCCACTCCTCGAGTTTGGGCTGCTCGACTGGAGCCAGTCCTGGCAGGTTCTTGCATGCCCAGACAACGTGATAAACGTCCACCCAGGGCTCACCACAGAAGGGACAGTCCGCCGTGGCGTACCGCTCTGGGTACCACAGATGTAGCTGGATCGGTGTGACGAACGTGTCCGTCTGAAGTCGTCTCCACGTGAACTCTTCTTCTTTGCTGAGACTTTTGGCCGGCCCAGGATATTCTGCCCTATGTGTTCGTAGATCAATGCTCAAAACTTCATTTTTTTTCTTAAAAAAAAAGAAGACGGATATAGTTTATTTGAACAACGAACGCTCCTATATATATGTCAAGACCCTCACCACCAAAAAAGAACTCTTTAAAAAAAAGGGTATCGCCATACACCCTTTTGTCCCATATAACGCACCCCTAAACTTTATTTCGACGCACAGCGCACAGACATTCATACATTTTACAAGGGGCTTGATAACGGAGCGATGTAACTTATTAAAAAGCTAAAGTACCTATCAAAGACCACAGAAAGGAAACTTTGAGGTTTTGCAGTAGGGCCAAGAAAACCCCGATTATTTTTTTGGTAGTCAGTAAAACGTACATTAGCTATTTTAACAAGTTGTACCACACGGCTATCAAGCCTCTCGTGAAAGTTAGTACTGTCAGATTGACGCCTGAAGTTTTGGGGGGTCTTATATGGGACAAAGGGTGTAAGAATACACCCTTTTTGTTTTAGAGTGCAGGTCACTGAAAGCCGGACATTCAGACAGATCCAAATGATTAATGGTCACACCAACCTGCCACCCAGACGACCCCGCTTGATGACTGACCAGCCACATGCGGTAACAGGGAACTCCATCAGAACCCTTACTAATATGATACACGCGTGACGAGATGTCCCTACAGCGTGCAATTCGTTTAACGAGTTTCGATGAAACGATCGTATCGACAAAACCTGTGTCTGTGAAACGTGTGCCCATGACAAGTTGTCTGCGTTACGTAATTCCACGAAATGAGTTTCGGCGAAATGAGCTATAATACAAGCCATAATTCCCGGCGCTAGGATACAGGGATGCTTTTTTTCACTTATCCCAGTGGATACAGGAAGGTGTGCTCCAGTAATCACCAGAGTCGCTACAATTCAGATGAAGAGTTTGCTGTTCTGGTATGCTGCATTCTATTTATATGTCTTATTGTTGTATTTAGTTAAGCCATTTGGTTACTTTATTTCTTGTGGATTTTCAGATGAGAATGCTTCCAGCATTGGTTTTCTTGCCAATTGCCGACATTCCCGAGGCCTTCCAGGACCTTATCGAGGTTTTCCCCACCGATGTCTCACTCGTGGCGGACTACTTCGAGGACGTGTATATCGGGAAACCCCGTCGAAACTGCTTGCATGTCGTCGGCCACCTTCCCTCCTCTGGTGTCGTCAGTCAGAGAATCAACACTAGAATAAATGCCAAGGACGAACAACAGCATCGAAGCGTGGCACCGGGGACTGCAGGTAAGGACTGACCTAATCCTCTGTGAACTTGGAAGTTTTCTGTAGCACAGTTTTGCATTTGTGGTTCAAAATTTCAGTACGGTGCCCAGTCAAAAAGCTTTCTGCACGAGTGTGTGTGTTCTTTTTTCTTTTTATGCCAGAGCAACGCGGGCTGAAGTTCTCCCAATTATTGGGCGTTCCTGGGCTGCATAAAGAGGGAGCAGTCCTTGACAGAGATGAAGCTGGCTCAAGCAGAGGGTTGCACGACATCTTCGAGGGTATCAAAGAAGCACGCCGACTGCAACCGGCGTCTTCAGATCATTGTGAGCCGCTACGATGGTCGCAATCGTCTTGAAACCTTGAGGGCGGCAGTTGCGGAATATCACTTTTTAATTTGTTTTTATTTCGCTCAATAAACCTGTTGTTTCCTAAGTACAACGATAACTTGTTTGGATGTTCCCTCTCTTCAGTAAAAATGAATTATAACGTACTATAGTCTTTATTCGAATATTCGGTTCGCACAGTGACAAACGTTCCTAGTGACAAATTCCCCTATGACGAATGTTCCGCTGTGACGAACGGGCCTATCACCAGTTGGCCGATGACGAATGCGCACACTACAAACGGGCCTACACCCAGCTGATAGGGGACGCGACAGTCACACCAGCCGCATCAGCATCAGCAACGTGGCAGCGGCCTAGGAGCGTTTTTTGAAAAGGTGTATTCCCTGCAATCAAGGAGATCCGTTACACTACACACAAAAACATATTTGCGCATGAGCTTCCCTGCTGAGCAAGCCGCCCGCCAAGCATGGTGTGCCTTGGAATGCGAACAGAAAATGACGAGCCATGGATGCTCATTCTCCGTGCACACATCGCCTTTTTGGGGCGGGAGGCTTACCTGTACTTTCTTATTCGCTAACATCCTTCCAAAGCTAGCAATGATTGGGGCTTGACATGCTTTGGGGTAATTCCATGTCAAACGTCCCGGACGTTTCGCTCGACCCTTTCCGATTTTTAAAATATATTTCATGGCCTTTTGCCTCAATGTCCGTAGCCATGCCCTGAAATATTTTTCACGAAAAAATTTTTTGATGACGTGAGCGCGGTTTTAACTTTTAAAAACAGCGTTAAACTAGGCATCACTCAATAATTGATGAAAGATGAGCTTTTTAGTGAAACAGCCAACAATATTTATTATTAAATTTTCACGGCTTTCGACTAACAATGTGGTTGGGCTTGTAAAGTTTTGTTTAATTTAAATATTAAAAAAAAAACTTTTTTTTTTAATTTTAACATTTTGTTATTTTATCAAAAAATATATAATTGCTCCCGGGACTTAAAGGGGCGATGCAACATTTTTTGTACTTTGCGCGAATACCGCTTAGAACGGATCCCTGACATTAATGACATATGAAACAGGCGTTCGTTTTTCATCCCACGCAATAGAAGTCCCAGAAAAAAATTAAAGAAAAACGAGCAGCCTACACCCCCTCAACTCGCAGCCAGAGCAAGCGGCCACGTGATCTGGAGCCGATTATATGCCGCCAATGTAGATCATAGCCACGCGCTGGGGTTGGCAAAGCACAGGGCACGCGCTGAGTTCCAGACATTGTTATGGCTCGGCTATTGTCGTCGTTGCAGCGATTGGGCACGGGCCACTACCCGAATGCTTCTCGAGCTAGTAATTATCACGAGCCCAAATCGAGTGCCCACGCAATGCTCGGCTCCAATCTGTGAACAGCATTCAGATATCGTCACTTGGGTGTACTGCGATCCCCACGTTACGTCATGAAATTTTGCAAAAGAGAGATTGATCGAAAATGATTGCTTTTGTCCTTGAAATTACACCGCAACAAATGAGTTTCTTGGCCAGCGGAGTTGCCTGCGAGTAAGCTCGTGTATAGTGACTAGTACCAGTAAGCTCGTGTATAGTGAAAAACATTCCAACTGAATATCGTTGCACAGCTCCTCTAACAGAACTTTTTACCGGCTGCGCTGCAGTTATATACACCAACTCATGTTTACAAACAAACCGGAGCGCCGCTAGCGGATGCCACCGGCGCCGCGCATGCGGGGTGGACGGTGGGCAAGAAGCCCGCCGTCGCCCATAAACAAACCATTGCATTGCGTTGTTTTCGGCGTCGGTAAGAGTCCCCGTGCTCTTTTACGCGTTAGAATTGTTGATTTTACGTCCTCCTAACAATGTCTGACTACTTGAGCGGCTTCAGCAAAATTAACGATGCAAAACTTTGCGTGAATAATGTGACTTGCGGCGCGATTCATTTCACGCGGACGCCGCAGAACAAGCGCTAAAGCCTGACTCCCACGATAAGATTCTGCTGGCTATTTTCAGTCGCGACGTCGCTCGGGCTGCAAAAGCGTGGACCCTAGCTGAGATGGTGGACGTCGATACTGAAAACCGCAAGTAGAATCGGGCATTACAAATCGGTGATGGCCACTGGTAACAATGATCAACATCTTGTATCTACTGTTTACACTTAGCCTACTTACCCCAACCAACTTTCAAAAGTGTTTTGAGGCCTTCACTTAGTTCTTATCGCAATTACCGGGTCAACGTTTGGTTTACGGGCCGCTGTTGTTTGAACGCGCTGACGACAAAAAGCAGACAAGTTTGAAAGAGCAGACGACAGTTCGAACGCATGCGAAATGGATTGCGGGGAAGAAGCACCGCGTCCCGCGTCCACAAACCTTTGGAATGTTACGTTGTCGGCGTCTGTGTGAGTCTGCATACTCTTTTTCGCGCCGGAATTGTCGAATCTATGTCCCCATAGCAATGTCTTACCACTTTAATCGCCTGAGCGAAACTATCAAGGCTCGTTACACCGCTAAACTTTGCGTAAATAATTTGACTCGCGGCAATTCATTCGCGTGAACGCCACAGAATGGACGCCAAAACCACGATGAGAATCTTCTAGATATTTTCGGTCGCGACGTCGCTCGTGCTGGAAAAGTGTAGAAGGTAGCGGCGATGATCGAAGTCGATACTGAAATTCGGAAGCGGAAACAGACCAAGCGTAACAAGTCGGTGATGGCCACTGGTACCAATGATCAACATCTTGTATGCACTGTTTACACCGAGCCTACTTAAGTCGTTTGAGGCCTGCAATTTTTTCTTATTGCAATCACCGGGTCAAAGTTTGGTCTACGGGCCGGTTTTGTTTGAACGAGCAGACGTTAAAAAGCAGACAAGTTCAAAAGAACAGACGAAAGTTCGAACGATCAGGCGGCCGTGTGAATTTGAAGACGCACTGAACCCGCGGGGGGCCCGGACAACTTGGCGGTTCCCTCTCGTTCATGTTGGAACAAAACAAATATATCTGGCGACCACAAAGTGTTGCCCGCACAAGCAATCGCAGTTCGACAGCGTCTGGTTTACCCTTTTCACGGCTACTATCCACCTACTCGGACGAACGGAGCGGGCAGAAACACGTGAAAACTGATCTCAAACCTTTCCAAACTCTTTTGGCACAACCCCCGTCGCAGCATTTTGACGAGAACGCAGGTTTTTTGTCTGGTTTCTCCGAAAAGAACACAAGAATGCATGTCTCGCGCGGCGACTTTTGCCCACCGCCCCAGACCGGAAGTGCGTTCGACGCGCCACCACCGCGGCGTGACGTAGGAGAGTTGAGTTGGTGTATAATCTATCAAAAAAAGTTTAAACCCTCTCAATGAAATATATCGTAGTAAACAAAAATCCTGAAGTTGCACAAAAGTGCTTTTTGGCGTATACACAGCCGTTTATTTCACCCTGAGGTGTTCCTAGTAAAAATACGAAGTATGGTGGGTTTGGAAGAACAATCGATAATTTATTGATTCTGAAAGTTTAATCAAAGTAATTTTTGTTTAAAGCGAGAAAACAATTTTTGAAGTTGAACTCTCGCACCACAACCCCACGTCGCTTCTTAACGCCTCTTCGCCGCACAGCACGCCACCTGCGACGGTAGCTGACACGATTAGGTCCAAAGAAAGAACGGACCCAGGCAGCACACGACGTCGGGCCAAGATTGGTATTTATCTGGCGATCAGTGGTCCAATGTTGCGCCAAGGAGGCCATCGTGTTACCAACGTTGGCGGTACACTCGCATATACTGGCCAACATTGGCCTGTCTTTACTAACGACTTGTCAACGTTGGCAATCGATTGGCTTAGGCTGGCCAACATCGGCCTATCTCAGCTAATGGCTTACCAGCGTTGGCAATCGATTCGCTTAGGCTGGCCAACATTGGCCAATCCCAGCCAATGACTTTCCAACGTTGGCAATCGGTTGGCTTAGGCTGGCCAACATTGGCCTGTCTTAGCCAATTGGTTACAAACATTGGTAATCAATTGCTTAGGCTGGCCAGCATTGGCCTGTGTTAGCCAATGAGTTGCCAGCATTGGTAATCGATGGGCTTAGGCTGGCCAACATTGGCCTGCCTTAGCCAATGGGTTACCAACATTGGTAATCGATTGACTGAGGCTGGGCAACATTGGCCTGTCTTAGCCAGTGGCTTACCAGAGTTATAATTATTTGGCTTAGTTTTTTACTGTGCTGATCGGGAGCCACATCGCGCACGATGTGGCTCCCGGAGGTGAACGATTCTTCTGTTTTCACACGCACAGCAACTTAGCACCTGAATTAGAACGCTGTATGCATTGCGAGTTGTAGCTATTCCGAACGCCCACGAAGAAAAACGCCGTAGTGGGTGACAGGTTAAAAGTAAACGCTAGGGAGGAGATCGCCTCCTCCAGATTCTTCGCTCTCCAAAAGTGAAAAGAGATGGGAGGAGCTTTTACCACCTGTCACCGACTATGACTAACACGCGTCATCCCAAAACTGATAGCTATGCTCAGTAAATTCCACACGAAGTACAAAATGCACGCTTCCTTCCATTTGTGTGTATGTTTATAAGGCAAAAAGCATAGTGCTTCTTCTCTTATGCTCATTTAGCGACGCAGCCAGGAAACGTTTCCAAGGGGGGTAGGGGGGACGCAGGGTTCAACCCCGAAAGCTCCACGCGCCTCCCCAGTATCTACGACACGGGTACCTTGTCAGCCTTATGTGATCTTGAAAATCTCGAAGCAACCCGCTTTGCTGAGCCGTAAAACACGGCCTATAATTGAGACCAAACCGGACAAGATTAAAAATAAATAAAAAGCCCTAATATTTTTTAGCAAAAATAAAACCTTAAACCAAATATCCAGCGATTGATTAAGCAATTACACGTCTTCACGAATAAAAAATCACGTTGAATTAATATCTCGAACACACTACGTTTGAGGTAGGAGGTGACATAAGTTGATTCGCATTTCAATCTGCAAGCAAAGGTTATCACGCAACATATAGCAGAAGAAGCTGGTGCATTATATGTATGCTTGCCCAAAACTGACTTCAAAGTGCGTACAAAATACGACGACTGCAGTAATGACCACGGTAGTGACAACGCCCGCAGAAATATAAACTGTAATAACGCCAAAGGGTTACCAACGTTGGCAGTCGATTGGTTTAAGCTGGCCACCATTTGCCTGTCTTACCCAGTGGCCTACCAACGTTGGTAATTGATTGGCTTCACTGATCTCTATGACAATTGCTGGATCGCGTTTGCCCGCTCCGCGAATGCGGTCACTGGCGGCCATCTTTAGGTAGAGTTATATCACCTCTAGCCAATGTAAGCTGCTGCAGCCGCTATCATCCATCCATGGCAGATAGCGTTTTGGCAGGTGGGTTGGCAGGCTGCGATCAAAATAGCGTGGGTGATATTGCGTGCTTGATTAAAATTATTTGACGAAACATGTTTTTAAAACCCGGCGTGAACAGCAGTCCGGTTTTTGAGGACCTGGTAAAAGTTTCACGAAATCGCAGCACCGGAAGAAAAGCAGCACAGCACGTATCGAAAGTCGCATCGAAAGAAGCATCGAAAGCAGACGACGGTACGGAGTCTGCTTTTGATGCGAGCTGCGCTGCTTTCCCCCGGTGCTGCGCTTTCGTAGAACTTTTGTCGGGTCCTCAAAGATGAGGCTACCGTTCACGCCGGGTTTCAAGAATCTGCTTCGTCGAACAACTTCAATCAAGCACGAAATGTCACCCACGGTACAGTGTACTAGATCTATGGCTATTTTTATGGCAGCCTGCCGCCATTGCGCCGTCCGCCATATTACTATGATGGCTAGAGATGATATAACTCTACCTAAAGATGGCCGCCAGTGACCGCATTCCGCTTCATAGGAGGAGCTGGTCAAACGCGATCCAGCAAATAGACATAGAGATCAGTGATTGGCTTAGTCTGGCCAACAGTGGCCTGTCTTAGCCAATGACTCACCATTATTGGTAATCGATTGGCTTAGGCTGACCAACGTTGGCCTGTCTTAGCCAATGGGTTACCAACATTGAAAATATGTTGGCGCAAGATATCAGGGTGCCTCGTTTTCTGGAACCAAGCTTAAGAAACGAATGAAGTACTCTAGGCAATGAACATCACTGTTGTAAGAAGGCGTCTTGATAAAAAGGCTGCTAGGAGGACGCTGTAATTGAATAAGTTATTCATGAATTAAATCTAATGGGTAATCTTTATTAAATACTTATTTCAGGGCAAAGCTGTAAACTGGAAAGTCGTATTTTGAATAGATTCTTGATGAAGGAGTTTGCAACATGGTACACACCAGGCAGCACACCTTTCTTAGACTAGCTATGGGGCCAAGATCGGGCCTTGGCCGTAGTAGATCTGGACCGGGACTGCCCAGTGAATTCGGAGAACTGGCAGCATGGCGTCTCACTGTATATTCCGGGCACCGGAATTACACGGAACTGCCAGGGAAGGGGTTTTCTTGGCGCCTTTTGTCTCTTTTTGGTCCGAGCCGACCAGAGTAGACAGGCGGGCGGCCACCAACATTTAAAGCTTTTGTGGCTCTTCATTGTATTCACTGGCCCCAGAATTCCACGGAACTATACACTCCGTGCGGGAACTATAGGGGGCGCTTTGAAAAACGCGCGCAGCGCCGCTAGCGGAGGAGCTGGCGTTCGACTGTGAGGCGCGTTCAGCAGCCTGCGGCGCCTTTTCGCATGCCAAGCTGTGGCGGCGGAAGCGCGCACGGACGAAACTTTTGCTTTTTGAGCCGATAAGTTGAGGGTGACGTTGCATGAGTACTGGGGTAGACCTAAGAAGGGCATCTAGCTGCTCTCCGCTTCCTATATATTGAGTTTGAGTCGTTATTAGGGGTAATTTCTCTAGTTGCGGCCGAAAAGGAGTTGGAGCAATTTTCCGAAAAACAAGACGGCCGCCACCTTGATTGCTCTGGGTGGGAAATTTATTTCGCTCGTCACTGTAAACCTAGGACTGCTGGAACGATGATATTTGGAGGCCAGTGAGATGTTCACTAAGTTTGTGCACGAAGAGTGCCAAGTTTCTTGCAGGTGTGAAAGCTAGGTTTCTAACGAATAAAGAAATAAAGTTGTACGGGATATCCAATATTCGACCCAAAATGTTGTGTTATAGCGGGCTGTGTAAAGCGCAGATTTGGGCACACAGGTTCTTGGACTTGACAGTAACATGACACAGCACTTATTATACAAAAAAACAAAAGGTGGCATAGGGAAACCAGGTGAAAATTTGGTTTGGGCGGCGTAACTCAATGGGAACCGGTTTTGACCATGAAAAGGCTGTCAAGAGAATATCACTGGTCGGGGGAGGTGGAGCCTTTAAAGGTAGGAAGGGACTAGTGGACTGTACTTCCAATTGAAACAACTTTACGAAAGGTGGTTCCAAAGCCGAGGAAACAAAGTTGTCGGCCAATACACGGTTTGGCCGCCAAGGGCTTTTGCGGTCTGCTGTTGTGTTAGTAACCTGTTGTGCGAGGTGCTGATTTTCGGCCCGCAGGTACTTTGACATGACCGTCACTTGGCACAACACTTATTATAACAAAAAGACTTGGCATAGCGAAACCAGGTGGAAATTTAGTTTGGGCGGCGTAACTAAATGGGAACTGGCTTTGATCGTCAAAGGCTGTCAAGATAATACCACTCATCGTGGGAGGTGCACACTTTACAGGTAGGAAGGGACCAGTGGACGGTAATTCCAGTTCGAACCACTTTGCATTAGGTGGCTTTAAAGCCGAGAAACAAAATTGTTGTCTACAGAACTCGGGGTGTCAACGTTTCCACATCCAAAAGGAGGCTGATCAAGAAAGAAAGCACAGCACATAAACTTCCATACTCAAACGTCGATTCTCCAGTGATTCCGAGTTTCATTGTTGTTTTCTTTAGATTTATATTTGTTACTTTTTTTACCGTTCGAATCTTTCTTCATGAAGTACACATTGCGTGCCATACTTGTCCGGAAATATCATCGACACGGACGATGGGGACGAAACTTCTTTGGAGGGCATTCCTCCAACGAAATTGGCACTGCATACCCGCGAGTGTGGGATGGCGTTTCAGTTCGTCCCATCGGCGCTAACAGATGTAGGCGTTACTAGTACGAAAACAAACGCAGAGCGCAAAGCGGCAGTGTAGCTAGAACATGTCAGCCGTGCCGACACAGTGGCAGACATGATCGGGAGACCAAATTTCTCGCGTCGTACGGCACGGCTCCATCGTTGTCGCTTTTTCACAAAACATCGGCGAGGTGAAAAACTGTGAAACTTTGTCTCCACGAGATACGACGCATAACTATTGAAGCACTTAATGACGCAGCACAGGCAGCAAGCACTTCGATCATGCTGTGAACCCAGCGCAACCGCACCACTCCGACTTCAATGCGTACCAACGTACGCGGCGTGGTTTCGGTTTCGTTTTCTCTGGGGCTCTCACCGCCTACCTTCGGTACCGGCCGCGCGGTGGCGCGCCAGTCGCGTTGCACGGAGTGTATAGCGGAATGGTTTCGGGTCTATAGTTTATTGGCTTTGCAGGATTCAGTGCGCCAAGGAACGCCTGGCGTTGTCACGAAGCTCTCTAGAAAAGCGCAAGTCTCGAAAATCAAAAGATCAGTTCAATAGTGTAGAGAGCGAGCCGAATGAACGCAACAATCGTGTCAACAAATTGATCCCTCCATGACCATTTACAGCATTCATGTCTCAAATTGCCACATCTGAAACTGGAAAAAACGGTGGGATAATTTTTCTATGCTTATTTTTCAACATCACGCATCGTCGCAACGGTTCACGTATTTCGGCATTTCTGCTTCAACTTAGAATGAGCCGCAGCACATGCTACGGTCTCCGTTGGCCTATCAGGCGCCAAAAAGGTTGCGATGCTGCGCGGGAGATGCGCCAAGTACTGGAACGGCTCCGGTCCGCAGGCGTTTGCAAGGTCTCAACGACAAACCAGCATCTTGCAACACCAGTGAGCTAACGGTGCTCGGAATTCCCACGCTCACATTGCAGCTCAGAGCGACCGCGGTCGGCCAGATCGCGGTCGCTTAATTGTAAATATTTTGCCACCTTAGGGACGTCCTATTACCTCACTGTACAGCAAATTCCTCAAATATGCAGACGCTATTCGTAAACTTTTTTTTTTTTTTATTATTCTGCGATATGATAAGTCGTTAGCACTTTCGAGCACAGAACCCCTCCATGTGTTTCATCGTTTTGCTAGATTCGCGTTTTTTTTTTTTTAACTTTAGCTTTGGGGATCTTTGCATCTGTGTTGTATTTATGATTACACGGTTTAAGAAATGGTACAGTTTTTGTTACATTTACACAACCCTCGCTATACAAAAAATCTGTTATTAGCGTGCTGCGAAATATACGGCACAGCTTATTTCTGACTCTGAATTATATTTTTTTCTTTGTGATTTCAGTTTATTTGGGGCATCGTACGCAGAAAGAAAACGCAGTTATTTTTGCATTTTAGTTTAGACTGTGGGTTTTACGGCGTAAAACATAGCATCTTCATACCTCCCGTTCTTGGTTAACATTTGGGAAGGGCAGTTCCTTTGGGACTGCAAAAACTATCTCGTCGAGAACTTTTCTTGGCAATGCAGTGGAGAGGAGGAGAGCCCGCGCACAGCTTTATTCAGCGCTCAAAATGGGAGAGGGAGCGCGGGCCTGTATCTTCCACTGCACTGCCAAGAAAAGTTGTCGCCGAGTAGCCGTCGTGCTGCTGTCCTGTTCACTCGGTATTGACAGCAGAGTAGACGCTGCGCGTATTTTAGGCCAAGCGTGTCTCCGGTTACGGTCACGTGACTATAGTCTCCAAGCGGGTCACAAGGCAGAGCAAGGCACCTGCCTGAAGGACACGGCTTGGTAGACCACTCACATAGCATCCACTGCACTATCAACTTGGGGCGAACTCACAAAAGTATCCACTGTCGAATCCTCTGGCTGTGTTCATTGCTCATACATGCATGCATAATACATACAAATATGTATCTAAATACAAATACAAAATACTTCGTCAAAAATGTAATTAATTACGAATCTAATTACATTTCCAAAAAAGCATTTAAGTACAAGATACAAATACAACCAAATGTATTTGGTCTCCTCCAACTACTTTTCCAAATACATTCCTCAATATTTGCGTCAGCGACTTCGGGGCACCTGCAACAGGTTTCTGGGTATCTCATTTTAATTTTGCATCCATCGCACACTCGTGAGTTAGTGTGCGAGGCTCTAGTAACGTAATAGAAATATAATCACAAAAAAAAAAAAATGTAACCAGCTTGGACGTAATAGGTGAAAAAAGTAGAGCTTCAAGCAGCTTTTTTTGTCGATTACATTTTGGTGTAGGCCAACAAAGAACCAAGACGACCAAGACGCGCAGCACTAGCTAGATACTTTTTTAATTGTTGCCACTCGCACCAGTTACGAAAATCTGGACGACCCGCGCATTTAGAATGTTAGAGGCAAAAATATGGATGGGAATTAGGTTGGAAAGCATCACAAGTTGTCACAAAACACTTATTTAGCCAGTCTGCCTGTGAACGTCGATTTCGTCACTATATAGACCCTTTCCCAAATCAGTGCCATCTGGTGAATTGTAAAGCAGTTTAGGTTTTGCCATATCAATGGCGGAAATGAACTTGCATCGGCACCGTCACTTTCGCAAGTCAACAGCACGCGAGGAATTGTTCAGTGAATTCTTTCTCGATCACTTTCAGTTCGACGGTAACCAAGAACCTGCATTCAGAACAAATCTCCAACCCACTCAGATGCCTCGAGAAAATTCTATACACCAAAGTACTTTAAAGCAGATTGTGTGCCGTACACAGATTGACTGAATCTGAGTTATTAGAAATAAACGCTTGCGTAGCTCTTGCGTTCCATTCCTACGTCGCGTCGTACTGACCCCCCGAATGTACAGGCCTCGCAAGATCCGCTTAGGAGCATCTTCAACGTCTTCCTTTATCAGTCACTATAGAAGGCCGCCATTGGTATGGCACAGATGCCGTTCCACAGATGATGATAGTGACCAAAGTGGGCAGACTGAATTTCGGAAAGGGTCTATTCTTGCCCTGGACAAGCACCGTAATCACAAAGTCACTTAACGCTTGTGCTTGATTGAGAGACACTGCATTCGGTGCAGAACGTAGTTTTCTTCCTGCTCTGGACAGTGACAATAAATTTGAGGTATGTATTTTCGCCCACAAAATTGTATTTAATTACAATTGTATTTGAAATACCCACGTTTTAGTATTTAAATACACACGTCAAATACATTACCAAGTTTGTAATTAAATACAAATACAAAATACACAAAGTATTTAAAATACATATTTCAAATACTTGTATTTGAAATATTGCCCATCCCTGCCCTCGAAGATAAGCCTTTTGTGGGCGCACCCGCCTGGGGACATTGATGAAGCAGGATGCAGGCGAAATGCTGGAGGGAGGGAAGTGCTTCCTCCTCTCCTCTCCAGCAACCCACCTGCTTCCCCCTACCAGCATTCCTGTCCCTGGCCCTGACTGAACTCTTAGCTGCGGCCTGTGTGACTCAGTGTTTGAAAAGTCCTACGCGTATATCGGCAACGAGTGATTTCTTTCAGAAATTCTCGTGATGTGGTTTGGTTCGGCAAATGACAGCTTGCACCGCGTCGTGTTGAATCTTCACGGAGCCCTACGATCTCGTTCGTGTGTGTAGGTGGTTGTTCTCCAGTGCCCATATCGACAAATATCTCGGAATACATCTTTCAAGTCCGCTCATTTTTCGGCAAGTGCACGGCAACCTGCTTGTTGGCAACGAGTGATCGCTGTTCTACGGGTACTCTTCCAGATTATCTATAGAATTAGGCAGTGTCAATTCTCCCAGTCCCCTCCCACCAGCTGCATGCATGAAATCATGCAACTCCAGGCAGAATACTGACTTTCTTGTTCTCCCGGCCTGCTCGTGGAAACACGTTTCCTAGACAACTTTTCATGAACACACGTTTCATGGACACGTTTCGTCGACACTAACATATCACCGACACTCGCTACGCGAATCGCACGCTGCGGGGAAGTTTTGTCGCGGAAGTGGGTAATCTGCCGGCAGCCCGGGATAAGAAAGCCGGCAGTTGTCCCCTTTTGGGTCTCGTATAAAAAAAATTGTGAAAACGGCTCTTTGAAGCTATAGAGTAGCTCACTGGTAAGGTGTCGGTCTCATACACAGCGGGACCCTGACTCAATTCACCAGTGTGGTGTTATTTTTTTTTTCTCGAACATTTTATAAACATTTGACGATATTTACAACATTTTTCTCTTTTTTTTTTATGAATAACACTGAAAAAACCGAATGTTGTGCACGAAACTTCGCTGAAGTAAATGGTATGGGACTGCGCCCTTATCGGGGGTGAACGGAGGACATAGCCCGGGGAAAACAAATTCCGCCAGTTTCGGGCGGCGCGTGTATCACTCGGATGGCGCGTGTATCACAGTCTGCGGCTGCTCATTAGAAAAATATTAACCCAATTGTCCCACCTGTACACGACGCTTCCCAGCGGCCCGCCGGCGGTCCAAGCTTCGCTGTCCTCCATTCTTCCCCCGAAAGGGAGTCCCATACCATTTAATTCAGCGAACTTTCGTTGATAACATTAATTTCTTTACAGTGTTAATTGTAAAAAAGAAATGTGGTAGGTATCGCCAAATGCCTAGAAGAAAAAAAAGTAATCCCACACTGACGATTAAACCAGGGTTCCGCCGCATAAGAGACGGACGATTAACCAGGGAGTTACCCTACAGCCTCAAATAGTTGTTTTCACAATTCGTTTTATACGAGACCCAAGAGGAAGCAACTGCCGGCATTTTTTCCCCCGGGCTGTTGTGCCGGCGGCAGAATATCTACATCCTTTTTTCGCTGATGTGGCACCGGCCGGCAGACTCGTCTACGCAGCTTCGCGGCGACGTTCTGTGACGGTTCATGACAAAAATGTTAACCCACGTGTCCCTCCCTACATGCCATTTGCGGCGACAATTTGGGGTAACTTGTTACCAGAAAAAGAAAAAGCTAATCATAATATTTTGTAAAACAATCTGCTGATGAAACAGCGTGTCAATAAAGCGATCTGTCAATGAAACGTCATTCGATGAACTGATGCCACCGCCAATGATAGGCGTCTGTCAGGAGAATTTTGGGGAAAATATTTTTACAGCTGCCGGGAGAACAGACAATATGGCCTAGAATTACCCCGGTTCTGTTTGCTTCGCAATCTTTTCAGCTGTAGCTTAGCAGTACCTCTTTACGTTTCGCAGATCGCTTGCACGTTTGTACTTCTCTACAGAACATGCTGTGTATAATAAAGTTCTAGGGGATTTGAAAAGAATATTTTGTGTCTGTTTTGCTGCCTGTTTACAAACTCATACGCGAGTACTTCTTTTTTTTTTTTTTTACGCGTTTCCTTCGTGTATTAAATAGGTTAATTCAGTTCGGGACGTTTTAAATGAGTTTGAGATATCCAACCTTCCAGACGATACCCATTCAGGGTTAACGAATAATTTGCATGGGTGCCAGAAGCTAGCTCGAGAGCGATTCATTTCAGCAAGCATTTGTCAGCGGAGGGATGCCGTGGTTAGGCTTCTGCTAGAGCAAGTGAGCCAGCACTGCCTTTCGTGGCTTGATCGCGTCTGTTCATTTGCTTGTGCATGATATATTCAGCTACATAGTTCAGAAAGAGCTAATGGTGGCCAGTCATCCTTAACTTCACGACGACTTGGTTGAGGTTGCGGAAGGACTTTTCGTCCATTGCGAGCCAAGCTGTTCAGAACATCGCGATGCTACAGAAACAAGTGAACTTATGTAGAGCCTTGGCCCATTCACAGCGCGCTGCTTGGGAGTGTGCTTTACTAAGACCAATGCGGGTTTGAAAGCGTTGATCTTCACCTTTGGATCTTTTCGTAGATGCCATCAGTGCGAAGCTAAAAATTGAAGAATCGGCAGCTTAAAAAATGACGGTGAAGTGGCTGCCAGGGTCTTGCGACAAGAGAGGCGGCAGGAAGAGGCGTTCAAAAGCCGTAATGGCACCCCAGCCCCAGGACTCGCCCCAGGACCCTCCCCAGGACTCTCCCAAGGACCAGGCATAGGCTCCCCGCTGAGCCTCTTGCATAGCCCCTTTCAATAAACGTTAAAAAAAGTATTAATTGATCTTGAATTAGTCTGCTTTTTTGCAGTGGGCTACTAATACAAAACAGGCCAGTGGTTCCTAAAACCCAATGTTGGAATAACCAGGATTTAAATCCATTGCCATCATTGCACAGCCAACATTAAACATGTGGCATTAACATTGGGACATCCCAATGAATTAGCTTGACTGATAATAACGGCCTATTCAATGAATGAACTTGTATGCCAATGATGGCATAGCCATTGAATTACTGTGAAAGCCAAAATTGGCATAGCCAATGACATAGTGTGGATGCCAATGATGGCACCTGGACGTCAGCGCACAGCTTTTGCAGCGGCGATGACCCGAAACACACTTGTTTGCTCGGGAAAAGGTTTGTTTCGGCGTCTCGCCGCAGCGGGGCACCAGTCACGTAGCTCTCCTCTCACTCGTTGTCTTCCTCTCCATCTTTTCCATTTCGGCGGCCGGTTCTCATGGCGATCTGCCAGGATTTGTCAGCATATAGGAGGCTAGGATAGGTGGTGATGGTGGAACCAGCATGCGCTCATAAAAAAATATGAAGAAACAGTGTCTGTCAAAATAACAGCGAAGCACTCACTTCAGCTAAAATCTCGCGCTATGAAACGCTGCTGCGTGTGTCTGTGAACGCAAGAAACAGCGTTTGACAAAATCACAGATTTCATACCACTAAATCCCTGGAACTGCCTGTTTATTAATGAACGAGGTTTGTATCGGCGTGCGCTCTTGTAATCACTACTGCGTAATGCACGTTAATGACTCCATGTTAGCAGTCGTACTGTACTGGACGAATTGCCTGTCTGCCGGGCGATATCAGGCATTTTAAGGCAGTCCAACTTTCTGCTGTCTAAACTTCCACACAACAATGTCTTCTCTTTTTTTTTCGCCAGTCTAAGACCGAAATGTTAATGTCAACGCAATAAGCAATTTTTAGCCTCTATTAAATCTGAAAACATGCTGGGCTTTGCATCAGATAACGAGCTGGACGGGGAAGACATTTTTAACCTCACGGATGAAATTATAAGGACACTCTTCCCGACGATGAAGAGCCAACTGTGCTTTATAAGAGCAACGAAGGTGCTCCAGGGGAAAAAGTAAGCAGCATTTGAATAGAGCGCTTGAACACATAAAAATCAGTTGATATGATGTCTTTACATGTCATAAAATGTTCCAAAGCTTGCAGAGTGCATGCTTCTGCGCTGGAAGTACAATCGCTCATCGTCAAACCAGAGCAAGCCCAGAGTGTTGAAAAAAAGAGGTCGTGGCCTGCAAAGTACTCCGCTTCCAATATCCTCCCACGCTGCAAAAATCATTGACAGAGAAAGACAAAAGTCTCCACAAACCCAGAAAATCCAAATTGCGAACCATGCTCATCCGTACTTTCGCAGATGATATAACAAAATACTCGCTGTAAGTTGGAAAATTACACGCGCATTCATATTCTCACTAATTATTTGTTCCCTGTGATGTTTGAAGTCATAACCATGGCGGATTTTGTAGAAAAAGATATCTGTCAAATTAAGGTGACTTTTCATTGTCCTACGTGCGCAAAAATATTCCCCAAGTAACCCCCTTACCCTCTTTCCACTGTCACACGTATAGCGATGCCTTCGGTACAAAGGTATCCCTTTCTGAAGACCAGTGACACCATGGAGATGCGCAAGAGCATAGTTTCTTGCTTAGATTTCAATAAAGGTTAGATCAAAACCGCGAAAGTGATATCGTTGAGGTATCCTTGGCAGCTTAATAATATTTATTATGTGAAGCCTTCACATTAGAACGAATCACGTCCAAGAATTATAAGTTAAAGTTTATTATGAAGCTATGAAACGGTTAATGGTTATGTACGAGCTACGCGAAACTCTTCATTTTTTGTTTACAAAACCAATGTTGTTCAAACTTGCAGCTATGTCTCTGAAGAAATCATTTTACATGCCCCTTCAAGACCGTTGCAAAAACTGCTTACCCCTGGCTTGAACGCCAATGTTCACGAGAAACTGCAGTAGCAATTCCTTTCAAAGGTTCAAACATCAAGCCTTTTCTTACTAATGTATTATTAGAAATAGGAAAATGTTAACTGGCAAAACGAATGCATTCACAAAGAGATAAAATAAACTCAAAGTAACAAAACAAAACAAAAAATGCGCTTGGTAAGAGTCTTGGTTTAGGCTTAACTTTGAAACCTAAATTCAGCGCCATAATAAGCAAACTGTCTTTTCGGGACAGGCCCTCTTCTGAAGTCTGGGACGCCTTTCAAAACAGGGATAATATTTAAAATTGCGTATTTTTTGCTTGTTACGAGCATTTAATATCAGATGATTTGAGGAAAACAGTTAATAACAAATGATAAATGACGAACAGCCCGACATTTGCGATCATGACAGACTGCGAGACGTCTCAAATTTGGGACTACGTCGGTGTCTGCTCATGCTCGACTGTGTGTTGTTCGTTATGTATCAGTTATGCAGTGTCCAGAATGTTACATAACCTAGTAAAAAAGCCAGTTGTATGAGAAATTTATTGTGTGCAATTAAAGCGTATGAATCATACAAGATATATAAGAACTGTATAAGAACACATAAGAAACTTCTCACAAGTTTCCTATGTGGTTCTTATAAGTTCTTATATGTCTTATATAGTTCTTATATGCTCTTATATATCTTGTAGGATTCATATGTGTTTAATGGATACAGGAATTTCTCATACAAATGAGATTTTTCAAGGGTGTGTTATGCTTCATAATTTGTTTTCAGTGTTGTTTCTTCTATCCCTTTTTGTTATTTCAGTACACCATCAGGCAGTTTGTGCAGTACAAACTCAAGAAAGAAAAGCAACCGCTTGTGTTACTCGCGGAACCCTATTGAAAATTCCCATTTGTATGAGAAAGTTTGTGTCCAATACACACATATGAATTATACAAGATATATAAGAACCATTTGAAAACTATATAAGAGCTATATAAGAACTATATAAAATACATAAGAACATACAAGCACCATATAAGAAACTGGTGAAAAGTTTCTTATACGTTTCCTATGTGGTTCTTATATGTCATATATAGTTCTTATATAGTTCTTATATGTTCTCATATATCTTGTATGATTCATATGTGTTTATTGGACGCAGGACATTTCTCATTCCAATGATTTTTTCTCTAGGGAAGTTGCTGACTACGAGGAAAACTTTGGTGTCAAAGGACGTGGGCGAAGAGCTAGTGTGGCTGCCTACAGACACTATTGTTCCACATACAAAAATGAAGCGACGTCTAAGTAAAGTTAATTATTTTGATAGCACTTCAACTTATCATATGCCTATCTTGCCGAGAGACACATGTTCATAACTAAGGGGTCCGAGCGAGACCTAACATGTTTTGTATCCAAGGCTTCAACACCGAAACTTGCGAAGACAATGAGAGCATTCGCTACCACTTCGCGGTGATGAAGGAGGAAGCTGCGAAAGTGACCCTTGATCTGGACCTGATAAAGGAGCGGATAAAAAGAACATTTAATGTGCGACTCACGCTGATCTTCCAAGGGGCTGGCGTGGGAACTGCTCTGGACGAATTTCCAGCGGTAAAGATTTCCGGAATGGTAAGTGATAATTACTATTAAGATTTGTTTATCTACGGCTCACTCAGCTAACTTCGTGTATATTTGACAGGTGCTTCAAGATGCCCAAATTGTGCTTGGCATAGATATCCTCGGGGCCATGACAAGCAGAGTGACATCTTTCCAAGACTCTACACTGCTATTCCTGAAGGGAAAGAATATCACCACCCTCGACTTCAAGATCTGAGCAAGGGTATAGCTTGACAAAACATGTTTGTACAGGCGTCGCGACAGCTTAACATTAATATACATATATAATGCATAATAGGGCAAGGAATACGTCGCCTAGCTAAAGTTTACCCATCCCCACCGCGATCGTCCCCGGTTTCGGTACAGCTTCGCCTGAATGACCACATCAGTGGAATAAACAGCCTGCTACGTAGTGCAAGGTGTGTAGTCGCTCCGCGAACACAGCCCTATGTTAGGTACTACAGGGAGGACGCGAACGCTTGCCGAGCATTGAGCCGATATCTGTTTAAAAAAAGCGCGACATAAGATAGACTTCGCTGCTGTAAAGCTGCAGAGCGGTCCAATATTGTTGCATAGTTTGTATTTCATAATAAATTAAATAATATTGCTAACATATTTCAGTCAACTCAAAACAGGAGATTGTTATATTTGTTTAAACACCAGGACTGTAAATACGATTTGTTGTAGGGAAGGACGTGATGAATATCAAAATAGCGAAATTATAGCCATCGCAAGAAAGCCCACGAGGGCGCCTTTTATGTGGTAGCATGAGCTGCTTGCTTCTACAAGGTTGGGGATGGCTACCGCGTTGATATTAATTATATATTAATTATTTACGATTAGTTTGGATCCTCAATATAGACATGAAATTGTCTCAAAGTACAAATTAAACAAGCTCTTCGTTTGCGTTTTACATAATACCTTTATTGCTTTGTACATGAAGTGATTTAAAATGTCGAAATGTATCAACTTTATCTTCAGATTACGTGTTTGCAGTTAATCCAGGAAGGATCGCCCTCCTGATCCTGCCATTGGTGTTTCATGAAAAGAGACACCTGCTCTTCACGTCTAACAACGTAAGTAAACTGCTCTTTAAAGGGCAACTCCGCTCGATTGCGAACATTTTAGGCTTACATGTGATTCCATTTCACAAAGCACTACTAAACAGCTCTACGTCCTCGGATTCGCGAAATGTGGAATATTATTTGTGTAATCTTAATATAAACATCAGCAGATACCGAAACCGAAACTTCGGTTGCGTCAGGCAACATTGGTCTCGTGTTGTCAGAGTCATGGCCACGTCACGTTGAACCACGTGGTCTTGCGACGTTCATGGGGGCGAGGGACAGGACACGCGACGCGGGCAGGTCGCATCGCATGGCGGGGACGGTGATGGCCCGGGGGAGAGGGGGAGAAGACGAAAGAGGAGAGGGGGAGGGGAGAAACAGACCTATAAGCGCGCAGGGCAGCGCAAACTAGCGCATCCGCGTTACGGTGATCACGTGGACGCCGTTCAGCCAACACCGGGAGGTGAAACTCATGACGTCATCGTTCAATTTCGCTCTGAGAAGTAAAAAAAAAAAAAAAAACGTGAGAATGACGTAGTCATGCCAGTCATGCCTCTGAAGTAGTGGCTCGCCGCTCCAACTCCGTCACATTGACTTCGCTGACGATTGCGCCTCACGTCGCACGCTGGAGTCGGCAGATTTCGGCGACTTGACTGATTTGAAAGTTCGCTGGCCCGTTTATTAAATATATAGACGAAATTAGATCGTAATATTTTACATGGGGTCTTCCTATATGATACTGAAGAGGGCTACATAGTTTTCTAAATATCAGAAATGAAGTGGAGTTGCCCTTTAATACATTTTATATATGTATGCCTAATATGTTTATTAAAATTACATTTTCGAGACCGTAATTAAACGTAATCAACTTATCCTTTAATTTTGAAGATACAGGGGATATAAAGAACACATATCTTGACCGAACCGTAGAGATAGGGTGTCCCAAGTCACCAGGCTCGATCTAAAATGGACCGTAGAAATCGACGCCTGCACGTAGCAATCTAAACCTTTCGTCGAACTTTTATATACCAGTGCCGCATTGCAGACTTCTGGTCGTTTACGGGCACAATAAAGATACACGACGAAAATGATGATGACGATGATGAAAGATATATTTTACAGGGCGGTTTTTTGTTTGTAAAATTACGAAGTGTAGCTCCTGTTCTGTAAAAAAAAAAAAAAAAAAAAAAGGAGGGCCAGAAATTTGCTAGGGTCAACCGCGGGCGGCGACGCAGAGGACCAAGTCGAGCTGCGGGGCACCCGCGCGTATTGATAGATAATAGGGAGTTTTCGTAGACTGCGCTGCCCCCTCCGCTAAGTGTTCCGCAACCAAGAAGTTGCTACTGCGCCTGCGCGCCGGTAGCCTTGACTGTGGAGTTCCCGCTATCGTAGCGGGTTGCGAAGGGCCTTGCGGGACGGCGAAAACGATCTACGAAAACTCCCTAATGTCGGGAGCAGGCGTCGGAACGTGTAGCGAATGTTACTAGATTACCTCCGTTATGGAACTCCCGCGGAAGGGGGCACACACCCCCCCCCCCCCGCCCCCCCCCCCCCCCCCCCTCCGCCCTTAGTCACTTCAGTCCGGCTCCCGTGACGTCCCTGGATATTAGGGACTTTAGGCGTCGTTCGAAGCGCCATCTAGATTTTCGTTTACGAACTTTGTTCAATAATGTACGGTGGAACGCCATCCAGACGCTGCGCTTCGAAACGTATACGTATCCCCTAAAAACACTGTAGTTAAGCGCGAAACACATGTACGACGAAACCGTCCGATCCGACGTGCGGACTGCCGGAATGACCTTGGGGGGAGAGGGTTTTCGTAGCATCGGAGAGCGTTGAAAACCCTCGCCTCCGACCGTCGTATTGCGTGGTCGGACGTCGGATCGGACGATTTCGTCGTACACGTGTTTCGCGCTTTACCAAAGCAGCCGTCCGGCGCGTCAAACGACGGGAGGCGAGTCGTGGTGAGCAGACATGTACAAGTTACTCAAAAGAAGTAATTAAGTTAAGTTACTGAGTATTGGCCTCAAAATTAATTTGAGTAGAGTAGAAATTACTCAATTGAAAAGTAATTGAGTAAATTATAATTACATAAAATATAGCAAATTACTTCTGAACAGGGATGGGCAGTATATCAAATACAAGTATTTCAAATACGTATTTCAAAAACTTTGCATATTTTGCATTTGTATTTCATTAGAAATTGGGTAATGTATTTGACGTGTGTATTTAAATACTAAAACGTGGGTATTTCAAAACAATTGTGATTAAATACAATTTTGTGGGCGAAAATACATCCCTCAAATTTATTGTCACTGTCCAGAGCAAAAAGAAAACTATGTTCTGCACCGAATGCAGTGTCTCTCAATCAAGCACAAGCGTTTAGCGACTTTGCGATTACGGTGTTAGTCCAGGGCAAGAGTATTGACGAAATTGACGTTCACAGGCAGACTGGCTAAATAAGCGCCTGTGACAACTTGTGGTGCTTTCCAGCCTGATTTCCATCCATATTTTTGCCTGGAACATTCTAAATGCGCGGGTAGACCAGATTTTCATAACTGGTGCGAGCTGCAACAATAAAAAAATCTCTAGCTAGTGCTGCGCGTCTTGGTCACCTCGGTTCTTTGTTGGTCTATACCAAAATGTAATCAACAACAACAACAAAGAAAAAAAACCTGCTTGAAGCTCTGCACTTTTTTCACCTATTACGTCCAAGCTGATTACAATTTTTTGTGATTATATTTCTATTACATTACTAGAGCCTCGCACACTAACTCCCGAGTGTGTGAGGCAAAATTAAAATGAGATACCCAGAAACCCGTTGCAGGTGTCCTGAATTCGCTGACACAAATTTTGAGGAATGTATTTGGAAAAGTATTTCGGGGAGACCAAATACATATGGTTGTATTGGTATCTTGTACTTAGATGCTTTTTTGGAAATGATATTAAATTTGTAATTAAATACATTTTTGACGAAGTATTTTGTATTTGTATTTCGATACATATTTGCATGTATTTTGCTCATCCCTGCTTCCGAAGTTACTTTACATTATTTTATGGTAACAAGAAAGTACATAGGTTTTGATCCGCTAGGGAAAGTCTGCTATCCAAAAATAAAGCGGCTTCCTGTTTTTGCGTGCCTAATTGTTTTGTACTTTCTTTTTCGTTTGGTCAATGATGTATTGCGTATGTACCATTTCTACTTTGATGTTTAGCGCTGCCTGAGCTCGATTTCGCAGGCAGTGTTTGCTTGTTTACAGTCTTGCGTAAGGTACACCTAAAAAGTATTTGGAGTAAATAGAAAGTAAATGAGATGTTATGTACTTGAAGTAAATAGTAAGTACGCCAGGTGCAATGCAGTAAAGTACTATAAATACATCGTACTTTCAAGCGAAACATATTTTTAACAGAATCTTTCATGATACCCTTTAACCCCCTGTACAGTGTTTTTGAACTGGTATGCACTGCTCCAGGGGTAACCGGAGAGGCATGAGATTTTTCGGAAATGGCGGCAAACATTGGATAAGGTCCAGTCACCAAAGAGTAGTTTTTTTACACTTGCTGCAGGACTATTTCACAGAATAAGCTTAGACGCCACTTATTTGTATCGGCGTTATAGTCGCTATTACTTCACTCAAAGAAATGACCAGATGACGTCTCAAAGGATGATAACGCGTTTTCGCATTACAATACGCCATTTTTTTTTTCAAATTGGGGATTTTATTTTTAAATCGGGAGTTGTACTTTTCTCGGAAAGTAGCAGAAAGTATACTTCAGTAAAGTACAAGTACATGCTCAGAGAATGTACTTCAAGTAAAGTACAAGTTTTCCAAACCTACCTGAAGTAATAGTTTAAGTTCCATGTACTTAAAGTACTTCCCAGCACTTCTTTTTTTTATCATTTTTATGTAAAAACGTCACGGGAATGACGATGCTTTCTCGAATGAACTTCGAATCTTGGAAGACCTCTATATATCTGAGTTCTGGGAGGAAAGGCAGCGCGAAGAGGTCACCTTAGCGTTGCCTTTAAACACGAGATTCTTCAAGTACAGCACAAACTACGGGAGCAACAGATGAGCTTCAGACCGGGTGCTGCATATTGTTGCCTCCTTTGAATGAGGATGCACTGTGTCCACATCCTGCAGTGGGCGAGAGTTCCTACATTGGGGAGAAGCGGGGACAAGCCATTTCTTCAAATGCGTCAACTTCAAGTCTCCTTGAGATTCGGGACACGAAGAAACGCCAGTCTTCGGCACTAATTCCACCACAGTTACTCCACCTTATTTGCGACGTGTATTTCCGCTCCCCACGCCTCGTAGTGGAATCGTTGCAGTGGAGGGCCCGTTAGAATTTTACGGCTTTTGGACCTTCCTATTCCCCCCGCCCCCCTCCTTTTTCCCTGCCTACGCGACATGCTTCTCCCTCTTTGTATCAGCTGATATTCCAACATCTTATCTCTTTATGTGCAGAAATGTGTGTTAATAAGCAAACCTACCACTAAAATTCGAAAGCAATTTGCAATTTGAGTACAAGCTACTCGGAAAAAGTAATTAAAGTAGACTACTAATTACCGAAATAAAAATGTAATTGAAGGTTACTAAACTACAGTAACTTGAGTAAAGTAGTTGATCTATGTAGAAGTCTGGTGGTGAGTGAGGGGGGTACTGCTCGTGCATGCAGCGTCTATGGGCAGTTCCGTAACTGAACTAATCTAATAACCTTGCATGCAGCCGACTAGCGAAAGAAAGCAAACGACCCGCAGACGAAATCCGTTGGCAGCAAAAGCGTCGTCGTTATGCAAACGCGTTTTTTTTTTAAGTATTGCTTTTATTCTCCGAATTTATTTTTTAACCAAAGGTACATTATAAAAAGGTTATGTTAATTTTAATAAACCACGATGCTCGCGAGCAGCCTCGATAAGGAGGTAGTGCCATCTATCAATACGACTTGGTCGTATTGATAGATGGCAACTCGACTTGGTCGTCTGCGTCGCCGCCCGCCGTTGACCCTGGCAAGTGTCTTGGCCCTATTTTTTACAGAAAGGGAGCTACGCCTTCTAATTTTACAAGAAAAAAAAAAAAACAAAAAAAAAAAAACGACCTGTGAAACAGTGTTGCGGAGTTGCCACTCCGGAGTTGGAATGATTCCCCGGAATCATTCCGCATTTTCACGACCCCGGAACGGAATGGGAATGGAATGGCAGCAACGTTGAGGGGAATGGAATGGGAATGGAATTAGGTGCCTTTTGCCCGGAATGGTATGGAAATAGAATAAACACGGTTCTTCTTCTTCCTTTTTTTTTTTTTTTTTTAGTGTTTACGGTCAGCTAGACCGAGCCAGTCAGCGAGTCAGTTGCTCAGAAATAAAATGAGCGGAAAACTGCTAGCCCGCGTAAAGCCCTAACAAACTTACACGCAAAAAAAAAAAAAAAAAAAAAAGTGCAATACAAAAAACAAGCGTCAAAGCGAAGAGCAAAGGGGGAAAGGGGGGTATCGTGGCGCCTTTCACGGACGCGCAGGCGTCGGGCTTCGATGGCGTTACACGAGAGCGAAACAAGAAACCAAGCACCAAGCAAGAAAAAAGGGAGCGGCAAAGAAAGAAACCGCCATGCACAACTTCTCATCCCTTCTTGCCATGATTTTGTTGTTGTTGCGAGGGTTTGTAGAATGCACGCGCGCGCACAGACTGATATCTGGGAGCGGAAGCGACTCATAACTCGCAGAGCTCCGATAACTCGTTGACTCGGGCGCCGTCGAAAGATGATCAGGTATTGTTTTCTTATAGCTCGAGGAGCGTTGTCTAGCAGGCAGCCAACCCTGCTGCGTTCCACGTTCATTCGTGCGTACTCCTTTGAAGTGCGAAATGTGGGTTTGCTTGGGCATTAAAAGAAAGCGAGATTCACTTCCCTCTTCTCCTCTTGCGCTTTGCTCCGAGGCTTTTGTTTTTTTATACTGCATTTGTAGTGTAAGTCCGCCTATTACTTGGACTTTGTTCCGAGGCTTGTTTTCTGTGTTATATGTTTTAGTGGGTCGGGGTTACAAGCAAGCTAGCGGATTCCCGCTAATTTCCTTTGACTTTAGTCTCTGCATACTTTGTTTCACCTTGCGATGGACCACTGTGGACGCTACGAGTCACCCCAGGCAATCCAGCACCGTGAGCGGGACTGCAGGGTCACGCGACACTCAGAAAGCACTGGATTGGTTTCGATGGCTCGCGTGCTGTCTGTTGCGGTCCATCGTAAGGTGAAGTAGACTATCGTCACCGCTCTTGGTGTGACCGAACTGACTAGACCTGCAGAAAGATCGTCCCGCGCCAGACGAGGCGCGACTAGTGTGCCTTGCGCACATGAAGGCTCCCTAGGCGCGACCGTTACTGTGAGGGCAACTGAGAAGGAGAGCTGGGTGCTAGCTGCCACTGAGGTTTTGGCTTCCGCGCGTCTCGGCTGTCCGGTCCGCATTCGTGCTCCTTGTTCTGGACCCTATTTGAGGCATTGAGAAGTCAGTTGGACGGTGTTGATGAGGAAACACGGGAATGTCAATTCGAATGGTGCGGTATTACCCCGTTAATTGTATCTTGATGTGAAGAGCTTTGTCAACGCTGACTTTCCGACTCGTCGCCACAACGCGAACAACCGACACCGAGGTAGAAGAATGAATCGGTTGGCACCGTCTACTGCCTGAACCTGCCACTCGATCAGCGCGAAGAGGAACATCACAATTCGGACGAGAAGGCAAGATAGGTACAGATCGAGTCATGGCATCGTAGAAGACATTTTTCTACATTAGTCGCGAAGAAAATAAACAAGCTGCACGCTGAAAGTTGTGCAACGAAATTATACACGGTGCAGTCGGCGTATATCATCGAACTTTATTCGCCATCTGAAGAGGAAGCACGAGAATGAGTATGCGAAGGGTGGAAAAGGGAAGGCGAACCAGCCAAAAATTTAATTGAATATGATAAGAAATATTGAGATTCGTAAAGCAAGCGTGAACTTATGCGTTTTAAAACAGGTTTCGTGACATGGCCTATACCAGTGGTCTCAAACTCAGTTGAGTGTGGGGGGGAGATAGCCCCCTCCGTAAAGGTCGAGTGCCAACGTAAAATAGAGGGGGGGGGGGGGGTTAAAAGATTTTCAGGAGCAGAGACCTAATACTCCATGCTTTTTATAAACTCAGTGTTGCCGGTGACATCTTTAAAGTTCATTCGGGTTGATTAAAGTTGATTTGCGCCCTGACATGGCAGTTGCTCCTGTTGATCGAGAGATCGCGCAGCTGAGATGCATCCTGAAATGCAACCAAAAAGCCCGGAAGCAAAAAATAAAAACAAAAAGAAAGGGAAATTAACAGATAATTATAAACCGCGTGAATACGTTAAGAGAGCATACCTACTTTTTGAGCGAAAAGGAATCAACGAGATGAGATGACTATATGGCGCAAGCCATTTCTAGCGCTCGAAACACGAGAACCGGGACTCGTAGCCGGTTCTGTCGGGCCGCCTCCCAGCGTGTCGCGGGCCGTATGCGGCCCGCGGGCCGCGTGTTTGAGACCCCGTCCCTCGTGATGCGCCGCGGAGGTTGCATTTTGTCAGAGGATGTGTTCTGCCGCTGTGCATGGAGTCGCTTCCAGCAGTGTACTAGCTGTGTTGCTGTATTTGAAGAATACAGTAATATAGCTTATTCCTGCGCCACGCACGAACTGGATATTTTTATGGTCTTATCAAACAAGCACGGTGGCCGCGTATGTCTTAAAAGTCAAATGCAAAAAAAGTTAAAAAAAGAAAAGAAAATGAGTGGATTTAAGTTTTGCTGTTTGTTGCGAGCCACGGTCGCGAGACCGATGTCTTAAACACGCATCGACATATCAAGGGGCTTTCTCGATGTTTGGAGCACATTGTAAATAAACACTTTCTGCCACCAGCGGTCCGCTTAGTAAAAATCAGTGCTTTTTTGAGGAATTTAGCTTTTTTTTTTTTTTTTTTTTTTGCAATTGTCTCTGCATTTGATAATGTCAGCTTTATGCTGTTTATGCCGGCAACACAATGTAGCTGTCAAGTACCAATTTTTACGTTTAGGAATTAAAGGAATGGAATGGAACGATTCAGCCATTCCAGGAGTGGGAATAAACTCAGTGTCTCCATTCCTAGGAATTGAAAGGAATGGAATTATCGAAAACTCTAATTCCCCGGAATGGAATGGGAATGGAATGGGGGTGCCCATTCCGCAACACTGCTGTGAAATACATCTTTGACGAAATGTTCAGATTGCTACGTCAGGCGTCGATTTTTACGGTCCATTTCAGATCGAGCCTGGTGACTTGGGACAGCCTTTACTTGGTGCTTGCGATGGAGATATATAATCCAGTTACAGGGGGCCCAGATTATTTATTCGCGAATCAAGTATAAATAAGGACATGTATGTGATTGCACGCTATCTGTTTTGCCTGTTGCAGAACGCCAGTGTGTTGACGCCGATCATTCAAGTGAAGGAGGTGGATGTTTGTGTTTTCGTTGATGGCGTGAAAACCGTGACCGGTATCACCACAGAAATTAAAGCTGTTAGTACATGGCTTACCGTCTACTACATCTTTATGTGAAGTACCCATCGGGCATCTCCGACGCGACGAAACTCATCGCTCACTTTTTTTCTTCTCTGGGAGGGAACAGCATGCCTGTCCCTGTTGAAAAATATGAAACCTTTTTGTCCAGTTAAATGTTCATCGTTCCATTAAAATGTTCATTGTTTCATTAGTTTGTTTGATAGCAGTATTTTGCGCACAAGATGTCAGTATTTTTTGTATGTTTGCGTTGAATAATGGGCTAAATCAAATATGTAAAGTGATCAAGTATCTTGATATTTATATTTATTTGCCTTCGTTAATCAATAGACGCTTGTGAGAACACTAAAGACGTTCTACGCAATACTAAAAGTAGATAACACGTCCAATGCTTCACTGAGATGTTTTTTTTTTTTTTTTAAATCACCAAACAAGCCTCTATTGAGATGTCCAAATCAGGTTCAGTAAAATTGTTATTTGAAGAAGGCATGAACTGTTCCATTTAATGTCAAGTTGGTAAACACCCATTATGGTACTATTAAGAATTTATAATAATGTGGCTAAAAAGCAATAATAGATATAAAGCACCGATCAAACGCTCAATAGAAGATCCATCTAAGATTCAACAAGGAACAAAAAAAAATCGTTATTTGAAGAAGCCATAAATGGCTTCAGAGAGATTCTATTGTCAGGCCAGAAAGAACCCCTAACGGTTCTATACAGCACCGACAAAACATTCATTCCCGATAACGCATCGTGAAAAACCAACGAAATCGTTTTTTTTTTCAAAGAGCGCTAAATGGTTTAAAGGGATACTTCAACAAAATTTGAGATATTCCCGTCGTGTTCAAAAATAGGTTGAATATGATCCACAATGTCTGTAAATGATAATCGCACGTTTGTATTTTGAGCCTGGTGGCTCTAGTTTTTGTTATAAACGGCCCACTCTGGCAAGCGCTCGGAGAAGGCCCAGCGGAGACCACGTGACATCCAACGCAGTCGTGACGTAGGCATAGAGTTATTAGAATAAACGCAAGAGGCTCTGCTGGCGCTAGTGTCTATGGGACTTCCGGTTGCAAATTGAAGCAGACAGCATGCAGTCTACAATTCCAGCCTCCCTGTGTATTCCTATGGGAAAACGCGCGTGAATTTTGTCTCTTCGCCGGAAAATAACATGAATAACTTTTGTCATTTCGGTTGTACCGTCTAGTATGTACCTTTATTGGTACTGTGAAAGTGTATTTGCTTTAGTTACAGCATTTTTTTTTTACCACTGAACGATGTTAAACTTCGCTCTATTCCAGGCCCAAAACTCTGTTTCAAGGAAGGTATGTGAAAACGAGCGACGATTCTAAGCAAGCTAACGATCGAATGGAATGTAGAATGTGTTCAAGGTTTGCTATCATTTCGGTGTTGCTTATATATTGCTAATATGCCCGTCCTGTCATTGGATGAAAATGACTCAGACGTGCTTCTTTACGATCGTTTAAAGAAACATTCGAACGCAAAAAATAAAGCACGTGAGCTACGAAAGGTGTGTCTTTTTATAATTTCCTATGTCGGGCAGTTTTTATCGGGCACCTGGTCTCTCACTCCCCCTGTTTGCAAAGATTTGGAGCGTGCGGGTGATGATTTGAACCCAGAACAAGCATCTTTGCACATATTCATGGGCAGAAAGAATAAAGCAGCACTTATTTATTTCAAATCTGACTATACTGCCGCGCGCGCTAGCCAAGTAGGCAGCGCGCGCGTGGCCTAATGGTTATCGCGCCTGCCTCCCACGCAAAAAGCTAGAATTCGAATCCTGGGAGCGACGTGTCTTTTGTTTATTCCCGCAATTCAGTGTTCTGGAGAATTCGAGAATCATGTTGCTTGTTCCAGGCCCGAATGTTCTACGCGTCGAAGTTTCTACGCCGATTATTCCAGAAGACCACTCATGTACATAAGGGGCTCCGCGTGGCGAGCCACAGTCAGTTTTCGCCCCAGCGTTCGACTGTGCTGCTACGCCGACTTCGACGCCCGCGACGCTCTGTTATTATCTTTGTACCCTTTTATTTTTCGGCACAAGTTCGCCACATTAAACGTTCATTTCTCCCTGTTTATTTCCTGTTTTCTTTTGGTCACCACCCGTGACAATATTACGTGGCTTTCAATTTATTTTGATCGTCTGCATTTATTGCGTCAACATTTATTGCAGGCCAGACTAGCTCCAACAACGGTCTGTGTCCGACTTGATGTTCCACACGCGCGGCAGCGCAGAACGTGATGGCGCATGCATCCCCGGTTGCCAGACTGCTCGCCGCTGGCGCCGCCATGCGGATGTACTAAACACACGAACATAACACCCCTTCCCCCCAAGTTCAGGCTCAACACTCGGCCAGTGCCGGCACAAAGTCTCGCAGGCGGGATGGGGCTTTCCGAGCTCGCTGCGAACGGCGCAGGGTCGCTAGTTCAGGAACCCCCTCTAGTCCTTCCGGCGACACTGGCCGTGGTGCGGTCGTTGGCACAGGTTGGGACATGGTTGTGTCGCCTGCAGAGGGTTCAGCCGTTGGCTGCTCTTCCAACGAACTCTCGGCTGGCTCATTGCTCACTTGCCTTGGGGGTATCCCTTGCCGAGGATAAACTTCCCTTGGTGATGGCCCTTGTGTGGGGTAGACCTCTGGCTGTTGTTCTGTTGGTGCCGGTCCCTCGCTTGTGCAAGGCGCCATTGCCCGGCGCCGGAGCTGGTCAACGTGCCGCCGCAACACCCTGCCATCTGGGAGGGTCACTTCGTAGGACATTGGCCCGGTCGCTCGGCCAATCACAGCGGGGACCCATGGGGGGCCACGGCCATAGTTGCGTGCAAATACAGGGTCCTCAGGCAGGAATGAGCGTGGCACTGGCAGCAGTCCTGTTTGCTGGGATGACTTGGCCGGAGCCCTGTCGGGATGCAGCCGGTCCAGCATGGTCGATACCCGGCGGCCCATTAACAGTTCGGCCGGTGATCGCCCCGTGCTTGAGTGTGGAGTTACATGCTGCTGTAGCAAGAAATCTGCCAGTCGCCGTGACCAATCTCCCTGCACAATGCGTGACAGAGCCTCCTTGGTGGTTCGCACCATCCTTCAGCCTGGCCATTTGTAGATGGATGAAAAGGTGCAGATTTCACATGGCGGATCAGGTTGGCCTCAAGAAACTCCCGGAACTCGGCGGACGTAAATTGAGGCCCATTGTCCGACACTACTGTGTCTGGAAGACCATGTGTTGCGAACAGCCTCCGTAAGGCATTGATCACGGTGAGCGATGTCATGGATGACACTGCGATGACCTCCAGCCACTTTGAATAGGAGTCCACTATGATCAGGAATGCCTTTCCTTGGAACGGCCCAGCGAAATCAATGTGCAGGCGACACCACGGCGCCCGGGTCGTCTCCCATGAATGCACTGGTGCTCGGGGCACCTCTGGCCGTGTTTCCTGGCAGGGAGAACATCGTCGCACCCGTTCCTCGATAGCCGCATCCATTCCTGGCCACCATACATAGCTGCGGGCAAGTGCCTTCATCCGAACAATTCCTAGATGTCCGGCGTGCAAGGCTTCGAGAATCCGGGACCGTAGCTTCAGCGGTATCACCACACGGTCACCCCACAGTAAACAACCTTTGTGGGCAGACAGCTCATGTTGCCTTGACACGAATGGTGTGAACTCAGAAGTGATGCTGTGCCTTGGTGGCCACCCCTTCCACAGCCAGTTGAGTACACGAGACATGGTACGGTCCCTTGCAGACTGTGTGGCGATGTCAGCGGCTTGGAGTGGAGGTTCTGGGAGCATGTCCAGGAGCATAATGGTTTCTGCTGGGGCCGGGTCGTCCTGGTGCTGTTGCATTAAGGGAATTCTGCTGAGGCTGTCTGCGTGGCCCAGCCGCTTCCCAGGCCGATGGAGGAGAGAGTACTGGTACCCATTTAGAAATATCGACCAGCGCAGCATCCGTGGTGACAACATCTGCGGTGTCTGACGGTCTGGGGAGAACAGCCCCAGAAGTGGCTTGTGGTCCGTGTGGATCTGAAATTGGCGGCCCCATACGTAGTCATGAAACTTTCTTACACCTGCGACCACTACAAGCGCCTCCCGTTCCTTCCGGGTCCCTCCGCTGGTCTATCTTTAGGCGCAAGACGTCCTCGGCGGCGTCTTGCTCGTTGTCGATACCCGCGCTTGTCCCCTGGTGCACGGGCTCGATGCGTGGTGCGCTTACGCTTGGGCGGGAGTCGCGGCAGGCTTCCCGGTCGATGACCTCGGCAGCGATTGCTTCCTCGACAGCACTGGCGAGGGTCACTTCTTTTTTAGCCAAGAGTCGGTGCTTCACTTTGTCGCTCCGCAACCCGAACACAAAACGATCCCGGAGCGCAGTGTCGAGGGCGGTGAACTGGCAGTGCTGCGCTGTGGTACGAAGGGCAGCGAGGTAGGCCGCCGCAGACTCTCCCTGCCTGGTCACGGCGATGGAACTCGTGTCGCCTCGCAAGCTCTGAAGGCTTCGGGGCCAGGTGCTCCTTCAGCGCGGTGAGGATTGCTTCGAGGGGCGTATCCCCGAGCGGGGCCGGCGCCACGAGCGCTTTGGCCAACTGGAACGTAGCGGAGCCGTATAACGGCTGAGGAACGTCGCCCGCTTCTTACCGGCATCTGTGATACCTTGCGCATCCAGGAAGAATTCGAACCGCTGTGCGTAATCCTCCCAGTCCTCAGGTCGGGAGAAGTCGAAAGCCTCGATGTAGTCCTCGGTGGGAGCGGTGGCCATGCTGAGCGGCCGGGCAACGGAGTTAGCTTTCCTTGGCGGCCGCAGTGCCGCCGTCCTGCAGGAATCCCATCCTCGTCGCCACTGTTATGTCGGGTTCGCGGAAACAAACACTCCGTGGCGCCAACATTTATTGCGGGCCAGACTAGCTCCAACAACGGTCTGTGTCCGACTTGATGTTCCACACGCGCAGCAGCGCAGAACGTGATGGCGCATGCATCCCCGGTTGCCAGACTGCTCGCCGCTGGCACCGCCATGCGGATGTACTAAACACACGAACATAACAAATAACTTTTGTCATTTCGGCTGTACCGTCTAGTATGTACCTTTATTGGTACTGTGAAAGTGTAAATGCTTTAGTTACAGCATTTTTTTTTTACCACTGAACGATGTTAAACTTCGCTCTATTCCAGGCCCAAACCTCTGTTTCAAGGAAGGTATGTGAAAACGAGTGACAATTCTAAGCAAACTAACGATCGAAAGGAATTTAGAGTGTGTTCAAGGTTTGCTAGCATTTCGGTGTTGCTTATATATTGCTAATATGCCCGTCCTGTCATTGGATGAAAATGACTCAGACGTGCTTCTTTACTATCGTTTAAAGAAACATTCGAACGCAAAAAATAAAGCACGTGAGCTACGAAAGGTGTGTCTTTTTATTATTTCCTATGTCGGGCAGTTTTTATCGGGTACCTGCTCTCTGACTCTCCCTGTTTGCAAAGATTTGGAGCGTGCGGGTGATGGTTTGAACCCAGAACAAGCATCTTCGCACATATTCATGAGCAGAAAGAATAAAGCAGCACTTATTTATTTCAAATCTGACTATATTACGTGGCTTTCAATTTATTTTGATCGTCTGCGAGCACAAAGAGTTACTTATCCAGTGTTACTGCGTAGTTCTTGCCGTCTCTCTTGGTTTTCCGCATGTCCTTAGTTCGTTTGGCACGTATATCCCCCATGGTGGAAAGCGCCGTTGCCGTGTTCGTGCTAACAGTGTCCGACAGTGCACATAAATACGTGTACGAAGCGGTTTTAACACCGTTTTTAATGCCACGAATTTAAAATAAAAATGCTGTAACTGACCAATTATTTCACTTGCGTGACTGAGAAATGTTCCAATGTGCCTAGTACGTACCAATTATTCGTGATATTTGCTCTTATAATCGAGCGCAGAGAAAAAATGCACTCGCTTTTTTCCATAGAAATGCATTACCGGAAGTCAATTTCTGATTGCTTGCTGTCTGCTTCAAAATACAACAGCGCACTACCGCCAGCTGAGCCTCTAGCGTTTATTGTTATAGCTCTATGGACGTAGGTCGTCTCAGGACGAGCAAAGCTACGGTGAGGCTGACGTCGAGAGGATGGCCTAGTCGTTCCAGCCACCGAAGCGGCTGCTTTTGTACGAATGTTGAGTGAGATTTTAATCTTCTATAATCTTGTCGGGGGACAATAGCGACTTCTGTGACACACAAAAGGGATTCTCGGGAAGAGGGGAGTTCCTCCTTCCCCTCTTCTCTCGTCGTGGCCGGAGGCGAGACACTCACCGTCACTAGCTGTCAAGGTTCCTAGACGGGCATTACAAGCGAGGCGTTAGCGACATCCGCCAGGTGCTCTTTGCTAATCGTTTAATTCGTTTTAAAATTCCTTTTCGAGACTTTTTTAACAAGATATTGGTATGTTCGATGTGATACTGCTCCTTTGAACACATATAGGCCAAAAAATGAGCGCTGAAATTTCGTTGTAGTATCCCTTTAAAAAAGAACCTCATGAATGGTGGCTCAAAAGAACTAAGGCGTTCTTGAAAGAACCCCTAAAACGTTTAAAGAGGGATCCATTTATGTTTTAGATAAGAACCCATATAAATTGTTCTTTTAAAGTACCATCATTGGAGCCAAAAATAACCTTGCATGGGGTCCTGCTGAAAAACCGAAAAATAATTTATAAAGAATAAAGCTTCGCCCTAATCAACAACATTCACCACTTGGAGATGCGGTTGTTTTTTGTTTTTGCCCTACACGGAGCACGGGAGCACGTGCTCACGTGCTCGTGACCCGACGGCGGAGGGACATACGGACATGGCTAGCCCCTAAGGAGCTTCGCCCCTAAAATTGGATTCATCAGAAGAACCAATAATGTGGGTCCTTTTCGGAACTTTTAAAAGTGCCGCCCATCGGAGAAGTAAAAAAACCCAAAACGGTTCTTCCGGGCACCCACAATTAAGCTGAGACTATAGTCTCAGCTTAACTAAGTATGACAGCCACAAGGCGAAGTGCGACGGGCGCCGTATGCGCTCAATGATAAACAGGGACGCGATACGCGATCAAAATTTTGAGAGAGCCTAGATCGTAGAGGTCCATCTGGAACTAGGGTGCCTTCATGTCCCGCTTCGCCAGCGAAGTGCCAGCGAGCATGAAGGCACTCTATCTGGAACCATGGGGTACGTTTGCAATGTAAAGGCGGACGCCACCGGCGAATATCGGTCGCAAGTGCGCATGCGCTGTGTTTTCGCGTGGCGAGGAGGAAAGCAGGTGGAAAGTCTGAAACGCTCGCGGACGAACAACGCGTTCGCCACCTCCTCGCAGCTCGTATTGCAAGCGCGGCCCATACACCACGTGACCCTGATCGAGCAGTTGGACACTCTCTGGAATGTAGGCTCTCTCAAAAGTTTTGGAGCCGCTGACTCGCCTGCTGGCTGCAGTGCTATTAGCGGTTCCCAAACACATCTTCGCGGAATGTTCATCGCGGAATTCAGTCGCACAACCCATTTAACGGGCGAAACGCGCCCAATTTATGTAATTGCTGAAACCTGAGTCAAAATATAAGGAAGCTATGTGACCTTTCAACACACATCTGGGAGTGGATCGCGAGTACCAGAAGCTACGCGGTCAACGCCTTCGGACGGAAAGAAAAGTTCGAAGGAGCGGAATACTTGAAGATCAAACGAAAGTCAGACGAATTCAAACGAAAACCAAACACGAGCTCGAATATTTGGGAAAACGCCGATGGAACAATCTTGAGCATTCAATATTACCAATCGCACCGACGGTACAGGCATGGCGCGTAGTTCGCTCATTAAAATCACCAGTATTACAACGTCAACCGTTGCGCGCGCTGGCACTTCTTTGAGGTGTAAGTGATATGGGTATACAGCCAACAAATTTTGCAGAATGGTCACGTATCAAGTACCAGTGACCGTAACAAACACCACTATAAGGACAGCATACCCCTTACTAGCAACGCACAATAGCATGAATCGGCGGTTCAACAAAAGGGAGCTGAAATGGGCATCGAAGAAACTTCGCCGAAAAAGCGCCCAGGACCTGATGGCATGACTCCGACTGCAATAGCGAATGTTGGGAAACAAGCTATGTCTTTGCTATTGATGTATTGAACGTTAGATTAGTGGTGTACACCCTTAGTCTGTAAAGAAGCGATTTTAGTACCTGCCATGTTTTCGACCTGTGAGCCTCACAAGTGTATTACTAATGAAGACGATGGAACATTTGGTTTTGCATCGATTTTGCAACGAATTAAACGATTAACGTTTAAATTGTTGCTAGATTGCTAGATGGAACCCTGTGCAACGATTTTAACCTTGAAAGAATTTGCCTCCTCTACTTTTGATACTGTTCATCTTATCGCTATGGATAGAAAACACATCTCCTTCCTTCGAAGTGTTGCGATTCCACGGCTTAATCGCTAGGCAAAAATTCGAATATTCCCCGACCTGCAGCTGCGAGCGGCTGCCATGAGAAACACGCGGCGTGACGTCAATGGGGGACTTGTAAAAAGATAGCAAGTTGCGCAAATACCTGCTCGATAGAAAATACTTTTCCCATAAATCTTGTCGTTCCAACATAAATATAAATGCGTAAAAAACCTGGTATGATGAATAAAACTTTTATTATACGGAGTTTTAGTGGCGCCATCTATCCGAGGTCAACAAAACCGTCAGCTCTATCTACAGCCGCCAGAAGCCGGAGGGGGAGAGGGACAGAGCCGGACGGGGATGACCGGACCTAGGGTGCCTATATGTTTCCGCTCCGCTTCGGAGCGGCGGAAACATGTAGGCACCCTAGCCGGACCTGGACGAGACTTTCCTCCTTTCACCATGTTGATCGCGCTGCGCAAGCACATGGTCACGTGGTCGCGATCGGGTGAGTTCTCGCTGTTTGCTGGTGGCTCTAGAGAGAGGGAGCTTCACCGGAACCCCGCGCGTCCCCCTCTCACGTCACAGCCCACGTGACTCGGAAGATGGTGAAGGAGTTGAGAGGTGCCCAAAATCTCAAGCTTTGTCAATTTTAGAGCGCCGCTCTTAGGCGCCCGTTTCCGGCTTGAGCGGCGTCGCCGTCGGCGTCGGCGTAACCGCGCGGTGCATTATGGGGCGCGTGACATCACTGATGACGTCATCAGTGACGACGTCAGACGTGACGTCGCTGATGATGTCGTCACGATGACGATGACGTCATCGTCATCAACACGTGACCCCCGTGGGGTCACGCGACCCTCGTGAGGCGACAGTACCGCCGACCGGAGTAGCAGACAGGATAAGGAAGTGAGAAGGAGGGGTATACCCTCCCCTCAGTACCCTTCCCTCCTCCTCCTCAAGAGCTGCGCTCTAATTCGGCATTACAGGGAGTTGTAAACGGCTTTCATTTTTTTTAAAAATAAAACTAGGACATGAAGCAAAAGCGGTTTTTAGAGTGCAGCTCTTAGGTGGCCGTTTCCCGCTTGAGCGGCGTCGCCGCCGGCGTAACCGCGCGGTGCATTATGGGAAACCTGACATGATGCAACGCGCGGGTCTCACTCGTGACCCAAGGACGAGAGTCTGCACGAGTACAACAACGCCACCCGAAGGCGGCATACCGCCGCAACCTGACCGGTTGCGGTTAAGTGTTCGCAGCTAGGCGGGGTTTGGGGGTCGACCATGAACTCTGCAATGTTCATGGTCGACCCCCAAACTCCGCCGATCCAGGTCCAAAACCGCAATGGCTTCCAGACTCCTGAATAACGCTCCGTTCCCGATCCTGCAGTGGAACTGTCGTGGGCTAGCAACAAGAAAGGCCGAACTCCTTACGCGCCTGTCAGATCCACAATATACCTGTGACGTTCTTTTACTGCAGGAATCTCGAGCCAAAAACATTACATTGTCAGGTTTTGAAGGGCACCACAACCCTACGATAGAATACGCGGCGCGTTCACGCCGAACCCCCCTTACTAGTGCTCAGGCCAGTATATATGTCCGTCATGGTGTTTCACATATCAAGATAGACACGATGAACTGGTGTACCACCACGCAGGAGGTAGTCGCGGTCCGCGTCGCTCTCGACGGAACCACTAAACACCTCTTGATTGTCTCCACATACGTTCGGCCCCTCCACGCAGCTCACGATTTTTCATGGATCAAAGCGCTCCGCGATAAGTACCCCTCTGACTATGTAATATTTGGAGGAGACTTCGACGCTCGCTTTGAATCGTGGAGTTCTGCGCCACATACCCCGCGCGCACAGGACTTGTGCACTGTCCTCGAACTAACCGACCTAACGATCGTCAATAATTTAGATTGCGCGACGCGTTATGGCACATCGGCACGCCAATCGGACAGTGTAATAGATCTCACTTTCGCACCCGCGTCGACCGCCCGCCTTCTCGCGTGGACTGTGCTTCCCGACGCGTGGGGAAGTGACCATTTCCCCATAGTGCTCGAACTATATGCAGGCAAACGCAAAATGATCAAGCGACTTACGAAGAGAATAAAATGGGATCAGTTCCGTGCCTTTATAGAGGAGCACATTGAAGATATCAACCCTGCTAACATTTCGGCCTTTCTCACGACGGCTACAAAGTCTGCGACTGACTTCCACCGGGTGGATAGGAATACACCCACCCCGGACACGCATCTACTATCGCTGTGGGATCGTCGCACGGCTGCGCTTACCAAGTACCGGAGGCACAAGCGGCGCTGCTATCTAAAACGTGTGACCCTCCTAACCAAGGAAGCTAGCACATACGCCCAGACCCTCAGCCTCACACGCTGGTTTGCCCATTGCGAGTCCTTCGACAGGACTACGAAGCTCGGCGAGGTGTGGCGAACTTTTAATGCTATGTATGGCAAGCGCAAGTCGTGTAGCCCTGCCCCTCTTCTGACCCTGCTTTCGACAGACACCGAGGAAGATATCCTGGATCAGCTTGGCTCGGCATTCTTCCCGCAACCTGACGATCTCCCATCCCCCGATGTATATAGACCCGTGTATGCAGACATTGTGGACACGGAAAACCCTGGGAACCAGTCATTCACTGAGTGGGAACTTGATGCGGCAATCGCCCAGTGCAAACTTAAGAGTGCCCCCGGGCCCGATGGAGTTACAGCCCCGATGCTTCGTAATGCACCTCGTGCCGCAAGGGAAGGTATCCTTCACTGGTTCAACTCCATCTGGCACACGGGTCACCTCCTTGAGGATTGGAAGATGTCATGGGTTACCCCCATCCCTAAACCCGGCAAAAAACCGACCGACCCGAAAAACCTGCGTCCAATTTCCCCTACATCTATAATGGGAAAGTTGATGGAACGAATGGTACTTGCACGCATTCAGTGGCAGGCAGAAAACCTCAGGATCTTGCATCCCACACAAACGGGGTTTTGTAAGAATTTGAGTACCCACGATAGTCTGGTTATGATTTACCATGATGTCGCTGACTGGCACCCCAACAGCCAGCAGCTCCGGGTCGTGGTCACGGTGGACATCAAGAAGGCCTTTGACGCGGTCCCACACGAAGCCGTTGTCTCCTCGATGTACGAGCAGGGCCTAGATGGGAAACAACTAGATTTTGTCCGGTCATTTTTGGCCGGCCGCCGATACCTCGTCAAGTCGGGCTACGGCCCTGACGCGCGGAGCAGTACTACCAAGGAGAACAACATTGGAGTCCCTCAAGGAGCAGTATTGTCACCGACGTTATTTAACATTGTCATGGCGCCGCTGCTCTGGGCCCTCCATCGTATTCCGAACCTACGAGCTACTGCCTACGCCGACGATATTACCATCTGGACATGCCAGGGCTCGGTTTTGACGCAAAAGACAGCGTTGCAAGCGGGTCTAGATGCCATCCACTCCCACCTTCGCCGCGTCGGCATGTTTCCGTCCCCGGAAAAAACAAAGTACATGCTGTACAGCCGTGGGCATTCTACCCTGGACTTGGGCCTCACTTTTTCACATAAGCAAAGAGCCTTTCATAAAGATCCTTGGAGTGAATTTTGGGTACAGCTCTCAAGTAGCAGCCGAATGGGTTAAATCTATTTCGCGGCAATGGAGACACGGCCTACACCTCGTCCGTCGCATCTCCCATCGTCTGGGCGACGCGGGAGAACGTATCGCCAAGATTCTAGTCACGTCCGTCCTTGCTTCGAAGGTGGCCTATGCAACGCGTTTCTACTCCCTCAAACGAGTCCATTTCGACAAGATTGCAACGCTGTATAACGAGGCCCGCCGAACCATCCTCGGACTCCCTTGACACACACGAACGTCAGAGCTTCGCAAGTGCCTGCACCTCGTCGACCTTCGAGAGACACTAGAGCAGCAACTCGACATCCACATGGCCCGACTTGAGCATACGCTCCAGGGGAGGGCAGTTGCTCGTTTCATTGGAGTAGCTGTAACGAACATAAACGACCTGCCGCCTACCAAGCCTCCATGGGATCTTATTGATCTCACGCAACATGCCCGGCCTGTCCCGCGAAATATGGATGCCAAGCGCCACGCCAAGCGTCGGGAGCATTATGCTCGTCAACACCAAGCCGAGGTCACCGCATTATCTCAGGACCCTGCACAGGTCATCGTGTATACGGATGCTGCCCTGCACACCTCCGGTTGGTCTGCGACAGCTGCGGTGTTCCCGTCCCATGATCCTGCACGGTGCGATCCTATCGTTGTTGCAAACACCAACATGACCCCTTCATCGCCCGAACAAGCCGAAGCCCGCGCCGTCCTCCTCGCCCTCCAGACGTATGAGGTCAGGAATCCAGGGCCCGGCACGCTTACGGTGTTCACAGACTCTCAGAGCACGATTCGCGCGCTTAAAACGCATCTACTCACATCAAGTCCGACAATTGCCGCTATTTACGACACTGCACTTCGCCTGTACCGCCATCGAAGAGTCCGAGTCAGCATACGCTGGGTTCCAGGACATGCGGGAATTGACGGCAACGAGAAGGCCCACAAGGCTGCATTGGAGGAGCTGCATAAAGATTTCCCCTCCTCCCAGCGGACCTTACCGGTGCCTCCCGCGTCGCCCAACGATGACCAGTTTCCCGAAGACGAGGCCTACGTCTATGACCCAGTCGACGCTGTTCGCCTCGTTTGTCGGGACTAAAAACGCCGACTCGACGCCTCTTGGACCCCAGAACAGTTTCCAATACCCGAAAACACCTTCCGTAGGCACCAGATGGTCCTGCTTCGACGCATTAGGACAGGTGGAGCGGTCACGCCTCATCATGTCTATCGCTTCGAGCTGACCCGGCAACGTAAACTTGACCCGTACTATGTCCCACCAGACCCTCGCTGCCAGCGATGCAAAGACCCAGATGCCCTCCCGAAACTTCACCATCTCATTTGGGAGTGCGCAGCTCTGGTTGCCCAGCGACAAGAAGCCTGGGCTACTCTTCTTCCTGAAGACCTTCCGACGACCATGAAAGAATGGGCGCATCCTGCCGGCGACTCCAAGCGCCGGACGAGGGTCCTGGCTTCCCTCCTCGACTTTGTGTGGCGGAGCGGACTTGGGCCCTCGTTATAATGAAACACATCATCATTTCATGCCGCCAAGGACGTAGACGCCACGCTTGAGAGCGACCACGCCGCGTCGGTCCCTTGGGCCGGGGTCGCGCTGCTCATTCATCGTGCGGGGGATGGCCTGCGGACGCGAGTCGCCGCGGTGTTCGTGGTTCGGGTGGCGCGTGCCGAGTTTCTCTTTGAACTTGTTGCCCCGCGCCATTCGGGGCACGGATTTCGCGGTGGCTCGCGCCCAAATATGTCTGGGGGCTGTCTTTTGTGTGGTGTCGGACCGGCGTGGCCCCCGCTTTGGGGACTGGCGTTTGTCCTTGGTTTAAATAAACGTTGTTCTCACCTCTCACCTCACCTCACTCGTGACCCGCGCGTTGCATTATGGGACGTTTCCCATAATGACGTCACGAGGGTCCCGCGCGTTGATCATGGGACGTTTCCCATACTGACGTCACGCGTGACGTCACGGTCACTCGTGAAGGTCACGACAAAGGTATGCCTCCTTCTCCGTACCCTCCCCTCCTCCTCCTCCTCAAGAGCTGCGCTCTAATTCGGCATTACAGGGGATTGTAAACATTTTTAATTTTTGGTCTTTACTTCAGAAGGGTCGGGACACCAAACCCCAAATTATTTAAGCAAAGCACAGAAATTGTTGCACAGCTCCTTTAAATTAGTGGTTAGATTCCAGCGGAATACCCTTCCAAATGACCGGCTTCAGACGAAATATGTCGGCCACGAATTCTGTTCTCGATCTGGGTAGTTGTATAGAACACCAGCGGAGTATTCACAAAGTGACAGGGGCAGTATGTCTCGACATAAAACGCGCATCTGACACTGTCAGTCACTATCATATCATTGAACAGTTAGAGCGACTAGAAGTAGGTGACCGCCTAATCTGTTGGATGAGTGATTGTCTTCATTATCGGTCGGTATATTTACGAACAGCCAATGGCTTTACATTTAAGCATTACGTTTCACAAGGAGTGCATCAAGGAAGCGTTTCAAAGGGATACTACAACGAAACTTCGGCGCGTATTTTCTTTTGGTCTATATGGGGGGGGGGGGGGGGGGTGTTCAAATGAGCGGTATCACATCGGACACACCAATATTGTGTTAAAAAAGACACGAAGAGGATTTTAGAACGAATTAAACGATTAGCAAAGAGCACCTAATGGATGTCGCTAACGCCTCGTTTGTAATGCCCGTCTAGGAACCTTGACAGGTAGTGATGGTAACTGTCTCGCCTCCGGCCACCACAAGAGAAGAGGGGAAAGGAGGAAATCCCTTCGCCCCGAGAATCCCTTTCGTGTGACCCAGAAGTCGCTATTGTCCCTCTACAAGATTATAGAAGATTAACCCGTCACTCCAAATTCGTACAAAAGCAGCCGCTTCGGTGGCTGGAACGACTTGGACACCCTCTCGACGTCAGCCTCACTTGTCCCGGGACGAACTACGTCACGATTGCGGCAGATGTCACGTGCTCTCCGCTGGCTGCTCTCGGAGCGCTTGCCAGAGTGGGCCGTTTATAACGAAAAATACAGCCACCAGCCTCAAAATACAAACATGCGATTGTCATTTACGGATATTGTGGATCATACTCAAGCTATTTTGAACACAACGGGTATATTTCAAATTTCGTTGAAGTATCCCTTTAAGCACCACATTATTTAACCATGTCATAACATAACTCCCTAATTATTATTGTTGCTCAGGAACAAGATGGGTTGGTTCTGCAAAGGCACTTCTAACTTTTCACGGAGCACTGTCAATATAATATCCCCTTCCAGCGCTGTATAAGCTCTCATTTACTCTTGAAACACAGCTAAAACATCTGGTAGCCCGTACTCTACGAATCTGTTTAGGAGTACATACCTCGAGCGGCAGCTAGTTCCTTGGCTAATACGGAAGCTCGCGCTCTCATAATACAAATCTTACATGAACGGAGAACTCTCCGCCATTTCTTCCGCCTCTTGACTCGCCATCATGATCATCCTCTCGCCGCAACTATTCGTCGTAGGGCCTCTTGCAGTGTACATAAGATAATAATGGGTAATACTGACATCATTCCCGCAAGGTTTGAATCTCCAGCGCCGGTTTGGACATATAACTGCGGAAATATTTCTACACCAGTACCTGGAATTGAGAAAAAATCGATCTTACACCAACCCACACTGAGTCAGCTTTCGTGCTTAATAATGGCATAGCGCGATGATGGCTTGCATTGCTGCAGCTTACACGGATGGGTCAACCAACGATTATCATCAACAGCAGCTTTCCTAATACTGTCTTTAAAGTGCTTTACTTACGCACAAAACAAGCTCAACTAACACGGAACTGGTCGGTAGATTGCTAGCAATTCTATACATTACACAAAAACCAGATACTAACAGTTACATTGTCTACACAAACTCTATGACTGCATTGAACGTGATAAAATACACAGCACCTTCAAGTTCCTCTATTGCCATCGATATTTGCTCTTATACTTCGAGAGCTATTAAAACAGGACATCAAATTAATGTTCAGTGGATTCCTGGGCACTGTGGTATTCAAGGAAACGAAGCTGCTGATCTTGCAGCTACACACGCTCACATAATGAACACTACGACCGTAACTATTTTGACAAAAGGAGACACATTACTCCTGCTGCGCACTACATGAAGGCAAAGGTCCCAAGCAGTGGCGTAGCCGGGGGGGGGGGGGGGGGGGGGGGGGGCGTTTTATGAGACTTCAGCCCACCCTCTCCCCCCCCCCCCCCCCAAAAAAAAATAATTAATATACGTTTATTGGTTTACTAACACCGAACCCCACGTCTTTATCGTTTTATTGTACTATGCGTCTTTATTCAGTGGCTCGTTTAAAAATATTATTTCACGCTTTTTGGCATATATACTTCTATAAAATGGAAAGATAGAGCACAACATCGTGGCTCTGCCAGTTCTTCCCTACTGTCCCAGTTTTCCCAAAGTTATCTGTAGCAGCCGCATGCAACGTTCCGAACTCGTTCGCTGATATGATTCATCCGCGTCTTCCTTTGACCTCTTATCAGTTCGAACAAACTTCGGCCTTGAAGTTTACTTTTGGACAATAGGCCAGAAACCACTTTAACCTTCGAACAAAGCATCCTTCCACTGGGTGTCTTGACCTGAGATTTGGATAATAGGCCAGAGACCACTTTCACTTTTGAAAAAAAGCATCCATCTTGACCTGAGAAGAGATGAGAAGAAAGGATGTCGAGTGGAGGCAGCCTCCCCGGACCAAGGTTCGGCTGTGGAAAAATAGACAATGGGCTAGGGTGTTCAGTCCAGGGTATAAAAAGGGCTGTGGTCTTCATCGAACTGTCAGTTGTTCCTGCCACGTCAACCGGGAAGGAAGCCGATACTTCGGAGGGCCGAAAATGAAGTGAGTTACAATCTTCAATATTCTCATGACGACGTCATGGGTCTGGTGATTGCGTAGTCCACATGCGGGGATAATCGCAACACTGTTTGTAATGCCGCCGAGGCCGCCCGCCGTATATTATATAGGTCCGTCGTTTTTTAATTTTTTTTTTCGTATCGATACCGTGTTTTTTTTTATTAATCAAGAAAGATACATGTATCGTTGTGCCACTTGTGTTCACGAGATATGTATGCTCGGTATAAGTTACCTCTCGCCTTTTGTTCTGCTTCTTGTGTGCTCCTTCTTTTATGCGCTACTTTTCTATCATGTTCTATCTTGTCTCGTCAAATTTGTTCTTATTCGACTAAATAATAATTTTTTAGACCTTGATTACTTTTCTAACTATCAAGGTATAAGAATCGGCCCAAATGTTATGTGTTTTTCGGTTAATGATGATTTTAGGCGATGCAAAGTTCGTGGACACAGGAGGGGGATTTCAATGCACGCATTTTAGTGCCGCAGTAATTTAGCTGACTTAATGTAACTGATATTACGAGAAGCGCTCTTTTCGGTCTTGTTTCAATTGCCGGAAGCAGTGCTTGCCTTCAGCTTTCGGGTACAGTTGGATGGGTGGATGGATACTAACCGCTGGGCCCTTTATAACTGGCAGTAGCTTACTCCAGCCCCTATCATATACGTTGCGCCTAGAAACGAGACGTACGATTTTTCCTTCCCGCGAAAAGAGACTTGCAGTTTCGGAGTTACTGTCATTTAATTTAAGCCAGCTACGCCCCAGTCTCAGGTTTATTCAACATGGTTAATATTCACCAGCTCGCCTACAGCCTTACTATATTATGTTTATTCATTCAAGGAAATTCCATTACTTTTTCCGGGCTACCGTCACACTACGCTTTCTTGTGAGTATATAGCTGACATCCCCTTTTGTCCCTACCCAGCCCACGCGACCTAATTTCTCGACATCAATGCCGCGTATGGGAGTGCAGCTACGCGACGGACTGCAGGAACAACTTCATCCGGCACTCGGCCATGCACGTCCGCCTTGACTCGCCGCTCACCTGCTGCCGACACGTCTTCTGGACGCGCTTCGCCGCGCGGACCCACAGGGAGAGGATCCACCCCGACGCGAAGTACTTTTGTCGCTTCTGCGACCGCCTGTTCCCCCATCCGGTGGACCTGGCAGGGCACTTGGCCACGCCCGACGAAGCGAGTTCCACGTGCCGCATTGCGGGCTGCTGGTACATGTCCAGCTCCCAGGCGCTCGTCAAGATGCACGAGCGTCGGGTCCACGGGATTCCGTGGGTCTCCAGGCGCCGGAACGTCGACATGGGATGCGAGGACCAGCCCAGCGGCCCTTGTGTCTATGAGAACCGCCCACCAGGCCACGTGGCAGCTTCAGGCCGACAGTCCGATGCCGCGGGCTCATCTGGGGGCAGCACTGGTGACTCGTCTCCAGCGAAGCCGACGGCTGACCCGGAAATTTTGGATGTCGCCGGCATTCTTCTGGATATCTTCTACGGTGGTGGAAGACGTTGACGCGTGTCAGGAAGTTTGAGGACTCTTTTCTTGGATCCATTTAGGAGCACGGGGATTCAAATCATCTGTCGCATGATTCAAGAGTGAGCGTCACTTGACTTTAACGTCACTTCACTTGACGTTGTACGGACACGCGTGGAGTTTTGTATACTTTTTCTTGTGTCTCGTACATGTTTTTCAGCGACCGCCCACTCTAGGTCAGCTTGTCAAAGAATATACCGACAGTCATTTTTCACACCAATTGGATTGTTGATGTGAACAATAAAGCACAAGTGTCACGAAATTACTTGTTCTTTTGTTTTCTGTAGAGTGGTCTGGCTTCAAGACGTGCGAAAACGCCGCCTCAGTTTCGGCTTCAGCTTGTGTACAAGAATGGCCTATTTCTTGCCCATACAACTCGTTTGATCAAATTTTCATGTTATGGCTAGACTATAACGAGGTCTTGGGCCAATAAGCACCTTTTTAAATTTATTATTAGTGAACAAAAGGTGTTTTGAGACTTTGTGTTTGTCCGTCCCTTTTTGTCCCAGTCTCGGGGTTTTTGTCGAAATGTTTATTATTAGTTCCACCACTGCACAATGGCAGAACTGTGGGTGTGTTTTTTCCTGATCCAACCAAAGGCATAAAGTGTTCCGTGATGTTCCGGGGTTTCCACAGCCGTGAACGGTCTCTCGAAAGGTTTTTTTTTTTTTTTCTTTTTTTTTTTCAGGTATATTGTATCTAAGGGTATCTGCTGCGCCAAACTGCGCCAGAACGAACAGCCTGTATTTGGCTGTATTTGTTCGCAATTTGCGCCATGTCTGAGCCAAAAGGGAGCTGTTCTTGAAAAGGAAACTAAAGGCCCGTTCTCACATGCAACGAAGCGCTTATGTAGCGCTGCTCACGTGGCGTCAGCTACTTATCGTCTGCCATGAGCAACAGTTTCGACGGTGCGATACAAAGCTGGTGAACGCTCCCGTCAGCACACGCTTAGCGCGAGGTTAGCGCTCTGCTTGTAGCGCTCCGCTTCATGTGTGAACAGGCCTTGAAAGTGTCTGGCACGTAACACTGCTGTCAATGCCACTAATATTTTTTTTCTTGTAATGTTTGACAGCGGTTAATAGAGAGTTTTAGTAGATCGTTCCGACACCTCCGATAGCCCCGATAACGATACTCTGCATGCGCAAGGGAGGCGGTGGCGGAGTATCGGGTATCGTTATCGGAGTCATGCGAACGATCTACTAAAACTCTCCATTAACGGTTCAGCCAGCCGAGCGGCCAAGCTCGCGTGCTCTGCGGTGGGCTGCAGAGCACGTGGACTCCAAGCCACGGGCATTCGCTTCTTGCGAACACGACATCGTCGTGCGGCAAGTGCCTGTGGACGTTTCTTCAGCTGCGGCCATAGTTCTACGGAAATTAATGCAGCATAGTAAACCTATGCACCGATCCCTTATTTTTCTCCTTTTTAATTTAGAATCAAAGAAAGTGTTTGCATATGGCAAGAAAATTCACAAATCCCCTCAATTAGGTATTGCTGGGCTCGTTTATACGTTTAACATCATGTAAAATATGTCATTTACTTGCCACCCAAGGTATTGGACTTTCTGAGGCCACAGTGCTGTCGAGACCCGTTATAACGATGTCAACGGGAATTGGGAAGCGCTTCACTATATCCGCTTCTTCGTTGTATATGAACTCATACAAACTGAAAAAAGCGGTCGAGGTTTCCCTGCACGCATCCTCTGCTAAAGTTCGTGTCACTAGTTGTGTGCAGTGCGGGCGAAGGCAACGCCAGGCGAAGAGAAAAAGGGCGAGCCCTAGGAAGGCGGGACGGGATAAGGGGAGAAAGGGAGAGCACTATAGACATTTTCCATAGGGGCGCCGCCATCTTGAATTGTCGTCACTTCCAGTATGGGCGACGACAAAATAGTAAAACGTTTCAACCTGTAACCAATAAAAAAATAGAGGGGAGCCAAAACGAGAATGTGTGACGGTTAGGCTTATATCCCAAATGTCTTCTATTGGCGTGGCGACGGCAAAGTAATGTTTTCGCCCATACTGGAAGTGACGACAATTCAAGATGGCGGCGCCCTTGTGGAAAAGGTCTATAGTCCGTTGCAACGGTTGCACCCTAAGAACGAAGGGCGAGGGTAAGACGGGCAGGGAAGGAGGAAGCAGACGGAAAGCTGGAGAAGAGAGGGGGAAACCTCCTTCTCTCTTTGGCGTTCCGTCTGCTTCCTCCTCCCCGGCCCGTCTTACCCTCGCTCTTCGTTCTTTAGGTTGCAACGGACTAAGGAACGTTATAGAGGATAGGTTTCCCCTCCCGACCCTTCTTAGTGCTTGCCGTTTCTCCCGTCGCCTAACGTTACCTTCACCTGTACAGCACGCAACCAGTGACACGGACTATAAATCAGAGCCGCTTCTGCGCCACCTGCGAGAAGCTCCGATCGAAAAAAGATCCTGCTATTTACGGACCGTGTTGACAGCTGCGACGGCCCCGCGGAGGACGGCATTCTTTACGTTTATGCGCATTCCATCGAGGAAAGCACGCTTTTGATTCAAGGGTATATTATTACCTTCGTCTTCCCCGTCGAGGTGCCGGCGGTGCCGGGACTCTCCATCGTTGAGCGGGTACGATTCGCCGAATCGGTGCTTGAGCGAAGAAGACCTGCGCAAGAGCGACCTCACCGACCAGACGCCGACACGGACACGCAGAGCACCGAGCTCATGGTCAAGCTTGTCGGTCGTCGGTATAGAGAGCCTAGATTTAAGGGGTGGGGTAGCTGCTCAATCGTGGTCACGTGGTTCGTGGACCGCGTTTGCAAAACGAGCTACAGTATGCAAGGAGCAAAAACTCAAAAGCGCTCACCTTCTGCAAACGTGCCCGCCTCTCCGCCCAGTTTCCTCGCCACACGGGCCACGCGACAATCAAATGCAGACGTACTTACTGCTCCCCTCTCCTAAATCTAGGCTTTCTATCCGTCATCTCCGCCGGTGCGTCGTCGCTAGCGCTCCGAACGCCCTATCGACATGCCACGACGGCTTCTCCGCGTCCGATGCGGTAAAGCCGCTTCCCAGATAAGGAGCGGGAAGCAGACGACGTTTCAGAGACGGCCGCCGGTAGCCTTTCCAGCATCTTCTGCAGCCTGTTCTGGGTTGCTTCTTGGCCGCGGCAACAAATTTTTTAGAGCGCAGCTCTTAGACGCCCGTTTCCGGCTTCAGCGGCGGCGGCGTCGGCGTAACTGCGACCCCCCCCCCCCCCCCCCCCCTGAGGACCTCGGGTTCCTTCGGGAGGACCTCGGGAGGACCTGGGGTACCTTCGGTAACCTCGGGGAGGGGGGGGGGGGGGGGTCACCCCCCTCAGTTGCCCTTCCCTACTCCTCCTCAAGAGCTGCGCTTTAATTCGGCGTTACAGGGAGTTGTACACGACTTTCCTTTTAGAGCGCAGCTCTTAAGCGCGATCCAAACCAACTCTTCTTTTTGCGCCTGTAAGTCGTGCGGCTGCGGATGTGACGTATTTTCGTGACGTCGCGCCGCTTCATCGCTCCTTCCGGGCGCGCACAAGAAAGTTGGATAATTTCACTGATCTCTATGACAATTGCTGGATCGCGCTTCCCAGCTTGTTCGCTGCAGCGCAAGTGAAGCCACCGGACTTCACTCGCTTGGGATACGATTTGCCGTTTTTGCTAGCCTTTGCTGCGGTTTTCCAGCGTGCTGTAGACACATTTTCTACTCGCTCGTCGTCATTCCCCGAGGAAGTTTTTTGAGACTCTGTGTATTGTTGAGACTTGCCGTTGTGAACACGTGGAAAATTTTACGAAAGTGCAGTGTCGCAGGAATAAGTCACAACGCGTCGAAAGGAAGGGCTGGCGGCGTGTTCAAAGCTTCCTTGGCACGCCGAAGTGCCGTGTCTCTGTGCCTTCGCACGCTTGGATACCGACCAAGAACCGACGCCGTGTGTATGTGTTTAGCGAGTGCAATGTGCGTGAAGCTGTTCGTGCCTCTGGATCAGCGTCTTTTCCCCTCGCGGTTTAGGAACGAGCTTAATCCAGCGTCCACTAGCGACGGAAGATGGGGGGAAGGTACGTCTTTTTTTCGTCCTTAGACGATTTACACAATACCGTGCACAACAGCTCCTCATCACTGATCAGTGCTGGCTTATTATCAACCTACTTAATTGCACTTGACGTTTGAGCGCGGCTCGCCTAATTGTAATTGGTCAACAGATTGCACACGACCATATCGGCCGCGCTTCAAAGATTTTCATTCTCGCCGTCTTGTACTTTTGCTTTCGAAAACCCCCCTGGCTCCACAACGTTGCCCTATTTGTGCTCCCACGGAATCTATTAGAGTAGATTTGGGACATAGCCATGGTTAATATAGTACATAAGAACACGTACAGATCTCCCCCTTTTATTGATAGCAACTCACCGGAACAGCTGGACGATCCAGAACCCCGTGGCCGATATATATAAATGATCTAAAGGCATCTACGCGCGACACACGTTCAGAACTTTGGCGCGGCGTCAATTCTTGACCGGTATCCAGGCGTGCGAAGGCACAAAGATGCATCACTCGGCGTGCCAAGGAAGCTTTGATCACGCCGCGACACCGGCGACACGTTTTCGACGGGTTGTACCTTTTGATACGGCTTCACGCGCATTGCACTCGCTAAACACATTCACTCGGCGTCGGTTCTAGGTCGGCATCCAATCGCGCGAAGGCACAGAGACACGGCACTTCGGCTTGCCAAGGAAGCTTTGAACACGCCGCCAGCCCTTCCTTTCGACGCGTTGTGACTTTTTCCTGCGACACTGCACTTTCGTAAAATTTACCACGTGTGCACAACGGCAAGTCTCAACAATACACAGAGTCTCAAAAAACTTCCTCGGCGAATGACGACGAGCGAGTAGAAAACGTGTCTACAGCACGCTGGAAAACCGCAGCAAAGGCTAGCAAAAACGGCAAATCGTATCCCAAGCGAGTGAAGTCCGGTGGCTTCACTTGCGGGAGCGGCAAGCGCGATCCAGCAATTGTCATTGAGATCAGTGGATAATTTCAACTTCTTCTCAACGCGCACAAAAACGCGCGGTGACGTAGTAGGACGCTCCTGTGTCCCGGCCAATCGGTGGAGGGCAAGCTAGTTCCGGCTCCGCGTTTCTCGCCGTCTGGCCGGCCATTCGGTCGCAGTTGCACTTTGCTTGTGCGCTCGTGCCTGCGTGCGCGCGTGCGCGCTCGCCCGAAGTTTCGCCCGTCCAAACCAAAGCGCACGGTTCTGACTCAGAAAGCGCGCCCGGAAACAGCAAAAACGCCACGAAATGCGTCACATCCGCAGCCGCACGACCTACAGGCGCAAAAAGAAGCGTTGGTTTGGATCGCGCTTTAGGCGCCCGTTTCCGGCTTGAGCGGCGTCGCCGTCGGCGTCACCGTCGGCGTAACCGCGCGGAGCATTATGGGTAAATTTCCCCGCTAAATCTAGCGAAGAAATTTCCCCGCTAAATTTAGCGGAAAAATTCCCCCGGTAAATCTAGCGGAAAAATTTCCCCGCTAAATCTAATGGAGAAATTTTGGTGACGTGACCTGGGGGTCACGTGACCCCTCCCCCGAGGTCACGTGCTACCCCCAGGTCACGTGACCCCCTCTTGAGGTCACGTGACCTCAAGTGGGGCACGTGGCTCCCCCCACGTGGACACCCCCCTCCCCCGAGGTCACGTGACCCTTACCCCTGTCAGGTGACCCCCCAACGTCACGTGACCCCTCCCCCGAGAACACGTGACCCTCAGTACCCTTCCCTCCTCCTCCTCAAGAGCTGCGCTCTAATTCGGCGTTACACGGAGTTGTAAACGGCTTTCACTTTTTTTAAATTATCACTAAATTTTTTTTTGCTATATCCGCGGGAGTCGCTCATCGCTCAATTTCATTTGCTAAAAACAGACACAAATGCATTGAGAAAGTGCAGACGGGAATGGGAAATCGTGATCGCTTCGCTGTAGCCGCTATTTCGTTATAACCGGTCTTGACAGTATAGTATTCCGATTTTAAGAAAAAGATAGCTCGTGAACTTAAGGCCCGTTCACACACTTGCGACTCCTTAGAACAGAGTGCCTTGAAACCTCTTCAAATTTCTTAGGACCAGCGAACACACTGGCTCGCTGGCGCCATCTATGCTGTGACCCTGGAACTGCATTTCACAAGAGCGAAGGTTTTTCGGGATTTCCGAGGTCAAATGTGCGTAATACCTATGAGAAAGCCTCGTTTATAACGTTGACAGAAGTTTTTCGAGCCAAGAAAGAAAGGATGATGCGCGAGAGAAATAGAAAATATGCGGGACTACCAAGTTTACACTGCTACCCAATAGATGGCGCCAGTGTGTCCTCTTGTCGTAAGAGATTTTAAGAGGTTTTAACTTCTAAGGCACTCGATCTTAAAAAGTCGCAAGTGTCTGAATGAGCCTTTAGATTTGTGCGTGGAACCTATTTTTCACCATTAAGATTGGGACTACGCGATTAGAAGGTGGATTACACGAGGGTAATGAAATCCTCTTTTACTTTGGCTACATAATTGCGTAATTTCTCGAGTTCTTATGCAGCTTATACGGACCTTTACTTTCATATTCAGATAATGCTCAACGTGAGGTGTAGACTGAATTATGGTAGTAAAATTCTTATTTGCAAAAGTGTACCAGGGTAAACAGATAAATTAAAACCCGTACGTAGCGCGCTTGTCAGCCAGCCTCCAAGTCGTTATGCTTCGTTACACTAATGTCAGAGGAATGTGGTGGGTGTTTTTCGTTTTCACCCTTTGCGCACATGGACACACCGTGCACATGGACAATTTTCCTACCGAAAGTTGCACCTCCTTATTCTCATGTCGCTTTTTTAGCTGCATGTTTTGCGCATGCTCAAATTGTTAATATTTTCTTAGTAAGCTGTCCCTTCGCTAAGAAACCTGACTTTTTCAGGTCACTGAACCAAGTGTTCACAGCTTTACAGAATTGCTCCAAAGCACTTGAGGAAAACTTGTTCCAGGCAACTCTATACTGCTTCCAACACTTCTATTGCACTTGGACATTTTTATACCGGTAGTCTTATTTTTATTGGTATTTTATTTCGGCAAGTTATCGGGAATTTCCTTGAATCATTACAATAGCTCGTGACAGTGGAAACAAGAAAATTTAGCTAACACAATACCTTCTTTGTGACTCTTATTCTGTATTTTCCCCGCGATCTCGGGTATTCGTAATAATAAAAGTTCAACAATTGGTCTCTCTCTTCTCTGTTATCTCTTCCCTTGCATGTTTTGTCCATAGTTTGCATAACGGCTTATATCTGAGGTATCTTAGACGCAACAGAAGAGTTCAGAGATAGGTTTATTGTCGGCTAATTTCACAATTTCTTTGCTACTCAATTTGACCAACTTTTTGTCATTTTTTTTCAGGATCAGAGGGTATATGGTTTAGCTTATGTCACTCTCTCAGCGACAAACTGACTGCAAAGCAGAACTACGGACGAACATACAGAACAGCTTAGGGCGAAGGAAGCTACAATTCAGAACACAAAGAAATCCTACTTACACCGAAGGATTGCCGGAACCGGACTGAATTTTTAGCCAGTGTTAACCACAAAAATTGAATGAAGCTCTTTCTTTCTTTTTTTCTTAGGGTAGAATTACAGTTTGGGGACTATTTAGTTTTACAGTTAGTGTTTTAACTTTGTGGTAAAATTGCTTCTTTCACATTTAATTGCCAATTCTTACAGCTTCAAAGTATATCTTTCGTACTATAATCAATTCGAACTGACGTCTATATCAGGGTGCTTACTGAAATAACCGTTCTTAAGATATGACAAGAAAGAACTTAAAAACAGGAAACAGACTTTAGATAACTTTTTGAGTAACTTGTAAACGGCGATGCACATTTAATCTTTCTGGGGTAACCTGACTTAGTCGATCGTTCTACATTCGAAACTACACTCATGTGCAGTAGACCTCGAGGGATACTAAAATCGATCGTTATGCAATATATATATATATATATTTCTTTTTTGTCTTTTAATTTCTTCTTTTTTAGTTTTCCGGTGGTGGAGGCGGGACGTAGTCGTCCTGGTAGGAGGCTGGATCTTCAGGAGGCTGGTAGGTGTCGCCATAATGTGGTTCCGGCGGCGGGCAGTACTGCTGAGTGTGGTTGTTGCTATAGCTATACTCGGTGGGCTGTTGATAGCTCCCTGGTTCCGCAGGAGGCCGGTACGTGTCTCCTCCATAGATCAGGGGTCCGCCTGCGTCGCTGCGGTCGTATAGGCCGGCATAGGCCAGTCGGTTCGGATCCGGGGCGCTCAAGGAGGTGAAGTTTGACTGCGGGGGCGCTGGCGGCGGTTGGTAGCTATCGCCCCCTGGTGGCGGCGGCGGCTGGTAGGTGTCTCCTGGCGGAGGCGGAGCCTGGTACACGTCATCGCTCGGAGGAGGTGGCGGCTGATAGTGGCTTGACCCGTCCCAGGACATTACGGGCTGGGCTTGTGGTTCTGCGTGTTTGCGGGAGACAGAGACATTCTAAAATGGCCAGACACTGCGCGTCCTCCTCGCAAACGAGGTGAATGTTGGGTGTCAAATTTAGGTCATTAGCAGGTCTGACGTATGCGGGTAATATAGTGCTATGGCTGATAACAGCATGGATCTAGAGGAAACAATGAGCGTCTGTTATGCAGAAGGGAACAGATTAGATCTAGAATAGGCGTGTCTTGTGAGTTTTAATTATGACGAGTGTCGGATTCAAGATACAATATTTCGTGGTTGAGAAAGTCGATAGGCACAAGTGGGCACCAGGTATGAATTCATGAAGTTGGATAATACTCCAGTGAATATGAAAAAGGAAAAATTGGTAAGGACAACTGAAAACGAGAATGAAGTATAAAGCATTGTCGGAGTATAAAGGTATGCCGCGGCGAAAGAGATTTGGAAGGGAGTTATGGTGAAAACTAAAGTACTGTGTATGAAACCGGATGTCCAAGCAAGGTTAGAAGTAAAGCAACGTGAGGCAGGTAGTCGAGCTTTGAGAGCAGACGATAAAATTCTAATATTAACATATATTTTGAAGATAAACGAGAGAAATAAAGGAGGCACAATGGGCGCGAAGTTCATCTGGAATCTCGACACAAGGTGGAGGACAAGAGCTAGAAAAGGTTAAAACATTTCTGACAGTGGTGGGGACATCAGGAAATATTGAGATGCGGGTATCAGAATAGGTCAGCCTTGGAGAGATTCTGCAAATTCAAGATGGATCAGTAGAAACGCGGATGATAAGCGCGCGGGGGCTGTTATTATTCGCGTTTTCGCACCGCGAGCCTTGCACCTGTCGCACTTTAAGCGCACCACCGATCTTCCCACACGCTCGAAATCTCTCTCAAATATGCTATTTAGTTACTTTCGGTGGGTCTTAGCAAAATTCTAATAGACCGATCTCACAGCCAGTTCCATCACGCCACCGCTGCCGCCATGCATGGTGGGAACTGGAGTCTCTCTGCATACGCAACAACCCCGCTGGTGGTCTAACCGAGCAGAGCACGAAGCAGCACGAGCTGCCTCGTGAACTGGCGCCTGCCTCTTGTGAACTACCATTATGGCGGCCTCACGCACGGGTGAAACGCTTAGTGAGATCGGTCTATTAGACCACATGTAATCAACTAGACCAATGCTAATCAACAAGGTACTTAACAGAGTTCAGTTAATTAGGCGACATATTGTACAAATTACCCCCCCCCCCCCCCCCCCCCCACCCCCAATATTTTATCCCTCTGGCAGCACAACTCACCTACATACATTCTAAAAATTTCCGTTCTTGAGAGGTTCTTCGACGCCCCAAGTACTCATTCAGCTCGTGAAGAGCGGTTCCGCCTGAAAGACTATCGCCTTCTGGCGCAGTAGAAAGGCAACTGAGCGATAAAAACTCTTTTGTATAAAAAGAGGAGCTTAAAAAGAACCCCTTATATACTTTTTACGAAGAACCCTTTTAGGGGGTGCCTAAAAGAAATTTTTAGGGTCCAAAATATGTACAAGCCGAAGAACCCCTAAGAGTTCCTTTGCGACCAGATTTTTTCAGAGTGCAGGCGGCATTAAAATAGCTTCCAGGGCTTTTCTATACGCAGCATATAAAGCAACCCGTATACAGGCTCTTGTAGGTACGCGTGCGGCACTTATCACCAAGTGCATTAACCTTTTCTTTAATGATAATTAGAGTAGCCTATATAATTTTCGATTGATTAATATTACCATAATGTTTATTTTATCTACAAGAAAAAATCACTTAAAATTTGACATTGTAAATATCTACGCATCTCTCTTAATGTTCTGAAGACAGATACTTTAAAAGCTCAGCTGATACAATCTATTCAAAATACAATTGTAGGTCGTGTTCCGGAGGCGAACCCGGCCGTCGCAGAGGAGACGCACAGCGGCTCCGTTTGTAACACAGAATTGGAAGGCAAGTGGCGAAAGATCATTTCTTTTTAGCAAAGAGGCTGCTTTCGATTTGTATGAGTCTGAAGATCCGATGCCACCAATGCAATGAATGAGCCAGACGCCAAAAGCGCCTGTCTTTGACGACGCACTACTACGGTGCATGGAGGGCGTCTCTGTCATGTCCTCAAAAGTGGTTCCTCGATTTCCGCCTGATGACGTCCTAGAATGCCATGCTGTCGCTGGCCTCGATCCTGGCGGCGTCACAGCAGCCGAGGTGGATGCTGCCGACGCCTGCACGCTGCAGGTCGCTTTCCGACTTGACAGTCCACGGAAGCTTCGGCAACCAGGAGTTGTGACGCCGCGACGACAGCGCCACTCGCGTTTTTTTTTCTGTTCGTGCTTTGTATTAAAGCCGTTTTTTCATTTATTTGGTGATTATAGTTATAGTAGAAAGGGTATATATGCGTACTGCATATCTGTATCAAAACTAGGTGCCTCAAGGCATCTAGAATTGTGATCTACCCACTATCTTTGCAATCTAAACAAATCAGAACTCGGCGTCGTTTTGACGTCATCGCAACCCCCCGCGCAAGAAGCAGACAACCTGTTCGTCGCTTTGTGTTCGCGCTTAAAGGAGCTGAAACACAGTTTGAGTGCTTTGCTTAAATAATTTGAGAGTTGGCGTCTCGACCTTTGTGAAGTAAAGATAAAAAAAACCGCTTTTGCCTGCATGTCCTAGATTTTATTTTAAATGATGGACAAAGATTGAGATTTTCGGCACCTTTCAACTCCTTCACCATCTTCCGAGTCGCCTGCGCTGTGACGTCAATGGGGGTCGCGCGGGGTTCCGTTGAAACTCTATCTCTCTCTTTAGAGCCATCAGTGAGCAGCGAGAACTCATCCGCCCGCGACCGCGTGACCACGTGCTGGCGGGCGCAGCGCGAACAATATGGTGAAAAGAGGAAAATCTCATCCGGGTCCCATACCCGTCCGGCTCTGTCTTCCTCCCCCTCCGGCTTCTGACGGCTGTTCGTGGTAGCAGAGAGAGCTGACGGTTTTGTGGACCTAGGATAGATGGCGCCACTAAAACTCCGTATAATATAAGTTTTGTCGATGATACCAGGTTTTCGACGCATTTCTATTTATGTTGGAACGGCACGATTTATAGAAAAGTTACCCTATATCGAGCAGGTATTCGCACAAGTTGCTATCTTTCTAGAAGACCCCCCATTGACGTCATGCCGCGTGGTTCTCATGGCCGCCGCTCGCGGCTGCAGGTCGGGGGATATTCTCATTTTTGCCTCGCGATTACGAGGCGGAATCGCAACATTTTGAAGGAAGGAGGTGTGTTTTCTGTCCTTTGTGACAAGATGAACAATGTCAAAAGTAGAAGATGCCAATTCTTTTAACGTTAAAGTCATTGCACAGCTCCTTTAATTCTTGCATCGTGATTTGTTCTTGGGCGGCATTAGACAGTTTTCGTAGACCGCGCTGGTCCCCTCCGCTAAGCGTTCCGCAACGAAGAAGTTGCTAGTGCGCCTGCGCGTCGATAGCCTTGACTGTGGAGTTCCCGCTATCGTAGCGGGTTGCGGAGGGCCCTTGCGGGACGGCGAAAACGATCTACGAAAACTCCCTATTATCGGCTAACGCCGCAATCCCATTGACTGCTGAGCGGGACGCTGGGGACTTTCCACGTCTAGCGATTCTGCGGGTAAATAAGCATAAATGTAAACACACGAATCTGTTCACATATCGATACCTTATTTGCACACCAGCCATCTTTCCCATTGGTATCTACTTTTGGCGAACCATGTATACCCTCTGTACACGCGCGCAGCCAGCTTATCTGAGTCTTGACAACTCTTGACCGTCGAACCAGTTATCTTCGAAAATGTTATCTGAGATGTTTGCATAAACTTCGTGTTGTCCAGCAATTGCGATGGAAGATGTCAACTGGCTTTCAACATTGGAGGCAGTTACCTTGTGATTCAACGCAACCCATGCGCACCCACGCTCGTCCGGTTGAAAGGTCCTGAAAGGAACAAAAAATATACAACGCGCAGGACCGCCTTCGTATACTTCCCGTGGATGCTATAAGGAGAGCAAGTGCTCCAAAATGCGTCTTCGGCGCGTCGGAACGGGGGCACCCCAATCAAAGGGACACTTTCCGCGTTCACCAGTCTCGTCACGTTACCCGAAAAAAAAAAGAAAAAAAGTAATCGATTACAATTACAATTACGCTCGCTTAAAAAAAGCAATTCAATTATATTAGCTGATTACTTGCGAAGGAAAGTAATCTGCCGTCACTTCAAAAATGCAACCGTTACTTTTCCGATGACTTCAGATTTTCCACATGACAGATTTTTCTGCCGATTTGAAAATGGGTCGTTCGTACTGTCCGTTTTTAGATTAGGAAGATCGAATTACAAACGATTTGCAGCCGTAGAGGCAGAAAGGTTCGTTGCTATTCTACGGCGATAGCGAACTCCTTTGATTGTTTACAGCAGTCTCTGCTACGCTAAACGGACACTCGCACGGAGCTTAAGTGACTGGGACACATATAACCTTCTCCACTTGATTGAGATACAAATTTTGCCCCTACAGTTTATTTTAGGTCAAAGTTTCGTCTAAAGTTTGCCTTCAAAAAGCTGTACTCGTCCACGTCTGGTTGGTGAAAGTGTTTACTTTTTACTTTTTTTTTGTTTATTAAAATTAAATAGATTAACCGGTTAAAAATGAATACCGATTAAAGCATTAATTGATTAACCGGTAGGTTAATTGATTAAGTGCCCAGCCCTACAAAGTATGTTTTAGAATGTTAGCGGGATCGGGCGTAGCGAAATTAACAAAATATTTGTGACAGATTCTGCTAAAAGTTCCAACAGAGAGAGAGAGAGAGAGAGAGAGAGAGGGAGTATTTTCTCGTAAAGTTCCAGTGCTTTATATCACTAATGAAATTTCGCCAAGGCGTATAAAATAGGCGCTATATTTCACCGATGACCCCTTCATTGTAATAAAATATCTTTCCCAATATATGGTTTTCTCCAGGTTCGGGAGAAGGTGATAGTCGCTGAGGACAAAATAATGAGAGTAAGTGGCTTGAAGAGTGAGAAACAAAGTTGGTTGATGTTATCGGACTGTGATCCTATCAAAATGTGCCAACAAACTGCCATAAAAGAAAGGAATTGTTACCCTTTTTTTAATATTAGAATTATTTTTTTTTATTTTTTTGTCAATTCTTTACAAAAAAATGTTTTAATAACAGTTCTTAATAATGTTATGACCCTTTTCTAATAAATGAATGATGATAACTCCAATGGCCTGCCTCAAGACAAATCAAGGCTTTTACCCCATTTCAATCCGACAAAATCATCTTTGCTTTTTGGGGTTTCTGTTTTCGCGTTTTTTTTATTCTTAGAGGTAATGAATTATTTCTAGTACACAAAAAAACACAAAAAGACATCGAAATTTAATGGGAATTGTTTTTAAAAAAGACAAAAAATGGCCTCTGAACTAACAAATACAACAGCATCACGTCTTTTGCGAGTGTGAGCAAGCAGCAAAGTGAACGACGCTGACGATGACCTCAGTCGACGATCCAACGATATCATCTCGTGGACCTCGCCAATGTCACATCCAGCGATAGTGTCGATGGCTCTCCACTGCGAGGGTCATGCTCTCTGCCGACTCCGTTTGGGAAGCGTTCTATCCATTTGCTAATGGTATAAATATAAAGAAACATAAATACCTAAAGCTCTGTTCATACCTGCTATCGGTTCCGTTTAAAACCCTCTCCTACCAAATATTTTATCTGGCATGAACTTCGACATCCTACTTGTTCTTCCCGCTGAATGTACATCGACTGCTTCCATTGGCTGGGAAACACAATTTGAACACTGACATCTTGAGCATGCGTTTTACAGCGCATGGTAGGTGAAATTGTATTTAACCTCATGCAGAATGCAGCACGGATTGCAATGCAAACACTACATTAGCCTTTTTTCTTTCTTGCCATTAGTTTGAAGGAGTATTTGCAGGCGCCAAATTTTTGCTGCTTAGGTTAATGCCCCAAATAAAACCTCTTCACTGCGCCGGTGGTTTTGAAAAACCAACCAAAACGGTGATAACTTGTTCGCGTTAACAATATCACACTGTGATCTTGACTTGGAGTACTTCTTGTCCCGCTTCATCTTATAGCCCTCGTGAACCACCTCTTTCGCTAAGGGCTTACACTTATGAGCCAGTAAAAAGTATACTCAGCCTTTCCAGAAATAAGGTGTTTTCGATCAATCAGTCGCAGTTTTGTCAGGTATACTTATAGGTACAAGTGAGCTTTTCTATTGTATCTCATTGTCCGTTCTATATTCCCGGCTGCCCGAAAGCGCAGGTACGCTAACCCACTGACTCGCACTATATTAAGCAAAAAGATGAATGGAGGCTTAATATATTTTTTTTTCAGCTTGGCTCTCTGCTTATGGTAAAGGGAATTAACGTGATAGAATGGGAAAATATTCGGGTAAAGCGCGGCTATTACCGCATTTTCCAGACAGTAGTAAGCTGTGGGTATATATAAGAATTTCCCTTTTTAAAGTCGCTCAATGTCAGAGCGGTTTGTCGTCCAGTGCGGTTGTCAAGATCGCGCTCTTTCACACTTAGGCATCATTCAGCAAGTTGAGACTGACAACTCGTACGCGCATTTGCGTTCCAGTGTGACCGACTGCGTTTAAAAACCACTTGTTGGAAAACTCTATGCGGCAACACGAGGAAATCGTGTTGCCGGCGACACTGTCATATCGCGGCAACAACAACAGTCGGGCAGCATGTTGCCGTCGCCCGGTAACCGGGTGGACGAATGGATTGAAAGAATTGCGGTAGCTAAGAGGAGACTGGACGATTGGTGGAAACGATCTAGGGAGGGGTAAAAATACAGATCATAATAAGCAATGGAAACACAGAAAAAAAAAAGGGGGGGGAAGGGTTGTGTTAAAACAAAATTTATACAAATTAAAAAAAAAAAAGAAGGGATGACGAAATGTTAGGCTGGGTGGCGTAAGCTTCCACCCGTTAAACAGGATATAGCCATTACCATCTATCCAGCCATCCATCCAACCGACAAAGATGAGCTCAGGCAGGGACGGGAGAAGCGGGCCGAACTTGACAATCTTGGGGTGGTTTTTAAGAGGATAGAAAGAGACTGGGCGGCTATCTTCGAGGAATTAAAAGATATGCGGACGAAATTGAACAAAGAGAAAAAGAAGCAAGAGGTGCTAGAGGAGGCCTGGCAAGGTCAGCTGGAGGAGCTGGAGGCGACGCAAAGATTCAACAAAGATAAACATAAAACAACGAAATGGCAACGGGAGGTGAGGTTAACGATGGAGAAGGATGGACGAGAGGCAGTGGAAAAGAAGCTAGGAAGGGTGGGACGTGAGCTGCAGATGATGAAGAGACAGGGGACGAAGGAGGAGCAGTTGACGCAGTGCCGGTTGTAGAAAGCGAGAGTGCAGAGGACGTAGACACTAGTGTGGCGGCAAAGACAGCGAGGCCATTGTACAGTACGGTGGTGCTACGGCAGCCCCTTACTCCGACAGCCGCCAAACCTGCGATGCAGGGAAAACAAGCGGGAAGGGAACAGAGGGTGTTGGTGGTAAAAAGCTCTAATGTGTCTAGGAGCACAGCGGGGGTCGCCAGCAGAGTCGGGGGAGATGGGAGAGTAAAGGTTGCAGCCCTCCCAGGCAGGAGGAAGAAGGAGGTGGTGGACACCACAGTAGAAATGTTGACTGAGAACAAGGGGGAGGAAAACCATGTGGTGGTACATCCGAGATTGAATGACGTCCTAGGTGGAAGGGGAAGGGACCTGGCCACACATATCGATGAGGGTGTGAAGTAGTTGAGGTTCGTAACCTCTGGGATGGTGCACATTGTAATGTGCACCGTCCCGGAGGTCAGGGGCCGAGGAGCAGGTGCAGAGAGGGCAGTCCAGTGTGCTAACAGGACTACCAAGAGACTGAGCTCAAGAAACGGATATGAGGTTATTAATGTGAACTGGGAAGTACACCAGGAAAATTATTTTTTAGGAGCAATCAGAGCCCTCCGGTAGCTGGCTCAAATGCAAATAAGAAGATTGGTAGGAAGCCTCGCGGAAAGAAAAAGCAGCAGCTCATTATAGGATTTATAAACATGCAGGGGGGTAGAAACAGAATGAAGTGGGAAGAGATTGCGGAATAATTAAATGATGAAGATTTTGTAGAGTATGAATTGGCAGAGACACATCTCAGAGTCATGAAGGAACCACCCCATACTTCGAAAGTTATTTTTGGGTGGGATGCAATCGATGTGAAGGGGAACCGAATTGAGGAGGATTGGGAGCGCTAGTGAAAGTACAGGGCTGGGAAAAGGTGAGGGAAAGCTGCAGAAAACACATGTGGTTGAAAGGTAATGTCAGAGATTTAGACGCGCTCATAGGATTTGTATGTCTGAAAACTAACTGATTCAAGAGAGGAAAATGCACAGCACGTGACGTGTATTTCCAAAGATGTTGGATAAATTGGCATTAATCGGGCAATAGTTATTTTAGGATACATGAATGCACACTTAGAAGACTTTGACGGATATACAAATTCTACAGGGAGGGTGTTAGAAGAATTCTGCGATGCTCTTGATCTAGTGCTTGTTAACGCCCAAGTAATACGCGACGGAAAAATAACCTGGTAGAGAAGCCATTCGCTCTCAACAATTGAATACTGTCTAATGTTTAACAAATCGTGTAACAAATTATGACACATGAAAATAGATGAGAAAGGAACGAAATGCTTAGGAAGTTATCATAAGCGACTTAAAATAAAGTTTGATACAGCAAAACCAGAGAAACAAATTTTTGAACGAGAAATTGTATTGATCCTAAACGGTGCCCAAGTACGAATTGAGACCATAGTGTCCAGACAACTGGGAAGAGGATGGACATATGACGATTTAGTAAATACTTTTAAAAGAAAGTTAGAGAAGTTCAAAATCAAACAAAGAGGAAGAAGAAGAAGGAAACATACACTGAAAAGCTGGTGGGTCAGTGAAGTTAAGACGGCCTTAGCAGGGCGACAAGAGGCTTCAAGGGAACACAGATAGGCGAAGAAAAGGGGGTACACACCCGCTTAGGTAACATCGAAATAGAATGCATTTCAGGAAAAAAAAAAAGAAAAAGAGAGGCATCTGCTCTAATCCAGGCCAAGATTGGTAGGGCTGGAGTGCAGTAGATGATGGAGGTAAATCAAAATGATAGGAATGCAGCAAAAAGGTTCAGGAAGCACATTAATGTACAGAGAAGAAAAACAGAAGGGGTCTATTGTTCATTGACCACACAAGAGGAAATAAGTGTAGAGGGCGAAAAGGTAAGGGAATTTATTAGAGGAACCCTCGGAGGCAACATTCGCAGAACTTGAACCGAACGAGATTGGTCAGAACACAAACAGCAACACGGCACAAGACGAGACCGCTAACGAGACGGGAGAATGGGACCGAGCAGAAACAAAAGTACCTGCTAGAATGGCGACAGGCTCAGATGGCATAGGAATGAGACTAGTCAAGGCACAGAACCGGTTCCGAAGAGAGAGAAGTGTGTCCAACTGCTCGATCGGGACCACGCAGTTATGGGTCGCGTTTGCAGTGCGAGCTGCGAGGAGGTCCCCAAGGCGTTGATCGTCTGCAAACGCCTTCGCCTTCTCGTCTGCTTTTTTGCTCGGTGGATGCCGGGGTCACACTGCTCATACATCATACAAAAGACAGTCTACAAACATCAGTCCTTCGTGGTTCGAATGCCACGTACCAATGTCTCTCCTTGAACTCGTTGCCACGCAGCATTCGAAGTACGAAGATCGTGGTGTCTTGCGTTCGAATCTGTATGCAGTCTGTCTTTTGTGTGATGTGCAAGCAGTCTGAACCCGGCTTAAGTGTTGCTGTCGCCCTAGACACCCCCTCGTGGGACTCGGGAAATAGATGTACCCAAAAGGACAATGCAAATTATGCTCGATCTTTATAGCACACAGGTGCCATTGGTAAAGGTTGTGAAAGTGTTATTGCAGTGGCTGTAGCATCTTCCGCGAACCGTAGTCGAGGTGCCTCCGAAATAAATAAGAGCGTTCACGCTCGTATTAGTTATAATACATCAACTTATATTTATAAAAAAAAAGCGAAAAATAAAATTTATATTTGTATGGTTTTATTACGCAGCGTTGAGCGCTATTTGTTGGGGATCTTATACATTTAACGCTGCGGACTATACGCACCAGGTGCGATCTATCTAAGGAAAACTTTTTTTTTTTTTCAGCTAACATTTACTTTTGCGGGAACAAAATTTTTTTTAGATTCTTTTTGTTTTATTATAGACGGATGGAATCCTCTGTAGTGTAGAATACTCAAAGAACCCCCCAACATGTTCTCAGTTTTGCAATAGCTCGCTATATCTATAGTCTCATAAAACTCTTCTCCCCTTACCTTTGACGTATACATTGTTAATATTTTTGCATAATGTTTATTTTCTCGGGTGGTGACCAAAAGAACAATAAATAAACAGCAAGAAATAAACGTTTAATGTAGCGAACGTGCGCCCAAAAACAGAGTAGAAAAAGGATAGCGTCGCAGGCGTCGATAGCGGCGAAACAGCAGGATCAAACGCTGGGGCGAGACTGACCCCAGCGTTCGATGGGGTCAGCAAAGCCCCTTATGTACGCGCGTTGACTTCTGGAACAATCGGCGGCCTAGAACGTTCGGCGATTAGAACATTTGGAACTCGATCAGACGAAAATGTTCTCGAACTCACGAGAACGCATTGTTGAAAGAATAAATAAAAGAACATTCCACTGACTGGACTCGAAACTAGACTTTCCGCGCGACAGTCAAGAGCGATAACCACCCGGCCACGCACGCCTTTTTTAGAGCGCAGCTCTTAGGGGCCCGTTCCCGGCTTGAGCGGCGTCGCCGTCGGCGTCGGCGTCGCCGTCGCCGTCGCCGTCGGCGTCGGCGTAACCGCAACCCTCGTAACCCTCGTGAGGGTTACGAGGGTTACGAGGGTTAATCTCATGAGGGTTACCCTCACGAGGATCACGAGGGCCACGAGGGTTACTTACCCTCGTAACCCTCACGAGGGTTACGAGGGTTAGTTACCCTCAAAAGGGTTACCTTCACGAGGGTTACCCTCACGAGGGTTACTTACCCTTGTAACCCTCACGAAGGTTACGAGGGTTAGTAACCCTCGTGAGGGTAACCCTCGTGAAGGTAACCCTTTTGAGGGTTACGAGGGTTAGTAACCCTCGTGAGCGTAAGCTTCACGAGGGTTACCCTCACGAGGGTCACGAGGGTTATGAGAGTTACCCTCACGAGGGTTACTCACCCTCGTAACCCTCGTTACCCTCACGAGGGTCACGAGGGTTATGAGAGTTACCCTCACGAGGGTTACTCACCCTCGTAACCCTCACGAGGGTTACTCACCCTCGTAACCCTCACGAGGGTTACGAGGGTTAGTTACCCTCACGAGGGTCACGAGGGTTATGAGAGTTACCCTTACGAGGGTCACGAGAGTTACCCTCACGAGGGTCACGAGAGTTGCCCTCACAAGGGTTACTAGGGTTACCCTCACGAGGGTCACGATGGTTACCCAGGTCGTGACCCCCCCTGGGGTCACGTGACCTGGGGATACCCCCCGAGGTCACGTGACCCCCCGTTGACGTCATAGGCACTGATGACGTCGTCAGTGACGTCACTGATGACGTCACCGGCATCCGCATCGTCATCGTCATCATCACTGATGACGTCATTAGTGACGTCACTGATGACGTCACCGGCATCCGCATCGTCATCATCATCACTGATGGCGTCATCAGTGACGCTACTGATGACGTCATCGGTATCGTCACGTGGCCCCAGGTCACGTGACCCCCCGACGTCACGTGACGCCCCAAGGTCACGTGACTCCCACAAGGTCACGTGACCCCCAAGGTCACGTGACCCCCCCGCCCCCCGAGGTCACTTGAAGCCACCCCCCCCAGTACCCTTCCCTCCTCCTCCTCAAGAGCTGCGCTCTAATTCGGCGTTACAGGGAGTTGTAAACGGCTTTCATTTTTTTTTCTTTATTTAAAAGTTTTATATATACATAATAAAAGAATGGCAGGCTTTTTTTTTTTTTTTTGCAACCAGAGAAAACATGTTTTGCGTGGTTGCAGTGTCGCTCGGACAACGGCACGCACACCCGACCACGACCCGACCACGCACGCGGTCGCTTGCCGACGCGCGTGGCAGATATTCATTTGAGCGGCCTTCCCCCCTACCGTGATGCCCTGTGGGCGATGTAAATACACGAACAAACAAACAAATAAATAAATAAATAAATAAATAAATAAACAAAGAAAGAAAGAAACAAATAAATAAATAAATAAATAAACTCAACTGAGATGTTGAAGAAGTGCCGATGTGGCAAGCAATCATGAACCGTTTGTCTGAAATAGCACCTAAAGACCTCAGAGATAAGTAATGAGATTGAGGGACCGAGGTGCAAGCAGCGGAAAGCCGAGATACGCACGAGCAGGGTGCGGTACAGTTAGCACCCCCCTATGCAATCGCCGTTTTTTTCCCCTCTCACAGTCAAGAGGCTATTGCAGGATAACATAGTCTGTTGGAATTGGCTAACATGGGGTGCCCCGCGTCAGCACCTTCCTTGGTCGACTTAGGAGGCAAAACGGGCTGCTTGGCTCTGAGCTGTATCAGTAATATGCGAACATGTGTCAATGTTCGCGCTAACTATGTGTCCCGAAGTGTTGCACAGCACTGAGGTCTTTTAGCATGATCGCGACTGGATTCTGATTATGTAAACTTTTCAGCCAGTGCACAGTGGACGAAATTTTATCCAAAAATTCACAAAGTACCACCGCGTTTTAAATTTTCTGCCGAGGACACAAGTGTATTAGGGAGAAGAAAACAACCCAACTCACCGTCGCTGAGGAACACCAGCTTTGTCGACGTCTGCGAGAGCTGTTATCAGCGAACGTTAAGAGAAGGCAAACATTGCTGATAAAAGGATATGTAAGGGATGAGGATGTGTGCGTGGGGCGGGGTGGCGAAACCCTTCAAAGTCGGGTGGCCGCTCGCGCCACCTAGGCAGTGTTTTGAATTTTAACATGTAAATTATCATTGCATTAAGGTGAAGACTAATATTAGTGCTATCTCATAGCACATGTATAACATTCGCTATGATTCCTGAACTTTAGATTAGGTGGATATCCTATGCGCTCAGGTGCTCTGCACCTTTTGCGCGCCGTGTAACGAGGAAATAAATAAGAAAAAATAAATATTTCCGCTGAGGCCCGAGGGGTTATTTTAAATGGCTTTAACCACGCAAAGTTTTGTTCTTATACATCTAATAAAAAAAAAAAGAAAGATGAAAAACAGCTACAAATTTGACGCTCAGTCGCTATTGTACGATTTCGTTTTAAACCGCGAAACAAAAAGAGATAAAAGTTAAAAACATTCCGGAAAAATAATGCTGCGTCAATGGACCTTCTCCACATACCGACGGCACCAGGCGGTGGCTGCACGAACTAAAAATCGAGGAAGTGACCTACCTGCGCTACCAATCGATAATGGGAGCTACGCTACCAGTTTCTTCGCTCTCTGAGCAGCGGCGCTTGCCAAACGCGACTTTAAAGGGACCATGAAATGATTTTAAAATCGAGTTCCATCCACCGCACGTCGTAAAAGGTGTGAAAAAAAAACACAAAAACACAAAAATAGGGAGCCAAAAAAAATTATTTGCCATAGAACTTTTAAAAGAAAACTGGACTCTTTTGCGCCTTCCTTCCTTCGCCTGTTCACTACGATGCATCCGCGGAAATGGAGCACGTCAGCCAAATCCAGGTCGCCTATTGGGTGAGAGCCTACCTCACCAGCACCGCGATCGTAAACAATAAATAGCCGGCGAATGTTTCCTAAAAGTTTTGTTAAATAATATTCAGATCCACATTTTGTAGCATAATTAGAGATGTGTGGCGAAAATTGCCAAATTTGATAATGCTGAGAGCCAAGCGCCATCTATCGTGTGGTAAACGAAGCAACTACTGCGCGTGCGCAGTAGAGCGCCTGGGCAGGGCCGACAGTTACTTGGTTGGCGGCGACCGACGAACGTTTATTTTCTTTGTTTTCCTTCCTCTCAAAACTCTGACTGACTGAACGTTTATTTTTCTACGTGTTCTTCCCGCGCGTGCCGACTTCAAGCAGCAAGAAAACAGTACTTAAAACAGACCACGGCGAACAAGAACGCTGGATCCACCAACTCCGACGAAGCGAGCTGCTCAGAATATAGGCCTAGCAGGCATTCCGACTCGGCGCTGCTTCGTCGCAAGACCGTCTGCCTACGACCGGCTGGCGTGCTAAATGGAATATGCCCGCGCGACCCTTGTGGACCCTTCCCGTCCGTATTATAGTTTGATCGCTGACCTCAATTCTAGATTAAGAGGTGAGGTCAATCTCTTCCCCTTGTTTTCCGAGGCAGTGTTGACGAACACTTGTCGAAAAGGGTCTCGTCGATTCTATCTTCTTGTTTTGTGTGATATAGAGCTGAAATAAACGCCGTATGGATTACCTTCGTAACACGGTATGTACACTTTGTTATTGGTATGCCATTTTTATTCTGACAGACTGCACGTCACTGTCGAGCTATAACAGATCGTGGGAGGTATACGTACAACCCCGGTCCAACTTTCTTTGCCGAGTGTCGCGTCAGTATCGAGTTGCAATCGTAAAAGAACGGTCCCGAAGCGCTTACAAACAGCGCGAATACAGCACTTCCATCAAGCGCGCGCGTCTGCTCCGAGTGTAAACAGGTATTTACGTGGCTCTTGCTGACACTCGTAGTTCAAACGTATCTTTTTTAACGTCGGCTCGCTCCTGCATCTCAGAGGCCGTGAAAAACGCCATCTACGTCGCTTTGCAAACGACTGACACGGGCCGGCCCTTCTGCCAACAATGACGGGGTGGTTGACTTCTGGAGTCTTCACCGGAAGACTCGCTGCACTTCCCAACAGGCATACCGGCGTATGGGACTACTCCCATGCTGTCGCTGTAGCACAACATATCTCATTGAATTTCGCTCAGCTGCGATGCGGCGATGAGAGGCGCCGATTCAGGAAATACGCCGGTGACATCAGCGCAGTAAAACCTACCGGCGCACCCCAACTCGTTGCCGCTAACACTCCCATTCTGCTACTGCCGAGAGAACTTCCGGTTCCGGAAACGGCCTACGTCACGGCTTGTTTTGCGGTCAGTTGGAGAGAATGAAAAAGTCGATATTTCAATAATTTTTTTGTGTAGAAGTTAGTAAACCGAGACGAAAACGGATGCCTGTTCGGCATTCAGTGAACATTGACGGTTTAATGTAAAAGTTATCTGGAAAAAGTAAAAAGGTCATTTCATGGTCCCTTTGAAGAGGGGCATCCGTGGCGTCCACCCAAATGTCGTGCTTTCCTTTCCGTCGACGTTCTTTTTTTGTGTAACACAATTATATATATGCTGCAGTTACGTGTTCTACTCGCTGATATACAGCCTCCTTCCGATTTTCCTCGATTTTTCGTTCCGATTTCCGCCGCTTGGCATCGGGCGCTCGCGCGTGCGCAGAACGCTTCTCGGAAAAGGTCCATTCTTGACCAGAACGAAACACGTCTATAGGGTGGTTCAAGTCACCAGGCTCGATCTAAAATGGACCGTAAAAATCGACGCCTGCAGGTATCGATCTAAACTTTTCGTCAAAGGTGGACTTCGGGTCGGTTTTTTCTTGTAAACTTACAAAGCGTAGCTCTCTTTCTATAAAAAATAAGCCCCAGAAACTTGCCAGGGTCTACGGCGGGCAGCAACGCAGACGACAGGGGTCCAGTAGCAGGGTGTGTTTGGAGTTCATATTGATAGATGGCGCTACCTCCTTATCGCGACCACCGTGGTTTATTAAAATGAATATAATCTTTTTGAAATGTACCTGCGATTAAAAAAATTAATGCGAACAACAAAAGCAAAACTTAAAGTAAAAAAAAAAAAAATGCGTCTCCATAACGGCGGCGCTTTTGCTGCCAACGGATTTCGTCTGCGTGTCGTCTGCTATCTTTCGCTGGTCGGCTGCACCTTCAGACGCTGCTCCCGACGCCATCTATCAATACGAACGGCAAACACAGCCCGCTACTGGACCTTGTCCTCTGGGTCGCCACCCGCCGTAGTCCCTGGCAAGTTTCTTGGCCCTATTTTTTACTAAAATATATCTACGCTTTGTAATTTTACAAGAAAAACCCGATCTTGAAATACACCTTTGACGAAAAGTTTAGACGGCTGCGTGCAGGCGTCAATTTTTACGGTCCATTTTAGATCGAGCTTGGTGACTTGAACCACCCTATAGATCTCAAATTTTTTTTTTGTTGTCTTTTACCTAAAATTGTTGATACCATGTTTTGAGATTTGGGCGATCGTCACAGGTCGCCCATTTGGGTGTTTCATCAGGCTCAGATACCTTTTGCACGACAAGAAAACTTTGTACATGCTTTTGACCTACAATAAAAAAGTGAAATGACATTCATAGACATATGTTTTTGATTTTAATCATTAAAAAATGCAGAACGTATCTTCCTTGACGATAATTCACCTGGGTTAGGGGACTATGATTACGTTCAATTTAATGACATGTTGAATAAAAGATATATAAAATAAAAAAGGTTCAACATGCACCTTTTCAAAAACTAGATACCACGTTGTCAGTTATAATTATCTTATCTAAGTACAACTTTGAACACGAGAGAAAACTCTAAAATTGCAAATTTTAATATCGATTTCCTTAAAAATGCCATCTTTTATTTATTTTTTCGCACGAAGAGCCTTTGGTATGGGGTCCAAAATATAAAATAAAATTTAGATGTCGTACATGGTTTGGATGTATTACGCAGTACGTTTGAAAAGACAATGTATATTTGAATCTCTATTCCAAGATGTAAAGCTAGGGTCACCAACATTTTTCCTGCCTGATTAATAATTATTTGTTGGCCCTTAGGCAGTGCTGGCGGTAACGCGTAACTTTTTTCCGTAACGTAATAACGTACTGCTTACTTTTTCAAAACGTAGCGAGTAACGTAGTTAACATTGCTTATTTTAAGTGACGGGTAACGTAGTTACCTTAACCGTTACTTCTTCCCAAGACTTAAAAAATTGCACATCCATTTTTATCGTGTGTTAGTCGCCAAGTCATGCCAAGTTTTAAGTTTTGTTTTGTTTGTCTTTGCGTTTTTTCTCGAAAGTACTTAGGGGAAACCGTAAAAAAAAAAAATGAAGTAATAGTGTTCAGTTTTTGCATGAACATAATTCTTGAAATATGACGCTTATGCCTACCTGTACCGTTAAAACTGCAAAACGCGTTATTCATAGTTAAAAAAAAAGTAACGCAAAAGTAACGTGCGTTACTTTTTATCGGTAACGGTAACGCGTTCCTTTTATTTGCAAGTAACGAGTAACGTATTTCGTTACTTTTTTTTGGGCAACGCCTACAACACTGCAATATGACAATTTAGATTAAACCTTTCCTGCAAAACTAATTCCAAAACATTATTTTATTTGTCTCCTGCCTATCATTTAACAAACAAGAAAAGTAACGTCTTATTTCAGGCAGACCAGAACACGAAAGAAAAAGTAAAACAAGTTTTTTATTACCTTAAAAATCAAGCTGTTCTTGTTAATTAAATTGTACTTCCAAAGTTTAAGTTTGCAGTTGTGTACGTTCCTACGTCACATCGTGCAATAATGGTCCGGGTCATTTTTTTTTTTTTAGATTTCTGTAAAAATATATGTTAAGTCATTCTTTGTTGAGAAGCACGCCGTAGCTCATTTTCTTCCGGAGATACAACATTTCGAAGCTCGAGTAGTGGACATCTCCAAGGCTTCGCTATAGTACGTTGCACAAGTCGTCCATTTTACGTCGAAGGGTGCACGTACGTAGTAACAATTTTTTTTACTTATTTTATTAAAGTTTTACGACATGTACACAAAATATAAAAATTACATTAAATTATTTCTCTGCAAAAAAAAAAGAAAAAAGTGTCGAAGCACGAAAAAGTGTCGAAGCGCGTGAGTGGGCGAGGCAGCTTCGAGAGAATGCGGTCGCAATCTCACCCCGTGGTGTTTCTGCTGCAGATTTTTACGTCCTTTCTGCTGCCGGTGGACTTCTTCAGCCGGACCAGCTTGCCAGGATGCCTGCCTCGACAACCCACTTCGTTCGTGGTTTGTGACCTGTTCAGCGAACATTATTTAGTTTACCTGAACTTTTCTGCTTCAATTCCTCTTGGACGGTACGCCATCTCATCGCCATAGACATCGACGGAAGCTTCACGACCCGCCCCCCTCCTTGGCACCGAAATTGCCGGATTCGCCAGTGGGCAGTGTTGCCAGATTGGGCTATATATAGCCAAATTGGGCAACATTCTTTTTCTAGCTGGCGTCAAATTTTTGTGGCTGGCTATGTGGCTATTTTGGGATATTTCTAAGAATGCGGCGAACTTAGGTTGAACCTCAAGTTCGACGCCGAACTTTAAGGTTCGGCTAGTTAATTTTCAAACTTTTAATCAATTTCGAAAAAAAAAAATTGTTTCTCTTTTGGCCAGTCAAGACGAGAGAGAGGAAGGAGAAAGGCTTCAAACTTCTACAAACTTCGGGGTTTTCAACATGCGCAGTGAAGCAATGCCTGCAGAGTTCATGCGGTCTCCCTACAGCGCAGTGGAGCAGACCAAACAGATTGCACTATTACCACAGGCCCGGTAGCGCGCCTTCAACCCGGACGCGCATGGCTCTGCCCCGGCGTAGTCTGAACTCTCCAAATGCAGCTTTGGTGCCCATTGTGAGAATTCTTAGGCACCCAAGTTTATGAAAATGAGAAGTCTGCAGTTTTACCGCGAAACAATTGATTACCTTCCAGTCGTTGTCCATCCCAAGAAAGGACAACAGAATCAAAAATAGTGTGAAGACGAATGGCTGAAACTAATATTCTTCAGAAAGAAAAAGAGACGGGTGGGATATTAATAAGGACCTGAGATATTGGGGCTCTGGCATGAAATACCCAGTGTTCTGGCTGTTCTGCTTCTGTATTTCGTTATTTTGCTGTATGATCATATCTCCCGGGCTTCACAATAAATCTGTCTGTGTGTTTTGCACTTCTGAAAATGTACACAAAAGGCGGTGCATCTGAGGGTTGAAACAGAGATTGCAACGTGTATTGTACGAGTGTGAGAAATTGGCAATATAAGGCTTAACAATCATTACTTTTAGTCTTGGCTATTTGAGGCTATATTTATTTTACGGCTTTGGCTATATTTGGGCTATACCTCCCAGTCGTTTGGCGTTTTTTTGGTGGGACCACCTGGCAACACTGCCAGTAACCGAGGCAGCTTCGAAAGAATGCGGTCGCAATCTAACCCCGTGGTGTTTCTGCTGCAGGTGGGTAAACTACAACATTTTTCAAAAGTGAAATGTGATTATCTTTGCATTGTAGTGCTGCTTCGCCCAGAAGTGCTGTGGTGTTGCATAGCTGATTGCTTTGATGCATTGTGCTCTTTGGTGCTACTTCTGAGCGGAGATGTCGAGCTTAACCCCGGTCCTCGCACGACTTCCGTAACTGAAAACCCCATTAAGGACAACCAGAGCAAGCAGATGGACGAAATGCTATAACTACTTCAGGATGTTAATGCCCGAACTCTCAAGTTTGAGACAGGTCAAGCCAGCTTAGTAAGCTCCATTGATAACGCAAGGAAAAGCCAGCAGTCGATGGAAGATAAACTAGCTGACGTGAATAAAAGACTCGTCAATGTAGAAACGAAAGCGTTGAAGCTCGACGAATGGCAGAGCGAACTTGAAGCCACGCAGCGCGTTGCCGATGAAGCCAGGAAAGAAAAGACTCTTCTGCGCTCGCGCCTTGACGAATTAGAAGATAGAATCAGGCGAGATAACTTAATCTTTCAGAAAATAGAGGATTCCGATCGTGAAACATGGGCTCAATCGGAGGAGGAGGTAAGAACGGTGTTGTCTCGAGCCATGAACTTGCATATTGACGTGGAATGTATTGCTCGGGCGCACAGAATAGGCGCCATCTCTGCTAGCCGTTGTCGTCCGCTAATTGTGAAATTTGCAAACCTAAAGGCTCGTGATAACATTTTGAATTCAAAATCAGTACTAAAAAGTAGCTGTGTTTTCGTAAACGAGGATGTTTTGCCGGCAACCCGTCACGCGCGACGTAAGCTAATAGAATTCGCGAAGGGTGCGTATCCCAATGTTGCACTTACTTTGCGTTATAACAAGCTTTACGTCGACAAAAAGGTCTTTGTTTATTGTTTGGAAACCGACTCCGTCGTTCAGCTTGGGGGTCATCAGGAGGCCGTAGCGAGCGCTTCGACTAATAGGTGATCTTCTAGCCTTGCACAAACATCGTCTTAAGCAGATTAACAGCAATAACAGCCATCGTCCTCCTGTTGAACAACCTTCGATTATTTTTACTTATATACGGAGTGTCATAAAAAACCGCGACGCACTTAATGCCGTTTTAGAATCGTCGTTTTTCTGATTTAGTTATTCTCGCAGAAACGTGGCTCTCTGCTAAAATACGTGACAGCGAAATTTTCTCGAGTGGTAAGCGCTTCATTATGTATCGCTATGATAGAAAATTCAGATCCGGTGGAGGTGTGTTAATTGCTGTATCTGAGAATATGATATCTCTCTGTGGGAACATTTCAACTAATCTTGAGTTTCTTTCTGTTTGCGTTAGTGCAAGCCATAAACGTATAGTTTTTTGTGTTCGTTATAGACCGCCGAATTATTCTGCTACCTTCCCAAATGAGCTACGCGACGTTCTTAATTTGATTTTAACCAGGCTTCCCGACTCTCCCGTCTTTCTCTTGGGAGATTTTAACTATCTTAGTATTTTGTGGACTGGTGTGTGTCCCTCTGTTCACCCCAATTCGTCAGAATGTCTCGATTTTCTAAATGTATGCGTTGATTTCAACTTAACTCAGCTTGTCACAAAGCCTACACGTGTTACAGCCACAACTGCCAGTTTGCTTGGCCTTGTATTAACTTCCTCACCCGATCTTGTTTCTGAAATTTCTCATCTTCCTAAGCTCAGCGATCACTGTACGTTACACATCACCTTAAAGTTACCTGTAGTTACTCCCTCGAAAGGAACCAAATTCATTCGAGATTATAAGAAAGTGAATTTTGATGCCATTAACAATGAACTCCCTCTCTTTGTGGATGGCTACATCGATTCTTTTTCACAACGGTCAGTTCAAAAAAATTGGGACCTTTTTAAAAATATTGTTAAATCACTCACGGATACATACATTCCGCTTCGATCGATAACGTCCCACACTAATTCTTTTTGGTTCAATGTCCAACTCAAGCGGCTTTCCAATAAGAAAAAAAACAAAAAAACGTTTGTTTAGGGCCGCTAAGTCCTCTAACAAACCGGATCGCTGGTCAGCCTATCGCGACCCTCTTGTGGGGTACAAACCTGCTATTCAAAGCGCCAAACATTCTTTCTTTAATATCACCTTTCCGACATTACTAGCCATTAGTCCTAAACAATTTTGGAACACTGTTAACAGCAAAAACAAGTCGTCTATTTCGCTTTGTTTTGACGGTTGTGCGATCCCCAGTGATGTATGTGCGGAGATCCTGAACAATGTTTTTGCTGACTCATTTTCAAATTTTGTCAATCCACCATCCTGCTTACTCCAGGAATATAATTTTATACCTATGGACCCCATTGTAATTGACCCCACTGGTATTGTTAAAGGAATAGAAAATTTAAAACTGTCTTCTTCAGCTGGTCCTGATAATATTAACTAAAAGTTCTTGAAAAACTCAATTATGTATTCATCTATTATATTTTCTAAACGATTTTCTCAGTCGCTTGAACTTTTCATTTTACCTGACTACTGGAAGGTAGCCAGGGTGATTTCATTACACAAAAAAAGGTGATAAGCATTCCCCCCTTAACTTTCGACCCATCTCGCTTATTAGCATACCATGTAAATTACTAGAGCATATAATATACTCCCAACTGGTGAATTTCCTGGAGTCGAATTTGTTTTAACAAGGGCCAACGTGGTTCCCGGAAATTTCATTCTTGTGAGACACAGCTTTTGTCATTTACTAACGATCTTCATTCCATCCTTGATTATGGGTCCGAAGTTGACTGTGTTTTTCTAGATCTAGTAAGGTTTTTGATAAAGTTTCTCACCAATTGCTTTTATTAAAACTTGACAAATTAAGTATTTATCCTAACGTAGTTGAGTGGATAGCCTGTTTTCTAATTAACCGATATCATTTTGTTACTGCTAATAAGAACACGTCTTCCCCCACTTCCGTCACATCGGGTGTTCCTGAAGGATCCGTATTAGGCCCTCTACTGTTTCTCATTTACATCAATGACCTACCTAATTGCGTCTCATCATTAATTAATATTTTCGCTGACGACTGTGTAATATATATAAAATCTACTAACTACTCTGATGTTTTAAAGCTCCAGACAGATATTAATGCTGTGTACCACTGGTGTGAACTTTATAGAATATGGAACTTAAGTAAAGTTATGAGAATATCACGGTAATAGTCCTAATATGTCCTTGTACCATCCCAACAACGTCCCTTTGGCCCTTGTTTCTTCTTATAAATATTTGGGCGTTCACATTACTTGCAACCTCTCATGGAAACTGCATGTTGAATATGTCATCAATAACGCTAACCGCATGCTAGGTTACCTGAAAAGAAACTTTGCTCTTGCACCGTCAGCCTTAGAATTGACACTGTATAAATTTCTCGTTCGCTCTAAATTAGAGTATGCTTCTTCTATCTGGGACCCCAGTCAGTTTAATCTAATTAATGTTCTGGAAGCGGTCCAAAACCGTTCTGCCCGTTTTATTCTATGTAACTGTCACCGCACTGCCAGTGTAAGCTTCATGAAAATCACCTTGTCCCTGCCTAACCTCTCTCCGACGAAAAGTTGCTCGTTTGTGTCTTTTTCAAAAGATCTATCTTGCTAACCCGTACATAAAGCAACGTCTTTTTATCCCACCGTTCTACATTTCACCTCGCATCGATCATCGCCTCAAAGTTGGAATTTGTAAATGTGATACCAACGCATTTATACTATCATTCGTCCCTAAAACTTCTTTGGAATGGAATCACCTTCCGACTTCCGTAACTTATATTATTGATACCCAAATGTTTAAAAATGCTATAAACACATCTTTACTGTCCTGAGCCGCCATGATACCTTATGTACTCTGCCCTTTTGTTTCTTTTTATATGTTATTTTGTTACTCGCACTCCCCTCTTTAATGCCGATTGGCCTTGAGGGCATTTAAATAAATAAATAAATAAATATATAAATAAGCACTTTTTAGGGACACATTCACAAATTGTTTACCAAGGAACTACTTCATTTGAAACGACGCAAAATTTACTATTATTGTACATTTTGTTGCTTGTTACTACAGTTTAACAGCTTTCACCAGTGAACGTTGTTAAACATCGCTATATTTAAGGCCCAAACCTCCGTTCCATAGCAGGTTAGTAAAGACGAGCGACGATTCTAAACAAAATAACAATCGAAAGGAATGTAGAGTGTGTTCAAAGTTCCCCAGTAATCCAGTTGCGCTTATATATTTAAAATACGCCCGCCTTGTCACTATATGAAAATGACCCGTGGTACATCTTTACGAGCGGTTAAAAACATTCAAAACGTAAAGTTTAAAGTATGTGGGCTATGAAAGTTTTATTATTATTATTATTTCCTCTGCCAAACAGCTTTTACGTGTATTTTTATTTTTATATATTTCGAGCGTGTCGGTAATGTTTTGAACGCAGAACAAGCATTTTCGCACATATGCATGAGCACAAAGAATAAAGCAGTGCTTATTTATTGCTGAGCACGTTTTGCGACTTGGTTTAGACCGCACTTTACTCTGGAGTCAAATCGAGTAAATTTTGAAACACGGCTTGTGTGTACTCGGCGTGGATGAGCGCCATGTTCCTCTACCACGCTTTTCCACGTGATAGTCACGCACTCTTCCGGCGCCGTCGACGATGCAGCCGTGCTCGTCATGGCCCATTCTCGAACATCACGGCACGCGCGTTCCATATTGATAACTGTATGCGGGACGACCTTACCGACACTGAACTATGGTGCCTGGAGGGCGTCTTCGACTGGTGTGTTTAGGGTCCTATGCTGCCCATACATCAAAAGTGGTCCCGAAGTGGCAACAAATGACGTCACAGAAGCCGAAGTGTCGTGCTGTTGCATGTCGCGATCCTGGCTCTTGGTCGTAGAAATGCTAACAAGAAGCTGCGAGTAGCACTACCGAACGCGAGTGTCGCTGTCGTTACGGCGACCCAACTTCTTTTCTGCCGAAGCTTTCGTGGGCTGCCACATTGGAGAGCGACCTCCAGCAGAACAGGCGTCTGCCACATCAACCACCGCTGCTGGGACACCGCCAGGATCGCGAGCGGCGGCAGCATGACTCTTCAGTGACGTCATAAGGCGGAAAACGAGGGACCACTTTTAGGGGCGAAGCTCCCTAGGGTCTAGCCTTGTCCGGCGTCCGTGCTCACATCGATTGCCATCCCATCTGTCTTCTTAAAAAAAAAAAGAAAAAAAAAATGTTTGCGCAGTCGACAGGATTCGAACCTGTGCGGGGAGTCCCCAATGGATGTCTAGTCCATTGCCTTAACCACTCGGCCACGACTGCGGGACGAGTAGGGGGCTCTGAGATGTGTTAGGAACTCAAGAGCTGGGGATGTCATGGATGAAACGTTGCATGTAGCCGCTCAACGTCTATACAAGAGAGGGCGCTGCGGTCAAATGCGTATATAATCGCGTTAAACTTTGCATGCATTGGTTGAACGTTTATAGACCGGATTGCGCTGCGGTCAAATGCTCAAATGCGTATATAACCACGTTCCACACCACACATTCTCTTTGGGGGAGGAAGTGGCCGAGTGGGCTAACGCGTCTCAGCTCGGAGCGTGGAGCGAAAGCTTGCGCTGGGAACCTCCTGGGTTCGATCCCCGCCGCCCCCGCCCGTTTCGATCTGGATGAGTTTCGTACCGGCACGCGTTCGTGTGATCACTACTGCGTGATGCACGTTAAAAATCCCAGGTTAGCGGTTGTACCGCACTGGCTAAATTTCTCATCTACAGCTAAGAGACCGATTACCCGTTGAGGCGCATCTCCATCAAGGCTGTATAAACATAAAGAGCAAGCCAATTTTTTTACATTCTCTTTCTGACATGGTCCGTTGGCTTAAGCGGTGGAGATGCGTTCCCACGGCTTCTAGCGGATCCAAGCTGATCCGCTAGAAGAACCACTGGCTCTGCATTTCACCGACCATGAAGCAGTAATAGTGAAGTCTAAACGTAATCCGGAACTTAGCACTACCTATGAGCAATAAAAAGAGATCAGCACCATCAGCTCTACCTATGAACAAAATCAGTATCATCAGCACCACCAGAGCGTCGCCCCAATCAACATCATTCACAACGTGGAGATGCGGTCACATTTTGGACGCGGTAAGCACACCAGTCGGAGACGCGTTCCAGGCACCATAGCTGAACGGAAACACGGCGTCCAGAAGCAGGCCTTATTGGATATCTGTGGGTGCAGTCCCCACCATAAACTTGCGTAGAATGGCGACCTCGGTGTCGGTGCCGAAGTTCGCCAGTGCGGCTAATGCTTGGACGTCCGAGAAATTCACGCAGGGATTCTCCGGCCTTGTTGTTTCCTCATCTGAAATCGAAGTTGTTGCAGGTCTCGTTGATCGGCTGTAAAACTTTTGCCTCGAGGACTCTGACGGTCTCGCTGTACACGTCGGGGGACGCTTGTTGAACTAGCTGACCTTCTCCCACCGGTGAGGTCGCTTGAAACCGGTCCGACGGGAGCTAGTAGAAGAGTCATGGACGCGCTGACCTTCGACCCCCAAGCAGTTGAGAAGCTTGGCCTGGCGTCATTCGGTGGAAAATGCTTGGGCGCGCCTCTGCTGAGTGCAAGTCGTCTGCTTCTTGAGCAGGAGTTGCTGTGACGTCAGAACGACACCGAGCTCTGATTAGCTTTGATTAAAAATAATAATAATAATAATAATAATAATAAATCTTTTTTTCGGGGTTTAAACATCATGATTAACTATCCAGCTCGCCTGCGCATTTACTGTCTTTGCATTACTGATACGCATCACAGACACGGCGAACACGCGTGTGCGTTAAGTACGCGGGAATTCTCTATGAACTCTCCTGTCACTGGGACGGCAGCAGAACGCGGTCGCAGCGCATTCGCCCTTCGCAGGCCGATATAAAGGCAAGCACCCGGCACCCTTGAACTCGGGTGTCACGGGAACCGATATCGCGCGCAAAAATCACATACAAAGAAAAAAAAAAAGAAAAAAATGCGGGAACGAGTTAGGAATTTGCATGTTATGAGAAGGGATACCCCGGATAGTGCGGATGCTGCAGATTGGCGTGTCGCGGTGCGATAAGCACGAGAGAACCCACGGCGAGCACGCTTGTCGCGTACCGATACCGCAAATCACGCAGTTAATTGTGATAAAACCACGGGATGTGTGCTTTCTCGGGGGCGGGCGTGAGTAAAAGACTTTACGGTATCCGCGATTTAATCCGCGTGTGTGTTGTATTTCGGATACACGCACTCATGCTCAGTGCCATCCTGAAGAAAAAGAAAGGTAAATGACGAACAAAATGCATCGAGGCATCGTTTCGTTGTTAGTCAGAGTTCTGATGGGTACTCTGACAAAGCGGCCTTGTGCCACTTTCGGAGATCAGGCCTACACTCACGGCCACATCGGTATGGTGGTTTCATAGCATTAGGGACTTGTATAGCAAACCGTTGACAGTGTTCTGCACAACCGGAGTCTTGGAAGCATGCCCCGCGGTCACGGTATCACTTGGCGCGCACTTAAAAGCATGCTTCAAAAAGGCTCCGGTGCACTTTTAGCAAACCGTTAACGCGCGGTTCGCGTTAACGGTTTCCTAAAAGTTCCTACTGGTTCAGAATTACCTAAACAAAGACAACACGGTAAACCACTGTGGCCAATAAAAGAGAGTACTCCAATAAATATAGCCTTACAAATTAAAAAAAAAAAAAAAAACTTGTTCGGTTAGGTTTGGCGCAAAATGCTCTTGAGAGCAGGATGACGCAGCGAAAGTGGATTGGCGCACAATTGCGCAATTGGCGCAGCGCTTTCACCCTTGTATATTTTTTTACATAAATATGAAAAAGAAATATGACCCGGACCGTCATTGCACGATCTAACGTGGAAATGCCCTATTACGACCTTCTTTCTAAAGGTGCACTTGATTAAAAATAGAAAGTGTTGGCAACTTTTTTTTTATATTATATAGCCGTTCGGGCGTATCCCGCGGGTATTCGCGTCTCCAGCAAGTTTCTCGCCCTCCCGCGGAGGAAACGGGAAGCGCACTAGTGAGGGTACTCTTCTGCTAAGCGGACACGGCGGAACTGCTGGCAATCATGGGTCGCGAAATGTCATTTCCTAGTGCAAACAACACTCTTCACTGGCCCAATGTAGTGCTGCAGCCGGCATGGGATTGTACCTTACTGGAGAGTTTTAGTATTGCGCATAGAAAGAAAGACAGGCGGTGCGCGTCTGCGTTAGAGTTGCGTCCTCCGCGCCACGTCGTCGCCATGCTCCAGTCCAAGACCGCAATTTTGGACTCCGCGCACGCGCAGTGTGGAATACGCAACGCTAACGCAAACACACAGTGCTTGCGTCCGCTCGTATACGCAATACTAAAACTCACTGCTCTTTCACCGGTTTCCAGTGTTAACGAAACGTGCTGCAGTGAGCTGACGTGCAAGCGGGCAGGCGTTCCTTTGAACTGGAGAGCCTGAGATTGGCAAAACGTCGGCCCGTAAAAAATAAAGAAATTAAATATTATAAAAAAAATTGGTCATTAAAAAAAATGGACATTTGGCCCGGAAGGATTGGAGAAGACTTTGGAAGTTTTGCCGATTGTCGAAAGTCGCGACTTTAAAAGCACCATAATGACGCTTTACCCAGAATTAATGTACTTTTACATGGATTTCTCAGATTAGCTAAAATATTTTAATTCATTTTAGGCTATTCTTATTTTATATCTTGTGAATTCCAAATTCGCACCAGTGATGATAATTTTTAAACTTTTGATCGCCATACGTTTTCGCGCGTTTGAAATTAGATCATAGGCAACAAATTATATTATAGCATGAAAAACTACGTACAAAAATATCTTAATTGTATTAGTATTATTATTAATACAAATTCCGGCATTGTAAGCCCTCGGTAAAGGCCATGATCACGAAAATACACAATTTAACCAATAGCCTTAACAAAAATTTCTCATTGTTTTCTTTTTAGCATATGAAAAACTCTAACATCGTTATCAAGAAAGGCAAACAGTCAAATACTGGACTTTAATATTAAGCCCTGTGCGTCACACGTTGCTTCAAGAAACACATGCGCACTTCTGCTGTCTTGACTCGGATTGCGTCTTTGAGTGAGAATAGCGTTTCTTAATTCATACATTTCTTGAACATATTCTAAAGTCATCACACATGACGATAATTTGTAACATTTGGATTGATTCTGTTATTCTAGTGTTGGGAATAATGTTAAAGCATCTAATCAATTAAATACGTCAAGACACATTAAAAGGCTCGCAGCTCATTATTTCACGTGACAATTATCTGAGCGAGAAAAGGCAGCAAGAACACACAAATATCACCACTGATTCCTTCAACAAATACAATATTCTATGTTAACTCTAAGGTGCATGAAATACCCTGTCTTTAAAGTGATACTGAACTCTCCAAATATTTTCAAGTGCCTCGATCGGACACGGATGTCACAAAATACAGTCTCACGAACAATTTCTTTAGCTCGATAATTACGCTGCGAGACATATCTTCAGTTATGGAAGAATCGAAAATTAACGCCTATGCCGATAACTTAAATCCAAAATAGAGGTTCGTTTCGGACTCATTCCGGAATTAAAACGTGCCTCCTGGCGTAAATATTACGCTAAACACCGTTTTTGTTTTCAGGATAAAGAGGTGTCATGCGCTCATAACACCCTAGCTTCCTCGTATAAGCGGGAATAATTTGTGTTACTCAATGAAGCCAGCACACTAGGCAGGGTCAGCGACTGGTATATCGGCACGCATCTCGGGCCCTCACTACAGCCGCCATTTTGAAAAACGAGTGGCGGCGCCTATAGTAAATTGGAGTCGCGAATATAGTTTGTGGGGTAGTTATAACTTATAACGTACATCTAGGTAATAGTGGGGAGCGTTATAAAGGTGTTTTCGGGGAATAATGTGCTTAAAGAAAACAAAGCAAAAAAAAAAAAAAAAGAAACACGCAAGGATTGAGGCAAGTAGAAAAAGGACAAAGCGCACTCTCAACTCAAGTTTATTTAAAGTATTTATAGCTATCAACAAACATTGAGATTGAGGCACAGCCCGCATTTTAGATATTCGTATTCAATTGTTGACAAGTCTAGGGACGTGTCACTAAAGCATGTTTTTTTTTCTTCTCTCCTAAACTCAAACGTCTCATGAAGTTCCCTTCACGCCTTATCTTTATAACGTGCAAAAGCTTAGTGTCACTGAAGGCAGGGGTGTATGAGCAAGTGCCACAATGAATGGCAAGGTGTCCCGATGGAGGTCACCTATAGCATATCTATATGGCAGCCCACACGGCGTTGAAATCTGATACCTCTGTGGCGCAATAATTTAATCTGCTGTTTAGTGCCGGCGGGTGAACGATGTGGTATCGAGAGCTCGCGCTGGCGACTCAGCGTTTTTTGAAGAGCTGGCACGGAGTGGTCGCTCTTCAAAAAAGATTATCTCACGGTGACCTGAGGGTGATCCCGATACCCTCATCCATATCTCAGGGACGGCCACAATGGAGCAACATTACCAACAGTATTGGCAGCCTATTACCAACTAGGTTTTTTCTTGCGCTTCAACACGAATGAAGCGAATCGAGGCGGGGTTCATATATTAGATAACCGAAGTTGGCATATTGCTTACCAGCTAGCAATTCGAGTGACGCAGACGGGCTCGATAAATGGCAATGAAACAAAGAGTTATTAAAACGTTAAGTGCACCGAAGATAGGATTATCTTCTTGAAGTCCTGACTAAGTTAATGTCATAACAGCGCCGGCGTATTTAAGGACCAGTAAGATGCAGGGCAAACAGACTCTTCTCCGAGCCCTGAAGCTAAACCCATCTGGAGCAGCCATGCGTGTGATCGTCTTCGCCCTCCTGCTAACTCCATCGTTGGCCTCGTGGGAAAAGGGTAAGCAACATCTGGTACCACCAGAATCACGGGGATAGCAGCAGAGTCCGAAGAGAGTCTCAACAGAGGGTGGAAATGGGTAACATAAAGAGGGCTTCTGAAACGAAGCTTCGAAACATAAAGTGGAATACTTAAAGGGAAGATGGGGCACTTCTACATTTGAGAAAAAACGCTTGAATTGCGTTCATTTGGCCTTTAGATTAACATATATCAAAATTGTATTTCAATGCGACGCGCCGGAGAGCCATACGAGCAATTTCAAAATGGGACTGAAGTCCCGCCTCCCTAGCCTTGGGCAGCCAAAAGAGCCGTCAATGACGTCACGGACAGCGACTGTCTTTCGCGTTTTTCTCGCGTTTAACAATACTTGCGCAGGAAATGGTTTGGGTATTCGGGTTCACGGGGTAAAAATACACTAGAATTCACTTCTAACTCATTTTTTTCCAAGCTCCGTAGCTTCCCTTTAAGCCAGCGAAACAGGATACCGCCGTTTTAAAGTCGAGAATATTGCCAGTGCCTTTATGAAACATAAAAAAAAATATATTAAAAAACAGCTGAGAGTGAAAGAAAAAAAATTTCAGATCTGGAATGAAAATATTAAGTCCCGCGGGTAAACTGCATTTACATTTTATCGCTTTTGCTCCTGAGTATAATTTGGCTTACAAGCGTATAAAAGTTTTAAGTGTTTTTTTGTTTTTGTTTTTCTTAACTTGCGACTAACTCAATCAAAAGTTATAAGTGATTTTTTGAAAATTTCAATGTTAAAATGGCGGCCGACGGAGTTTTCGAACACATGGGGTTCTATGGCACCAGAAACCGAAGACGGGCAGAAATGGGCTCCATTTTCCCATTGAATTTTTTTAGAAAATCACTTTAACTTTTGATTAAGTTATCAGATCGGGCTGAAACTTTGACATCTGGTTGTGACCTCTAGCGCTACCTTTGGACCGAGAGTGAGCGTTCGGCGATGCCTAGTTTATTTTGGCGGTAAAAAAGACCGTGTAAATTTTCTCTTATGACACCCTGTAGAGTGATATGGTCGGTGGCCCGTCTTCAAGTTAGTTGCTACCCAATCAAGTTGTGCCGAGAAATGCTCCACCGCCATGATTTTGTTACTTATGTAGTTAATTATTTATTCTAGGTACCATTCAACACCCGAAGGCACTTCAGAAAGGGGGTCCGTAATGCAATCCATCTGAAACCTATATACAGATATAAAACAAAGTTTAAGCATGAAATGTAACACATCCTTAGAAAAAAACAAAAACAAAAAATAATCGTTATACAATGCTACAAAAAAATTCAATATTTTTAGTCAACAAGATGCAATCAGTCTTTAATAATTACAAAAAATAAAGAGTTAGCTTGAATGAGATTACATGAGATTTGTAAGTGAGCAGTCCCACTGAGGAGTAGTGAGGTGAAAGAAGTAGTATGGGAAAATGCTTAAGTACTGAAGGGTATGGTCTACCGTGCGTGATATAAAATGAGGAGACTCAAACATAGTTCAGTGTGTATGCCCGTTTTCTTATTGAAAAAAGAAACATATGAAACAGGTTTAGGCGAAAACCGAACCTATGACATTTTTTAGGTTTCCATCCAAGTGTGTCTTTAAGGATACCCGAGCTTATGGAAAAAATCGTAGTTGCCAATGGCCACAGTTGAGCATAGATACTCCAAAAAGTATTCGGGAATACAAATACTGAGATACCTGTGTTTTAATGCCCAAAATACAGATACTGAGCTACATATGTTTTCTTATGCAACGGGATATCCATGAGATACTCCCGCATAAACGGCGAAAAAGTGACCCGGAATACAGATACAGATACTTATAGAAACCCATTTGTTCCCGACCGGTGCTACTTGGGGAGGGTCTAGTTCATGGCGAATGTGAATGGTATTTTTTGCTTGTGCTCCTTTTCCTGTGTCATTTTATGCTGTTTTCCTTACCTCTAACTCTTCATTTATCCTTAATTCCGCTAAAAAAAAATATACACATCACCCCCAGTTCAACCACATAGTTTCAGAACGGTAAAGAATGCATGCCACGCTTGATAAAAGGTGTAGGCCCGAAATGAACCCTGTTTTTCCGTGAGGGCGCATCTCAAACTGTTTCAGCCATAGTGTGGGGAGAGTGGACAACAGAGCCGTACTTTTTCTCCACTCAACTCCTTTACAGGGTCGTTGTTCTCTCTGCTAAATTGGAAAGAATGGAGGGATTTTTGAGAGAAGCTAATTTTGTTATTCTTGCAAGTAACCTTCTTTAAACCACAGTTGATGTTTGTTTGTTTTAATATCGGTGACTAATATGCAGTATGTTATAGAGCGGGTTTATATTATAAATTACGTAAAAAATGAAAGACGTTTACAACTCCCTGTAATGCCGAATTAGAACGCAGCTCTTGAGGAGGAGGAGGGTACGGAGAGGAGGGTATGCCCCTCCTCCTCCCCCCTATGGTCATGCCAATATTGTCTGCAGAATCATAGAAACAATATATATATATATGAAGCAATCATGTTTCGGCAAATGCTTGAGGCGTGCCCGCATATGATTCTCTCATCATGTCGGCAGCGAACACCACGTGTCTTTTGTACGACGTACGATCAGAGCGAGGCTTTAGGTGCTAAGTAACCCCTTCCGTGGTTGAGACCTCAGCGAGTTCCAAGTTCGTAAAATTTTGCATCAACAACACGACGACATCGTGTGTGACCTACATGATATCACGAAATGCGACCAGGCGACAGGCTACTCGCAGTGTATAGTCGCATTTCCTGGATGAACGTCAGTCGCAATACTTGGCGACGCGCTGAGCGTGGATGTGCCTCTCCCCTCGCCGCAGACTGCGGCCGGCCGGCCGTTCAGCCGTCCCTCGACTCCGGGGACCGACTCATCGGCGGACGAGCGGCCCTTCCCGGGAGCTGGCCCTGGCAGGCGTTTCTTCCCATCCTGCCCACAGATCACTGCGGTGGATCCCTGATCGACGACCAGCATGTGATCACCGCCGCTCACTGCGCAGTGTGAGATTACGGTCCAACCTCGGTCGCTCAAAGCGGCCAAAAAGTCGCAGTTGACATCGAATACGGACTATATACGGTCAACGACAGGGTGAGGACGACAGGGAGGATGCTTCAGTCGTCCCGCCTCCAGCACGGGCTTCCTCTATTTCCGAGGTTAACGCTTCGGCGACTCGTGCCCCTCCAGGGCGGGCACGCAGCCGAAGCAGGGCGGACGGCATGGAGCGCGTGCTGCTGGCCGGACCGTCGAAAGACACGCCCTGTGGTTCTCAATCTGTCAACGACTATATACGCCATTTTTGGAAATTGTAATTGAGTATTACGCTGCAGCCATTACGTTGCGAATTGGTTTCAGATGACCTGTTCAAGTTATATGATACGAATGATTTACACTGGCACTACAAATGATTGACCGGGAAAGTTCCCAGATAAGGGGTTTCGTAAGGCGCAACAATAAAAACAACGAAACAAAACAGCTCAAAGTTTTTTGAGCATACGGTATCTTATTTTTGTCCCTTCCAAACACTCAAACGTATCTGAACGTCCGAATGAACATGAAGCATCTATAGTTCAACTAGCCATTTTGTTTTAAACGTAAAAAAAAAGAAAGACATGTCTTTACGCAGTATTCCAGCAGCGTGGAACATGACGGTGCATCTCGGCTCACACCTGCGAACAGTGAAAGAAGACTCGGAAATGCACATCGGCGTTCAAGATATCTGCGTCCACCCCGGATTTTTTAATGGCGAGAGAACGGTAAGTTCCTGACCATGTGCCTGAAAAACGCGGTGCTTCGGTGCCTGTTTAAATGAACGTATGAGTCGCGAGATGATAGAAATCTGGACAGTTCACACGACTGCGAAGCATGTACATTTTGCGGGCGCTCCTCGACCAAAAGTTGAAAAAAAAAAAAAACTAACATATCCTTTAGTGGTTACTGTATCGCTCATCTTCGCCCATTTTCTAGCTATGCAATACTAGAAAGACCTCCACGAAAAAAGAAAAAAAGAAATAAATAATATCATAGTCGTTCTTTTTGTTTTTCGCATGTAGTATGCTATCATCATTTTTGCCGATTGACTAAATTAAATTGCGTAGTGGTATACGTATATAAAGTCGCGAAACGGATGTATACATCCCTTTCGTGGCTGGATTGCAACGATATCGGGACAAACCCTTTCCGATATCGCTGTGCGTAATAAATCGGCTGCACGAGCAAACAACAGCGATGTCGGGAAGGACTTTTGATATTCACAGTCACAGAACGGCGGTAAAAATACAAAAAGTAGGTTTTGATCTGGAACGACCTCTGACACGCCCTGCGTGACGGCTCATACTGCAGTCCTTGTCTTACAAGTAGATCTCTGACATTATCCAGCTTGAGGCACATTTCTGGCCTTTTTGAGTGGTGGACTCTCTGAGCGGGCCGTAGGAGTGGGAGCACTGATGACCGGTCATTGCTGTTTGCACCAAAAGGGTTTGTTCCCGTAAATGTTCTTACCGTGTTGCATTGTGGAATTCACGAAATGGAAAGTGTAAGAAGCGGTTTTTGTTTAATCTTGGGGGAAAAAAAATAATTTTCTGGGCATTTAATTGAATGATTGAATAAATTGACATTATGCGAAGCAGCTTATAATTCGAGCCGATATTTATTTTAACGTGTGCTAGAGCACTCTTGATATTTCAAAAAGTCAGGGTCCAAGGGGAGGAGGGTTTGTGGGTCTTTCGTTGTCCAGCGTTTATCTTGGTGATTGGTGTCCCGCTGGCATGTGGGCTCGCGTGCATCTAGTAGAGTGCAACTTCCTAATTTTGATCGCTTCAGCCTTCTACATACAACCAAACCACTGCTGTTGAAAAGTGCCTGGATCGTATAGGCACCGAAGAAAAGCAATGCAGATGTTTATCGAGCGTGTAGTTCGGAGCGAGACAGCTAGCCGTTGGATCAAGTTAGTAGTGTGCGAAGCATCGACGGAGCACACGACTATTGAACGAAATGGCCAACACTAATCGCTGCTCGCCTTCTCTTGACACAGGGTCGCACAACAGATATTGCGATCATCAAGCTGCATCACAAGGTAAACTTTACCGACGCTATTCGTCCGATCTGCTTGCCAGAAAACGGCCAGAAAGTGTCATCGGGAACCGAGATGTACGTTACTGGCTGGGGTTACAGAAAAAGTAAGTAAATGTCAACGGACAATAAACATAGAACGCTGAACATGTAAACTCGCCGGCAGCGTCAAATGACATCAAAACTCTTCGACGAACTGAAAAAAAAACGAAAAAAAAAAAAAAAAAACGATGCTTGTGTGCGGCATTATTTCCCTCCTAGCACGCGCACAATAATAATTTCGAAATAAAAGAATGAGCATTTTTTTGCCTGGGTGCTTATGTACTTAAGCCCAAATTACTGGTTTAGTGATCAACTAGATGACGCGTGAGAGCATCGGCCTGCTCCAAAGTAACATCCACCATTCGACTAGCACCAGCGACTAGCATACACCGTTTTTTTTAGCCACCTCTGCCGTAATATACGCTCAATAATATATTGCGAGCATAATATTGCAAAGTGTATGTTAACGCCAAAAGAAAAGATTATCACGGCTATGAAGATAATTTAATGGGTTTTTTATTTACATTTTTTTGTCGTGCAAAACTTAGTTGCAAAGAGACTATTCCAATGTTTAAAAAAAATATCAAACCACCGTGCGAAAAAAAAAAAAAAGAAACAAGTCCAGCGTCGCCAGATTATCGCCAGCTCTGCCACGTTTAATCCCAAGATGACAGTGCTCAGGAACTATTTAATGCAATTGTGTGTATCACTGAAAAAAACGGACGTGTGATTTGGTGACCCGATTTGTCACCTGACACTCCAGCGTCCAGCGAGTCTCTGATATGTAGCGTGATCTTCATATAAAATTTTTTTTAGAGAGATATTTTAGGAATAATTGGAAATATTCACGTGCGGATACTCTAGGGGTATGGTGTGGTTGAAATTGGTTAGAACAGAAATGCACGAGGCGTATCTTTATTGGTGCAGTTGCATGTAAAAAAAAAAAAAAGATATGTCAAATTACTTGCAAGTTTTGTACATAAGGTGAGTTGGTCGACTCTTGTCAGCTTCGAAAATACAAGACAGAACAATTAACGATCAAGCAGTAAAATCACCAATCGCTTTAAACAGTAGGCTCGATGCCCAGAACAATTTATCTCATTTCGAAAATTAATATCTGGGCTGTAGCGGTGCTTGACTTCAGAAGGCCACCATGTCCCGCAACGATTTCTGTTTCCTTCGTAAGAATAGCTTTCCAACGTCGCTGGAGCAAGAATTAGACACCGGGGTCTTGCAAACATATTTCCCTGATTGTACATGGCAAAAACGTTTGAATCTTGCACCCTCCGTTTTTAAACTAGGTGCCTTGGGTCTAAGGCGTTCCCCAGAGCACCCTCAGGGGTTCCCCAGAGCATTTAAATTTACTCGAACGTTCCTTTTGCGTGATCAGTCGGCCTTCAAGTTTATGCACAGCTTTAGCCGACCTGAGCCACACATTGACGCATAAGCAGTCTATAGTAAGTGCAAGATTGTTTAAAATGTATGTAGGCTTCTGCCCTGCTTCATATTGCATTAGTGCCAAGACCTGGAATGGTTCCTCGGCTGCGTTCAAGACAAATAAGAGTTCCTCGCACATGGCAATTCGAAGAACCCTTGTCTTAGAGAAGTGAGAGAAATTATTTAATGCTGTAAACTGCGGGAACGCATTAAATAGTCAATGCTTACACTGCGTTGACAATATGAGTTTTTGAACTAAACCTCAACGGAGTCGTCTTGCTTCTTGAAAATTATTCCGGAGTAAGCTAACACTATCCATTAAGAGAGTGCTTTTTTTTTTTGTATTTTAGGTTATCGTGCAGATGCCCCCAATGAACTGCATCAGCTCATGATTAAGGCGATCTCCAATGAAGGTTGTAGCAAAGATTTTGACGACAAAATCAACGCTGGTGTGTTTTGCGCATCCCATGACCATGGGTCCATCTGTGGGGTAAGTTGAATGTTACCCTTACTGCCGAGCGTCGCCTTGCACGGCCACCGTGGTCTGTATGAGCGCCTTAGTTCGATCCTGGTCTTTTTATATTTTCTTTTTAAGACTGTCTAGAGCGGCAAAATGCGAAGTCTGTTTCTGTTTAACGCTGAAAGCAGGATTGTCAAGTTTATCGATTAACGTATATATTAATTGATTAGTGAATTATTTGTAGACCAATTTATTAAAAGATCATTTGATCAAACGTAGACCCTAATATGAGGTTTGCATGGGAATTATCTTCGTGGTTATCTTAACATAATTCACCTCATCAGAGGTAATACTCCTGCTCCTCCGACAATGCATGATTTCAAAGTACAGGAAGGTGCGCTATTTAATCCTTATATTTGAATGTAGTAAATATTTATTTGTATATTACGCGTCTTCTGAACTTTTCACTCGCTTCGTGTTTAAATGTTTGCTTAGTAGGTGCCAACTTGACGTCAAAAAAATAAATGTGCGTGCAGTTCTTTCTTCTCTCATTTTTCTTCCGCCGTAAGTTCTTGACATTTGAATGTGCATCAAACAAAGCTACAGGATGAAATAAAAGACTTCATTAAAACGTATTGCTCCCGCACCACTAAAAGGCTATCCGAATCCTGACGATGGTGTTCCCCAGATATGTAACTCTACATTGATAATTTGGCAATGCTTTAACAACTTTTAAAGCCTCCTCATTAGACCGAATACCGAATAATTGATCGTCTTAAGCCCCTCGACTAAGCGGTTTAAACATTAGACGGATAATTGTTCTAGTCAAACGTAATATTTAACATTATTTCTTCATTCGCACGCAGCGCTAGCAGGTCATATTTGTAATGTGGCTCCGTCTAATCTTTGAAGATGGGCTATCTCGGCGCACCAGGGTAGTGTCGTTTAATTACAGGACTGATAGGCTTCACGTTACTTTCTCGTTTTGGCTCTTGCGATATCTGACCCCCCTCAGGATGGTACTTTCAAAACAATTGTTTGCCCATAGTATGCGCGAAGGAGGTAATTTCGACGTCACGTGTATTTTATGTCATGGGCAAACGAATGAAAATAACGATGTTTGTTAAACAGAAAGTGAGAGAGCAAACGAGTCGGTGAAGAATAGGCATACCACAACCCCGATACCTCTTGTGTGCCGCCTTTTGCCTGCCTGCAGTCTCGAGGTTCTGTTACGTCTGATGTTTGCAGTTGCTTGTCTCTCGCAGTGACATTGTGAAGTCAAACTCGCGTTACGCACATTGAATAAATCTATAACAAGAGACACGCCGTAGAGTCGTTTCGATTTGTTTCTAAAATGTGTAAGAGAGCGCCGAATGCTGCTTCCGTTTCAGGGCGACAGTGGCAGCCCCGCCGTGCAGTACGCGAACGGGTGCTGGACGCTGCATGGCCTTGTCTCCGGAGGACCCTACATGTGCTCCGATAGGCACTGGCCGCAATATTTCACCCAGGTCTCTAACTACGTCAAGGACTTCATCGTGCCCTATGTGGAGCAGGGAATCTGCCCTCGGCCTGGCGGCAACTAATAAAAGCTGACTTTAGTTTCGATTTGTGTCGCCTTTTTTGTTTGTTTCATATGCTCAAGATAGTGTAGCATCCTGCTTAGACTTTGCCCCCGTTGGCTTGGAGTCTCACCTCGCGTTCTTTACTGCTTTACCTTGACGCGTCGACTTTTATAACTACCTCTCGACATGTAAATAAGGAGGTGACGGAGATGGTTTGGAAACAAATTGACATAGTTTATGTGAACGCCGCTTTCTTTCGACGGTGACGCAAGGGCCAAATTTATGGGGGGGGGGGGGGGGGTTTAAAATGGGGTCACACTGCTCATTCATCATACAAAAAACAGTCCGCAATATCCGCGGTTCGAATGCCGCCTGCCAAGTTTCTCGGTGGACTCGTTGGCATGCGGCATTCGAAACACGGATCTCGCTGTGACTCGCGTTCGAATCTGTATGCAGACTGCATTTTGTATACACTCCGTGCGAAGCGACTGGCGCGCTGCCGCGCGGCCGGTACCGAAGGTGGGCAGTGAGCACCCCAGAGAAAACGAAACCGAAACCACGCCGCGTACGTTGGTACGCGTTGAAGTCGGAATGGTGCTGTTGCGCTGGGTTCACAGCATGAAGTGCTGCCTGTGCTGCGTCATTAAGTGCTTCAATAGTTATGCGTCGTATCTCGTGGAGACAAAGTTTCACAGTTTTTCACCTCGCCGATGTTTTGTGGGACAGCGGCAACGGTGGAGCCGTGCCGTACGACGCGAGAAATTTGGTGTCCCGATCATGTCTGCCACTGTGCCGGCACGGCTGACATATTCTACACTGCCGCTTTGCGCTCTGCGTTTGTTTTCGTACCAGTAACGCCTACATGTGTCAGCGCCGATGGGACGAACTGAAATGCCATCCCACACTCGCGGGTATGCAGTGCCAATTTCGTTGGAGGAATGCCCTCCAAAGAAGTTTCGTCCCCATCGTACGTGTCGATGATATTTCCGGACAAATATGGCACGCAATCTGTACTTCATGAAGAAAGATTTGAACGGTAATAAAGTGACAAATATAAATCTAAAGAAAACAACCATGAAACTCGGAATCACTTGAGAATCGGCGTTTGAGTATGGAAGTATATGTGGTGTGCTTTTTTTCTTGATCAGCCTCCTTTTGGATGTGGAAACACTGACACCCCGAGTTCTGTAGACAACAATTTTTTTTTCTCGGCTTTAGAGCCACCTATCGCAAAGTGGTTCGAACTGGAAGTACCGTCCACTGGTCCCTTCCTACCTGTACAGTGTGCACCTCCCACGATGAGTGGTATTTTCTGACAGCCTTTGACGGTCAAAGCCAGTTCCCATTTAGTTACGCCGCCCAAACTAAATTTCCACCTGGTTTCGCTATGCCAACTATTTTTTGTTATAATAAGTGTTGTGCCAAGTGACGGTCATGTCAAAGTACCTGTGGGCCGAAAATCAGCACCTCGCACAACAGGTTATTGCACAACAGCTGATCGCAAAAGCCCTTGGCGGCCAAACCGTGTGTTGGCCGACAACTTCGTTTTCTCGGCTTTGGAACCACCTTTCGTAAAGTTGTTTCAATATGAAGTACAGTCCACTAGTCCCTTCCTACCTCTAAAGTCTCCACCTCCCCCGACCAGTGGTATTCTCTTGACAGCCTTTTTATGGTCAAAACCGGTTCCCATTGAGTTACGCCGCCCAAAACAAATTTTCACCTGGTTTCCCCATGCCACCTTTTTTTTTGTAGAATAAGTGCTGCGTCATGTTACTGTCAAGTCCAAGCACCTGTGTGCCCAAATCTGCACTTTGCACAGCCCGCTATAACACAACATTTTGGGTCCAATATTGGATATACCGTACAGCTTTATTTCTTCATTCGTTAGAAACAACTTTCACACCTGCTGTCTTAATGAAACTTGGCACACTTCGTGCAGAAACTTAGTGGACATCTCACTCGCCTCCAAATATCATCGTTCCAGCAGTCCTACGTTTACAGCGACGAGCGAAATAAATTTCCCACTCAAAGCAATTATGGTGGCGGCCGTCTTGCTTTTCGGAAAATTGCTCCAACTCCTTTTTTGGCCGCAACTAGAGAAATTCCCCCGAATAACGACTCAAACTCAATATATAAGAAGAGGAGAACAGCTAAATGCCCTTCTTAGGCCTGCCCCGGCATTCATGCAACGTCACCCTCAACGTATCGGCTCAAAAACCAAAAGTTTCGTCCGTGCGCGCTTCCGCTGCCGCAGCTTGGCATGCGAAAAAGCGCCGCAGGCTGCTGAACGGGCCTCACGGTCGAACGCCAGCTCCTCCGCTAGCGGCGCTGCGCGCGAGTGTATAGACCAGGGGTGGCCAAACCGCGGCTCTTTGCTGGTCCAAGTGCGGCTCGCGGATCCCTCATAAGTGGAACCCCCCCCCCCGGCCCCTTTCCGCGTTTCCCCTAGAAAAAAAAGAAGGGATTTCAGGCAGAATAAAGTACGGCTCGCGGTTTGGCAGCCTTGTACCCCCATACGTACCGTCGTACAGCCTTGTGCACTCATACGTACAGTCAGACTCGAACAAAATTTGAACCTGCCCCCCCCCCCCCCCCCCCCCGTCCCCCCCCGCGGCTCTCAGAAGCTTCCTGGTTTCGTTTGCGGCTCTTAGGCCGGGTCAGCCTGGCCACCCGTGGTATAGACCGTTTTATCGTGGGTAGCGCCATCTTAAGATTGAAAGAAAAAAATGGGAAAGGGCTACCGGCGCTTTCCCCCTCGCTGGGTCGGTAAAAAGAGTGAAAGTCCCGATGCTTCGTCGGTGTTGGGTGTATGGAGTGCCCGAAATTCGGTCGCGCTTTCTTCTGTTTTAAACTCGCAAACTTAATTAGAGCCATGGGTTTCGATGGTGACAGTCCCCCGGTCATCGGGACACGATCGCTCGGTGATAGGCTGCACGGATAACGACAGAAAGCGTCGAATACTGTCAGAGGATCTATGTAGCTTGCATGGCATCCGGCAAGGCGAGTGCGGCCGCATCGTTTTTATGCTCCATCACTTTCCGCATGACTGGAACTGATGAACCATTTATCAATTTTTTCTTGCAATTGGCTACGTTGCAATCTATTGCAGCTTAGCCGTTTTTAGTAATCAACAAGCGATACACGACACGGGAACCTCAATTAACTTTGGTAAACACACGGAGCTGCTACCGATCGTTTTGCTGCGCTGCTTTTATCTAGCGTGTCCGTGTTCTTATATTTCCTTGTGTATGAACGACGAAGACGTCTTAGATGTACTTATATCCTACCGCAGAAAGCCTCAAAGCAGCCACGAATTATTTTACTGTTTGATGCAATATTTTGAGTACTAACCTCTAATTTCTATCGCTGGCACGTTAGCTGCCGCTGTTCCCCCGTCTCAGCACTGGCGGATGCCATGACTCGAAGAAAGAAACGTGCGCACTGGTGTCGAAAACGCAGATCGCAACACACGAGTCGTACCCTACAGCAACTATTCAGCGCTTCAAAGCGCCCAATCAACGGAAACAACCCACCAGCGGCACTCCAAAGACCGCTTTTGCCGGTTCTCTGGTATCGCGCAAGAGATCGCGATTCAGGAAAACCGATAGAACTAATTGGTACTGGTAAAAGCGAGCGAGTTGAACATAAAGAGCACAGGATAACCACGTTGTCCTGTGCTTTTTTTTCTGTATTCTATTCTTTCGATTTTAAGTACGATAGAACTAACTTTTCAACAATTTCCAGCCTCACCCGGCAGCGGAAATGAGCCATCAACTAAGTGTTGTATATGATAAAATCGAGTCAATGTCACCACTGCAACATATCAATATTAAGATGAATTCAATTACAAAATTTTACAAGCTGAAACAGCAATTATCACGAGAAAACTCGCACGCTTCCTGCGAGTGTACCGCATGTTCATCGGCGGTGCAGCGTTCGGTGCGCGCTGCATTCACAAAAGGTTCCGAGCACAGTCGAGATCATGGCGTTGAGGAAACGTCTTTTCAGTTTACGGACGCAATCCACTGCCGCCGGAGACCGGGGTCATATGGAAAGCGACGGAGCTTAAAGACATTACAGCCGCACTCGCCTTGTCGGATTCCTTGCAAGCTACTTTGGTCCTCGGGCAGTATTCGACGCTTTCTGTCGTTATTCGTGCACCCTATAACCGAGCAATGGTGTCCCGATGACCCCGCGGGACTGTCGACATCGAAGCCCGTGGCTCTAATTAAAAAAAAGCTGTGCAACGATTTTAACGTTGCAAGAATTTGCCTCTTCCACTTTTGACACTGTTAATCTTGTTACAGAGGACAGAAAACACATTTCCGACCTTCGAAATATTGCGATTCCGCCGGGTAATCGCGACACAAAAGTTAGAATATTTTCCGACCTGCAGCCGCGAGCGGAGGCCGTGAGAACCACACGGCACGACGTCAATGGGTGATTTGTAAAAAGATAGCAAGTTGTGCAATACCCGCTCGATAAAAGGTAATTTTCCTATAAATCTTGTCGTTCCAACATAAATATTAATGCGCCAAAAACTTGGTATCATCAACAAAACTTTTATTATACGGAGTTTTAGTGGCGCCACCTACACTCTTAGAAAAAGGGGTATCCATAGTCCTCCCCAACGTTACAAAAACACTCAGTTGGGAAACTCGCCGTCGAAACTTGGGCCGCTGGCGTCCACCGAGACCGAGCTAAATGCGACAACAGCGCCACTCTTTATCGTTTGTCTGTACTGTGGTCACCTTGAGCTTTTTGAAAGCCTGTTTTTGCGTAAAAACAAACAGAGAAGACTCTTTTTGTATGAAATTTATTGGAGTTTAGTACAAAAAGAGGGACGCGTTGTGTTTTTATAATCTTTAGTTTGCAGGGTTTTGCGGCACAATTAATATTGTTTTTATACAACCATGCCTCAGCGGTCCTTTCAGGTAGCGCGTCCCGACCTAGGTGCATTTTAACTTGGCTAGGTCGACGCGGCGCGTCCGCCGGGGAGACGGGGCTGGCTACCTTGTAACCTCTTCCGCTGTATCTGTTCTTGAAGCCAAAATAGAAGTAACGAGCAGTTCCTCGAGAGGCCGCTGCGGGAGAAAAGGCGGCGTTGTGTTCGTCATTAGCTCGGTTCTCGGAGACAAATTGGGGCCACTTTTTCAACGCTGTCTCTATGGGAGTTTTCCAACTGGGTGTTTTAGTAACGTTGGTCCTCCCTAAAAAAAAAACGGTCTGTAACCTACCTTCCTAGATAAAGGGAGAACCTTTCGTCCCTAAAGCAGGGCAGCAAAGTTCCTCCGTCGCCTGCATCTCATTATGGCGGCCCCGAATCGAGCAAATCGAGCTCAATAAGGCTTAACGAGGATGTTACGTCTCTTGTACGGGACGAGAGGCGCAGCAAATAAGAGCGTAACACGAGCTTTCCGCGAACTGTGTTTATTTCCGAAACAAGCTTCCCCCCGCAGGTAAAGAAACTTGCGTTTCAAAAGCAGTTACTCAGTCTTCTCGTCGTCAGCACTGCGATGTTAAACGGAGACATCCGATACCCACTTATTTCGCGCACTTTACGTCTTACCTGTGCTATTCCTCGAGTCACAATTCCATCGTGAACCGCACATCCCGGAGGAATGGTAAACCAATTTGCGAAACCAAAAGCCGCTCTGAAAAGAACAAACTCGAAGTCGCTGTTGCATGATATCCAGAAATTATGGCGTAGCGTGGAAGAATGTTAAATCGCTTGCCACCAGATGGCAGGGTCAAGCAGAGTAATTGCAAGTAGCTAGGCTAGGTGAGGCTAAGTAACGCCAAATTCATGTTCTACAAGAAACATTTTTATTAGAGCGCAGCTCTTAGGCGCCCGTTTCCGACTTGAGCGGCGTCGCCGTCGGCGTGACCGCGCGGTGCATTATGGGTAAATTTCCCCGCTAAATCTACCGGAAAAATTTCCCCGCTAATCCAGCGGAAAAACTTCCCCGCAAAATCTAGCTGAAAAATTTCCCCGCTAAATTTAGCGGAAAAATTTCCGCGCTAAGTCTAGCGGAAAAATTTCCGAGCTAAACCTAGCGGAAAAATTTCTCCGCTAAATCTAGCGGAAAAATTTCCCCCCTAAATTTAGCAGAAAAATTTCCCCGCTAAATCGAGTGGAAAACTATCTAGCGAAAAATTTTCCCGTTAAATCGTGCGAAAAAATTTCCCCGCTAAATCTAGCGGAAAAAGCTCCCAGCTAAATCTAGTGGAAAAATTTCCCCGCTAAATCTAGCGGAAAAATTTCCCATCTAGCGGAAAAAATTCTCTGGGGGGTCACGTGACCCCCGCCGAGGTCACGTGACCCCCCGAGGTCATGTGCGAGATGGATGGTTGATTGTAGTAGGATTCCTTGCAGGCTTGCGCGCGCTCCGTCCGGTAGGTTTTATCAAATCGAAGGCTAGACGTGAAGCAAGCAGCTCCGTCCGGTAGGTCACGTGCTGGGCCGTTAAGTGAGGAGGGTAAGGAGGAAAATGAGAAAGAGGCTTGTGTCAAGGAAGCTTGGCTTGAGGAGGCTACACGGCTGACGTCATGCCCCCTCCTACCCTTCTAATCTCCTTGGTCAAAGTGCACACGAACGCCCAAAAAGTCTGACAACGAGCGCCAAATTAGAGCGCTAAGGATTGGATTGTTTTGAATGAATACAGCCAACAACATTTATACTGATTTTAGATTGTCTCTCGTTTTAGCCGGCTTGATTTGGTTTTGCATTAACCATTATTTGTAAACAAAAAGTACTTGTCAAGCGCCTATGTTTTACCTTTCTTATTATTTTTCTTTCTTGATCATTACGCTCGTTAGCCGCATTGGCACTGCAAGTGGGAAACGCAAGCATGCCGTGTTGCGTTGCAAAACCCCTATTCTAAAAGCAGTCGACGCCAATCTTGTTACGTTTATGGCCCTCAATTTCTTAGGGGAACCCAAAGGTTGGGGCCCCCTCTCTATTGGCTACGCGGAACGCAAGTTCGTATGCTGCTTGCACAGGCGTTGCGATGATGTCTCATTAAAAAAGAATAGTGGGTAGACCTCAAGACATCAAGCATCGAGGTCCAGGTTTGCAGGAAAATTCACCAGCACACCCCACTCGCGGCGTGGAGAAGTGGAAGACGGTCAGTCAGCGAACGAACTATGGTCTTCAAATGCTTATTTGGCCCTACCGCACTTGCTAAACAATTTTTTTTTTATATTAATGATGTAGATTTTGACTCTATAACCTCTAAAGAATTGCGTTCGTATTTTTGCTCCTGATATGTATACCTGATTTGTATTTTCTGTTTCATTTTGTGCCATTAATAGTCTAAGGCGCATAGTTATGTAAATATTAATTGTTTGCTTTTTGTGTTTGTTTATTTGCTTCACAAACGGGCACGTGCGTAGTTATGTAACTTTTAATTGTTGTTTTTTGTGTGTATATATATTTTTTTTTCCGTTCCGTTGCTGTTGACTATTGTAGGGGCCCGAGGACCAGTCAAGCTGCAGATTGCAGCTTTTTTCGTTGGTCCCACTTTCACAATCGATGGAAATAAAAAGATTTATTATTATTATTACTATTATTATTACTATTATCATTATTATGGTTATCATTATTCCCAGGTTGTATCAATAGATAACGTCAGCAGTTCTCATGCTTCCTTAACCTCCGGTGTTCCACAGCGCTCCATTTTGTCTCCATCATTATTTAACATTTTTATAAACGATATTTCACCAACAATGACCACTTCCAATATATTGCAATACGCAGATGATACTCATATTTTCACCGCATCTAATATACCAGCGTGCAACAGAAATTTTCCAAGCAGATGCAACTAAAATAATGGGCTGGTCTTAGCAAATAAGCTTCGTGCAAATGTTTCCAAAATCAAGCTGATATATGCTTTCGCAGTCCATTATCAAATGTAAATTTGACTTCTCCACTGTTTCTACATAACTCTAGCTGCTCATGTGATAATTGTAAGCCTGTTGAGTATGTTGACTCAGTGAAATAACTAGGCCTTAAGAGGATACCTTAGTAGAATTTCATCTCCGATAGGAACTTTTCCAGAACCCAGATGGCGCTGGGAAAGAAGCCTTTCCGCTCACCTGCTTACGCGATATAGTGCTATTTCAAAACAAAAATAAAGAAAAAGCTTGTCTTTTTGTTCCGGTTATCAGCTTGACTTAGCTTGGCCCTGAAAGCCCCTTAAGCGCGATCCAAACCAACGCGTCTTTTTGCGGCTGTAGGCCATGCGGCTTGCGGATGTGACCCATTTCGTGACGTTTTTGTTGTTTCCGGCGCGCTTTCTGAGTCAGAAGCATGCGCTTGGGTTTGGATAGGGAGCCTTCATGTGCGCTTTGCTAGGGTGATGCCACCCTTTGTAATACCACTCGCCGACAAACCAGCAGCCATTTTGTTCCTCGGCGATAATCCGTGGGGCTTATAACCCTCCCGGAAACAAGCACCTTATCTCAGAAGTTCGGAGCAGCGTTGTGGAACCCACGGAGGGAGGATTAGCATTTTCCCCCTCGGATGGGATTACCGATGGACACAAAGGCCACTTTCCGGCGCACGGGGAAAGAATGAGAGAAACAAAATGGCGGTGGAAGAGGGTGTGGGAAAGGGAAACAGGCAGTTGGCATCACTCTATGCGAAGCGCACATGAAGGCACTCTAGGTTTGGACGGTGCAGCTTCGGGCGAGCGCGCACGCGCGCACGCAAGCACGAGCGCACTCTGGCGGTGAAGTGACGAAATGCTGCTTTGGTCCCAAGCGAGTGTCCAATGAAAATTAATCTGTGGGATCGCTGCGCTGGTTGCGCCGCCGCCGCCGTTGCGCCGTCTTCATTCCTTTGCTTTCGTGATGGAGTTTCGTGAGGATCCCACGTACGAAGCTGGAATTGCTGAGCTAATGAACCAGTTTCTTTGCGTGTTGTGTGCGTCGGGTCGACGCCTTTTTGAGGCGGCGGCATGTGACGGTGTCGCGTGAACGCTGGAAGAAAAAGGAAAGGAAGAAGAAGATCGAGCTGGAAAAGAAAAAGAATGTCACCACGCCTCAACGGAGCCGAACATTAAAAGATATATTTCGACGACCAATCGAGCTTCGTCGCATCCTCCAAAAAGGACTTTTAGCCCACGTCTTTCTTTCTTTCTTTATCGTTTCTTTCCCGATCGGGTCGGGAGGTGGGCAGAGACTAAAGGCGTGATGCCTGACGAGGTCTCTGCCCCCCTTACAGCTCTAGCACAGCATTGGTAAATAATGCAAAACGTTCACGCTAAAAATGACCGTCAAGACAACACGATGTAAACACAGGTATATATAAAAGCAAGTGAAACATGCAATCACACAATAGTTTTGTCAGAAAAAGTTAAAGGGGCGATGCAACGACTTTTGTGCTTTTGCGCTAATACCGCTGAGAACGGATCGCTGACGTTAGTGACCTGTAAAATACCAGTTCGTCTTTCACCCCACGCAATCAAAGTCGCAGCAAAAAATAAAGAAAAACGAGCAAAGTTCACTCCCTCAACTCGCAGCCAGAACAAGCGGCCACGTGATCTGGAGCCGATTATATGCCGCCAATGTTGATCATAGCCATGCGCTGGGGTTGGCAAGGCACAGGACACGCGCTGCGTTCCAGACATTGTTATGGTTCGGCTCTTTTCGTCATTGCAGCGATTGGACACAGGACACTACCCGAATGTTTCTCGAGCTATAGATGATCACAAGCCCAAATCGAGTGCCCACGCAATGCTCGGGTCCAATCTATGAGCCGCATTCGAATATCGTCACTGGGCGGTACTCTTACCGCCCAGCTACGTCATCAGGTTTCGCGAAGGAGAGATTGAATGAAAACGCTCGGTTTTGTCTCGAAATTACAGCGCAACAAAGGAGTTTCTTGGTCAGTGGCGTTGCGTGCGAGTTTCCTTGAGTCCCACTAGTGCCAGTAAGCTCGTGCAACGTGAAAAACATTTCAATTGAATATCGTTGCACCGCCCCTTTAAAAGTCTGAGCGAAATACATAAATACCAAACATAAATATACAATACCAAACTCTCGGCTGGCATCGAACCACCAACCTTTCGTTCAGTAGTTGAACGCAGTACCCCTTCGCCCATGGCGGGAGGGGGGGGGGGGGGTGTATTGCCGCATCCGGAAATCATGTGTCTGTCTTTAATGCATCGGTGCTGGGGCTTTGGCCTTCAAGTCGTCTTGGGGATAACAGAAGAGACCCTGTGTTTTTTTTTTTTTTTCGGAGCTAAATGCAGTTTGGCACAGCTTACCATGGTTATTGGTGGCGGATGAAGTTCAGGAAGTTGTGGCATCTTGTCCTGCAATGGCTGCACGAGTGGATCTGTGGTAGCTCCAGGCGTTGTCTGACACCAATCCACTGTGCTCCGAGCTTCTTCCTAACCTGGAGCTTGATGAGCTTGTTCATCTTGCGGGCCTCAAAGATACGGCGGACGTGATACCCATCTGCCGTGAAATATTCCCTCTTTGGGGCCTTCTCTCGATTCAGGAAGACGGGCTGCATGAAACAAACATGAACAATTATCCCATAAGAAATATGCAAAGTTGGCAAGGTGTAAATACCATTTTCAATCAATTATGTATAATCCTATCTGAAACAGAACAAACATACAACAGCTAATTCCACACTTGTATTGTGAACACCTAAGTACCCAAAAAATTACGGGCCAGCAATTGGCCACTCGCAGAACATAAAGAGCACTTTCATGGGGGGAAGCTGTGAACCTACCAGAGTTCAAGCTTGAAGGGTATAAAAATTTTCAAAACTTGCCAAGTTTCGATTTTGCAAAGTTTGTAATTTATTAACTCTGGCTGGGTTCGAAACAAAAAAGATTGAGGTACACCTAAGCACGTCTTGTGAGTTGTGAATGCGAAAGCATGCAAGCCACTCGTCCGCTCCCTTTTTCGTCTGCTGTGTACTTTTCGTAGCCGGTCAGCGCGTGTGCTCCCCAGGGGAGCACACGCGCTGCGTGTCCATTTGCGCGCTGTTGCTCCCCAGGGGAGCAACAGCGCGCAAATCGACACGCAGCGCCATGGGGTGAGCGGTCTTGGAAACTGACGAGCGCAGCGGCCAACGGGAGCCCCGTCGACGCGCGCCAGCCAGTGGAACTAAAGGAAACTATCTGCTGTTTTTGCGCTTCAAACTGATGACGTCAGCTCGCTCCATGAGACAGTTAATGCTTTCGCATTAAAAAGTTTGCTGCTTTCGAACACTGCCTTCACGGCACCTCTGCTACTATGGCGCCGAAGGCTGCAATAGGAAACTCGTATGCATCCTCCGGTGTCATTGTTTTACCACATGCATATTAGTGCCATAAAGGAGGCGACTAGATAGCTTCTTCGGCAAACTGTCTCTACTACGTATCCCATTAGGACTTGCCCTAATGGTGTAGCATTTTTGCTATACCATTAGGTCGACAGGGCAATAGGAGCCATCACTCCTCTCCGGGAGCCTGGAAAGAGGCTACCATTTAGAAGCAAACAATACTGACTGTTGCCGTATTTCTTTTACATCGCAAGCTTGGTATATATGAGTCATTGCATACGAAGAGGAAAGCGGACTGCTCACACAAGTGGGCAGTCCGTACACTGTACATGTACTCATAATCGAGGGCGACTTAAGAACAACTTTAGATGGTTGGGAGTTTCTGCGGGGCGACTAGCGCAGGCGGAGCTCAACTCTTGTTAATATTTTTTTCACCGACAGAAACTTGAGGGAATTAAATGACACTCCGATGTGGCTCATGGATGGAACATTTAAGACTGTGTTGCTGCCCTTCAGATAGTTATACACAATTCACGGTAATCTTCATGGCCATGTGTTCTTTTCTGTTTACTTCCTCTTGACTCGACGAACGCAAATAACGTGCGAGGCGCTTTTCAAATGAATACTGAACTTTGCTGCAGATCTTGGACTTGCACTAAATCTGAAAACCATGAGTACAGATTTTGAATTGGCAGCAATCAAACTGTATTCGGTCGTTGCTCCCGTTGTCGGATGTGCACCGTTCCTGTTCCACTTGTGCCAATCAGTATGAAGGAGTGCAGCACCTAGAACTGGTAGTGCTTTACAAAAATTACGTTGATGGCTTCGCAGTCAAGGTGATGCAGCTTGCAGCCTTTTCGTTCTTGTCCACCAAAGAAGTATGAGATGCCTATGCGGCCTTGAAACCACTCTTCCCGCAAGAAGCTTCCGATCTGCTGCGATGGTGGGAGGACAACTACCAGTTTGGAAAATCACGCCGCCGTGTTGGCCATGCCCTGATGAGGAGCAATCTGTGATACTGTTCCAGTTTTTTTTTATCTTTCGCAGATATGTTTTGTTATAAATGGAGACACAACGGTTCCCCTCGTTTCGGCATTTTGACTTTTTGTCTCTGCATTCCTATATCAGGCGTACCCCAGTTGGGTTACGCCTGACGTAGAATAATGTCAGCATTGCGATAATTCGGAATTTGTGGCATTTGGAATGCTTCCTGTAAAATGAGCTCACACTCTTGCACATACTTGCATCCACTTTCTTGGGTGGAACTAAATCCTTATAAATAGGCCCATCGATGTGCCACAAGACACGACATTTCATAACAAGAATTATATCTATTTAGACTCCAAACACCACAAAAAGCCAGTGGACGTTACCCAATTCTCCTGGATTTTGGATAAAATGCACAACTTACATGCGGGTTGATGAGGACAACGTCAGCCATCTGCCGCACGTCTCTCGCCAGCAGGCGAGAGACGTGCGGCGAGAGAGGTCAAGAGGCGGCTTTTGGGGGGATCGGTGGCCGAGTGGTTTAGCGCACACCAGCTCGGAGCACGTGGAGCGAAAGCTCGCGCTGCAGAACCCAGGGATCCTGGGTTCGAGCCCCACCCCTGCCCGTTTCGATCTGGATGAGCATCGTACCGGCGTGCGGTCGTGTATCACTACTGCGTGATGCACGTTAAAGACCCCAGGCTAGCGGCTGTACCGCACTGGCTAAATTGCTCATCTACAGCTGGGAGACTCGTCGCCCCTGTGAGGCAGACCAAGTTCTAGGCTGTATAAACACACACACAACCCAATTTTTTTTTTTCAACCGGACTTTTCTAATCAGTTAAACCAATGGCCCGGCCAGCCAATGACTGTCAGAGTGAGGCATGCGACAGCGTACTGTACGAGGTTGCAATAATCTTGCGGATTGCTGTCACATACATTGCTCTGTTGCTCTTATTTACTCACAGGGGATGCAGCTCTTACCATTTTCAAAGTTATGCTGAAATGAAGTATACTGCACTGTCAGAATAGTTAAGATAAAGCTCTAAACCTTTCTATCTGCGAGATTCCTAGGTCTGAGTTCGAAGTGAAACATCAACCAGTAATATCAGACCGAACCAAAATCGGAAAGCTATATGTGTGCTTTCCTTCTACAAAAAAAAAAAAAAAGGGGGGGGGGGGGGGGGATCGGTGGCCGAGTGGTCTAGCGCACACCAGCTCGGAGCACGTGGAGCGAAAGCTCGCTCTGCAGAACCCAGGGATCCTGGGTTCGAGCCCCACCCCTGCCCGTTTCGATCTGGATGAGCATCGTACCGGCGTGCGGTCGTGTATCACTACTGCGTGATGCACGTTAAAGACCCCAGGCTAGCGGCTGTACCGCACTGGCTAAACTTCTCATCTACAGCTGGGAGACTCGTCGCCCCTGTGAGGCAGACCTAGTTCTAGGCTCTATAAACACACACACAACCCAATTTTCTACAAAAAACACGAACCAAAAAATCTTCTGTTCGGCCCAGCGACTGCACATGCACACTGGCTAACCACCTCATTTAGGTGGTTAGCCAGTGCGCTCAGTATTTAAGAGATAAGGGTAATCCAAAAATGCAGCAATTGGGGGAGGGGGGGAAAGAAGGTGGTGCTGTTGACAGTTGTAATGCCAAAGGAAGTGTCACAAGTTGAAAGCAATGTATAGAGGAACACAAGGAAACAAAAAGAAATAGCTTTTCTTAGCTACAGCCCATGCTCATTAGTCTGAAAGACCAGAAAGAAAGTCAAGACATGCAAATAATCACCACGGGATCTTGGTCATCAGTTGGCTTGGTTGTACCTGCGGTGCATCCAGGTGACTGGCTGCATGATGGAGTCACTCCTATATTTCACCAGAAGAGTTCAAGTTTCATCGCATATGACAGCACTTGTGAAGCCCACCTGGAAACGTGACTATAAGTCCACTAACATAATGATGAGGAGGCATCGCAATACATTACATGCCATCTTACCTCCAGTTTGAGTGCTGGACTGGCTTTCTGATGTTCCTGTAGCCTCAGACCTGCATAATTGACAAAAAGGACCGTGTAGTTGCATACGAATAAGAAATATGAAAAGTGTACTTTTGCGAAACAGTGGCTTCCTGACTGGCACAGTCAGGAAGCACAATCTGCCAAGGCAGATCCACTTTGGCTTGTAGACGTCCGAGGTTTCACAGCCGCTGCGCTCTGTTCCTGCCGCCTTGGCCTCCTCCTTGGCGTACTCGTCCCTCAGGTACTTCCACTTTGTCTTTCAGATGTCGTCTGGATGGAAATATGTTGATTCTAGTGTGGGACAAGCCTGACAGACAGGATATACTCATGCAGAAATGGGAAAAGAAAACCGACAAAAATGTCATTGCCAATTGTAATGCTTCGTGGGCAACGAACAGCACACACAAAACGCATCTCCAAAGCACTTGCACAACAAATTTAGTCCCACACTTAAAAATGACTCGCCAAGCTCTCAAGCAAACGACTATAGTATGTTCACTGCTAGGCTAACAGGGCGGTAGAGGTTACATGCTTGTAGGAACAATCAACAATAGGTCGCCATGCATACAGCGTGGTCATTCTCTCCGGGTATTCAAGGAGCATAAAATGGATCAGGCACTGAGGGACAGGCGACTGACTGATCTAGAGACAGTGAGTACATAGCTTTCACTGCCCATCAACTTAGCAGTGAATCAAGTACAGACATTTGATACCGATCTCACTAATATCTGCTATGTGTACGATGCTACGTATACTTTGTGGGCCAATTGGAACACATATATAAGAAAGAATCGTAAAAATTTGTTTCGGGCGGTATGGTACTGTATTTTGTAATTTCGTTTAGAGAAGTATTTTAAAAATGCTTGGCTCAATCGAAAGTTATAATTAAATACGATTGATTGTCTGAGGGACACAAATGGAGTTCAGCCTTTTCCATACAACCGAGAAATAACTTTCTTGTGGGGCGAACAAAAAGAGGAATAAAGGCCGACGCAGTGATTATCTTCCTTCCTTCTCATTTTTGGTTGGAACAACCGTCAAAACAACGCAAAGACGTGAAACAAAATTGGGTATTTACAAACATTACCGTCTTCGTTTGTCGATTTTTGAATGCTTTTTTTCGCAATATTGTTACAAAAATGACCCAACATATCAAGTAAACCATGCGCGCAACACAAAATGCGAAAACACGATGTCAGGGGATGCAAAACCACATTTACAGCGCACGATGTCGAACAGACGGGCGATCTCCTTCGAGACGTTCTCCCGTTTCGGGTTGTCTTTGTCGTCGCGCCGAAGCTTCCCGTACAGTAACCAAGGGTAGTCCCGGACGAGCTCGATCAACTGTAAGCACTTGCTTTGGTCATCAAAGACGGCAGCTTCTGCGGCCTTCTGCGCAGCTTCTTCTTGCCTCTGCGCGTCCGCAGCAGCCTTCTTTTCGGTCACCTTCCTCGCGTCGGAAACAGGGAAAGTTCACGGATGCAGCCATACGGGTCACACCGCCATGGATGAATGGATGGATGGATATTGGCTGTTCCCTTTATATCGGGCGGTAGCTTGCGCCACCTAGCCTTAAAATTTTTATTTAAGAAATTTGTTCTTCTTTTTTTTCTTCTATTCTTTTTTCCCTTTACCTCTCTGCAACTATCACCGGGCGGGTAGAGTACTTTCCAGAAAGACCTTTGGGAGATCGGGCAAAAAAAAAAAAAAAAAAAAAGAAATAGACACCGCCCTTTGCTTCCTCTTTCGGGCGAGGGAGTCGCCAATTTTCCTCTGGTCATCCTCGTCGGTGTTCCTCCTTAAACTACACCCACTGGGGGACAGGTGTGAGACTTTGGGCCGGAACCACGCGGGAGGGAGTCCCAATATTCCTCTGTCCCTCCTGACCCCCAGCTGTGCTAATTGTTCTTCCTTGTTTCATTTTCCCTAGACTGTATCCACCAGTTTTCCAATCTCCTTTTTGTGATGGCAACCCTTTTTTCCTCCATTCCTCCATCCTCGTCCGCAAAACCGAGCGGCCCCGCCAAATCCGCCGACCCCTCCAGGAGAGCAGAGCAGGAATTGCTAAAGCAGATTTTCCTTGCATCCTACCACTCCACATTTTCCTTTCGGCTTCTTTTACGCCCTTTTTTATTCGTGTGTTGCGCTCAGTCTCCTCCCTAGATGACAGATATTTAAATTTTAGGTTTCTCGTTCGGTTCGTCCATTTTGTATTCAAACTCTTCATGTATAAATACTTGTAAACCTTTCTTGCCCATCGTACGTCCTCCACTTTTGTTAGTCTTCGATCAAATTTCAATTTGCTGATTGCCTCTCTACTCTCAAAAGACGACCAGCCCCTGTCCCCTTGTACCCCTTCATTTGGCGTGTTCCCATGCGCTCCCAGTGCCAACCTGCCTACACTTCTCTGTCTGACCTCCAATCCTGTCTGAACCTCTGATCGCATGCACAACACTGCATTACCAAACGACAAACCTGGCACCATGACTCCTTTCCAAATGCCTCGAACTACTTCATATCTATTATAATTCCATAGTGCTCTATGCTTCATAATAGCCGAATTTCTTTTCCCCTTTTTTTTATATTTTCCTCATGTTCCTCTATATATTTATTTCCCTGTTTCATCCAGACCCCCAGATATTTGTACTTATCAACATAGTCTATTTCAAAGTTCTGAATTCTTCAGCGGCTCCCCCTTTTCGTCATTAAAAACCATCACTCCAGATTTTTCTCTACTGAAATTCAGACCAAGCTTGTCGCCCTCTCCTCCACATATCCCAATTAGTTTGTCCAATATTTCCCGGTTATCTGCTATAAGTACGAAGTCGTCTGCATACATCAGTCCAGGTATGACTTGGTTTACTTTTCTCTTTCCCTCCATACACGTCAGATCGAATCCCAAGTTGCTCTGCTCTAACCTGTTTTCCAATTCGCTTAGGTATACCATGAAGAGCAGTGGTGACAGGGGACAACCCTGTCTAAGCCCTCTTTTTATTGCTGCTGATCTTGTAGTTTCTGCCTCCCACTTTATAACCACTTCATTATTTGTATACACTTCTTGCAAGAATCTAATCAAATGTGCATCTAGCTCATACCTCCTCAGCAGTTCCCAGAGTTTTTCCTAACTCACATTGTCGTATGCCCCCTTGATATCTAAAAATGCTGCCCATAATGGTCTATGATTTGTCGCTGCGATTTCTATGCACTGGGTGGCTATAAATAAATTATCTTTAAGCCTTCTATCCCTTCGGAAACCATTTTGGAGCTCACCCAGAATCTGCGTGCTTTCTGCCCACTCTTCCATTCTTCTCTTCACTATCTGCATAGCTAGCCTGTATATGACCGAAGTTACTGTTATTGGGCGATATGATTTAATACTATCTTTATTGCCTTGGCCTTTTTATATTAGTCTCATCTTGCTTAGTTTCCAATCATTGGGTATGTCCCCCCTTTAATTATTTGGTCTATTACCTGTTTTAGCTTTAATTTGCTTGCTTTACCTAAGGCCTTTATTAGTCTGATTGGAATGTCATCTGGACCTGTTGCTGTTCCTGCTGGAATCTTACTTTCCGCTTTGTCCCATTCTCCTATAGTAGTTCCCATTGTTTCGGCTCCCTCTTATTCCTGCACGTTACTGTGATTGGTGTTCTCCAGTTTTTCATTTGGTTCCAACTCCGAAAAAGCTTCTTCAATTGTCCTTCTGATGTATTCTCGAGCCTCTTTCCCTTCAACCTTTATCCCCTCCTGCGTGGTGAGTGAGTGCTGGCACGACTCCGTCTTTTTTCCCTGCGCCTTAATGTGCTCCCAAAATCTTTTTGCTGCATTTCTGTCGTTCTGATTTATCTCCATCATCCACTGAACCCCTGCGCTGCAAATTTTGGTCTGTATGAGAGCTGATGCTTCCCTTTTTCTATTCAGAAAATTTTCCCATTTTGCTGCTACTTCGTACGGGGTTGCTCCCCTTTTCTTTGCCCACCTATGTTCTCGAGATGCCTCTTGACGTCGTGATATGGCTGCCTTAACCTCTTTATCCCACCAGATTTTAGGTTTGTGCTTTTTCCCTCTCTTTCCTCCTCGCTTACCTCGGTACTTTTCCAACTCAGTCTTAAAAATGCCCGCTAAATCCTCATATGACCACTCTCTTTCCGGTTGGTTGGATACTATGCTCTCAATATTTTTGGATACTTCTTGTAACTGATCTTCGTTTAGAGTCGATTTACCTTCCCGTTCCTGAATTTTTAGCTCTGCTACCGATGCACCAAATTTGATTACGATTCTTCTGTGGTCACTCCCTAAGCTTTTTATACCTTCTTCGTCTATTTCCATACTCCCTAGCCTGTTATACAGCTTTGGGGCAGTGTTGTACGGAACGGCGTTCCAAGGAACGGCGTTCCTGGAACGCGTTCCTTTTAGGAGGAACGAAGGAACGCCGCCGTTCCATTTTACACTGGTGGAACTGGAACGGGAACGCGTTACATTTTTATTGGAACGGAAGAAGGAACGGCGTTCCTTTTTTTCGTCCAGTGGAGTAATTTGTATTTTATTTCTGAAAGGGGAATTCTAAAAGTGTAAAAACAATATCCATCTATACGAAGAGCAGGATTTCGTTAACATTTAGGTTACATACCATATATGGTTAATTTTGTGTGATACCCGCTTGCTGACAGTCGGGTGCAGGAGAGCTAATGGACATCGATTCTTTTTTCAGTGCCGGAGACTGCGGTACAAAAAGCCAAACTTTTACTCGAAGGAAAAGACACAGAAAGAAAGACGTTTCAAACACAGCTACTTTCTTTGCTTCCACGAATCCTCGTACACCGAGAAATCTAAGACCAACTGCAGATATCACTGAACTTCCACAAATAGACGTACAGTTACAACAAAAGAACAGGTTACCCGATATCTTGTGTCCCGAATATTGGTGATATAAAATATACACAAAAATTAAATTGTATTTCTTCTTCCCTTGTTTCCTATCTTTAAATTGAACAACGAATACAAATACAAGTAAAATACAAGTCCTTCTTCGTGAAGGTTGGCTTCACGAAGAAGGACTTGTATTTTTCAAGACTAACCTTGCAACAGCCCTACCTTTTTCACTTGCTCCTCTTGCGGACAGCAACATCGAGAAGCAAATGTTGTTATGTTCGAACAAGTGACTTTGTTAGATTGAAACCCGTGAGGTTGTTGTGAAACGCTCGTGCAATATGGGGTAACAGTACATTTGGCTCGTCTGAATCGCCCACCACAAAATATGGTTAAACGCTGAGATTTTTAAAGGTGAATATATCAACAAATGAAACACTGCTTCCGCTTGTCTTCTTCTCTTGGCGCCTTTCCATCACTGTATTCAAATTTGTATGTTGCCATTTGATGGGATAGATAAAAAACAACAAAAACACTTTGTTTGATTTAAATGTATATTGTAATCGTCAAAATACAAATGTAACGTATATGTAACGATACGTTCCATTTCTTTAACTGTAACGGGAACGAGTTCCTTTTTCTTATATGGAACTTGCAACGGGAACGCGTTCCAAACATCAGAAGGAACGAGGAACGTACTTTCGTTCCTTTTTTTGAGGAACGTGTACAACACTGCTTTGGGGACATGAGGCAATAGTCTATTGTTGAGTGAGTGGCGTTTCTCTCCCACGTGATTTTTCCATCGCATTTTACTTGAGCATTAACTAGTACTAGATCCAGAGCATCGCAGAATTCTCGCAACATTTTCCCTGTTGTGTCTGTGTGCCCATCAAAATCTTCTAAATGGGCATTCATATCTCCCATGATAATTATTTCATTATTTAAACCAATTTCTCTGACATCCCTCGCTATGCATGACAAGTGCTGTGCATTTTCTTCTTTTGAATCCCTTCCCGTTTTCAAGTAGACAAATCCTCGCAGGCAACTCAGTATTGCCACAGCTCCCCAGAAAATAGTAGTAGCATTCAGCTTGAAAAATCAACAAAAAGTAGTAGATTTCTAAATTTCTGGTAAAAGCGAGCGAGTTGAACATGAATGCTTAAAACCGAAAGACTAAAACACGAACGACAAGCACAGGACACGTAGTTGTCCTGTGCTTGTCCTCCGTGTTTTAAGTATTCTAAAATTCGGTAGTCTGTTTTGTTTTCTATTAGCTTGTTTATCTCGTACAGTTATTGCATTGATTATTTGCACAACACACGGGGAAAAAGCCAGAAAAAAAAAGAATAACAACAAAAGGGAGCAGTGAAAAAAGACGTCATCCTGCAATATCCGGAAGTCAGCTGCTGCGCGACAACTACAGGATTACTGGAAATCACCTAGTCCTTATCGCTCAGTGGTCTGCCCATTCAAGTATTTTCACACTTCTTGTTCTTTGAGTGTAAAATTTGTTGCCGGACTTTTTCTTCGAACTCCCCATTTCCCGAGGTGTTTCAAAGGAAAGGGCCCTCTGATGATTTTTTGGCTGGTCGAAACCTCGCGCTGAGATAGACCTCAGGCAACGTAGTAACACGAAGAAAACATCATGGTGGCAAACTTCGCGTTATTTTGGAAGTTATAAGCAAATTAAAATAGCTTAAACCGCGATGCATACGGCACAGCATGAAAGGCGCGAAGCGAGGTGCGCCCTCTCAGATGGCCGACCGTGCCGTCGCTCTGTAGTGACTCTAGCTTTGACGAGCCTCCTTCCCCGCTCCCATTTTGTAGACCAATTCACCCGCGTTTGGTTTAACTATGCCCTGCATTGTGTTGTCACCTGTGCGCGTACACTATTGGTTCTCACTTTCCCCCTCATTTCCTTTTATAACGCCTAACACACACACATACACACACACACACACACACGTGAAATGACCCGCCGAAGTGCGCCGAAATTACCCTAGGGCGCGCCTTGGAGCAAATAGTAGTAGTTTTGGACTACGTGTAGGCAAAAAAGAGAAAAATCAGTAGATTCTGTGGTATTATCAATGAATCAGCAGAATTCTGAAAAAAAATCAAAAGATCTACTGATAAATCAGAAGGAGTGGCAACACTGAGGCAACTGCGAAGATAATCTGCTTCGGCTGCGGCTGCGCCGCTGCGTCAGGACGGTGAAGACACGGTGAAGATACGCGGAGCATACCCTCCACCGATTGGCCGGAAGCGCCCTACTACGTCACA